>NC_141712.1:1535000-2135000 GCF_971803275.1 Cyanistes caeruleus | reverse complement strand
CAAGGTTTCCCCAAAGTAAACTTCAGCCTGGTTTTGGTTTTATGGGTTTTTTTCCAAAAGCATCTGTTTTCACACCAGTTTTATGACAGTCCTAGACTGTCACCATGACATTTCATTCTTCCTTATTTCCAGTCCTAGGGATGGTTTTAGCTCCAAGGCCACTGTCCTGCTGTCAGAGAAGCTTTTGAGGTCTTGGAGCAGAGAAGACTTTTTTTTTATGAGAGGAGATAGTGTAGGATCCTTTTCCTCTCAGGACTACTACAGGATTCTACTACCATGCACTGGGATGGGACCCATAAAGCTCTGGATCACAAAAAGGTCTCTCCAGGAGTTTGCTGTCCCCCTCCTGCACAACCAAGTCCCTTCCCTTCTCAGAGCCTCTGTTTTCATGCATATAAAACCTTGAATGTCATTGAAGGGATGCAGTGCCTGAATTCATCCTTTTCCTTTGGAAGTGCTCTGGGATGCTCTTGAGAAAGGCAGAGCAGGGAACAGGGCAGGTCCCAAACAGAAGAAACCAAGAGTGATGCTGGTAACACAGAGCTGTGACCCAGCTTCATCTCCCCTTCCCAGGGAAGTCCTGCTCCATGATCTTTATCTCCTCCCCTGAGCATCTCAGTGGTAGGAAAAGCCAGTTGAGGTGGCTGCTGGATTGTCCCTCAGTTTTGGCAGAGGCTTTAAGGCCGGAGGTTCTCTTAAGGGGTGCTGGCTTTCCAAACCTCTCCTGTGTTTGCAAGTGTGCAGTAAAACTACCTGTTGTACCAGTGAACAAGTTATGCTCTGATCCACTTGGGATTGCCATGGCTTGGGGTCAGCCCTTGCTGGGAGCTGCTGCTGCTCCTCCCCAGGTGCTTTGCTCTCCTGCACTTCCACTTCTCTCTGCAAATCTCGGGCTCATTGAACCATCTGCTGGCTTTGTCTGTCCCTGTGGCTGCAGGCAGTGTTACTTGCTGCGATCACCGAGAGAGGCCTGCGTGGACAACACGACGGGAGAGAGAAGAAGAGCGAAGAAGAAGGGTTCCTGTGAAGATCGCCGCGCCATCCTGAAGAGCAGCGTCCGGGAGAAGATGATGATGGTGAAAGAAGACCCCATGCTATTCTCCAATGATGCTTTTACCCTTGAGCCACTGGTAAGTGATAGCTGAGAGCCTCACTTTCTTCCTCTAACTCTAACTCTCTAACTCCCTAACACTCTAACACTCTAACTCTTCCCTTTCCCCTTCCCCTTCCCCTTCCCTTTCCTCCTCCTCCTCTTCTGTTTATGCAAGTGAACCCCCACGTTCTCCCATCAACCAGAGCCCTGATTCTGAGGATTGGCATTGTGAGAGATGATGAATGCCTGGAGTCTGCACAGTGCAAAATCCCTTCTCATCTTGGAGTAAACCCCAGAATAATCCCAACCCCTGCTTTCTTTCCAAACAGGTTAAACTAATATTTTTATTTCCAGGGAAGGGGATCATGTTCTCTTCTTGCCAAGTGCACCAGTGCACAGAGGCAGTTACATACTGCAGCTGACAGCAGCATGATGTGACCAACAGCTTGTGTCAGAGCAGTGGGAATGTTGTGGAGAGTGGGAGCTGATCAGCTGAGCATTGAGAGCTTCCAGTGGTGTATTGAGCTGGGTTTGGAGCGTTTCCTTGGGCTCCTTGTGTTGTTCACTCATCACTGATGCTCTAAATAAAGGCTTGCAGGACTGTGGTTGTACACAAGAAATGGGAAGTTTGAAGAGAAATGTTTTGCTGTCTCTTTCTGTTTCAGGAGGGAGAGATCGGGCCAAATAGTTCAGTCCAAATCAAGGTGACCTTTAAACCCCTAAAGGCCCGAGAGTATCGGAGTGTGGCTTACTGCAACATCTCAGGTACAGCTCCTTTCCCCTGCTTCTCTCAGCCCTACTGAAGCCATGGTGCAAGCCTGAGCCCACTGGGCTCCCCTGGAACTGCTGGGAAGAGTCCCTGGGCAGCAGGGCAGTGCTGGCACATGCCACTGCCCCTGCAGCTTCCAGGGAGTCTCCTATGCAAGGCCAGGGTCAGAATCCTGGGTCTGGGTTACTGATCCCAGAACAACCCAGGCACTGCAGGGAGAAGTTTTCATGGCACGGCTTTGCCAGCATTTCCTCAAAGGCCAGAGCAGAACAGCTTGAGAGAACAAGCACTAAGCCCCTCTAGACCAGTGACCTCCAGGATGGGTCCATTTGGCATGGATCCATCATCAGGCAGCAGGAGCTGAGTTAGAAATGTGCTCCCTGAGCCTGGATCACCTCCCACTGCTCACACACCACCAGACCAGAGGTGGCTGAGCCCCACTGAGCCCAGGGTCTTTGTAGAGGGACCAGCCTTGGCCAGCACCTGCTTCTCTCCCTGTGTGGGAATTGGCACCTTGCAGCTCCCAGTCTGTGGAGATAGAACACAATGCTGAGTGCCAGAAGTTGAGGGCTTGGGCAACAAAGTCTTGTGCTACTGGGCCAGGTAGTTTGGCAATTGCTGCCCAGCAATCTGCCAGGTACAATTGCCAATCTCTTGATGAGCTTTGTGCCTTCACTGAATGGATTTCAAAGCTCCTCTAGGTGCATGGGAAGGAAACCATAGAATCATGGTGTGTTAGGGATGGAATGGACCTTAAAGATGGTCCAGTCCCAAGAGCCCTGCCCTGGGCAGGGACACCTCCCACTAGAGCAGGTAGCTCCAAGCCCCAAGCAGCCTGGCTTTGAACACTTTCAGGGCTGGAACCTCCACAACTCCCCTGGGGAGCCTGCTCCAGTGTCTCACCAGCCTCACAGTAAAACATTTCTTCCTAATACCTCACCTAAATTTCCTTTCTTTCCATTGATACCCATTACTCCTTGGGCTGTCACTTCAGGACATGAGAGATGTTTAAAACTCAGCAAACTGGTGGCTAAAATTGGAAACCAGCCCAAGGAATGGGTTAGAAATTGGAAGTCAGCCCCAAGGGAAATGTCCTGAGGGAAGAGAAGGGTCCAAATCTTCTCTTGCAATATCAGGAGCTGGTTTTGTCCAGCTCAGAGTCAGGGGCCAGCGTTCAGGCAGGCTGGAAAATAGAGTGTAACAGTGGGAATTATTGTACTGAAATGAGCATCTCTCCCCAGGCCGTGGGAGCAGGCTGCCCCTGCACCTCCGAGGGGAAGGCCAAGGACCCGTGGTTGAATTCAGCCGTCAAATGCTGAAACTTGGGAACATTTTTGTCAACACCTCCCACGTCTATGAGGTGAGCAGCAGGGGTTGGGATGGATCTTGATGGCTCCTGAGGCAGCAGCAAGCCTGGTGGACCTGTGGAATTCCTGACAACACGGGCAGTTGTGAGCAGGGAATATTGGACGTACTGGGCAGATCTGGTGGGGTCAGAAAGGTGTGTCTGCTGTTCATGAAGCCCCAGTCCCTTGGCAATGCCAATTTTTGGCAGCCTTCCTTGGGGGTCAGCTCAGAAGCTTCCTGAAAAACAACCCCTTGGCATATGAACCCAGACTGGGTCAAAAAGCTGCACGTTCAGAGGCTTTTGTGGCAGCCCCAGACACAAGGCACCTTTGCACTGACTGTTCAGAAGCAGCTGGAACAAACTGGCTGTGTTGAGCTTCAGTACCCTGCAAACAATTCTCAGTGGAGTGTCTCCTGCTTATTCCTGGGAGTCACAGGAAAGCCATCCAGCCTCCTGGCTCAGTGCTGGCCCTTGCAAAGGGCTTGGGATTCTTTCCTTTGCTGACCACTCCCTCACCACACTCCAGCCTTGCTGCATCCCTGACTCTAGAAAGACAAAAGTGTTCCTGGGAATAAAGCTAAGGATCTTTCTACTTCTTTGCCTCCCCCTCAAAATAGTGTCAAGTTTGCAAAAAAAATAGAGAGCAACTGAAAGAGGGAGAAAATAAGGCACTGCATCATGCCAGACTCTTTCAAAAGCTTGGCTGTGGAAAGGAAAAACACCCTGGGTTTTTTTACCAAAAGATGGTGCTGTCTCTGTATTTGGTGGTGATGCCTCGTTATCAATGTGTTGTTGTCATGATTTGGGAAAAGGTGAATGAGTAGATGGAACTGTTGGAGCTGTGCTAAGTGGGGCAGTGGCAGCTCTCTGGTGATTGACTACGCAGCTGCCCCACGTTGCTCTCAGGGCCAGCTCTGAATGAGCTTGGTGATGCTGGCCAGAGCTGGAGTGCTCTGTGTCCATGGGAGAAGCCCAGGGTGACTCTGGTTATGTGCAATTACTGCTGCTTTGCATGAAAACCCAAAGGCAGAACTTGTCCTGTTGTATTTTTGGACTTCTGCCTTTCAGCAGCACAAAGCATCTTCTGCCTTTTCTGGGTGGGAATTGCATCATTAGAAAATAACTGACAAGAAGGGAAGATTGCACATGAATTTCCCTTTTGCTTTCTTGCTGCTGCAGGTGAAACTGATGAACCGAGGAGCTATAGATGCTCCCTTCACCTACATCCCTTCAGCCACAACCGTGGGCCGCTGCTTCAAGTTTGCCCCCGAGGAGGGCGTCATTGCAGCAGGTGGGATCCAGACGATTCACATCTCCTTCAATGCCACCGTCCTGGGGAGCTTTGAGGAACAATTCCAGTTCCGTGTGGCTGCATCTCCTACGCCTGTGATCCTGACAGTCTGGTAAGGACTCTGGGAGCTTGCTGGGCACATCTGTAGCTGTCTCTGGGACATCCCCCACCTCCCTCATTTTGGGGTCGAGCAGAGGAAAAAGGAGTTTCCTGAGCTCTTCATCTCTGCTCTGATCCTGGCACTGCCCCAGTGTAGGGTGCCCGGGGGCTGGAATGACTCCTCCCTGCAGGGATCTCCCTCTGCCTTGGGCCATGGCAGGCAGTGGGATGGATCAGCTTTGGGCAGTAGCTGCTCTGGGCTGTCCCAGCTCAACACCCAGCAAAGCTCCCAGGGCTTTGGAGATGGGGCAGCCTGGGTGATTCTGCAGCAGCAGCAGTGTTTTTAAAAACTTCTGCTCATAATCCATCCCAAATGGGCAGCAGCAGCCTCACCTCACCTCTCATGGCCATGCTGTGGGGGACAAGCTGTGCTCCCAACTCCTGTGCAGAGAGTGCTCCAGTCCCTCCTTTCCACAGCCAGGAAAGGGCTGGGAGACAGGGAACTGTGCAGCAGGAATGTGCCAAGGACATGGGCATCATCCCATGGGCTGGTGCCACTGCAAGAGATAATCCTGGCCCAGCAAAGGGAGAAGGGGTGATAACAGGGGAGGCAGAGCTCAGGCCTCAGTTCCACAGCAGCACGAGGGATTGTCCCTGCCAGCCTGAGCCATGTGCTGGTAGGATAATGTCCTGCAAGCAGGAAAGCTGATGCTGGCTGCTCTGGAGCTTTGCAGCTAGGCTGCTGCTGTTGGGAGGCACTGGATCAAGGCAATAAAGAAATGAATGCACCCTGCACTTGATTATACCAATGAGATAAGGGAGATGGATCAAAAAAGAATAAGAAAATTAGGACTTAGAAAGAGGAAAGTGGTGAGTAGGTCTGCCTGCAGTGGCGAAACAATTATGCTGGCTTTGTTTTTGGAGGAAAAGTGCTGCTCTTTTATTTTGGAAATCAAGAGGGAACCTTTCACCATCAATTGATTCTCCTCTGTCTCCCCCCAATCTGCTCCTGGGACATTATTGCATAAGCAGCTTTCTCCTTGGGCAAGGGCAGGTGTCTCTTGTAGAGATGTGTAGAGCAGAGCCAGTGGCAGTCCTGGGAACACAAGAGAAGGCACAGTTCACTGGTCCTTGATTTTTAACCAAAAAGCAGAGTGGGCATGGATTGGTGTCACCCACAAAATAAACTCGTGAGTGTTGTGCAGCTTCAAGTGCTGATTTCAGTGGATGTTGGTGACTTTTGGAGCCTGTCTGCTGAGTTCAAGGACAGGTGAGGTGGCGTGGTAGATTCAGGACACCCATGTTTGGTTGTTGAAGCCATTGCCCTTGGCTGTGCCGGCTGCTGCACTGGTGCCAGGCTGGTCCTTTCCTCTAGGATTCATCTGCCCACTGTGCAGAACTGTTGCTGCTCGTTTCAGAGGATGTTTGGGGCTCCCCTGGCTTCATGTCTCTAAAGTCTGTCAGTAATGATTGTGTGGGTCAAAATCTCCTGAGAAAGCTCCTCCATGGGAACACCAGTTGGAGCTAAGAAGCAGCAAGGCAGGGAGCCCGTGGCTGGAAAGGCTGGTTACAGAAGTTTGTGGGGACTTTTATGTCCATCACATTACAGATGGGGAAACTGAGGCAATGGAGCCATGTCTGGGTGTGTGTTCAGGGTCCTTCATGGCACCACCAGCAACTGGGGGCTTTTCCTGCCTGCCCTGTGCCCAAATCCCCACCAGTGGCTGTTGGCTGCCGGCCACTTGGCTTTAGCTGCCTCCTGCCCACACGGACACTGTGCTGAGCACATGGTGCTGTGTTGATTTGAAGCCCACGGTGCCCCTGACCCCAGGCTTTATGTCCCCGAGCCAGGGCTGCCACACGCTTTGTAACTGCCTTTAACCGAGGCATTTCCTCCTGCTCTGTGCTCGTCATCGCAGGGGGTGTGTCACTGGGCCGGCTTTACACTTCGACCTCCATGAGCTCCACTTCGGTGACATCTCCTTCGGTGAGTGTTCCCTGGGCTTGGGCACAGCGTGAGGGATCTGTGCGTTCCACAATGAACCACTTGAACATAAAAACATCCATCACTCGTCTTCTGCCAAGCAGCCTCTTCAGGCTGGGAACTCCAGGGCTGCTGGTGCCTCAGGTAGCATTTTGCCCTTGTCAGATCAAATAGAACCAAGGAATAGAAGCTCTGGGCTGTGCCTGCAGTTGTTTTATCCCCCCATCTGTGTTCAAATGACTCTTGGTGAGCAGGCCTGGGAGAAGTCTCCTCCCCACAGAGCTGGCCAGCCAAGCCAGATGTCCAGTGCAGAGCAGTGGTGGCCGGTGGCCGGGCTCTGCAGGACATCCCCACCATGTGTGGCTGGAGCTCTGGCTTTCCAGGATGGAAAGCAAATCTCAGAGCTCAAGTGGGGTAAACCCTTGCAGGCAGCAATCACAGGGAGCAGCAGGGCTGTGATGGCCCCCTTTGTTGGGTGAGGTGGGACATGGTTCCTAATCACTGCTCTCGAAGCAAGGCTCAGGTTTGCCTCCAGTTGAATGTGCTCTGAGCTGTCACCTGCTCAGTCTGTTTGGCCCAAACCAGGAGATGCCTTAAGGATGCTGCAGAGAGAAACTGCATTAGGGTGCTTTGCATCACCTTCTAGCTCCAGATTCCATTAATTCCTCACGTAGCTTCTCGGTGAGCTGTAGTTCAGATAGTAAAGAGCTGAACTGCAGTCACCCTTTCATCCTACCAGGCTGTTCACACCAGGAGTCATGACACAGTTGGTGCCTAAATGGATATTTGTGTCCTTTTCCCAGGTTTTCCCCGCACCATGACCTGTCGCCTCACTAACACCTCCCCGCTGGCCGTGACATTCAAGCTCCGCATGTCGGACGATGGCACGCAGCCTGCTGTCAGCAGCTTGGATCAAATCTGCAAGGAAGGTGACCCATCCTGGAGGAAGGGAATTCATTTTTATGTGGAGCCAAGGGAGTTTACAATGAATCCCAGCCAAGGGACCATCCTCCCCCAGGGACACCAGGATATCGAGGTATGGGAAGAGTCCAGCCACACACGCTTCAGCCCCAGGGCTAAAGCTTCACTGGAGTGTGCGAGGGCTTTAGCTCTGATGCCAGCTTTGAGGATCATGTGAGTGAGAGATCTGCACTGGCCTGAGGCCTCTGTTAGCTGGGTTACTCAGGATGTAACTGAAGCAGCACTGTTTTGTTCCCAAAATCATACGCTGAGATCACAAACCGTATGGTAAAGTACTGGAGCCATTCTTGTGTTTTTGAGAGCAGTTTCTTTGATTGCAAGTGGGCAGAGGAAGGATGAGGACAGAATGAGAGGTGTCATTGTAGAAAGCAGTTTGCTTTTCTTCTTGGTCTCATGTCTCCTCTCCTGGGGAGCAGAATGATTTGTGTTCATTGCAGGGATCTCCAGTGGAGACAAAAAGCTCTGCAGCCATGAACTGCCCAGCACCTGCTGGGCCACATTTGCCCTCAGCTTCCTGCTGTAAAGCTGAACTCATTCTGTCCAAGTCAGCAGATTTCATCTGCATTTGTGTCATTGTAGTCAGATGAAAAATTGGCCCCTTAATTTGGGTACAGTGGTGTGTAGAGCTTTAGCCTAATGTTTGAATTTAGCTGACCTATGCCATGATAGCAAGGTGTGTTTAACAAATCTGGTATTGCCAGAAGGCTTTTGTTAACTCTCAGAGACTGTGCTCTACACATGGATCAGCAGAGTAATTAAGGCAAAATCCTCCCTTTCCTTCCCATGAAACAAGAACTGGAGAATACCACGTGTGGGTAATGAGCTTTTATAAGGAAGAATTTACTGCTCTTCTCTTCCACCAGGTGACCCTGTGCTCCAACACGGTGATGGAATACTACCGGAAAATGCTGGTGGACCTGGTGGGCCTGGAGGGTGTTGGCAAGGAAGTGGCATCAGTGATCATCACAGCCAGGTACCAGCACTTCCCTGGCCTCTCCCAGCACACTGCCTGGCACAGGGTTTGCTGGCTGCAGCTCCCAAGGGAAGTGTTGTTTAATGTTCTCATGTTGTGACCAGCTGGACACGAGAACAGCAGTGCTTGGAAAGCAGCCTGTGGTGAAAAGCAGCCCTGCTCACAGCCCAGCACAGTCCTGGGCCTTTTTCTAGAGGGACCAGGAATGAAATCATTTATTGGCCTGGTTTTTGGTGCTTGAGCTGGAACAAATTTCCCGAGGACCTGCTCTCCTTCTTCCTGCAAGAGATGGAGCTGTGCTGGGTTGAGACCCCCCTGCTTTGGTTTGGGACACACCAAGCAGCCTGCTGAGAGTCAGGGTCTCGTTCTGTTCATGAGGGCACGTGACAGTGGGGAAGTGGCTCACAGCCAGAGTGGTGAGGGCAAGATCTTACGAGGGGAAAAGAGCCCTTGATGTGGCAAGTCAGCTCTAGTTTTTCTCCTTTCCTCTGCTTCCCATTTTGAGCTTGAATGTTTTCAGACTTAAACCAAAAGTTGCTCTTGCTGCAGCAGAATTCCATCCTGCCAGTTTAATGACGAGAGGGATGCAGTTCCCTGGTGCTGCTCCCTCTCGCAGGCAGAGCCATGCAGTCAGTGCCTGGGCTGCAGTTTTGTCAAGCAAGTGCAAATGGGGACAGTCAGTGCATGGAGCTGTGGAGTGAAGGACCGAGGGAGCTGTAGGAACTGGGAGGGGGTGATCACCCACTCTGTAGGGCAGGTGGTGTCCCATGCCCTCCAAAGCTGGGGCAAACAGCTGAGTTTTCAGGCAGGGCAACAGCCCCGTGGGAGAGAAGGGAGTCATTTTTACTGAGACACCGGAGTCGTGTGTTCCTTGAGCCTTAGTGAGCACTGATCCGTGTTGGGAATGCTCCCCCAGAGCTCATGGATCACCGGGACTGTTACAGGAGTCCTTGCAAGCCTTCTGGGCTAAAGGAGAGGCTGAGGCAGCTGTGGGACAAAGTAAGTGCTCTGCCTGGGGCACTTGGCAGCCTCTGGCTGCTGCCTCTCAGGGTTTGCCCCTCCTTGACAAGCCGTGTTGGAGTGGGAAGGCTTTGAAGGCAATTTCTCACTGCAGGGCTGTTAAATGTCTGTTTGACAGTGACAAATGGGTTATCTTTGGGGGTAAATGTTCTCTGTTCTCTCAGTATCTCTGATTCCCTTGGGGTCATCTCTTTGCCCAGATGTCTGGTTCCTGAGCTGCAAGTGTACCCCCAAATCATGCACTGCAATAAGTGCCACCTGAAGGAGCCATACGAGAAGAAGTTCATCATCACCAATAAAACTCACCTTCCTGGCTGCTACGGGCTCATTCCCCAGGTTTGCCATTGCATCCACCTCCTCCTCTCAAATATTGCTGAGGAGATTATTAGGGGAAAAAAGGGTTTGGATAAGACCTTGCTGTTTTCTGTTCAGCCTTAAAAATCTGCTGAGAGCAGGATCCTACCTGAATGTAAACTTTAGGAGGCAGTTTAACCTCCTGAGGAAACAGTTTATGTTCTAGTCTTCAGGGTGTTCTCTGGTGGGAGATCTTAGAGGGTTGTGAAAAGCTGCTGCAGCCACAGACACCAACAGCTGTGCTGGCAGCCTCCTTGCAGGACCCCCTGAGAATGCTAAGCCTGCAATTCTTGCATCTTCTTTGGGCCTTTTACCTTTGTCCTGGGGATTTTGAAAAACGTGTGTGAGTTGCTGTGGCGGTGGATGTTAAGGAGTTTCAAGCTGAATTTGGAGGTCCCTCTGAAGCTGCATTTGATTGTGTCCCTTCTAGAAACGCAAGGAGGACTCTCCTGTGTTGTACTCCAGCCCCAAACCCTGTGGCATTGTCCAGCCTCGCAGCACTGCAGAGATTCCGGTTACAATCCAAGTGCAAACATTGGGCGATCATCGCACCAATGTTCTGATCGGCGTGTTTGGGGATGAAAGAAACCCACTGGTGAGTGCAAGGGGAGATGTGTGCCTTTGTGCAGCTCCTCCTGGCAGGGTGCAGAGTGTGCAGGGATTCTTCTGGGAAAAACAGGCACAGGCTGCTGTGGAGAAGGACAGAAGGGACTGGTGGCATGAAGAGCTTACGCCTTATAGGTGGTAATCTCAGTGTCTGACACTGAATGTAGTTCCTAAGCTGGAATTGAGGATAATTTTAGTTAATTAATCTTTAAAATGCTAGTAACTTTGGAAATACCTGTTTTCAAATGTCATCTCTTTAAGCACAAAAGAGGATGTCAGAAGACTTCTGGGAAGGTTGAGCTTTGTGTAAAAGAAAGGAAAGCTGGCATTTGAAGAGTAGTTGCAAGGATTTAAACTTACATTAAAACACATGGAAGTGATGATGGCAAATTCCCTGGATGGCACCAAGTATCTGACCCTGGGCCATTGTGACACTTCATGTAAATCAGTCAGCAGGAAGGACAGGCAGTGCAGGCTGTGCCAGGGAGCCTGAAGTTTGACACAACAGTTGCTTTCAACTATCAGGCTGCTTACCTTAAGCAGGAGGGTTTCTCCTCACCAGAATAACCAATTGTTTACCTGTCAGCCTGGTCTTAACTAGACATTTCTTGCAAAGCTTTTACCTTGGGCCAATCATTTGTATTTTGAAAGTTTCTCTTACCTTGATCCTTTTGAATTTGGAGGTGAATATGTCACTTTATTTTTTTTTTCCCAAAAGCCCAGCATTTCAGCTGGAGAGTGGTTAAATAATAAATAATAAATAACTTGAGTAGAGTTGAGCTGTTTAAGCTTTTTTAGGTTTCCCTGTTGTGGTTTGTTTTGGCTTTTATAAAAATCTTTCTTTCCTGCTTCTTCCTGGAACAGAGAGCAGAATTCCTGAGCTCTGGAGAGCTGGCAGAAATCTATGGAACTCCAAAGAAGATAGACTTTGGCATGATCCCAGTGCTACAGCCGAGCTCACAAACTCTTACCCTCTTCAACACAGGTCTCGTCCCTGTAGACTTCAGGATCAAGATTGTAAGTACCTGTGGGGCTGTTTTCCAGGGAATTGACTGGTCAGTAGCAGCCAGGACTTTTTATGACTGGTTTTGATATGCAAGATTTCCATCTGGCCCATCTGGTGTGAGAGGTGGCAGGATACTCCAATATTCCATCGGAGCGAGGCAAGAGGATCCTGGCTCTGGAGTGGTTTTAGCTGGGGCCCTCGGTGAAATCAGGTGCAGAGATGTTGGAGCAGAAACAAGTCTGGATTGTGGTGACAGGTCCTCCCTTCACTTTCTGGAAGGTCTTCAGATGTGCGTGTGACATTTTTGGAGCTCTGAGATCAGAGAAACCTGTGTTCCTTTGCTCCCCAGAGAGCCTGGATTTCCCTATGGTTTCCCTGTCCCAGCTGCATTTGCTTTGTGCCCAAGTGCTGTTTGTAGTGGAGAGCAGGGTGTGAGCTCTGTCCTCAGACTGCAATTGTCACAGCTCCTGTGGCTCAAGCCAGTTGGGCTGTGCACACGAAGATGTGTGGGGGTTGTGCACCCCCCCAGCCTGTGATCTTTGTGCTGTTGAAGAGCATCTTTGGGGAGCAGCTGCAGAGAAAGGCTGTTTTCATATGTGGAGGTTGCACAGGGCAGAAGGAGCTGGGGCTGCTCCCCTGGCAGGGAGAGCAGGGCTGGCACAGCCAGGAAGGGCTTGTAGGCTGGGGCTGGGGCTGGCTGGGTTGTCTGCTGGAGGGGGAGATCTGGGAGGGGCTTGAGGTTTGTTTTTCTTCATGCTGGATGTGTTGAACTTGTGGAGCTGCTTCAAACCTGATCCTATGGCCTTGTTTGTGTTTGTGGCTAAAGCATCAGGCCATGTGGGAGAGTCCAGCCACAGCCTCCTGGGCCAAGGAGGAGGGCTGTGAAGTTGAACTTGCTGCTTTTCCAGCTCTTTGGGGGATAAATGCCACCTTCAAGTGAGGGTTTTTTCCAGGACAGCTTTCTCTAACTCCACAATGAAATTCTGCTTTCAGCCTTTGCAGGGAGCAGTGCATCTTGGCTGGGTGGGCCTGGCATGGAAATGATGGGTTTCACGTGCTCCTAGCAGGGCTGGGCCTGCAGAGCTGTGTCTGTACAGCTGTGCTGGTGCCAGACCTTTCCTCCCTGCTCTGAGCAGCTTCCAGCTCTCTTGCCCAATCCATGGAGTCCATGAGAAAGCAGATGACAAGAGTTCTTGGGAAGAGTGGGCCATGTGCACAGAGCACACATCATCCAGTTTCCTTTCTGCTTCTTGCTTTTCTGCTCTGCTGTAACCATTTTGAGGTGGCTTTTCCAAAGCAGAGGGCACTGGGGCACCTCTCTACAGCTGATGGTCAGTGGGAAGTGAGGGCTTCAGTCCTTCAGGGGATCTTGAGAAGCACTGATGGCCCCTTGAGCAAGAATAGTTTGGTGTTGGGGTTGCAACTGGTATTGCAGTGATATTCTTCAGGATCTCAGCAGTGTCCTCCAGCTGTGTGGTTTCTGGAGTGGGATTTGAGCAGTCCTGGCTTCCTCTGGCCTTGAGCCTTTGTGAGAAGGCAGGAGAGAGAGAAAGCAGCTTTCCTTGGCACACACTCCAGAGCAAGAGTGGGGAAGGAACACTCTCCTGAGGATAAACATCCCTTGGGTTGGGCAGAGCTGGGGTCATTAGGTGAGTCTGTTAAAGGAGAGGAAAATACAGGTTGTATGAGCTCTGCTGTTGCCTGAGACTGCAGCTCAAATTTAGGGAAATGAAGCCTTTATGATTTTTATCCTCCCCTCTTCAGTCTGTCCTTTTCTTATATCCCACAAGAGATCACGGTGCATGGTTTCCATCCTAAATGCATCTTCTGCTTGTCTTACAGGCTGATAAACCCCAGTGCTTTGTTCTTGAAACCCAAGAAGGAGTGATCCCCGCTAGGGGTGAGGTTCCTGTGACTGTCACAGCCATCCTGGATGACACTGGGCATTTTGCTGACTCCATCCAGCTCTTCATCGAGAACAGCTTTTGCTTCAGCTTCTTACTGAGGGCTATGGGCACTGGCACCACAATTGTCACAGACAAACCACTGGCCCCAGAGCTCAACTTGGGATACCAATTCAGGTAGGAGATCTCCCCACTCCCACCTCTCCTCCTGGCTCAACAAGGAGCAGTTTTGCTGTAGTCCTTCAGGCAAGATCTTCTTCAGTGTTCCAATCCCTGAGTCCTTCCCTGAAGGCAGAGATTCCTTCAGAAACGTGTGGTGGCCAGTTGAGAGTTGTTAGATACCCTCAAAAGCCACTGGAAGGGAAACCAGTTGCTAAATGGCCACTGAATTGTCTTTAGTTGTAATACATTTATGTCCTCACTTGATCAAGCAGTGGTGTCACAGCTGCCCCAGAACAAAAGGTTCCCAAAAGGGCGCCCGGGTGAGGCGGTCCCTCCGTGGGGCTGAGGGACCAAGGGCAGATGGCCTCACAGCCTTCCCTTCTGAAATGGCACTTCCCAGGCAAGCAGGGCCTGGGAACAGAGAGACAGGAGGGCACCAACCCCCCCAGGAAGGCAGGAGCCCCCAGAGCAGTTCCAGGGCCAGATGGAAACTGCTGCTTTGTGTGGGGCCCGCAGTGCCACTGCCGCTTCCTCCTGCTGTTCCTGGGCCCTGCTGCTGCCCTGCTGTGCCCAGGGCCTCGATGGCTTTTTTGCTGCCAGCAGAGTTTGCAAAGTTCACTTCAAAACAGTTTCTAACTGCAAAATGAAGTTCTACAAATGGCTCTCAGTGCAAAACCAAAGCTGCTACCAAGGAGAGGGGCCCTGCTGCCCTGGTTTCCTCTCCTGGAGCAGGCAGACGATTTTTACCAGCTTGCTGGGATCGTGCAGAAGCTGCCTCTGAGCTGGCTTTTAGAAATGCCTGCAATCATACCCCACACACAAGGTCCTCAAGGGCAGCATCTCAAAGATTCACGGACAGTGTGGGGCACAGAGCAATGCAAAATACAGTAACAGTACGAATCAGCCCAGAACAAACATTTTGGAGGAAAACACCAGGTCCTGTTAGTCTCACCTTGAAAATGCTACATTAGCATTAAAAGCAGATTTCTCTTTGCAATAATGACACCAGAAGGGCAGCTTGTCAGACAGTTTCTGGCCCACATTAAGAGCTGGAAATGAAGACAGTCCCCAAGTTATGAACACCTCAGATGGCTCATCAGGAGCAATCTGATGAGCAGGGAAACAGCTGCTCCCACACCATTTTCCATCCTGGCTTCTCTTGTAGCCACCTTCCCAGTACTCACCAGTTCCAAGTAACAAACAGGGGCCACCATTTCCATCGGCTCTTCTGGAGCGTGGAATGCTACAGGCCAGCCAAGAGGAAGGGCCAGAGCGTCTCAGCCCTCAGCAGCCCCGAGGCCGAAGATGATTTCGAGAGCCGCAGTCGTACGAGCGCCGTGTTCGGGCTGGAGCCAGGCTCATGGCACCTGCAGCCAGGCCAGTCTGTGGCCATGGTGCTGCGAGGCTTCTCCCACATGCCACAGGTGAGGTCCCCACCAAGGGCTGAGCCTGGGGAGCCCTCACATCCCCTCCCCTGGCCTTGTTCCACAGTGCCTTGACATTTGCCTGGGGAAATGAGCAAGGCCCTTCAAGAAACTGCTTTAAGGCCGCACGTTTCTGTGGCAGCACCAGTTGCTTTCCTTGCTGGCCACCATCAGAGCAGCCAAGGCTTTATTGGGATTCCACAGCTACCAAAACCCAGTGCTGATCCCAAAGCAGGGCTGGAAGGAAATAATGCTCTTTTGGGGCAAACGGTGTTGCACGCTGAGTCAGCGAAGAAGGGCAGACAAATAAGTTACACTTAGACTAGGAGCACAAAAAGAAAGGGAATTCAACAAGTGCCAAGTGGTTTATCTGGGGTAAGCACAGATAAAACAAAAGCCATGTGAAGGGAGGGGAGTTCTCACAAGTGCCTTTTGTGGGCATTGGGGTGCAGTGTTACAGACAACTGAGTGCAGAATAAATCAGCTGCATCACGGCAAGAAAAGGAGGCAGTGCCCACTGTAACTGTGTGGCAGGAATAGGGGCTGTGCTGGGTGCTGAGCCAGTGCAGGGCATTTGCTGGTGCCCTGCCACCCTCCACTGGTGACAAGTGACTCTTGCATTCAGGACGTGAGGGATTACATGAGGTGTGAAGCTGTCGTTGGCACAAGCTTGGTGACAAAGAAGATCATAGAAACCATCATTAGCTGCAAGTTCATAGATCCCTCTATAGAAGTATCAGCCAGAAAACTCTCTTTCCGGGTGGAGAAGGTAAGTCTCTGGATTGCATCCTGGCATTTAGCAGCATGGCTGAGGGGGGTGTGTCCTTGTGTTAAAGCCCCTCTTTGCTCTGCCTGAGGCACTTGGTCAAGTGAGTGAAGATGCTTTTAGAGATGAGACTGGTATTTAACTGCCCCAAAGCAAAACTGCAGTTACAGCTGCACTGCTGTGGGGATCATGGCCACTTGCAGAGAAATGCCAGTTTCTCTGCACACTGTAAAGGGAGGATTTTAAGGATCCTTCAAGGCACGTTGATGTCTGTACACTGAAGCTGTAGGCAAGCTGGGGGGAAGAATGGAAATTTCTGTGAATTCCTCAGGCTAACGAGGAAAAACCCATCATCTCCTGTGTCTCTTTGCCTTCTCTGCTGTTGGCATGGATGCTTTAGGGTATAGCTATAAGGTATAGCTCTGTGCATTTCCCTAGGCTTCATCTGCTTCAAAAGACCCCCAGACATCCTGCAGTGATGATAACACTGAGGCAGAGCAGGTGCCCTTTAGTCTCTGGATCCCAGCTCCAGCATCATCTTTCCCTCTCCTGCAAGTTGTCTGAAAAAGAGAATATGTTTCATGATTTGGTTTCTGTAGTGTCAGGCCTCTCCTTTGGCTCCCAGGCTTCCACTGAAGTACAGAATCCCTGGAACAGGCAGTTCAGATGTAATTAGAAGCCTTTCAGCTCTCCCTGATTCTGCCTGGGTTCTGCTCAATGCCACACACACCAACTGATTGATTGCATACTATGGCACAGCACCTGTTTGATATCAGTACATCCAGAAGCAGTTTCCCAAACTCTCTGGTTTCTATAAACCATGCAGGAAGCCCAGCACAATGCACAGACAGGAAGGAAGAGCCTAGGCTGATCACAGCTTAGAGACCACACACACCTTGTCCCTGTAGCAGGGGCTGCAGGACACTTGTTGCAGACTAACTGCTTTTTTGAGGCTGCTAGAGCCAATAAGGTTGTAAGAAATGACAGCATGTGAGTGAAGATCATCCAGTGCTGTTCTGCCCAATAGAGAGACAAAACTGGACACAAATGGTCTGGATTCACTTTCTGCTTTAGGTCTTGTTCAAGCAGCCACCTCCTCTCCTATTCCCTCATCTGTACATGGGAGTGGTGCCCTGTCCCCAGAGGATGCTGTGGTTTCTAAACATGACAAGCATCTGCTATAAAGAAACATCTCCTGGGAAAGTAGAAACAAATAGAAAGGATCAATAGAATGTGTGCACTTCTGGGGCTGAAAAATGTGAGATGCAACAGAAGCAGGAGGAGGTCTCTGGCTACTTGAGGCTGTTTTTCCTTGTTTCCATAGAAACCCAGTGATGTCCTAACTCTGCAGTACCAGCCTTTGGCTTTAACAAACACCTGCTCCCTGCCGCTCGACCTCGTGCTGGACGTGGAGCAGCCGTTCCTGGTGTGTGATGAGGACCAGCAGCCCCTCCCAGATGGCCAGGTGAGCAGCCCTGGACTCCTCCAGTGGGGCTGGAAGAGGAGGGATGTGCTGGTGCCTTTCTCTTGGGAGGTCCTTGAGTCAACAAGTTTATTGTGTAGCATCAGCAGTGGGCTGGCCTGAGCTGCATCAGCAGAGCTGCTGAAGGAATCAAAAGATTACCTGAATTGAGAAGTTCCATCCTGGCTTTAAGGCACAAGGAGGAGGGAGCAGGCAATTTGGTCTGGGCAAGCCAATGCAGTAAAGGTGTCTCCTGGAAAGCATCCCAGCTCTCCAGCAGCCATCCCCTTGTATTGCTGCTGAGCACAGAAACGTGAGCCTGAGGGAATCCTGGACTGGACTGTGGTGCCTGCAGTCACACCCTTGCTATAAAGAAGTGAATGATGAACTGAGAAGCCCATGCTGGGGCCACACTTGGAGCATTTACTGTTTCATGCTGTCAGACCTTGGCATGTCATTAATTACTGTCCATCTCCTTGCAGCCTGTGAGAGTGGGTGTAGAGGAGACCTGCCATGTCTACATCGCATTTGACCCAGCTTACAAACTGGAGCTTCACAGCTGGAAAGAACAGAAGATTCTGAAGATAGACATGGTTAGGGACCATCCTTATGTGGAGTATATCGAGCTTTGGGGAGAAGTCCACTTCCCAAATCTCCGAATCCAGCCCAGCAGCCTGGAGTTTGGCTGCATCGTGGCTGGCACGGAAGCAGTGCGCTCTCTGAGGATGAGCAACTGCAGCCCCCTTCCTGTGGAGTACCACTGGGCATTGCAGGCATACAGCCAGGTGCACAAGTTCAGGTATGTGCACCTTTGCCCTCTCCTCTTCTTCCTGCTGTCCTGTTTGTGCTTTGCAAAGAACAGAGCTGTTTGTCTAGGATCTGACAGACTGCTCTGACTTCTCCTTGTGCAAATAACACTGACCAGCTGTGCTCAGGCTGCATGCTCAGGGAATAGGTTTTCCACCAATTTGGTGCTGTGTAGCCCCCACAGTGGTTTCCCTTGGGATGGAAAGCTGGGGCCAAAGCTGCTTTCTCAGAGCTCTGTGGCCTGAGGCGATGTCCACCTTGATGAAGGGCTCCTAATCCCAGCTCCCACAGTGCTGCTGGAGGCCCTTTTGGGGGTGCCCTTTTGGCCCCTCTGCTTTGGGATGGGTCCTCTGTGCAGGAGCTGCTCTCTGCTCCTTGCCTTCCTCCCTTGCCTTGTGCTGGAGGATGCCCAGAAAGTCCCAACAGCAGAGAAAGAGCTACTCAGCACCTGGGCTGATGCAGAACATCTCGTTACCTTTCCTTCTTTTCTGAAACAACTCCTTTAGTGCCAGGGTGATTTCTTTCCCAAGGCTCAACTCTTGGTGGACACCTTGGATTCTTCACTCCCTTTTTTGGTGACACTTGTTACTCATTCTGACTTTTCCCCACTGCAACACGTCCCTTATGGGTTCTGTAGTGCTGGACAGCAGGACTTGTTCATCACACCATCTCCTGTCCCTGCCTCCCAGAGAGTTTCTATTTTAGAGTGAAAAATGCCATTGTCTGGGCACCATGGTCCTGGGAAGTTGCCTCAAACCATTGATTCAAACTAAAGGCAGTGGAATAGATGATATGGGATCTCTTGGGGGTTATGATGAGAGATCCTCTCATCCAGAAATGAAACCCAGCCTTAGATAAGAAGCCACAAAGCTAAAGACAGTTATTCTTTGGGGAGCAGGTCATTATTGGCACTGAATGCCTGTCTGGGAATGGAGCATTCAGGCCGTGTTTGACTGTAGGGGTGCTCTTGCAGCTCAGCAGGGTGACAGGCAGGCACAGCCCAACTGTGTCCTCACGTGGCATTAGAAACACAAGCAGAGTTACCCTGAGCACCTGCTTCAATCTAAAGTGGGGAATGTGACCTGAGCCAGCTGGGAGTGTTGGGAAATGCCAACCACCCCTGCCTGCACTGTCAGGGAAACATTCCTGATAAATACCTGGGAGAGCTGCAGAGTTTCTGGCATTGGGCATTGGCAGGGCTGTGCTGGCTCATCACTGCCTGGGTGTGCCCTTGGTGTCTCAAATCTCACTTTTTGCTCTCCTCCTTCCCTGTCTTTTCCTGTCCCCCTGTGCTTTTTGCATCCTCACAAGGTGTTAATCCCTGTCCTCTGTAGTTCCTCAATGCAAGCAGTTGCAGCTGCCTGCACCACTGCTACCTCAGTGTCATCCCTGGGCTGGTTTAGAACAGACCTGCTCCAGCCTGGATTGGGAAGGGCTGGATCAAACCATTCCTGAGTTCAGTGCACCAGCACCCAGCCAGGGGCTGCATCCTGACCAGGAGCTCCTCATGCAGGTGTCCCTCCCTCCCACTGCAGGTCCCTGCTCACAGTTATGTTCTTTTCCAGGTATGAACTTTGCCCACCTAAATTCAGACCCTCACCACCAAAGCTGAAGAGTACCTGTTTGAATTGCTCAGCATCTCAATGGAGCCACTGCAGTATTAAAAATGTGGAGGAGCCAGACACAGACCTGCAAGAACCACAGGATCTTGGCCAATCTTCAAAAGCAGAGGTAGATTTTCTTGTACACCCAGTGCTGTGTTGTCTCCCCAGCTTGCCACCACCAAGTCATGCTCATGCTGACCTCCCTTTTTGCTGCCCTGCTGGTTTGTGCCTTGAGAGTGGGCTGGGCAGCGGGGCCTGTGGATGGACATGGGCTGTGTGGGAGGGAGGAGCAGGAGAGTTTTCCTTGGAGAAGCCTGCTCAGATCCTACAGATCTAAGCTCAACACAGATCTGTGTTGAGTGTGGGATTTTTTGGCCTTGTTCTCTTCACAATGTAAGATGAGGCTTTCATCTGCATCATGATGCTAAGACCTCCAGCTTCCTTCCCAGAGCAAGCTGTGATGAGTCCTGATCTCCATGTACCCTCTTCCCAACCCTGCCAGACCACCTGTTTCCAGGTGTCTGCTTTCACCTGAGAACTGGTATTGCAGTGGTGGCCCTGAAGATGTCTTCTAAAATGAGACTTTGCCAAGTGTCTCTCTCTTCCTCTCAGCATAGAAAATGGCTTGTGTTTCAGCTGCCAACATATATTCATGGAAGGCATTACATCCCAGTGGGGCTGGCAGGATTCAGTCACTCCGTGGATGTACCATGGATTCCCCTCAAAGTGGAGAAGGTAAGAGGGAATCTGTCTCACTTCCACGTTTTCAGTGTGGCAAGCAGGGCTGTAGCTGCCAGCCCCACTGGTGGCCCTCAGCATTGCCCACAGAGGGGCCTGGCATCCCTCCAGACCCATCACAAAGTGCTGCTGAAGCAACTGGTTATTGGAGAGGCCACGCAGGACATGCTGTAGGGAGGCCCAAGGACGCTGTGCAGCACCTGTGGAGGGCATTGCTCCCCCTGGACATCATCAGGTGGTCCGTAGGAAAGTTTTGCAGGAGCTTTTGCTGTAGCACCTTGAAAAAGCAGCAGATAAATCAGAGAGAGAGAGAGAGGGGAAAAGCCTCAGGAGTCAGATGAGCTGGGCTGGGGTCCTTCCCTGAGCTCCAAGAGCTCTCACTCTGCGTGTCCCGCTTTTCTAAAAGCAGTCATAAATGCTTTTTAAAGGCAAGTTGTGTGTCAGAGAGAATTTCTACTGCCAGGAGACATCCCAGTTCACTTCAATGTAGTGTATTACTGCACTGATCCGTGAGTATGGGAGAAGATTTTCCTCATGGTGCCTCCACTGGTCAGTGGCATGGATACAGGATGAGATCAGGATGATTCTGGCTGTGTTGTCTGAGGAATAGATCCCTCTGGCTACAGCTGCACTTTGCTCCAAGGTGCTCTTGTGCATCCATTTCCATGCTCAGCACCTCAGTCTCTCCTGTTCTCCGTGCAGGTTTTCAGGATCCTGCCGCTGTCGGGTGTGCTGCAGCCGGGAGAGAGACAGGAGGTCTTCTTCACCTTCACTGGCCACCTCAACACCATGGCCCAAGTCACAGCACTGTGCCACGTGGAGGGAGGCCCCACCTACGAGGTGAAGCTGACCGGGGAGGCCTCACGTGTCAGCTTCTCCCTGAGCGCCCGGGAGATCAACTGCGGCTCCCAGGTACCCCACGGGTCCCCGGGCACAGCTCCTCGCCTCGCTGCCTTCCTGCCCACCTCGCTCCAGGGCTCCCTTCCCAGCCCCTTTGTTGTCTCTGGGGCTTGGAAGTACAACCTTTGTGGGACACATCTGGCATCCAAGCTGTAAAATGGCCGTCTCCAACCCTCTCCAAAATGCTGGGAATACCTCTTGTTCAGGGGACTTAACACTGCCTCCTGAGGCACCGCAGGGGGATGCTCTGGACGTCCCTCTGCTGATCCACTCCAAAAGCCTGACCTCCAAGGAGATGCTCTTGTCGAACGCTCTTCTTAATCCATGCAATAATCAGGGGAAGATCTTGGGCTTCCAGTCACTATAGCTGGAGACACTGTCCCAGAATGATCCCCACTTCACTCTGTTTCAGTTGAAAGCCCACAGCTATTTCCAGCTGCTGGCCCTGTCGGTGTTGCTCTGTGTGACTCCCTTGTTGCCTGTATGCTGCTTGCCAATACTTGCATGCAGGTGCCTTTTCTTTTGGAGTGCCTCCGTGCTGTCTCTGTTTCTCCTGGCTGCTGGTGACCCCTCAGAGGGCCTGTGTCCCCACAATGAAATGTGTTCATTTATTACTGGCCCTCCCATGGTTGTTGCCACACCTCTGGGTGCTGCCAGAGCTCCCTGGTCCTGTGCAGGTGCCCTGTGCCTGGGGGTTCCCCGGGTTCCCAAGTGCCCCCATCTCCTCTCTGGTCCCTGCTGCCATCATGTGTCTGCTTTCAAGGCCAGGAGAGAGGAAGGAGATTCCCAGCAGCAGGCCTGGCTCTGTAACTTCCCGCTCTCTGCCTTCTCTGCAGATGTTTAACGAAGTTCATCACAGCACGGTCATCCTGGCAAACACCAGCAAGATTAAATTCAACTGGGTGCTAGAACCCAGCACTGCAGACCAAGACCTGCCTGGTGTGTTTCTGGTCAAGCCCACCACTGTAAGTAGCACGAGTGACTGACCCCAGCCCTGTCAGGTGGCCCAGGAGAGTGTTAAAGGGACAAAAGAGGGGGAGGGGGAAAAGGGGGAAAAAGGTCCGAGGGGAAAACCCCAAACTCAGCCACGAGATAGAGAGGGCTGTAAGCAATTTCTTCTGGGGGCAGAGAAAGTCAAACCAGTGCTATTGAAAGTCAATAAAGCAAAAGGAACAGTGGTGGGTGCTTGGCTCGTGTGCTTAGCCATAGCCAGAGGCACACCAGTCAACACAACCACATCCATTATAGACCCTGGGTACTGCAACAGCCTAATACAAATTCACAAATGGTTACACATATTCAAATATTTTAACATAGTTCTTCCTCCATCCTACCTTTTTGGAGCATGTACAGTTGCCCTAGTCCTGGTCATTTGGTACTTTTTGACACATTCAGCAGGTTCCCATTAACTTCATTGGTTAATTGTTAATATTACAGCAACTCTTCCCCAACACTGGTATCACCACAAAACATTTGCCTTAAAAAAATTCTAAACTTTAGCAAAAATTCTTTGACAAAAGCCAACATTATAAAACACACAGTATTTACTCTAACAACTGTGCAAGGCAACACTATAATGTATTTATCACAAAGGTGATGTGGTCTGATGGTTTCTTCTAGATAGAGAACCTGTCTTGTCAGCCTGTCTGTCCCCTGAGCCATCCCCCATCAAACACTCTGATGTATTCCCTTCCTCCTCTGCCATTCCTGCAGGGCTCCATTGCATGTGGCAGGAAGCAAGTGCTGAGATTCTCTTACATGCCAGGAGTACCAGGAGCCTTTAGCAGGACATACCAGCTTAAAGTGGGTGACCTGGAGCCGGAAAAGATCTGCCTGAAAGGAGAAGCGTCCTTTCCTATGATCAGTGTCAACCTGCCCTGGAACATCAAAGGTGGGCACTGCCTGTGTGCCCCCAGGAAGGGCCCCTCTGGTTTTGTTCCCTACCAAATGCCCACAGGGCAGCTCATGCCCACCTGCACCAAGCCTGGAGGGCTGCAGGACTCCCAGAGCCACTCAAGCCATCTGACTGCTTTGTGAGTCTTGAGCAGAGGATCCCATGTGGCCTTTGTCCCAGGAACCATCCTGCAGAGCTTGCCAGCACATCTGGCAGGGTCCTGAAGGATGATGGCTGGCCTGAAAGGCTTGGGAAAGCTGTAAGAGAGGCTGGCAGGGCTTCTGGCAGGGTTGGATTTGCGTGACATTGCAGGGGATGAGATGTTCCTCTGTGGGGAGGAAGATGGATGGGAGCGAACGTGAGCATTCCGAGAGGAGCAGCAGCATCCACTTTCTATAGATGGCTTGAGGGATTTCTTTCTGGAAGAAAGCAGTGTTTGGGAGCTAGGGACTTCCCAATTTAAGTGGGATTGGCACTTTGCTCACACTTCTCTTGGTGGATGTTTTCTTCCTTCAGGAAATGAGAAACGTGGAAAGCCACTACGGCTTGCAGAACACAGGCAGCAATACTGTGAGACCCTGAAAATTCAGATCCCAGCAGCTCAGCCCTTAAAAAGTCCAGATGTGAAGACTGGGAAGCTGCAGCCCTGCATGCCTGGAGGCTCTGACATTGTAGTAAGAACAGCTGCAGCCCCGTTTGGCACATGCCACTGTGTCCATGTCGCCTGAGCCCCTTGCAGCCCACAGCAGTTTCCCGGTGCCCTGATGGCACCTGGGACCTCCCTGCCCACTTAGAACCATGTGTCACCTCAGCATTGCCCCTAGGGCTGCCACTCTGGCCATGGTCTCTCTGGGGGTTGGCTTGCACCAGCTTGTCAGACACCGAGCAGCCAGACAGGAGAACCCCACACCCCTCTCAACAAGAGCAGGGTGGGATCCTTTCTCAGGTGCAAACCTCGGGAAAGACCTTTGCTAACCAGACACTGTCTGTCTTCTGTTTCCTCAGGCAAACACTCGGCTGCAGATAAAGATGATCGAGAAGGCTGCTCTGGAGCTGCAGAAGAAGCTCACGTGCCATCCCCCAAAGACCGAGTTCCCTGACAAAAAGCTGTGCCAGAGCCTTGTCAAGTGAGTAGGGACTCCCATCCCCATCTCCAGGTGCCCCGTGGGGAACAGCCAGCAATGTCCCCTTCTCCTGAGAGCTCCTTGTTTCTGCAGAGCTGGGAATAGCCTGGACTGCAGCGAGGCTCTTGTCCCGGTGGCTGTGACACGCTGCGTGTGAGCAGCTGAGTGCCCTCCCTTCCCCAGCACCACGCTGAGCTTTGGACTCAGCTCCCCACAGCTGTGGGGTTCTGTCCCTAGAGCTGAGGGGACCCACTGCAGACCTTCAAGCCCTTCCAGACAGCTTCAATTCTGTCCCTGCTGACTAGCTCTGAAAGAGACAATTCCCAGCTGATGTCTTGGTTCCAACTAACAGAGCACACTAAACAAAAGGAGGAGGGAACTGCACATGTCAGCAAACCCTTGAAAGCCCAAAATCAGATGGCTTGAATCCTGGTGGGGTGGCAGGGCTTATCTAATTAACTTGGTCTGTCCCTTTGCACCATCATGATGCAGCACAAGCAAGGGAGGCTTCAATTCAGGAAGATGCTCTGCAGAACAGATCAGGTGATCTGGCTGCAGAGCAGTGAAGATTTCCTGTGCAGGCAAATCTTATTGCTAGGCCCCAAAGCAATTTCAGGCTCAGGCTGTACACCAGCCTAAGTGGTTTCATTTAGTCCAGTGGAGGCCCAGTGGACTCACCTCTACTGGCTTTTCATGGCAGAGGAGCTGTGGACAGTTTCCATTTTAAACTAATTTTATTTCCAGGTACCATTAGTAGCTGATAAAACCTCGGACCTGCACTCCTCCTGACTTCCCAAAGTCATTGCCAGGTGGTCAGGCCATGGGTTTCACGGGCTTGAGCTGAGTTTTTGCAGCAGTGAATAAAGAAATAGCCATTTGATTTGTATCCTCCATCCACCTGGACATGGAGGCAGGCTGTGGTTTAAGGACTGTCCTTACTCCTCCTTGCAGAGTTGAGCTGCCCGAGTATGTCCTGGACATGGGCACTGTCCTGAAGGGTTTCACTGAGAGACGCACTCTGGAGATCACCAACCCTGGGCAGATCCCAGTGTCCTTCTGGGTCGATGCATCTGTCCTGCAGGACACAGGTAAGCAGTGCTGGAGACACTTCCTGTGGGCATGGAGGAGGTGTCTCACCCAGATTAGCTGAAGCCACTGAACTTGGGGAGGTTTTTCAGCTTTTTCTTCTCCCTGCCCCTGCTGGGAGCTTCAGAGGCAGAATCCTCCTGTCCAGCCATGCCCAGGGACCTGGCCTGCCTACAAGTGCCCTGACACTCCAGTGTGGGGCCAGATGGGCTCATCACCCTGGTCACCTCTCAGCATCTTCTGCCCTTGGCTCCCACGAGCATCAAGTTTCTTTGGGCACTCTGTGGCCTTGTTTTGTGAACCAGTGGTGTCTGCTGTGTTTTGGAAGTGCTTTGTTTGGAGTTCACACTGTCACAGCACTTGTATTCAGCCTTTCTTGAGGAAACAGCCTGTGAGATCCTCTGGTGGATCAAAAGAGGCTTCCAGAAGAGGCCTTGAGGCAAGGCTGCACTTGCATCACACAGTGGCTCGCTGTGTCGAGGGGCGTTCAGGTGCACTCTGAGTTTTTGTCCAGGTCACAGCACAGCCTGGGGTTTTTCCCAGACCTCTCACCAGGACAGCTGTAAGGCCTTAACGTGCTTCTGACACATTGCTTGTGTTTCCTGTGTATCTCAGCTGCTTTGTTTTCATCTGTTCAAGGTTTCAGCGTGGACCTGGGCCAGATGAAGAGTCTGCCCCACATGCACACCCTGAAGTTTGATGTGTGCTTTGAAAGTGCCCAGCAACCACAGGGTGACGTGGATGTGCTGCTGCCCATACAGGTACCACAGCTCTTGGGGCAGGCAGCAGGCTGGGCACAGCAGCAGATGTCACCTGCACCCTCTGCTGAATTCTCTGTCCTTCTACAGGTAACAAAAGGCCCCACGTCTCACATCCGCCTCCGTGCCACTGTCTTGGAACTGTCGCTCGACCTCTCCCAGAACACACTGCAGTTCCCCAATATCCTCGTTGGGCAGTGCCAGGTTGAGACAGTCCAGCTCTACAACGGGTTCCAAGTGCCCTGCAAATGGTTCATCACTGCCATCAAGCCTGTTACGAAGGTAAAGCACAGGCAGCACTGAACACACAACTTCTGGCTGGGTTTTCTTTGTGTCTCCTGCCCTTTCTGCTCCTGTGGCTGCCCAAGCACTTGGGTCTATGGCGTGTTTGAAGAAGTTTCTGAGGGTGTAGATCAAGGCTGGTTTTCCTAGACCTGTTCCATTAGCTGCTGCTTTGCTTTTGTGCCATCTTCAGCCATTCCTCCTCCTCTGAGGACAGCAGTTCCCTCAGCCTGCCCTGTCTACAGGTTTTCCCTCCAGCTCTAGGCTTTGGGGCCACACTTGGTTTGGCTGTGGGTGCTGTCAGCGCTGTATCAGTGTCTCAGAGCACTACAGGAACTGAGGCTCTGTCCTCACAGGCTGAGGAGACCTCACCCCATTGGTTTCTGTGTCCAGAGCAATCAACTCAGATACATGACACCAGCCCAAGGTCAGAAGCAGCAGGCACTGGAGGAAAGGCGCTGTCCCTTTGAAGTGACGCCCTCCAAAGGAACCCTTGATGCAGGAGCGTGGCAGAACTTGCAAATCCAGTTTGCACCCAAGGAGGAGGTGAGATTGGCAGCTGTCAGCCCAGGAGGCCTGTCAGGGCTATCTGGAAATGAGGGCCTGGTGCAGAGAGTGTGGGACGAGCTCTGCCTTCACAGGGGGCTTTCTGCAAGCGCCGTGCTCAGCGTGGCTCAGTTCAGCCCACAGAGCACTCCCGGGAGATGTGCTCTGAAATGCCCACAGGGAGCTTGCACAGAGAGCATCAGGGCTCTGTGGCTGCCTCTCGGCACAGGGGAGGGATGTGCCCAGCTCCCCTCAGCCTCCCCCTTGCCTGGCCCTGTTTGCAGCTGCGACACTCGGTGCAGAGCAGCTGCACACTCGCAGAGGATAATCCTGGAATGGCCGCTCTAGGCCCATCCTGCTGCACAACTGACTGGCAAAACAGCCACCAGACACCTTCCTGAGCATGGCAGGACAGTCACCTGTCGTGGTGTGCTGCCAGCAGTCAGTCCCTGGGGCTCTGGCCTGCCTGCACATTCCCACACAGCTGGGGATTCAACTGAAAAGGATGCAGCATTCCCAAAAGTACTTTGCCTGGGGCCGCTGGGTCTTGGAAACTGACAGTGTGTAGCAGTATGGACACAAGTGCTTCTGTGCCCACAGACAGTCCCAGGGACCTTTTAATTGCTCAAGAGATGTAAACATCTTGTGTCTGGCTTTGATCAGAGCCAAACACCAAGCAGAGAAGGTGACCCTTATTTCTGGCCACCCAGAGCTCATTTGCCTCTCTCCTGGAGCTGGCGTTTGCCTGATGCAGCAGTGCCAGGACTGGGTGTGGACACTGTAACCCCAAGGGCCCTTCTCTTGAGCACTGCACTCCTGCATGCCTGGGTGAAAACGCCTGGCAGTCCACTGTCCATCCATCTGGTACCCAATACCCAGTGACAGTGCACACCAGGACTCATCCCAGTTACTCACACCCAGACACAGGCGCTGTAGTCCCTCGCAGAAGTGAATATCTGGTTTCTGTTCACCTTGGAGGGACTGATAACACCCTGGCCTTGGGGCAAGCGCTGTATTTGGGGTCCTGGGGCTTCATGGATAAGTTTTCTGCACTTTTCTCTTTTCAGAGGTCTTACAAGTATGAACTGAAACTTAACATTCATGGGAGCAGCAATCACTTAAGTCTGCACCTCTCGGGGCAAGGTCTGGAGCCACGGTTGGAGTTCAGTCCCCCAGCACTAAAGATGGGATGGGGGCTGGTGGACAGCGATGGGGTGGAGGCCACAGTGGTGGTGAAGAACCCATGCAAATTCCCCATCGAGTTTTACTCCCTGGATTTTGATGAGCAGTACCTGGAGGAGGAGAAGGTGAGAAGGCAGGTCTGGTCCCCGTGTACATGCTGCCCAAGCTTCACAGCACTCCAATCTTCCCAGGCTTGTGTCAGGGAGATGGAGGCAATGCCCAGGGCAAAGCCAGCTCTGCTGATGTGCTGTGGGAGGATTTAAAGAGTTTGTGTTGTTGGGAGGAAGGGAGGAGACAGAAAATGGGTTTATTGCATCTGTGGGATGAAAGGTGAGAAAAGGAATCTTGCATATGGTTTCTCTTCCCTGCTGGCAGGCTGGGCATGACTTGGGCTGGGCATGTGCTCTGGCAGAAAACTCCACTGGTTCTCAGGGCTTTGCTGGCAGAGTGCAGTCCTGGCTAGTGTGGCTAGTGTGGCTGCAGGCAGTGAGCAGCTCATGGTCATTGTTTTCTTCAGATGAGTCACTTGGGAGGGGTTTCTCTCCCAGTCCTGCTTGTAGCTCTTGCCTCTGCTCTGGAGCCTGCTCACCCCACTGGGCATAACAAAATACTTGTACTTGATGGAAATCAAAAAGCCCATTGCCAAAAGCTCAGTGCCTTCAAAGAAGGAGTTGTGAGGATGAAGGTGACAGAAGTATAAACAGGATTTTCTCTCGTCTTTTAGATGCTGAGGCATCTGGGACTGCATCCCCAAGGGCCTCCCCTTCCCCCTGCTGCTGTCCTCTCCAGAGTTGACTGCCCAGAGGAGCGGCTGGGCTCTGCAGAGCATGTGAAGCCCTTCACCATTGTTACACCTGAAGACAATCTGGTGGGTACTGCAGTGATGCTGGCACTGAAGGTGCCAGGGCAGGGACCAGGCTAGATGGGGGCATGAGGGACAGGTGGATGGAAAAGGATCATTGTGGAGAGGTAGTGAAGATGTGATGGGGCCCCACGTCTGCAGGTCTCCTTTCTGTCAGGGATGGGGCAAAAGAGACAGCTTTGCTGGAGACAGAGCAGTTCTGTAAGAGGGGAAAAATCACTTAAAACCACCAACTTCCTTTGAGGAGAGGATCCTGAGTTAGAAGGGGTGTCCTAGACAAAACAAACCCCAGTAAGGAAGACCAAGTTCCTGGGCAGGTGCACTTATTTATTCTCTCTTCCATTGGTGAACGAAGGCCCATTTTTCTTTCCAGGATGGGAATGTCTCAGGGCTCACCCCTCTCTCCCTTTTCTCTCTCCCTTTAGGCCAAGACCCCAGATGAGATGGGCAGTTCTGCTGAGGGCCAGCCAAAGAAGGGTAAAGCAGCCAGCAGAGACAAGTCTCCAAAGGGGAGCCAAATATCTACACAGAGAACAGAAAGTCCCTGGGAATCCTCCAGCACAAGGTCCAAATGTACACTGGAAAGTGCCTCAGTCCCCACAGAATTCCTCAGGTGAGCTGCACAGGAGGAGGTGATGCCTCTGCTTCTTGGTCCTCTTGCCAAACAAGGTCCATCGTCCCCAGCTGCACAGGGACCCTGTGCCAGGGCCTCCATGGGATGGCCAGTGCACCCTCCTTGTTTCATTTGCTCCTCAGCCATGTCTGAAGCCTCCTCTTTAATTGCCAGGCTGAAACGGTACCGCTGGATAGTGCCTGCCCTCGGTGAGGTGGAACTGAAGGTCCACTTCTCCACCAAAAAGCCAGGGGAGTTTGAGCAGACGCTGAGGTTTGAGCTGGTGGGGACAAAGCGGCAGTACGAGCTGCCCTGCAGTGGCACCGGCCTGTACCCCAGCATCAGCCAGAACCCACGGTAAGGCTGGCCCCTGGCAGCCTCCCACACTGCTGTCCCCGAGCTCACAGCCAGGGCTGCTCCTTGGGCATTCTGGCCTGGGCACATGGTGCTGCCTGACGTCACCCAGCATCTCTTTCTGTGCTGGGAGCTGGGAAGGCAGATGGTCCCTGAGCCACCAGGATGGGTTATGGCTTTCTGACTGCATTTCCTACCTGCAGCATCTCATAGCTCCTCCTTCCCTGCTTTCTCTGCCCAGGCTGGTGTTTCCACAGTGGAGGAGGACCATGAAGAAAGGTGAAATCATCTTCAAGGAATATGTTGAGAGCACCAAGCAATTCCACTTTGGACCGCTGCTGTGTGGGAAATCAAGAGAGTGGTATGTGCTCCCTGCTGGGTGTTGTACTTTCTTTCCTGGACACGCTTGGGGACATGGACACAATCCAGGGCAGTCCCTGGCAGAGTCCTGGCACACACGTGGGTTTGAAGGAGCACAGATGTGTGAACCTGAGCATACAAGAGGCAAATGAGCCTTGGGGGAGCCGCTCTGCCTGCCTGCTGGGTGCCTTGGCCAGAGCCCCAGGCTGCTGCCAGTCCAAAGGGGACTTGGGGCAACTTTTGTCTGCCTCCACATATCAGCTTCACCCCTTAGGAAATGTATGGTGGTTTTTGAAGTGCTTTGAGCTCGGCAGTTAGCCTGAGTGAGCAATTATTCTGTAGGTGGTTTTGTAAAGCTATCATTGATCTGTAATTATTAATAAGATTTTATGGTTGACCTGCCAGTGGGTGTCAGGGGGTATGTACAGCAGGAACTACATTTGCCTGTAATGACATTGCATCATCACTGCTGGATAAAGTCTGCCTGAAAACGTTGTCATTGAAGCTATTGTGCATTTCTACTTTTACTGTCACTTTTTAAAAAATAGTATTTAACATTAAGTTCTTGTCTCCATGGAGGGCTAAATCTATTTTGACAACACAGTTTCAAAAACCAGACAATCTTTAGCCAGGTTTATGGGATGGTCTGGGATTTCTGTTTGCCTCTTTAACCCTTTCACTCCAAAGTCATTTCCACACCTGAGAGAAGGGTCACTTGTTATCGTTTTGCATTCCTCTTGGGAAATGATGCTTTATATTTCTTTCTCAGATTCTGTGATAAGCCATGAAATCCAAAGCAGTTTCATGACTTTTTGGAAATAGATCAGCTAAACTCTTTTTCCAAAAGCCTTTCTTTATACCCTGCAGGGAAGGCACCCCAAGAAAGAAGGGGAAAGAACCCATGGGCCTGGTGTATTGTTATTTTTCTAGGCACCTTTGAATTTACATTGTATTAAAAACACTTGAAGTGGCCTGAGCATCATCAGGCTTCTGGGGTGGAGGCCCCAAGTACAGGGGAAGGCATCAAAGTCAGGCAAGGATGAGCACATGCCCACGCCCCTGGCTGGGATCCACTTCCCTCACTTGTTTGTTAGAGCAGGGTCCTCCAGCACCGCTTCCTCGGCTGCACACGGTGCTTTCCTCGATGCGTGGCAAAGGCAACAGTCTCCTCTGCAGCCTTTTCCCCTTTTGTGGACAGGTACAAGGCCCAGAACTGTCCTGCCAACTCGGAGAATATAACCATCCTCAACAACTCCCCCATGGACGTAGAGGTCCAGTTCTTCTTTGAGGATGATGAAAAAGCAGAGACGTTCCTTCTGGACCCTCCCAGCATGACCCTGAAACCAAAGAAGAAGCAGGTAGGAGAGGGGCAGGTAGAGCAGGCACCGTAGAAGTGCCCAGGAGCTGCTGCTCCTGCTCACACACAGAGCTCTTTCTATTTCTTTCCGTGGGGCCGGGTCCAGGAGCTGACCATTTGGGCATACCCCACTTCCCCTGGCTTCCTGGAAGACAAACTCATCTGCTGCATTGACAAGAACCCAGAGCCAGTGGTCTTCAGCGTGTGCTGCCATGGGGTGCACGTGAAGCTGGAGGTCAGCCCCCTGGAGCTGTCTTTTGACAAGCTGCTTCTGCACAGGTCAGTCATCCCACAAGCACTCCAAGACTTGTGACAAAGACAAAACATTTGACTCTGCTTTCCAGGGCTCGGATGGAGCTGCTCCAGGTTGCATTCAGTGGCGAGGCTGGTGTGACCAGCCAGCAGCTGATGCCAAGTGCCTCCTGTCTCTGCAGGACTGACAGCAGGACCTTGGTCCTGAAAAACAACACCCTACTGCCCATGGCCTGGCAGCTCAGTGGGCTGGATGACCTTGCTGAGGACTTCTCACTGTCACAAGATAACGGCACCATTGATCCCCGCTCAGAGTTTGAAGTGACAGTGAATTTCAAGGCCCAGCAGATTGGCACCATTGAGAAGACCCTTCGACTAGAGGTGAGAGGGACTGTGCCCTGCCTGGCACAGTGAGCAGCCACGTGCTCTTAGAGACAGAGTCAGGAAGAGCTGCCCCTGACAGACACAAGGGTGCTGTGACCCCAACTTGTGCCTCTACACAGCGTTTGCCAGAACGTGCAGTGCATCCACATCCCCCAGATAAGCAGACACTGCACCCTGAGCCTGTAGCACAAGCACCTTGGCCCTGTGAATGGTTGAAGGTTGTTGTTTGGTTGTACAGACTGCAGCGTGATCTCTGCATTTCTCCTGGAGCTTGTCCAAACCTCTGGCATCATGCAACAAACTCTGCCCCTGGCATTTTGTTCCCCATGGTTTAGGGGCTGCATTTCAGAGAGGGTGCTAGGTGATTGCAAAGGGTTGTCAATGCCACCTGCTCTGAGACACCCTACACTTCCTGTGGTTGTTCTTACATCCCTGTGCCTCTCAAGGAAGCTTTAGCAGCAGCATTCCCTGCTGTAGGAATGCAGAGTTGGGCTGATGGGGTTTTTTACTGCAGCAGAATCCCACTGGGACAGCCCATGAGATGAACGGGTTAGGAAAGCTTGGGTGTCCACCAACACTTGTGAAGCTGGGGAGGCCATAGGGGAAGCAGCCAGCAGAGACAAGGACTTAGAGGCTGTCTAGCAAAAGAATAATCTGAACAGTGTTTGTTTCTTGCTTCCTCAGGTTTCAGATACAGAAAACATCCTGGGGATTGTTCAGGTTGAAAACATCAAACTGTCTGCAGAGGTGTATGATGTTCTCCTGAGCATGGTCCTGCCTGAAGGTCAGTGGATGTCTCCCAAACACAGCAGTCCAGCTGCACTGCCTTACCTTGGGTGGTGGGTGACCAAAGCACTTGGGATGGGATGGGATGCAAGGATGGCATGGATACATAAAGCACATACCCTGCAAGCTGCATGGAATAAAGCACTGTCAGGGCACTGGCAGCCTTAAGTCTCTCCCCTCTGAACTTTGAAGTGTGCAGCTTCACGTGCAGGTTGGATTTGGGGGCTTTGAAACACCAGTGACGTGAACAGGCAGTTGGCAATTCCCACAGGCTCAGCACAGCATGTAAAGTGATGGGATTTGTGCTTGGAAGCGAGGAAATGGAAGCCGAGCTCCTTAGCTACTAAGCCTGCAGATATTTTGAGTAAGAGAAAGGGCAGACAAGTAGCTGGAAAACCCTTCCAAGAACAGAAACTTGCTGAAAAGGGTTTTGTGCTGGGACCTCCATGTAGCTTGGGACCTGGTGTATTCTGCAGCAGCTCACAAATACCATGTCTGATCTCGCTCTGCGCGTTGTCTGCAGATGAAACCTTGGATTTTGGAACCATCCATGTCCTGGATAATGTGAAGACCGTCCTGACTCTAAAGAACAAAGGGTTGTACAACATCGAGTACAGGTGAGTCCAGCTGCCTGGTGGTGAGCATTTCCCTGGGTTCCCAGGCCTGCAGTCTCCCTCTGTCAATGGTTAGAACCTGTTTCCATGCTGGCTACCTCACAATAAACACAAAACCTGGGCTCCCTCAGCTATTTCACCAGAGATTCCAGCCACAAACTAGCAGTTCTCCACAGTTCAGCAGGGAACCCAAAGGAGAGCCCCAAGAATTTCAGGCACTGAAATGCTGAGATTCATTGCCTTTCTTTGATGGTCAACTCCTTTCTCCTTCTGAGACTCTGTAAAAGAGTGAATGAAAAATTTCAGTGTCAAGGCTTCTTGCAATAACCTCATGACTGTCTGTGCTCTCTGTCAGCATCCAGGATTCCCTGAGCAGAGCTGCACTCTCCCTTTTCTTCTTTTTCTGGTCCTATGCAAAGTCCTGGCTGTGCTGGCAGCACCTCTACTTGTAACTGCAGAGATCTCCATTCCTTCCCTTTCTCCCCAGATTGATGCTGAAGGGTGCAGGTCCCAGGATGCGAGACTTGGCATCCCACTTCACTGTCAAGCCTCAGTCGGGCAAGCTGATCGCCTCCCAGCCTGGTGTGAATATTGAGATATTCTTCCACCCCACAAGGGAAATGCTCCTCAAGAACAGCCCCATCCTGTACTGCCAGGTGAGCTGCCTGGGCCAGGCTGTTACCACACGGTGTTTTGGGAGCATAAACAGGACAGGTGTCTAATGGAAGGAGGGCTTTAACTGGAGAATCCTCTCTCCTACGTACACAAACAAAGTCTTCAAAACCATTTGGGAGGCTTCCTAAGGGAGCTGAGAATCTGACTCTGGAGGAGGTGCTTTAACTGGGTGGGTGAACTGATGGAGGCCTGGGGTGGAGGCTGGGGACTGGAGTAGAGGCTGGCTGGCCTCTTTGCTTTGTTTACCACCCCTTCCTGTGGACACAGGTGATAGATGCCATCGCAGGGGAAGGAGGCCAGACTGTCGCCAACATCCCAGTGAGGGTGTCGGCCAGAGCTGCGTACAGCAAGTTCAGTATTGAGCCCGCCTCACCCATCAATTTCGGTGCCATGATGAAGGGCAGCAAGAAGACCCAGACTGTCGTGCTGGAGAACACAGGCACGATCAGCTTCAAATTCCACATCCAGCCAGCAACTGAGGATGCATCTTCACTGGAAAGCAAAAGGTACGAGAAGCCCTGCACCACCCTTCCTGCCTGAGGAGGCACCAGCCCACGGCTGAGATGAGGCAGGCAGCCAGACCTGGGCTATGGCCCATTTGCAGCCCTGCCTTGGGGAGAGGGAGCAAAACACGCCTCAGTGTCCCCATGTGTAGTAGGAAGCTGGTGCTCGAGCTGCTCTGTCCAGCAATGGGTGCTGCAGGCTGCTCTCTGGGAACCATCTGGAGCAGGAAGGCTTTCCTCTGTGAGGAGGAAGGCCAGCTTTGGCCTCAGAGAAAGGCAGGGGAGCTCAGCATGACAGATACCTCTGCTTTCTCCTCTCAGTTCAAAGCAACGGGAATCTGTTCCATCAGCTAGGAAGTGCTCAGCGGGAAGGAAATCAAGCTTGACACAGGTGGGTGACTCCTGCTCCCCAACAATGCAGCTGCTGCAGGGGATGTGAGAAGATGCTGCTGTGCCCAGGCTGGGGGCTCATCTCCATTGGGTGGGACGTGGTCTGCAGGATGGAGTCCAGGATCTGCTCAGTCCCACTGACAGTCCTGTACTCTGGCTCTAACCTGCAGTTGTGGGGTCAGCAGAGGGGAGCAGGTCCTGTGTGTGATAGCTGCTGGCCAGCATGTGTCTGTGAACACCACAGAAGCAAAAACATCCCTCCTGAACTCCCAGTCCACAGAGCTCAGACAACATTTTTTTTTCTTCCTTTTCTTCATCTCATTCCCCTACCTCTCTCCCATCATTTCTCACAGCTGTTTCTGCTCTCCTGTTACCTCTGGAGGCTGAGGATCACAGCTACCACCTTCATTCTTTACACTCAATCTCCTTTCTCTCTGCCACTTGAGACAGGCTTGCAGCTCCTCTTGGCTTGTTGGGCTCAACCTGGAGCTGCCTTTGGGCCATGGAGTCATCTTTCCCTGCCCTGGGACTGGCTGCTTGGGCCCAGCTGGAGGCCAAGGCAGGACATACTCTTTGCTGGGGTGCTCAAGGCACAGCTATTACCCTTCAGCCTCTCCTGGAACTTCTTCTGCAGGGTCAGCTCAATGTGGGCATGTTCACGGTGTCCCCTTGCTCCGGCTCCATCGCTCCGTGGGGCCAGCAGCAGATCACGGTGGAGTGCCTGGCAGGGCAGGAGGGGACTTGTGAGGAGCAGCTGTACATTGACATCGTGGGCAGAGACCCCAGGGACAATCCCCTCGGCATTCCCTTTACCCTGACTGCCGAGTCCTGCCTGCCAGGTACGTGCTCTCCACAGGTTCCCTTGGCCAGACCTGCTGCTGATCAGCACCTCAACTTGCTGCTTGGATAGGGAGGCATGCTAGCCCTGGTGTCCCCCCTTGAAATCCTCTGAGTTTCCAGCCCTCTTAAGTCCACTGGTGGATTCATCCCTCCCCAGCTGAGAGGGATGCATGGAAGGATAAAAGGAAAGCAATGCTCTTTAAGACTCAGGTTGACTGAGCTCCATCCTCATAGCCAGCTCCCCGACCCAAAGCTGGGTTTAGCAGTTACCTGGGCAGAAGGAGCTTACCAAGCCTTCTCAGAGGCCAGCAAGGCCCAGATGAATGGAGGCTTCTTCATGCTCATCCCTCTGGTCTGTCCACAGCATTTGCTGAGGATGCAATGTTAATCTTTGAAGAATACCCGATCTGCAGCAGCACTGACCACAGCCACAAGCTGCTCTCTGTGCACGGTGTGGGCCTGTTTGTGAGAGATGAGAACAAGTTCATCTTCAACAAGATTCTGGTTGGGCAAGAGGCTGAAGCCCACTTCAACATCTACAACACAAGTGCTCTGCCGTGTGACGTGGTCCTCTCCATCAGCCCCCTGCCAGGACAGGTAAGAACAGGAGGCCAAGGAGATGGTTGCCCTCTAAGGGCCGTGTGAAAGCTGTTTTGTTCTCCAGATTGCTTCCTGTGGCCCACACTAGCTCAGTGTAGGTCAAACTTCAGGGCAGAGCAGCAGAGCCAGGGAACAGTTGTGTTGAATTCTCATGTCTTGGGCAAGGTTTTGGCTCACACCTCTGGGTCTTTGGTGGGAGAAGTGAATCCTTCTGAACCTCTCTTGGAAGCACACTCAGAGAGGGGCTGTTATCAACTGACATGCCAGGGCTCAAAGCAGAGCATCTCCTCAGGCTCCCTGGCTTTTCCTCTCTCTGAAGGCCAGTTGTAGGTTATTTGCAGGGTTTTCCATGCAGTGACCACCTCCCACATATGGCAGGGCAGCTGCCAGCACTCAGAACACACAATGCTTTAGCACAAGGTCAGCATTCCCTGCTTGAACAACTCATCCTTAAAACAATACCCCTGAGTTCACAGCCCATAAACACACCTCTAGGAGGGCTGTGAAAATGGGAAGAGCTGTCACAATGCAAGATTTTTGCCTGGCTGGCTGCTGTTCATGGAAAAGAGAAGCCAGGAGAAAACTGCTTCTTGTAGAAAAGTCTCCATAGCATGACAAGAAAAAACTCTTCTTCTTACAAGGACTGATCAAAGACTATTGTAGAGTTGATACTGCTTTACCATCCCAGGTTTTGTCTCCCAGTGGTCAGCTGGGAAAAGAAAAAGTTGGGTAGGGGGAGAAAAAGTGTTCTGGAGGTTTTATTCTGATGTTTCTTATTCCTGTAGTCCTGTTGATAAAGTTTCTTTATTCCTTTTAAGTTTTAAACCTGTTTTACCCTTCTCCTAATCCATAGTTCACAACAAAAAATGCATAAGTGTCCTGGTGATTTTAGCCAGTGCTAAACCCCACCACATTATTTAGTGCATTGACTGAGAAACTCCAATTAGCAAATCTAAACCACTACAGACATGCTGTTTTCAGTAATGCCTTTATGAATGAAACTGTATCGTGCTGGAAGGTGTTTTCTCCTAACACTGCTCTCTGGCTTCCCCCAAGGAAAAAGGCCCTATCACCGTTTTCAAGTTGCATCCAGTCCAGATGTCCATTCCCGGCTCATCCCACGCTGTTGCTACAGTGACCTTCACCCCTCCAGATGAGCAGAACTACGACTGCACTTTTAAGGCTTCCCTTGTCATCCCCAAATGGTAATTGACCCTGAGAAATATTGGGGGAAGCCTCTCTGACAGCTGCCTCTCCACTGGGAAGGCACAGACCTCTTGTTAGCTCTAATGCTCTCAGCAGCCTTAGGCAGAGTACTTGGCATGAGATGATCTGGGAGGCAGTCACTGTTGGATAGAGCAGAAAAATGAGGCAGATTTGTCATACAGGTTTAGCCTGTATGAGCAAATAGGAAGACAGAGAAATATTAGGTAGCCAACTGGAAGTTACTGAGATGTGCTACAGCTGAGCTGGGCATTTCCAAGGACAGAAGCTTAGATGGATCAGTTTCTGTGGCAGCAAGTCAGCAGTCACAATTTCCTCTTGGTTTCTGTGACATTAAGTGATCCTCTGTGATTCCCTGCATTCATGAAGCTATTTCATGTGAGTGATGGGAGCTGGTATGAAAGAGGAGCCCTGTTCCTCTGCACTGGGACCTGTGTACAGGGGCTTTGACCTGCCCTTCCTCAAGCCTTTAGTGGCTGAATTGGAGCCAGGGAAGTCTAATTGCTAATAAGCAATTGCTTTTCTATTGTTCTTGGAAATGATCTTGGTGGATGGTGACAATGATTTCTTTTTGCCTTCTTGCTTTTGTACTGCTTTCATGCTGTGCTTTTTTTGCTTGTTGCCTATGTCTCATCTCACTGCAGCCAGGGGATTTGCCATATCTCATCTGGTGCCTCATTATGTATCTGCTGTACTGCATGACTCAATTAAGTGGAATTACTTTTAACTGTTACTGTGGAAGGCTCTGGCTCTTTGGAGCAGATTCCTCTTGTGAATGGCCCTGAGGGGATTGGGAAGAGGCTGGTGGGGGGCTGTGTTGTGGGCTACAGGAGCACCAGGCAGGGAAAACAGTGTGGACTGCCCCTGCTGCTTGGCTTGCCCAGTGAGAAATGGGTTAGTGCCAGCTGGAATTGTTTGTGTGCCTCTCCTGCAGCTCTGTGAAAATCAAGCCCCAAATCCTGAGCTTCACCATCAGTGGGAGGGGGCACGAGCCGCAGGTGACAGTCGTGTGCCCGAGAGCTCGCAGCAAGAGAGGAAATGCCGTGCTGCGCTTCCAGAGGCTCCAGCTGGGGGATTTAGAGATGCTCCCCCTGGTCGTCCGTAACAACGGCATCGTACCTGTCAAGGTGAGGACCTGCTCAAGGAATGGGCTGGTTTGGGAATAAGTGCTTGTGGCACAGGGGGAGGGTCCCAAAAACCATGGCAGACCTGGCAAGAGGTGTCACAAATTCTTTTTAAGCAAGGGACTGACATCTGTTCTCCAAGAAGGGAGTTCTTGAAAATTTTCCATCCAGTCTTTCTTCTTTAAGTTGAACACAAGGAAGGTGGTGGAGTATTTCCCCCCATCTTTCAGGTTTGTTCTCAAGGAATGTGTGATTTTCCAGTTCCATTAGGTTGTATTCCCCAGTTTACTATATTTTAAGCAAACTTAGTTGTGGTTTAATTATATTCTGCTTATTGCTTTCTGTCCTGTTTGGTTCCGTGTTGGTTCAATCCAAATGGCTCTAAAGAGCCTTTTTTCCCAGCTGGTTTGACTTAACTTTTGTGCTCAGTGCTGTTTGCAGTGGGAGAGGTGCTGGGTTCCTATGCAGGACCAGCAGCACTGTGGTGTCAGTCCCTGTGCCATCCTGTACTCACACCAGTATCATTGTGCTCTGTGTTCCCTTTTCTCAGTTTATGTTACACCTGGAGGATGAGCATGGAGCATTCTTCTTGAAAGCCAGGCGCTCCACACTGGAGAGATTCCACACTGAAGATGTGGGAGAGGACTCTGTTGAAAATGGTAAATTCGTTAACCATGAAGTGCGATGGTGCACAGAGGGAAAACGTGTGTCCTGCTCTTGGCTTCTCTGAGCTGCAGCCAGATGTTGGACACACTTTCTTTCCTTGGGCTCTCTGTCCCCCGAGCTTTTCATGGGGACCTTTTGCAGGGTTTCCTCCTAGCAAGGAGTAGGAAGTTCTTGTGTTCTTCTAGACGTGGTGGGCTGGGTTCTGGGGGACTCTCACTGCCTCAGTGCAGCCTCTGAGGTATTTGCAGCATGTGGCAAGGTCCCAGCCTGAACGGACACAGCCCTTGAGCACACAGGCAGCCAGCAGAAGCCCAAAGTGCTCTTTGGCTCAGCTTTCCATGTGGCTGGAGCTGTCTGGAAGCGATGGAATGAGGGCTGGGCATCAACCTGAGGTTAAGCTGCTTAAGTGGTGATGTGTCTGGAGATGGCAGTCTTGTGAACATAAGAAGAGGGTCGGGAACCACTGCGGGTAGAACAACCTGTGCTCAGAAGGCAGCTGGTTTCAACCTTCTGTTCCTCATATATGGAAATATTTCCTCTGTACAACTGTATCACTTCATTCTGATTTCCATTGCTGTGCAGAGAGCAAGCCCCCAGGGAAGCCTCTCCTGCTTCTGCATCGTGGGCAATCGGCAGAGTTTGATGTCATTTTCAATCCCACCCTGGCTCAACGTGTGGAAGGGAAGATCCGTGTTTTAGTGGGGGACACCTACTCTGACAAGACCCTGATAGAGCTGGTGGGTGAAGGCCACAAGGATGAATTCAGCTTCGACTGTCTAGAGGAAGACCCACAGTTGAGGAATGATAAGAGCAGTTTGAACAAAGACATCATTGATGGTAAGAGAGGAGAGGCTGCCAAGGTGGAACAAGGAAGAAGAAAATATCTGATCATGTGTGTCCTCTCTCTAGGCAGGCCTGGGCTGTCACCCCTGGACATGGAGGCCTGTGGGTGTGGCAGCCATGCATGCAGAGCAGTGTGTGCTGTGCTGCATGGCGCTGGCTCAGGGGTGTGCCAGGGTGTTTCCCTGAAAGTGGTGGGATGGGGAACTGCCTGGGGAGCTCCCTGCCAGAGGGAGGAAGGCTTGGAGCAAGGAAGCATTGAACATACAGGAGTCTGTGCATGTGAGGGGGGTGGGGTGGAACTCCCTGCATGCTGAGATCCCTTGCTTTCCTCCTTAACAGCTGTCAGACTGAACCACATCCAGTTTGGGGACTGTCCTGTTGGGAAGCCCTGCCACAGGATCTTCACCATCACCAACCACACCGGCATGATGTTCATGCGCTTCGAGTGGGAGGCAGACGTCCCATTCCAGTTCTCCCCCAGGGTGAGTGGGGGCTGCTCTGCCTTTCCCCATTGCTCAAGCCCTGCCCTGGCGTTCCTGGGAGCTGGCAGGGAGACCTCACATGCCAGTGCTAGCCCATTCCAGTGCCACACAGGAGATGCACTCCCTGGCTTGGCTGGGCCAAGGCTGCCAGCCTTGCAGAAAAGGCTTCGCGTTATGGGAGGTGGTACCTTCTCTTCATACTTTTGTCTATCAAACTTCACAGAAATCCACACTGAGGTGCAGGTTCCTGGCACAGCTGCTCACCACATCAGTCCCCTTTGCTATATCAGTCCTGCCCTTGGCAGTGCTTCCAGTTTGGTCTTGATTCCCTGATTCTCCCTAGGTGGGACATCTCCACCCTGGCTGCACCAAGGCCATCACAGTGACCTTGAAATCAGATGTCCCAGCCACCTTCAGGAGGCACCTTGTGAAATGTAAGGTGACCAAGATCAAATTTGAGCTGCCACTATGGAATGTTCCGGACTGGGACGACGAAATGCGCACTGTCATGTGGAAGGACATCACCGGGAACCAGGAGCCAGCAGCCCAATGGCCTGAAAAAGAGAAGGTAAGAAGCAAAATGGCAAACAAAGCCACCACAGCTTTTCCAAAAAGAACCACCATAACACCATCACTGCTGGCTGAGCAGCTCCTGCTTCCTCTGGACACTGGACAGCCCTGAGGTTCACCAGCAGGGCATTCTAGGGGAGAGGTGGATGCACATGACCCTCACACAAGAGGGAAAGCCTTTAGACAAGAGACCATTAGCCACACACTATCAGTCTGGGCCACAAGCACAAGTGCTGCAGCCCATGTTGAATGGGAGACAATGTTTTTGATTATCTCATTTTATGGTGTTTGAAATCTCTCCATATGATTTGGTGCCTTTTCACCAACAAGGAGTTAAGTCTGCTGCACTCTGTCTCTTCTTTAGAAGTGGAGACAAATACACTTCTACTGCACCTGCTGGTGAATGCCAAGGTTTGTCTCCATGGATACCAGAGATTTTGGTTGTGGTCTCTGTATTGGGAGGGTTATCTCATCATGGAGTAGCCCAGGCACTGTGTGACCGTATGGAGGAGTCCGGAGAAGGATCATCTCTGGAGACTCTTGCTTTTATTGTCATTATTGCCAAACACACTCAGCTTGGGTGAAGGCTCTTTCCAAGTTTCTGGACCATTTTAAGGCCTCTAAACCATCCTCTTTTCTATCAGAACATCTGCAGTTGGACACTTTCCTAGTGAGATCTTTCACATCCCAAAATGCCCATCCCCAGCTGCCAGCAGTGTGGCTGTTGCTCCACAGGTGACATCTGGAGAGCACTTTCTCCTAAGACAAGAAGAAAAAAGTGCTTCCTAGAAGTCTGCAGTCATGGGGTTCTCCACCCACAGAGCTCCAGCAGGGGAACTTAACCCTAATTTTGAGACCTGCTGGATTTCTAGGGGACCAGGGAAAAAGTCAGTCCCTCTCCAAGGTTGAAGTACAGGGATTGGAACGCCGCTGTAGTCTCCATGGGTACATTAACAGCTGTGCTAGGACTGCTTTGATCAGTGGGCAGAAACAACTACTGCAGCACAACAGTCCCAATTCTGTCATCTTTCCAGGGAAGTAAAAGTGAATGGTCCTTTCTAGTCCCTCTATGAGGCTGATGTTGGAGGCCCAAAGATTCCCTTCTCAGCCTGACTTTCTGGGCTCTGCTCAGCGATTCTTTTCTCCTCTTTTGCAGACAGTGGAGACAGTCCCGGAACCGGCTCACACTGTGCTGAAGAAGAGCGGCCAGGAGGCCGAGCTGTGCCTCAGTGCCTTGGTTGCCTACGCCCAGTTCAAACTGGACACAGTCGTGGTTCAGCTCAAGGACACCTTGCCCTTCCAGACAAGGACAGCCACGTGAGTGCTGAGGCCAGGCAGGGCCCTGCCAGCGGGAGCTGCCTTTGTGGAACTTTGTGCTGGCCGTGGCTGGGGAGACAAAACTCACAACTCGAGCTCCAGGTGCTCAGGAGACAAAACAGCCTCGTTCATTATTCAGAGCTCACTGAAATACCCAATGCAAATCTCCTGGGCTAGACAGCCATTGGCTGAGATCTCTCTCCTGCCCAACTTCCTGGCCAGTGCTGTGCTCACTTCTCAGCTTGGATGGGGCTGGCCAAGGGTCCCCTGTAACTTACCTGGGAACACGTTCAGGCATGAACTAGGCCAGCTGAATTGGATTTGTGTTATGGCCACATTCACTGTGTCCAATCCAGACCAGCTGTACTGTGACAATGCTGTGACACCTTTGCCCAGGGCTGACCCAGTGCCTGCTTCCCAGAACTCCACCCCAGCCAAAACCAGCACAGGCTTGTTCACATGCATGCCAAGCCAAGCAGGAGAGGGTGGTCAGGAGAGGCTCAATGCTGCCATTTTCTGCTGAGAACAGCCACGGGTTTGCTTTCACTGAGTGTCACCTGTCCTCATCTGCTCAAGAATAAGTTTGCAGTCAAAGCAAGACCTAAAGAAAGTCCAAAGTAAGCCCCTTAGCTTCAATGTCCTGGGCACCATGTTGGCCCTTTCCTCTTCAACTTCCAGACTTCGAAATACTTTTCTGGGCCACCCAGGAAGGACAGCAGTCTGAGCATGGCAGGGTTGCCTGGGGAAGAAGATGCTCCTCAGCAGAAAGTGGTAGCAGGAGTCCCTCAGACAATGTTACTGTACTGTTTGCTTTCTATTTATTGGACTTTTTTTTTTAATTCCTCCTTCTTGCTTTTCAGTTTCAGGATGCACAACACAGGGAAGGTGGCCCTGGAATACTTCTGGGAGGAAGCTGCTCCTGCAGATAGTGAAGCAGTGAGGATGCCATATTCAACCTCTCTGATGGGTAAGGGCATTTCACTTGGTAGCTGAGGGCCTGGGGAGAAGACCCTGCCCCTTCACCCCAAAACTTGAATTCCTTTTTCCTCCTTGTCCACACGTTCACTTTCATCAGCATCTTCCCAGCTGCAGCTGGAGAGTTTTCTCCTTGCCCCCTCTGCCTTTCAGCCCCTTTTGTTCTTGCTCTGCCACTTCAGCTCTGCAAAGGAGCTGAGCCAGGCTCTGGGGAGAGCCATGTGCTGGGTCAGGACTGGGAGGGGGGACATCAGGTCATTGCTTTGAGAAGTCTGAGTCTGGGGAGAGCAATGGTGTAACGAGTGAGCTGCCCTGCAGCCACTGTCTGTGTGCAGTTCCCCACTCCAGGGCAGCTGCAAAGTCACTGTCTAAAACCAGCTCCTGCTTTGGCACAGGAGTGTGTGCTGCAGCAGAGACCCTGCTCCCAGAAGCTCTGTTCCCTGCTGGGAACTTGGCCAGAGATGCTCCGAGTGCATCCCAGCTCTCTTCCACCTATGTGCTGCTGCAGGAGGCAGCGTTGCTGGCAACACAGATTTTGTCTTTGAATGGTGTCCTCTTCCTCTCTGCAGGTGGGCTCATCTCTGCTCCTGTTGTAAGGCAGCGCAGAAAGCTGGTGCTTCTTTTCCGGGGGGAGCAGGACCATCCTTTTGAGACGCATCCTTCTGAGCTGCGGCGCCTACAGTGGCTTGCCGAGGAGCAGCAAGATTCCGAGCAGGAACAGCTGCAGGATTCCGAGCAGGAACAGCAAGATTCTGACCAGGAGCAGCTTTCTGAGGAAGAGCAGCTGGATGCCAAGCAGAAGAAGCGTTCCAAGAAGCGGTGCCGCTCCAAGGAATGGAATCTCTCCCCGCAGCGTGCCACTTCCTCCCTGGAAGTCCTCCCAGATGTCACCCATGACCAGTCACTGTTCTCCATCAACCCCAACTTCGGCACCATCGCTCCTGGCCAGAAGAAGACCTTTCATGTGCTCTTCTCCCCAAAGGATGTGGGGAACTTTGAGACCACCATGCTGTGCAGGTGGGAAACATGGACACACTTGCCAACTCACACTTCTGATGGCTATCACTGAATCACAGGGTGGGACAGGGTGGAAGGGACCACAGGAGGTCATCTGGTCCCACTTCCCTACTCAAGCGGGGTCATCCCAGAGCACATGGCACAGAGCAGTGTCCAGAGGGCTCTGCAATAATTCCAGTGAGGGACACTCCACACCCTCTCTGGGCAGCCTGTCACCCGCAAAGGGAAGAAGTTCTTCCTCAGGTTCAGGTGCAATTTCCTGTTCAGGTTCTGCCCGTTGCCTCTTGTGCTATTGCTGGGCATCACCAAGCACAGCCTGGTTCATCCCCTAACACCCTCCCTTCAGTCCCTCTGACCGGGATGGGGAGGTGGGCCTGGAGACAAGCAGTCCCAGAGAGGCAGCAGCTCCCACAGGAGCGCAGAGAGATCATCTGGCCTTGGTAGGGAGACACTCGCAAAAGACACTGTATGAAACATTAAGCTCCTGGAGGGTTGCAAGATCTTGAATGAGAGACCCAGGGACCAGCCAGTCCCTAGCTCTGCTTCTGGCACAGAGCTGCTCACTGCTTGCACAGAGGGAGGATGCAATGCTGTGTGCTCTGCAAGGAGGCAGAAAAGCGTCTGGCTGGAAATGTTTGTCTGGCTAATACCAGTCCCTTTCTCCCCAGCATTCCTAACCTGGAGCAGACTCACAGGACGGTGCAGGTGGTTCTGAAAGGCAGAGCCCGGCAGTGGAAGCGTTTTGAAAAACCGAAATGCTCTGCCTTACAGCAGACAGAGGAAGGCCAGGGACACAAGAAGCAGCTGCACTGGCAACCAACACCACAGTGACAGCATTTGTGTCAGCTGGAGCATCCAGCAGGAGCCAGCAACATCTTGTTTCCTACTGCTGATGGTGTCCCACCCTTTACATGCGACCTCTGCAGCTGCCCTTCCCAGCTCCAGCCATCATCATCTTTTAATTAACTTTGTTAATTAAATAATTGTTTGTTAATTTGTTAAATAACTTAAGTTTCAGTTAACTGTAAATAAACACTTGCTAATAAGTTGTTAACCGTTAGCCATGGTGCCAGAGATCTTTCCTTAAACCCCACTACCCCAGTTCAAACCCCCAAGTTAGTACATTCTGAGGTTCCCCCCAGCTGTCTCCAGTTACTCCGTTCACCTTCTCCTCCCTGGTGTACCCAGAATGGCTCCTGGAGAGCACAAGATGGTGGGGACCGCATGGCCAGGCCCCTCCCTTGTACTTCTCCTCCCCAAAATCCTTTCCTTCTTCCTACTTCCAACCCCTTCTTCCCTGATGCTCCTCCCCCTGTTATCTCTCCTCCTCCAGTTGTCCCTCCCCTTCCTGTCCCCTCGGACCCCTCCTTCTCCACTTGGGCTCCTCCTCCTGAAAAGGTCCCTCCTCTGAGCCCTCCTCTTTCCCCTGCAGCACCGCCAACCCTCTTCTGACTTTCAGATCCCACACCCCTCCTTCTGGTTCCCACACCCCGTGAGCCACAAGTGCCGAGCCCAGGAACCGGAACCCAGAACAGGAGACCCTTCCTCTTGCCACTCCAATTATGTTCAATTATGTGGGAGTGTGCTTCTGGAATGAGAGCCATTCTCATTTCAAAACAAAAGAGAACTCTGCAAAGCCCAGAAAGAGTTTGGAAAGGGAAGCAAATATTTTAAGGGCCTTTTAAAGGCCACCCTCTCCTCCAATCTCTCGGTCCCGTATGACCTCCATGATTTATTTTCGTGCCTCCTTACCCCATCAGAATATCTTGCATGGGAGGGGGCATGGAAGAGGTCATTACAGGCCGAATGTTCTGAGCTATTGCAAAGTTCCGACAGCGCCCTTGATGCCATTGGGAATAAAATAACAACCGAGCACTTGAGCGGCGATGGGGAATGGGCACAGGCGAAGGACCAGGCCCGGGTTTTGCCAAGGCCGGTCCTTGAAAAGATCAAAACAGCTGCAGAGAAAGCGTTCCTCACGTTACCATCCAGAGAACCCCAAGCGAGTTCCACAATCATTCTGCACCAGCATTTTTGAGAAGAGTTGGCCGTCACACTGGGAATTGAAACCATGGCAGGCACCATACAGGGCATGGGGGGAGCTTGTTCTTGTTATCTTTTCTATTTTTAAGAGATGTTGTTAAGAGATACGGAAATTCTGTGCACTGACAGAGCTCTTGTAAGAACTGTAAATTAGTACAACGCCTTCGGGTTTAAATTCAAGCCAGAAGCACCCCTGCTCCCAGAGCAGCAACCCTTCTGTCACTGCTCTCGGACTGCAGCTTCACAAACAGGTGAAACAAACAGACCTCAGCTTAGAAGACCTAAAAGCTAACTTTGTTTTCCTTGAGCAGATTCAGGAGCTACCTGTATTATATATATAAATACTTCACAAGAAAAGAGCAAGAGTGTCAAAAAGGCAAAAGAGCTTGGTAATTTGTAGAAAGTAACTTTGATCAAAAATACAGTGGGTTAATAGAGCAGTCTGAAGATGACATTCACAATTTTCCTGGTGATATTGTGCACTGTACTGTAACAGTGGGTAACAATTAGACATAGCCAATAGGATAACTGGATATTCAATCATTGAATTCTCATTCTTCTGAACACTTCAGCTGTGCTGTAAACTTCAGAGACATTTTTTCAGCAGCTTTCAACAAGTTACTCTGGATTCATCATTCCTGAGACCTAATTGAGTCAAAATGCCAAGTGGGATTATTCTTTCTCAAAGCCTGGAGCCACACAGAGTGAACAAGTACATAAATCATCATGTGCATCCCCATACACCTAACAGTCCAGTCACTAACCAGAGTTTACAAAGGAAAATTCCACATGCACAGTCATTTTTTCACTTTTGCTACAAATTATGTAAAAGAATAAGCTACAAATAGTATCTGAAACCTGTTTAAACTCAGGGATAGTGATGCGGTGCCACAGTCCCAGGCCAGCTCACCACCACCAAGGCACCCTGACAAGTGTGGGGAACAGCTCCTGAATTTCACAGCAGGAGCTGAACCTTCGAGCCGCTGCCCTACAGCACGTTAGAGCTGTCAGCACAAGGAAGAGGGAAAGGACGAGGAGAAGGCTCTCTGAACGGCACCCAGGAACGAGCACATGCTCTGAACGGGTCACGGACAAAGCCACGAGCACTCTGTGCTGGGGATTAAATAGAAAGAGTGGCTACAACCTGTCAACCAATGAGGAGCCAACAGGGCAGGAGCATCAGGCGGGATTAACAGCACAGGGACCAATAAGGATAAGGGGGAGGAGAGAACAGGTCACACGGGCCAATGGGGCCTCGAGGATTGGGGGATTGACAGGGGGGTGGGGCAATCAGGGATTGGCCCAACTGGGCATTGACAGGGAAGGGTCTGGAAGAAGGGGCAGTGACAGGCAGGGAAGGTTTGGGGTAAGGGCTTGGGTCACAATGATAGGCAGCGTAGGGGAGGATACAACTTAGGGGCAATCCAACTTTGGGGGAACACAGGAATATAGGAACAAACCATTAGCTGTACAACCAGAAATTAAGAAACTATTAAAATGAACACATGCTGCAACACGATGGCATTGCAATACTGTCGCTGCCCGCTTGGCCCTTCACGCCCCGGCTAGCTCGTGCCAAGCGGGCAGCGGCAGGAGTGGGGAACCAGGCGAGCACTGTGTGGCTCGACCTGGAACCTCTAGAGCTCCTTTGGGCTTGGGCTCTATAGTGTGCAGGGCGACACGAGGTGCAGTAAAGGGAGAGAGAGTGCTCGGAGTCCTCCAATTTCCCAGGAACAAGTTTATTCCAGCAGGTGCAGGGAGAAGGCGATGAGGGACAGGGCTGGGATCTCGAGGAGAAAGTCCGAGCCGAGACCCTGGGCACCTCTGTGCGCCAGGTTTTAAAGCCCGTGGGCGGCTCATACAACAACCAATGATATGGCAGCAGGGGAGGTGTTGTAGGAAGGGGTTACAATACACAAATCCAATGGTAGGGACTTGGGGGAGGGAGGATAGCTATACAACCAATAGGGCATCGAGTAAGGGATGATGAGCAGGGAAGGAACCAGAACAAAAGGTGTGGTGTACATAGATTGATAGGGCTTGGGGGTAGGACCAAAGTGATGGATGGGGAACAATCTGGAAAGAGGGGAGAGGTTTACAATGACAGGCAACTGGGAACAAACTATATATGGGATAGTGGGGGAGGTAACTGGGTCAAACCAACTCTAAGCTCAACGAAGGTGAACAAACATACTTAATGAAGATAAACTAACAGGCGGCAACATCTCCCCCTTTCTTTTTTAGAAAGAGGAGGTTGCATCGGCAGGAGGTGCAGAGGGTTCAACAAACCAGTCTTGGGGTACGGGAGAAGGAGGAGGTGAAGAGGGAGGAGAAGGAGCGCTAACAAAATTGACTTGAGGGGAGGGGGATACAAGATGTAAAACCGATTGAACTAAACATCTCTTTAAAACTGCAAACGCTATTAAAACGATGAAAACGATGAAAACAATCCATAAAACAGTCTTTAAAATGGACGAGAGCCATCCGGAGACCCCCCATCCCGAAAAAAGACTGGTGACCCAGTCATTAGTCTCTGGGCCACCAGCATCATCAGGAGCGCAGTGGTTGGCGCAACGATCGGGGTGGTCATCTTTCCGATGGCTCTTTCTGAAAACAAAACATACGAAAAGCATAGCTTTAACTGAAAAAGGTAGGTTGACGTAACAAAAAGGGGCTTGGGTTGTTTCCTCCTCCTCCTCGGGATGGGGGATGGCTCATCCGGACACGACGTCATTGACATCCTCGACCCTATCTGGTGGCCTGCTTGGATGTCTGGGGACGTAAGGTTTCACCCATCTTTGTGGGATCCACCTTAGTCCCTGGGGCGAGGATATGCAAGCGTACCCCCGCCCCCAGGTCACCAGATCAAAAGGACCCAAGATCTTCTGGGTCTCAGGGTCCCGGACCAGCACTGGAGGGCGCTGCTGCAACTGGTAGTTCTTGTTGGTCTTGAAATACCGGGCCACTGGAGGGCTAGGGTCCTGTTCGGAACAATTGAGAAAATTTAGCGTGTAAAGGGCTTTGCACAACCGCTCTTGTGGCGTGCAGCCCTTCACAGTCTCCCTTTGATGAGAAAGGACACGCTTGAGCGACTGATGGGCTCGCTCAACGATCGCTTGGCCGGTGGGGGAGTGTGGGATGCCTCTCTTATGTTCCACTCCCCACTCCTGCAGGAATTCCTCCAGTTTCCTGGAGGTGTATGCTGGGCCATTGTCTGTTTTTATTTCTTTGGGGACCCCCAGTACAGAGAAAGCCTGCATTAGGTGCTTACAGACATGCTCGGCTTTCTCTCCTGTGTGGGCAGAAGCAAAGACAGCACCTGAGAAGGTATCGATGGAAAGGTGTACGAACCGAAACCTGCCAAACTCAGGGACGTGTGTTACGTCCATCTGCCACACTTCGCAGCTCCCCAGACCTCGAGGGTTGACCCCCGATCCCAAGGAGGGCATTGCGGTGGATTGGCAATGTGGGCATGTGGCCACAATGGCTCTGGCTTGATCTCGCCGCAGGTGGAATTGGCGGACCAGACCAGGCACATTTTGATGGAACATCTGATGGCTCAGCTTAGCTTGTTGGAACAGATCTGGGAGCTGAGCCATGGAAACAGGGGCAGCGAGGGAATCAGCTACCTGGTTTCCCTCGGCTACCGGGCCAGGGAGATCCGTATGTGACCTTACATGCATTACAAAAAATGGTTGCTTTCTGTGGGAAACAGCATATATTAGCTTAGAAAGCAACTCAAACAATTTCGGGTTTGAGACCTCCTTCAGAGCAGCGTGCTCTGCTCTGGCAACTACCCCTGCAACATAGGCCGAATCAGTGATTAAATTGAAAGGTTCAGGAAACCTCTCAAAGGCTCTGACGACTGCATCCAACTCAGCAACTTGTGGAGACCCTTCCACATATTGAATATCTGCTTCCCACTGCTGAGTTTCGGGATCTCGCCAAGTCACTACAGACTTGTGAGATGCCCCGGATGCGTCTGTGAACACAGTCAAAGCTTTGAGGGGCTTTCTGCTCCGCATTTCTTTTGGAATCGGTTCAAATTTAGAATTGAAAAATTTGTGGGCAGGGGCATGGACCAAAACTTGGCCTTCAAAACTATCTAAAGCAATCTGGAGTGTCTCATTCTCCCGAAGTAGTTGATTAAACATTTCTTTTGTCAGCCTATCTGGAGACGCTTTGTCCCGAGACAAGCTGACTGGTACTCGAACGCATGCAAAATCACATCCAGCCATCTCCCGAAGCCGAGCTCGAGCTCTCCCGATGAGCTGAGCCATCAGCTCCTGTGGCCGGATGATACTTTTGGACCTTTGATGGCTCAAGAAAACCCACTCTATGATTAAGAGGGGATCCTTAGAGCCCTGGTCCCACTGAAAAATCAGCCCACTGAGGTGTGGCATTCTCCCGAGTATGATGAATTCAAAAGGCAGGGTCGGTTCGTACCGATGTGCTTGCCTTTCGACAAGCGCATCCTCCACTTTCTCTAGGGCTTTCCTCGCCTCTGGGGTCAGAGTCCTGGGAGAACTCAGCTCTTTCTCCCCCTTCAAAAGTGTGAAGAGGGGGGCTAGGTCTTCCGTGGAAAGGCCCAGCCAAGGCCTGACCCAGTTTAAGGTCCCACACAGCGAGTGAAGGTCCACTGTTTATTAAAGATTGCTGTTTATTGCCAATTTTTGAGGCACAACAGTCCTCTCAGCAATCCGCAGACCCAGATACTTCCAGGGTGGCATCTGTTGAACTTTATCCTCCTGGAGTTGAAAACCTGCGGATGTTAAAACTTTAACCACTCGGTCAAGAGAGCGTGTGAGTAAATCGTCATGGGGGGCGCACACTAGGACATCATCTAGTGATGGATGATGACCTCCCCCATTTCGGCACGTACAGGAGACAGCAATGAGGAGACATACCACTGGCAGATAGTCAGCGAGTTTTTCATGCCCTGGGGCAATACCCGCCAGTGGAACCTCCTCATTGGGGCTTCTCGGTTAAGGGTAGGCACCGAGAAGGCAAACCGTGGGGCATCTTCAGGGTGTAGAGGAATTTGGAAGAAGCAATCTTTGATGTCAACTACTGCCAATTGCCAATTTCGAGGGAGCATGGTTGGGGAAGGCATCCCTGGTTGAAGAGGTCCCATGTCTACAATGATCTTGTTGATTTCACGAAGATCGTGAAGGAGCCGCCACTTGTCTTTCCCCGGCTTACGGATTACAAATACCGGGGAGTTCCAAGGGCTGGTGGTCTCGACTATATTACCCTTCGCTAACTGCTCCTCCACGAGTTCGTTGAGCGCCTTCAATTTATCTTTCCTGAGCGGCCACTGATCAATCCAGACCGCTTTGTTAGTGGTCCAATCTAACTTCTGGAAAGGGCGCTCCACAGTGGCCGCTTCTAAAAATCCCGAGGGGTTTTCGGGATTTCAATCTTCACCCCCCACTGAGACATGAGATCCCTCCCCCACAAGGGAACCTGATAATCCGCAACGAATGGGCGTAAGTTTGCCAATTGCCCATCCGGCCCCGCAATTTGTACCACACTCTTTGAAATGCGAGCCAATTGGGTACCCTCTATACCCTGTATCTTCCCTGCCACGGGTTGCAACTCCCAATGTGACGGCCATCTCCTTTCGGGGATGATCGTCACATCCGCTCCTGTGTCAAGCAGACCTTTCATCTGTAAGGATTCTGCACCCTGCTTGACGCTGCAGTCTATGATGAGTTTATCCTCACCCACTACTTCTGCCCAGTAGACGCCTGGTGCGTGGTCGTCTACTGGGATACCCTCGGGAATGGGGATAAACTGGGCGATGATCTGGCCTTTAGGGAGGAAGTATGGTGGGTGAGTGCAGCGCGCCAGGAGAATGAGGTTCTCCGGACCACCTGGGAAGGTGATCGGAGAAATCTCAATCTCCGGGGGTGTGTGCTTGGTGTCCCCGATGGCAATATACTTACAGTCGTGTCCATTCCCTGGCTGGTTCTCCTCCAGTGGGTCCACAGCTACCACCGTCCAGTGCTGGGACCGGAAGAGGATGTCTTTGACGGTGATAAGGTGTCGCGTCCGGTAAATTTGCCACGTCCGATGATTCTTTCCCCCCACCTCCGCGATACCTGCCCCATTTTTTGCATCGCGCGGGGCAGGTTCGCGCCGCGCTCTCAGTTTTTTTGTTTTTTATTAGCTGTTCCCTCCAGTACCCTCTCCCCAGATCCATTTCCCACGAGCCCCTGGCGTGGGTGGGCGGTGGGACAGTCCCTCGCCATGTGACCCAGTTGTCCACATCGGTAACACTGAGTAGTTCTTGCTGGTGGAAGGATGAACTGGCCCGACGGGTGTTGGGTCACTGCCGCTGTTGGTGTTCTCCTGGCCGCCTGTGGTGGTGGTGGTACCCTGGACGCCCCCACTAACGGAACTTTCTTCTCACATGCATCAATGAGGACGTCCAAGGTTGGCGGTGGATACATGGGCAAACTAAATATAACCTGTTTGCAGATGTCATTACAGTTCGCCTTAGCCATTTCTAAGACAAGCTGCTCTTGTAGCTCAGGTTTATCAACTTGTCTTTCTATTTGCTCCTGTAAACGGTTAATAAACACGGTAAATGGCTCATCGGGGAACTGTTTAATATTTGAGAAGTTGGCCAGGGGTTCCCCCCCTGGCAGGATGTTAAATACCTTCTCTGCGGCCTCCGTGATCTTAGCTAAGACAGGCCGTGGTAAAACCCTTGCCTGTTCTTCCGGCTTCCCCCAATTCCCTTCACCGCACAAGTGATCTATCGAGAGGGGGTTTTCATCCGCGTCAACCGCGGACTCCTCGCTGCGCAACAGCTCAGGAAGGATGGCCTCTAACGACTTCTTCCACCTCAGTTTCCACAGCCTATAATCAGCTGGGGAAAGGAGGCAGGCAAACAACTCTTTTAAGTCGTGGGGGACCATCTCGTTCGCGGAGAAGGTGGCTTTTAATAAACCCTTAAAGTATTCACTTCTCCTGCCGAACTCTTTCTGGGCTTTGCACAGCTCCCTCTTTGTCTGGAAGGAGAAGGGTTCCCATTCTCGGTACCTCCCTCCCCTTCCTCTAAAACTGACCGGTGCGGCAAAGGGAATCACTACCTGTTCCGGGTTCTGGTCCTCAGGCCTGTCACTTCCTGTCCCCGAAGCGTGGGAACCGGATGGGACAGTGTGGGAGCTGGGAGGAGGGGCGTGGGAACCGGGAGGAGGGGCGTGGGAACCAGAAGCCGGAAGAGGCGGGGCTGGAGGACCGACTGAGGAGGAAGGCTGAAGGGAGGAGCAGCGGCCGGAAGGGGTGGGGTTTTGGGAGGTCACACTTTGGAGACACGCCCCTGAGGAGGAGGAACCACCCAAGGGGAGGTGGGAGGAGTCAGGGTAGGATGGAAGGGAGGGGCTAGAGAGGAAAGGGTTGGTCATTGAGGGAAGAAAGGGGTTCTTGGAAGAAGGAGCACAAGGGGGGGGTCCGACCATGCGGTCCCCACCATCTTGTGCCCTTTGGAGGCCATTTTGAGGGTTAGGAAAGGGGTCAGGGGATATAGGGGAGCATTGAAAACTGGGGGAAACTGAGGCACGGGGGTTAGAAGAGGAATCAGGGAACATGGAGGAGCCTTGGAGACTGGGGGAAACTGAGACATGGGGGTCTGAGGGTAAAAACTGGGGACTCGTAACCTGGGAAACGTTTAACTGAGGGTTGCTAACTGGGGAAACTGAGGAATGGGAAGACACTCTGGCAGCTTGGCCAGGGCTGCCAGGGCAAGGGTTCTGGGAGAGACGTGGGGAGCCAGGGATCCTGTTACCCTTGGGGGATCCCTGAACAGGACAACTTGCCCTGCAGGTCGCTCTGCAGGTCTCCCTTAACTCGGGATCAGGGGGAGAGGAACATGGGGATAGGGAAACTGGGGAAACTGGGGAGTTTTGTGGCGGCTGCTTCTGCATTTTCTTTTCCTCTATTACAGCAGACCGAATTAAAATAAATAATGTTACAAATTTTTCAACCGAATTATCACCTCCATTAACTATCTCCGTTAATTTTGATCCAACTGCATTCCAGAATTCTACAGAATTTGCTTTGTCTGGGGTCACATTTGGGAAATGCAGGAACAGCCATCTCACAAACCTCTTTACCCTCCCACGAGAAAACTTCTTATTCCCCCCCTCAAGGGTACCCACAACTTGGTAAAAGACTCTCTTTTGCTGTGCCGAAAGACGTGCTCCCATCTTGTCAGCCCTGGCACAGCAATCCCACCGCCCCCTGCAACCAAACGACAAATCAACGAAATAAAAACACGGGTCCGGACCGGGCTACACACACACACTCCCCCCCGAGGGAGTTTTCACACACTGGGCGCCCCCTCGTCCCACACACAGGGACCACTCACCCAAGTCCGGACGACTGTTGCAGGCGACATCCACACCTCCCGAGGCGACCGTCTGCACGTCTGACGGCTGCCGCCTCGACCTCTGGGAGCGCAACTCGGCAAAAACGAGTCTGCTACTACGAGAGCAGCTGCCGCTCACGGTCTCTGTGAAATCCACTGGAATTTGTAGATCCACCAACCTCTCCAGGGGTCTCCACGCCTCGCGAGAGGCCCCACGTTGGGCGCCAGCTGTCGCTGCCCGCTCGGCCCTTCACGCCCCTGCTAGCTTGTGCCAAGCGTCGGCGGCAAGAGTGGGGAACCAGGCGAGCACTGTGTGGCTCGACCTGGAACCTCTAGAGCTCCTTTGGGCTCGGGCTCTATAGTATGCAGGGCGACATGAGGTGCAGTAAAGGGAGAGAGAGTGCTCAGAGTCCTCCAATTTCCCAGGAACAAGTTTATTCCAGCAGGTGCAGGGAGAAGGCGATGAGGGACAGGGCTGGGATCTCGAGGAGAAAGTCCGAGCCGAGACCCTGGGCACCTCTGTGCGCCAGGTTTTAAAGCCCGTGGGCGGCTCATACAACAACCAATGATATGGCAGCAGGGGAGGTGTTGTGGGAAGGGGTTACAATACACAAATCCAATGGTAGGGACTTGGGGGAGGGAGGATAGCCATACAACCAATAGGGCATCGAGTAAGGGATGATGAGCAGGGAAGGAACCAGAACAAAAGGTGTGGTGTACATAGATTGATAGGGCTTGGGGGTAGGACAAAAGTGATGGATGGGGAACAATCTGGAAAGAGGGGAGAGGTTTACAATGACAGGCAACTGGGAACAAACCATATCGGGATAGTGGGGAGTAACTGGGGCAAACCAACTCTAAGCTCAACAAAGGTGAACAAACATACTTAATGAAGGTAAACTAACAGGCGGCAACAATTTGTGGCCAATTTAAAATAAATGGCAGTATTTGGTATTTCCTTTTGGCTGCTGTGAGTTTTGCAAGTAGTAACGTACTACTGTTTCCTACAGTCCATTTGTCTTTTCTTCCTAAGCACTCATCTCTCCTGTGCCAAAGAAAAGGAGAATTAAAAACAATTCATCTGTGTAAAGAGTTTGCAGGTGTTAACTTGGTGTTAGCAATACTTTATGCTATTACTGCTGAATCCACAGGTCTGCACTTTTAGCAAGATGTTTTACTGAGTTCTGTGGAATGTAACTGGTATGTAGATAACCTGTTTTTCACTAGAGAAGCTTTGAGCCAGCTCTGAATTTTTCTTTCAGTTAGTTCTGTATTTCTAACAACAGCAGGGCAGTATCAGCATGACAAAATCTCAGGAATTTGTGGGGGGTTTTCTTAATTTATTTCTAAAACTTACATATTAATCTTACAATTCTTTCTACTTCCTTCTATTTTTCCTTGCCTGGTTTTGTACCACCACTTTATAAATGAACAAAGCATCCATCAAGGTGTTGAAGGGAGGTAGAATCCAAAGACACAGATTTGTTTGGGGCCAGAAGAGAAACCCAAATGGGGATTATGGAGCTTCTAGACATGCAGACACCTCTGGGTGCAACCACCTGAAAGCAGCACGTTGGATAAAGAACTGTAACCCTAAATCCTGGAGGCAGAAGGGCTAAAGGCCAAATCTATGGGATGTAGCCATGGCCAGTCCCCAGCCACGATGAGGAGCACTCTGATCCAAGGGCAAACAGCACAACTTCTTCCCATCCATGGGCACCCTCTGCAGCTTCCCCTCTTCTCACTGCCATCCCAAAGCTTCTCCTTTTGGGTGAGCCATCTCCCCTGTCCTCTGAGAGAGTTAATGGCTGGAATGTCAAAGGTTCAGCTGTGAAATCATGCTTAGAAGGCAAAGCTTTCTCTTTTACCCAGTGGAGAACGATGGTCACAGTAGAGCAGCACCCCAAAGTGACATGCTGACCTGGAATCCCAATCTCCTTGCCTTACATTTTAATTTTCGCTTGTCTACCACACAAGCAAGCTACTGAGCTCTGCAGAAGGGCAAATGGAACAAGAGGGGAAGGTTGTTACTATTTTGGGTGGCTTTTTGAATGAGTTGATGATAGCCAAGAATTGATTTCATCATGACTGGGGCAAAGTACTTGTTATGCATTCACAACTCCATTCACAACTCAGCCACCAGCTCCAGTTATCAGATTGTGAATTGTTCTAGCAGAAAGATCAAAAACTCTCAGAAATATTTTTATTTTGACACATTATTGGAGGGGAGGAATTTTTTCTTCACACTGTCACAGACTGGAAGCTTTTTCTTGAATGACTTGGTTGCTAGTTTTAGATGTATTTCCCTTTTCCTTGCAGATAAGAGATGAGGACAGCGGCTACAACAAAAATCTGTTTTGCATTCCTAAGCATTATGAAGAGGATTTAGAAAGAGTCTTCATTCCTCACGGACTCATCCTGGACAGGTATGAGGGTAAACAGGAGAGAACAGGGACAGTGATGCCCATTTTTGTCCCTCCAAATGAAAAAAGCCTGAGGTCCTGCCCTGTGCAGCCCATGGGAAACGGGGAAACTCTGCAGCCCTAACACTTCTGTCCTAAAGTCTGGGATAAGAGGGGGTTTATGGAGAGGATTCCTCTGCAAGCCCAGTCAAGCTTCCATGTTCCATCACCTCTCTTGAAGCCCACCTATCCTGCAATATTTGTGTTTATGGGTTAAATTTGCTTATGCTGTGCAAATACCTAATTTATTTTCCTACGACTTGCTGTGCTCACAATTTGCTAGTTAGAAAAACCTAACAGCAAGATCAGAATTTTTACTTGAACATTGCTTAATATATGCACAAACAGCTCTGATATACAGAACACTTTCCAGAATTGCCTTTTTTTTCCTTCTTTCTCCCAGGACAGAGCGTTTGGCTGGAGATATCATGCAAGACATGGGAAGTCATCACATTGTTGCACTCTGTGTCCTTAAAGGAGGCTATAAATTCTTTGCTGATTTGCTGGACCATATAAAAGCACTGAATCAAAATGGTGATAAATCTGTGCCCGTTACCGTGGATTTTGTCAGAATAAAAAGCTACTGTGTGAGTGACTTTCTTTTCTTTGGAAAATTGACTCTCTCCATAGACTGGCATTCTAAATACTGGTGGTTTGTGTGAGAACCCCCCAAAAATGGAGTTTATGTGTACATTCTCTTCAAATTACATACTAAAAAGGAACTGATTTACTGATCTGCCCCAAAGGGTGGATATTATATATTCACTGGGATAAACATAGCAGAACACCCAACATGACAGAGCCAGGGGCAGATCTCCAACTCCTTCCTCTTGCAAGAAGCAAGAGCAGCTCACCTTTCAAACAAATCCAGGACAACACTTTGGGGGGCATGCTTTATGTGACTTCCATCTCTTCTTTCTCCTTCTAGAATGAGTCACCTGCAGAAAAAATCAGTTTTATTGGTGAGGAGCTGTCTACACTAAGTGGGAAGGTATGAATTGGCATCTTCAGCTTTTAAAGGAAAACAACTCTTCTTGTGTGTTTTCCAGGAAATCCATCTTTATTGAAGATTTTGATACTGCATACTTCCAGTCTCTTAACACTGATTTAAAATGCTGGGCTTTGAAGCAGTGAATAATTCCCACTGATCTCAGTGGAAACTTGGAGTGATCAGCAATGAGTGCTCCCAAAGGTCCTATTCCCCATTTTATCCCAGAACCCCCAGAAATGAACCACACTCACCTGACTCATTCAGTGCCTCTGGAATACTGGTGCTGTACACAGAGCAATATACAGACCTGACACAGGTGCCTTTAGCACCATATTTAAGCTTTCAGAAATACTTACAAAAAGACTCTTCAGTAAGCACCAAAGTCAAGTCAGTAGTTCAAGTGACAATCTCCTTTGAAAATCAAGGCAAATTCCTTGTAACTGAGGGTTTTAGTGTGCTTTTCTTGGCTGTTTGGTTTGCTGAAAATTGCCATTTAAGTATTTTTTTTTTCTTTTCCTTCCTTCCCTATGTAATCTCTTCCAGAATGTGTTAGTAGTAGAGGTAAGTAATGACTGAAGGAGGGGTGGAATGACACAGATTCTTTTCTCCCTTCTTTTCAAATGAATACATATTAGATATAAAATAATAATTAGTGAAGTTAGTGGGCTGCCAGGTTGGTATACTCTAATTTAATCCACTGACAGTCTGATTTTCCTTTCAAACTTGAAGGATAATTCATTTTTTTTATCACTTTCAGGACATTATTGAGACTGGTAGAACAATGAAAGCACTGCTTTCAAAACTAAAAGACAAGAAACCAAGGATGGTAAAAGTTGTAAGGTACAAGGATATAGCTGCTAACTAACATATTCAAATCATTTGGGTGAATAGTCATTGTATGCTGCCAAGTGCTTGTTTGGCTTGAAGTTTGGGGGGGAGAAAGCAAACGCAGGAAGCAATCCTTACCCAGCTGTGGGAAAATTAAGTGTTTCTTAAACTGGGAAATTTCCCTGTGCACTACCATCTTCACTGCTCAAATTAATAAAGGAAGGTTTGATGGCTCTTTCTATGGTGTCCATAAAGTCTGATGGATTCCCTGTTTCTTACTTTATGGCTGAAGGAAATTGATGTCTTTCCATAAGTTTTCTAACGTCGCCTCAGTTGCCTCAATGCTGGAATGACAACACTCAGAATATCCCTTACTATCCTCAACTCTAGAAGTTTCCAGAATCTAAGAGTCTGTCAGCACTTGGAAGATGACTTCAAGCAGCATTCTAGATCTGCTTGTAGTAGGTCTCTAAAAGGAAATTTTGTGGAATATCCCTGTGTCTGTCAAGTAATCACAATGCTTTATAAAAACAGTTGCTTTATGCACCAGTTATTCAGACAGGCCTTCTAGGGACTGTCCAGGAGGTTCTCAGTTTCTTCTGAAGGGCACAGGCAAACCAAGACTAGATAAGATTTTGCAGAAGAAATGTCCTTTTCTCCCTCCCTCCCCACTAAAATCATTCCCAGCCACTTGGACATGCTTCCCCCTCTGTGCTGTTCCAGTGTCCTGAGGCATTGCTCCATGGAAGGGCAATGACCTGAGACCCAGGATTGGAGGGAACTGAATACAAACTAGAGCCACTTGGACATAAAGAATGAACCTAGATCAGAGCCTTTGCTTCTCCCTCCACGACAAGGCTGAACACTACTGCTTTCTGTGAAATAATCTCACTGCCTTAATTTAATGGCATGATTTTAGAAGCTTATGGGGAGGTGTGGCAGAAGGGAAGTCTACAGCTTAGACATATTTTAAAAACCAACCTTCTCTGCTCTGCCTTACAGCCTGCTCGTCAAAAGGACATGTCAGAGTCCAGGTTACAGACCAGACTGTAAGTACCATGTTTTTCTAGTATTTTCCAAAACACAGTCTTACCATTTCCCTTCAGGCAAGCACATCTGACAACTGCACAGAAGTTTCATGAAGGCCAAGAGAAATGGGGAGAAACTACATAAAAACTTGTGAACTGATGTCCAGCTATGGCATCCTGAGGCCTCATGACCACCTTCTGTTTTTCCCCTGGCTGGCCTCAGTGCAGGTTTAGCTATTTGATACACAAATTTAACTATTTAGATAGCAGAAATGAATCAAACCTTAACTGGGTGTTGCTTTGCTTTGGCCCTGGAGGACATTTGTTTTGACTCTGCATTATTAAACTTGCCTTGTTTCCAAACTGAAAAGTCCTACTGAATCACGGTTCATCTACTTTCACTCAAGTAAAATCTCATTCCTTGTCTCTTCTCCCAGGACTAACTCATAACCAGGTGTTAAACAATTATTTTGTTAATAAACAGAATTCTCTTAACAACCTTAATTATATTACTGACTGATGGGAATGGTTTAGATTCTAACCTCTGTCATCAATTTATAGCTCAGATTCTTAAGGAAGCACCCTGAAAGAGATGATGCCTTTTACTCTTAGCTCAAGTGTGTGTTGAATACAAACTCTGCATTTAAAAGCTGCTTACACCACTGAAGGATAAAAAGAACTGTATTTTCTTATAGATACAGGCTTTGAAATCCCAGATCAATTTGTGGTTGGATATGCTCTTGACTACAATGAATACTTCAGAGATCTAAATGTAAGTACATGCACATTCCTCCACTGCCAAGTATCAGGTACCCAGCAAGAAGATTTGCTTCTACTCAGAGCTTCTCAACAATTAAAAAACCTTCAACTCCAGCTAGAAACTTCCAATAAAGGAGCAAAACCATTTTTAAGGTGCCGAGTTGGTAATGCAGTGTAGGTGCATGAGAAATGTTTGTGCTTCACCTTTTTATAATTCTACTCCACAAGTCTCACGGCTCAGCCATGCTGCAGAACATTCTGGGCCCCCAGGATGGTGAGCAGCACACAATCTGTGACCCCATCTGAAAATAACTTGTCATTTGACTTTGATTGGATATTTGTCTGACTTAGTTCAACCCTATGTTGCTCTTCAGTCACCAGGTCTTTAAAGCAGCCCTGCAGGGACTCTGTGTGAAGGTTTTCCATACACTTAGGGATAACATGTCTTACATCTTACATGTCTGTAAGAACTCTTCCCTTATTCCATTACAGCTTCTTCAGGCTGCACAGAGTAGTGGCCTTGGAAACATCATAAACTGATAGGGTTGATCATTTTTCCCTCCTTTGTTTTCAAAAGTACTTCCTTAATTCTGTTTAACTGGGAAAGTTTTTTACTTCAAAGCCTTTTTCCTAAGACAAACCAGTCCTGCTGAAGACACAAACAGTCTGTGCCATTGCTCAGCAGCATTAAGGAGCATGCAGTAATTTAAGAAACCTAAGTTCTTTCAAATATATCAACCTATATATTGCAAATAAACTTGCAAAGAATACTAAGAGCTGGAGTTTACTGCAAGTAGGAAACTTCCAACTATTAGGGTTGTAGTGTGTTTTGAGTGCAGTGCTGGGAATACAGCTGCAAATCAGTCTTACACTTCATTGGAAGATAGAGATGGATAAATATTGTACTTTTTATTTTTTCTTGTAGCACATCTGTATTTTGAAAGAGAAGGCCAAAGAGAAATACAGGATGTGATAATCTCAGTCTTCTGGAGCACTGATTTCTGGCTGCTGCTGAGGTGATCTAAAGCATGCCATCAGGAAATGACTTTTGCTACTTGCGTGTCCCTGAGCAGCAGGAGAAGCTCCCCGTTAGTGCCAGGAGCTGCAGCTCGCTCATTGCCACGTGTAGGCAGCGCTGAACACGAGCTCTGCAGACGCTGGGATTTTTCCTGCTGGAAGCAGCAGCAGCAGCAGCAGCAGCAGGAGCTGGGTGCGGGGCTCTGGCGATAGCGAGAAACGTGCCCGGCACGTTCCGGGCCCCGCAGCGGATTCCTTCGGCTCGTGGCGGGGCCCGAGGGAGCTCCGAGGGCGGAACAGGCCTCGAGCGGAGGCCGAGATGGAAGCCAGGGGCACGGGCAGGGCTCGGGGTTGCCGGGGAACCGCGGCCGCAGCGGCCGCGGCGCTGCTGCTCCAGGCTCAGTTGCGTGGAGACCGCGATCCTCGGTGGGTGTGCGCAGCCTGGGCACGGGCACACGGCTCCCCTGGGCCACTCGCCAGGGGAATTGTTCACAGGGAATGGGGCTGTGCGGGGCACTTCGTGCTGCATTGCTCTCACAGGGAGTCCCGAGTTCGCGGGGCTTTGCTTTCTGCCAGGGACTCCCGAATTCGCGGGGCTTTGGTCTCTGGGAGGGAGTGCCGAATTTTGTTTGAAGTCAGAGATGGACTAAAGTTGTACTTTTTGGTTTTGTCACATCTGTGCCCCGAATTGTGTTGTGGATGTTCGGATCTGGTGTGTTACTTTGCATCCCCTGCACTCATCTGGTGCAAGGCCTCAGGCAGGGCTCTGGGGGCGCGCTGGAGGCCTTGGATGGGTTGTGACACCCCCTCAGCTGCTCCTCATGGCAATGTCCCCTGGATGTGGCCTTCTTGTGGGGGGAGGTTTTAGAGCTGAGCCGCTTTGTGGGAGGGAGGATGGGTGTGCACTGCCTCTTACCAGAGCCTATGCCACACGGCCAAAATTTCCTCCTTGCCCCTCTGTTGAGGGGAGGTTTGTGTGCAAACCTGGCCTCAGCAGATGAGTCTGTGCCTGCGACTTCCCCAGCCTGAAGCCACACAGAGCTGATTCTCAGGACAGCTGCTGCCTTTGGCTTTGGTGTGGATACATTTTTCTCCCTCAGTGTTGTTGACTTCTCCCCAGACCTGAGATCATAGGACAATAGTGTCACCTCTAGTTTGTCTCAAGTTCCTGAGAGGTGGCTTAACTCACAGTCCAAAGTTCCAGTCAGCAGGCATTTCCAGGGAAGGCTGGGCTTTGGTGGTCACAGCTTCTTTATACAAATTTGTCACAACGGGCAAAAAATGCTTTATAACAAGATTTAAGCCATTAGCCATAACATTCCAGTCTCTCACACGTCTTGTGAGGAGCAGCTGAGAGAGCAAGGGGTGTTTAGCCTAAAGAAGAGGAAGTCCATTCTAGCTATTTTAAAATAATATTAATATTTAAATTAATAATAATAATAATAATAATAATAATAATAGTAGTAGTAGTAGTAGTAGTATATTGAATCTAATAATATTAAAGCTACAGCTTTTACAGTCTGCTCTAACTATTATTAATGTTATTCAGATTTTTAGCTCCAGGTTTCAGTGTGATTCATTTTGGAATTGCACAACATAGCCATATAGTTCAACTAGAGGCCTAACAATCCTAGCTACTCACACCAAACAAGCACTTGGCTACTTTTAAATACTATAAATTTTTTAGCATCAGTATATCTCTTGAGTCTGCTGTGAATTGGATTCTGGATTTTCAGAGTTCCATTCTTGCTCCTTGCAGTTTTCTTGAGGCATTGTTGATCTTCTGCGACTTCCTGCTTTCAAAATGCCTTCTGGATTCCCAGAAAAGACAACGACACCTCCTCGGCTTTTGCTCAGGGAAAGACTGAAGTCTTTTAGTGTAAGTAGCCTCTGGGGCTGTGTTAAGGCTGGAAATACCCCTGGTGTCCCTCCTCTCCGTGCCCCTCCTGTTGTCCAGCAGCACTGTGAGGCTGCAGAGCCCTCCCCAGCTCTCTGTGCCGTGCTCCTGTTGCTGGGGGCTGTCCTGGTGCACTTGGGAACAGCGTGTGTTGCTCCAGGGACACTCCAGTGTCTTCCCTGGCTGTGCCAGCGGGGCCAAGTGAAACCAATGTCCAGCTGGAGCCCTGAGCATGCGCTTCTCTCCCTGCCCTTGTCACAGCAATTCCTTCTGCCAGGCTGGGCACTCACTGTGCTGCTCTCACAAAGCTGCCCTTGAGCACCTGGGCAGCTCCAACTCTGCCCAAAGCCTTGAGAGACACGGCTGGTCCCAGCAGCAGAGGTTCCAGAGCAGCTGTTCTCTCTCATCTCCTGCGTGGGGCACAGATCCAGCCCTGCAGACAGCACTGGAGTCAGGGCCACAAAGGTCCCTTGGCTGTCTGGAGCTCGCTTGACTGAAGATGCCCTGCTGCTGAGGCTCTGTCCAGGAGATCCCTGTGTTTTCTTCTGTGGAGGGCTGTGGGAGCCCAGACAGAGCAAGCAAATGCTAATTAACAGAGAGAACTAAAACCTGGACACTTTCCTGTGCCCCTCACTCTTGGTACCACTTTGCTTTCTTGCATCTCCTGGACTCACCCGGCAGCGCTATCTCCTCGCTGTGAGCTTTGAGTGTTGTGCAGGGATGGAGTTAGGGAGTTCTGACAGCTCCTCCCCACTCTCTGAAAAGATCACTGCCTCAATCCAGTGAACCTAAAGAGGAAAGAAATGCCCAAAGAGCAGAAATCCCCAAACATGTCCCATCAAATCATGGAGAAGCTGAGAGACACAGCCATGTGGTTGGAGTATGTCTATTCTGCTCTGTTATTAATTTACTGATGCTAAGTATCTCAACAAGTAACTTAGGGAGCTTCCAGGACTGTCCTAGATGATGTGATCACCAATTAGTCACCAGTGCCACTTGTTCAAGAAAAGCCTTTCTGAACAAGCACATCTCTGATGCTTTTGCTGGGTTTTTTTTTGCCTTTCAGCTGCTTCCCTCTAGATTCTCGAGAGAGAAGTTCAACAAGAATGAGGCCAGTGCTGGGGAGAGTAGTCTGCCCAGAATTGGCCCATTTCTACACACGAGTGAGACTGGTCAGAAGGTAGCCTTTTTCTGCTCTTTTCCTTTCTGTCTGATGCAAGGTTTGAAGAGGGTGTGTGCTTGTGACAGGCTCGCCTCCAGCAAAATCCCTCAGTGTCCAGGTGCTGTTGTCATTGCAAACTGCTGGTAGTGGTGGACTTGGAGTCCTGGTCTGCACCAAGCCAACACAAATAACTTCTGCTGAAACTGCTGGGGTTTGCTGGAGTGGAGCTGCCATTGCTAAAACAGTGGGGGGAAGGGTGGGGACACAAAGGCACAAATTTGCCATTTGCCATTCTCCTGCTGAAATAGCCACCTCTTGCTTTGCTGTGGTCACCATCAAATGCTTGGGGTCATAGGATTCCATCCACAGTGGCAGTGCTGGCCTCTGAAGGCCAAGGAGCTGCAGGAATGACTGCAGATTTAACAAAACTAATTGCATGAATGCTTTGGGTTGGAACAATGTGTTGGGAGCCTGAGAGATTCTGCAGGCTGCCAGGTGTACAGGGGACTTGCCCTGGGCAGGGGGAATGGATGTGCTTTCTCTGGATCAGTGCCTACTTAGAGGTGTGTTTAAAGCTGCTTTTCCTGCAGGACTGGCTGGGTACATTGCACAGTCCAGATGTGGTAGGTGGCCGAGGTGGGTGCTGAGCAGGAAATTGGCAGCAAGAGACAGTAACAAAGTGGTGAAGGATTGCCCTGGAGAGGGAGGTCAGGGACAGCTCAGAGAAGGGCACAACCAAGGGACAGTGTGCTGCAGCCACTCCCTTCAGCAGTGCAGTCCCACAGGAGAGCAGCTGGTGTGTCTGGAGTGGCAGCAGTGTGGCTGGAGAAGGCAGACAACAGGGGAGAGTTTTCTCAAAGCAATGTCTCTGCTCCAGAAGCATTTGCTGCTGTTGTGTCATTTCAGACATGCCTCTAGAATGGTATCAAATAAGACAGCAATAATAGACTACAAGAAAGCACCCATTTAAAGCTCATGGGAAAAGGAGATACTAACTCTACTCTTACCCAAGTTACTGAGAAAAGAACTGACCCTTATCCTCATTTAGCATTCACCTCATTTGTCTTTTTCCTAATTTCTGTGTTATTTTATTTTTGCCTTTACCTCTGTTAGAAACACACTAACTTTTAAATACAATTAAAGGGGACAAAGTTGTGGAAGCAAAAGAAAACTGTTCATTAGTGACAATTCAGCTGAGCTGGGTGTGTGTCTCCCTCCCTGAGAGCTGAGCACACACACCCCCTTCACCAAAATGGCTTTTTTTATACCCTTTATACCCTTTATACCCTTTTATATAGCTTCTTTTATACCCTTTATACCCTTTTATATGGCTTCTTTTATACCCTGCCCTGTGTGGCCCAGCAGCTCTTGAGCAGCTCAGAGCAGAGGTGGCTGAGCTACTGTTTCCCCAGTGTGGCCTGGGCAGACGTGCTCTCCCAGAGTCTGTACTTCACTGGGGATCAGAGGAAGAGTCTCCCTCATGAACATTCCTCCCAGCAGCTGAACCTCTCCCTGCTCTCTCTTGTCTCTCCAGTTGTTGCCAGTTCTCCCGAAACAGAGCTCGTTTCGTGTTTCCCCACCAGAGGTGGTGTTTCAGAACTTCGTGGCTCATGAAGTCTCTGAAATGGAACTGTCTCTCACAAATGAGAGCAAGGTGAGTGCTGGGGCCTGGAGCTTTAACACTGTGCTGGAAGAGGAGAGGGGTGTCATTCCCATGGTGTGCAGCAAAGCAAGTTCCCTGCTGCAGCACATCCAGAAGAAAATGTCTCAGCACCTTTGTTCTGCAGGATGCTGGAAATCTTGCTGTGCTGGGAATTCTCCCCTGAGTTTGCCTATGCATTGATGGTATCTATCCCAAAGGATTTGCTTTCTCTTGAAAGCTCTGGATTGATAGGAATGTTGAGGGCTGTACAGTTCTAACCTGCTTTCATGCTTTGCCTTGGGTCTATACCACATGCTGTGTCTCCCTGGTTAATCTTGGTAGGAATCCTGGTAGGAATCTCTGCCTCTCAGCCTGTTTGGCTCCCTTTGAGCAGCTCACAGTCAAAGCTCATGGGCTGAGACTTCTCCACTTTATGCTGGAATCACTTAGCACTGATGGCATTGGTACTGCAGGAAATGTGTTCTGAAACAGCCCTGGAGTCAGACTGATGCAGCAGAAGCAGTGAGAGGCCTTTAGGTGCCACTTCAGGCTCCTGCTAAGCTTCATCCAGCTCTGCTCAGGTTTTCCAAAAGCAACGTGGCGCTCTGCTTTCCCTTTGGAGAACCACAGCACATCCAAAGTCATGTGCTCCTGGAGGATTTCACCTTCACTTGAGGCAATTGTGATTATTTTGCAGTTTCCCAAGAGAGTTGAGAGGGGAAAAAGTTGAAAAATGTCAGCAGTTGTGTTCCACTGTAAAGAGGAAAATTGAAACCATTTGAATTTCAGTCAGGGAAACATTTTCTCAAATGAGGCTTGTGCCGAGAGTGGACTGGTGGGAAGAGCCAGGAGGGAGTCAAAATCATCTGGTTTAGACTTTTTGAGAGCATTTGGGTGCTCAGGGGTTGATATCTATGTGCTAGAAAATGCACATTTGCTGTGTCTATGTATCCCAGAGGGCAGAACCTGGCCTGCTGGCTGCAGGCAGGAATGCCCAGCAGCCCAGCTCGCCTGCACAGGCAGCAAGAGCCCCTGGGGAGCCAAGAATGCTTTAATGCTGCAATGTGAGTCAACACTGGTCATGTTTGTCCAGGCAGAAAATGCCTTTGAAGCCCCCAGTCAATAGGCACAGCTTGTCTGTATTTCCATCACTTTTGGCAAAGTGATTGCTGTCCTGGTTTTATGATTCTTCCTTGCTGCTGTAGTTGCTCATTTAAATTCTCTTTGCCTTCTCCACGTTTTAGGGATTGGTTTGCTGTGTTCCTTCTTTGCCTTTTCAGGTTTGCTTTTATTCCCAGGGAGGCCACAGTGTTTGGTCTCCTCTCTTGCTGGTCTGCCTGCCTGACTGTATCCCCAGACCTGCCCTAGGCAAATCTGATCTGCTAGAAGGGAATTCCTTCCTTTCCCCAGGATAATGTGCTGCTTTGCTTTCAGGTAGCACATCCCCTGTCTGGAACACCACTGCATGGCTGTGTGCAGGCAGAAGCCAGCAGGTTTTTTGGCCTTGTTGAATGTGCAGATGACTTGGTGCAGGTGCTCTGTCTCCATCCTGCTGGTGCTGACCTGCTGGGCCCTTCCTTCCCACGGGGCACTGCCCTAGTGCCCCTGGCCAAAATGAGCCAGACAGAAGGGATTCAAGTTGTCCCTTGTGAATGATGTGCCTGTACCTGCACAGCTGAAAGTGCTTTGGGAAAGGGATCAAGGAAGGATGTCAGCAGGGCACGGACAGGTCTCCTGTCAGCCTGTTTGCACAAGTGGCACAATCATTGTTTCATGTCTTCCCTGCAGTGTGTTCAGCTGGTGCAGGTCTCCATGCAGAGCTCGCCTTATTTCAGGCTGGTGTGCCCCAACGACGCGTACCGTGCTGTGCCACGAGGTGCGACTGCCCGTGTGCGCATTCAGTTCACCCCCAGCGAGAGCAAGGTGAGACTGAGCCAAAACACACCATTATCTCCAGAGCCATTGTTCTCCCTGCACTCTGGGACAGCCCATTCCATGCTGTGAGCTTGGCTCCAGGCTGGGGGCAGGCAGCCTGCAGCCAGGCTCACCTTGGCACGTGCTGTCAGGGGCTGCAGCCAGGCCTGACAGGCCCTGCTTCCCCTCCCTGCACATTCCTGAGCATTCCCAAGGGAAGATGCACAGGGAACAGGATGAAAATGACAGAGGGCTGTTGAGAGATGTTCAGCCATCTCTAGGTACGGTGGAAGGGGTTTCATTCTTATGGAAAACACTGGAGGAATGAAGAGCTCAGAGAGCTTTCCTCCTTCCTGACTGGCAACAGCTTCCCTGCCTCAGCCTGGGCTGGAGCAAAGTGGTGATTTCTGCCCCCTCTGTTCTCCAGCCTTGCAGCTGTGCTGTGCCGCAGCACAAGTGACCAAGGTACAGCTGCAAGGCCAGGGCAGAGGATGTGCTGTGCCTGTGAGCCCAGCCTGGCACAGGCACTCTGAGCTCTAGGTGCCCTTAGCAGGAGGTTGGTGAGCTGCAGGGGACTTGGACACCTGCTGAAAGAGCTGCTGTAGGGCAGGTACAACCTGCAGGCAGAGCTGTGAGCCCAGAGCCTGTGGCAGTGACACTGCTGTGGCTCTGTCTTCATGCCTGTCACTGGGGCTGCTCTGTCCACTGGCCCCCATTCCGTGCCAAACGTGCTTTGCTGGGGAGATTTGAGCAGCAGTGCCGAGGCCCTGGAGCTCTGATCTCAGTGCTGGGATCCGGAGGTTTGTTCATACAGAAGGGTTTAGGACATGGCAGGGAAGGGAGGAAGGGAAACAAACAACATCCAACAGCATCCTGCTACCTCTTAGCACTGTTCTTCTCCTGACTTGCTTGGAGAGGCAAAGTTAGAGGGGAGTTGTGAGCCAACTCATGTTTCTACACTAGACCAGAGGTGCAGGACCTTTTTGGGTGCAGCTGTTTTCTCACCTTCCTTTCCTTTTGCTGCTTAGAGTCAGTTTAACACTTGGTCCTATTCTCAAACAGCAGGAATACAGGAACCTAAAGAGGAATGGCCTGTGTTCCCTAGCTCCATGTTCCTTAGAAGGGACTTGGAAATTATTTAACATCATTAAACTTTAGAGTAGAAGTTGTGGCCCAGGGCAGTTCTCTGTATGACCCTAATGACATGAGAGCTTAATGCCACTGAGATAGGTTTTGCAAAGTGAACTGGTGCCTTTAATAATAATAATATTATTGGTAGAACTTAGTGTTCATTTTGGGGTGGAATAGAGTAGAGTAGAGTAGAGTAGAGTAGAGTAGAGTAGAGTAGAGTAGAGTATAGTAGAGTAGAGTAGAATAGAATAGAATAGAATAGAATAGAATAGAATAGAATAGAATAGATGCCCTTGAAGGGTTCTAGGCCATTGTTTTCTTCTGCCATGGGAATGGCACTAAATGCCCCATGCTGAGCTAGTTTCTTTTCCTGCAGGATTATTCCCATGAGCTGGTCTGCATCACTAAAACAGAAAGGATAGTTGTGCCAATTCGGGCCATTGCTGCCCGAGCTATCCTGACCATCCCAGACCAGCTGAACTTCTCGGAGTGTCCGGTCAAGAGCAGCACCAAGAAGAATCTGCTGCTTCGCAACACTGGCAACCTGGAGGCTCATTACTACATCAGCACCCAGAGGTGAGGCAGCTCCTCTGTCCTTGTGCAAAACACCTTTGGGTGATAATAGGCTTGGCAAAGAGCAACAAAAGGAAGCTGAGCATCAGGGCGGCACTGCAGCTCTGGCTGGAAGTGAGCAGGATGGATGGCATCTGCTCTTGCTTTCAGTGGTTTCACAAACCATTCTCTGATGGGATTGCTGGCAGTGGGATCCTTGGGTCTCATTGCAGAGAGCTGGATGCAGAGTATGGGGCAGATGAGGTCATTTTATCCCACAGGATCTCCTGAGGTCTGTATCCCCTCAGAAGTAGGTCAGCAGCTGTTTCTGATCCTGTTTTGTCTCTTTTCTGTTGCCTGAGGTTTCTGTGCTCCCTGCTTGCCCAAGGGAGCCGAAGTGACCTGCACTGCAGAAGGAATATCATCCCCAGATGTCCCCTGAGTCCTGATCTCTCTCTTTGTGTTGCAGTCCTTTCTCCGTGGTTCCGGCCATGGGAGCTCTGGGTGCTGGTGACAGCGTGCAGGTGACAGTGGGATTTCACCCGCTGACCACTGGTGCCCATTTTGGGTCCATGGTGGTGTGCTACAACACAGGTGAGTGCTGGGCACTGCATGGGGCACAGGACACTTCTCCAGCACCACTCCCTGTTGTGCCAGCCACCTCAATTCCCTCTAGATGTACCTCCCTTGTTCCAGCTCAACCCCAAAGAAAACTCAGAACCAGTTGGTGCTTAGGGGGCTGATAAAGTGCATCCCCTCTAACAGGACTAAGATTTTTGGGCTCCTGTTTTGCTGAGAGTTGCTGAGTGGAGGAAGGAGGAGCCCTGATTCTCCACTGCCATGTGGCTATGCCTGGCTGAAGTTTTGTTTTATTCTGGCCAGTGCTGTGTGTGAGGTGTGAGGTCTCCATCAGACTCTCTCCAATGCAGTGTATTTCTTGCACACCTCTGTCCCATAGGCTGCTGCTCCACTGGCTTGTCACAGACCCTTGTACTGTGTTGCCCTCTACACATATATATAGTTTCTGTCCAATAACATTTTCAAATCCTCAAGTACTTTTTGGTGACAAATCAAGACAATTTTTTCCTTGTCCCCATTTCCCAGGCCATTCATGCTGTTGCACACCTCTCACATCTATCTCCCATTTGATTTCTAGACTGAGGAATCCCATTCAGGCTTCATGTGGAAGCTGCTCTGTACTTACTGATCTTTCCTTGGTCCCTTTTTTATTCAATTTGAAATGCTCCAGTTTGGTTTTTGAGATCAGAACAATATCAAATATTTCAAGACTGATGTGGCTGTGTGTTTGGACGGGGAGCTGCTGCTGCTGCTGCTGCTGATTTTCATGGTGTTCATTTTGTAGTGGTTTGTCATATTGCAGAGCCAGGCTGGTTGTGTTTCCTCACCTGGGTCCCCTCCTGCTGTGGGCTTCACCTCACTTGTTCCTCTGGGCCTCCTTTTTCTGCTCACATGCCCCCAGGTGGATTTGCTTGTCAGCAGCAATGGATCCAAGGGATCAGGAGAGACAGGAATCTCATGGGATGCCCAGGGGAAACCCCAGGCAAGCCAGGACTGAACAGGGCTCCTCAGCATCACCTGAAGGACTTGGATGCAGAAATCCTGGTGATCTGAGTGGGTCACCTGAGCACACCTGACAAAGCTCACTGTACCTTGGGGCCAAATCTCCACAAACACACTCCAAAATGAGCTGTTTTAGGAGGTGCCCAGGACACCCTCACGCTGCACACACACAGCTGTCAGGACGTTATAAATGTGCTGACCCCTAGAACTGCAAATAGAGCTAAAAGCTGTGACCCTTTCTTCTGTCACCTGTGGTTTGCTCTGTTCCTTGGGCTTTCATCAGCAACTGAGCTGAGCAAAGGCTCCCCTTTGCTTTGTTCCAGGTGAAGAAAGGATCCACACAAACCTTCAGGGAGAAGCTGTAGATGTCAGCATCGGGTTGAGGACGTATTCCGTGGAGCTGAAGAAGACTTTCATCACCACGTCAAGCCACACAGCAATGTTCATCGAGAACAGGAGTAACATCAGAGCCCAGTTCCAGTGGAAGACTTTTCCTAGTGAGGAAGATGAGAATGAAGAGAAGAGGAGGTTGGTTTGAAAGATGCATTTCAGTGAGATCCATGGGCCAAGACTAAAACTAACGTACGGCCTCAGGAGGGTGTTGGTGCTTTGGAATGGCTCAGGCCAAGTAAAGCATCCCTGGCATTAGGGGGTGTGTCCCTGGGCTTCAGGAGCTCAGCACTTGACATTCCAGTTCCATTTATACCCCAGCCAGGGATGGCATTTTGGGAAGGAAAGGTTGATGGCAATGACTGGATTTCCTCAAGTTCTAACGGGGCAGCAGCAGCAATGGCTTTTGGTCATTTGTAAACCATTACTGGGGGGGAAAAAAAGGGAAGAAAGCAAAAAGAAAATAAAAGGCAAGCACCTCACAACCAGCCAAAAGACACAACCCACTACAGAAGGAGGGTGGGTGGCTGCATCCTTTCTGCTCAGCCTGCTTGTGCAAACTGCCCTGCCAGAACTGCCCTGCCAAAACTGCCCTGGAAAGCCCCTGCTTGCTGTGGGCCAGGTCATTTGCACTCCTCAGAGCCATTTTAAGCTGCCTGCAAAGGACCAGGAGATGAACACTGGCCCACTTGAATGGCTGGCAAGAGGGTCCTTTAGTGCCCTGGGCTTCTTGGTTTTCCACTGTTCTCTATCTGCTTACACGATGTCTGACTTTCATACAAGCTCTGTGTGTTAAAAGAAAATCCTGTGACCTTCTCTGGCTGCTTCCCTGGGCTGTTTATTTCCATTTTTCCCACTTGCCTGCCTCAGCCTGGACCCCAGGTGATCCACTTTCCCCTCAGAAGCAACAAGGTTTCCCCAAAGGAAACTTCAGCCTGGTTTTGGTTTTATGGGTTTTTTTCCAAAAGCATCTGTTTTCACACCAGTTTTATGACAGTCCTAGACTGTCACCATGACATTTCATTCTTCCTTATTTCCAGTCCTAGGGATGGTTTTAGCTCCAAGGCCACTGTCCTGCTGTCAGAGAAGCTTTTGAGGTCTTGGAGCAGAGAAGACTTTTTTTTATGAGAGGAGATAGTGTAGGATCCTTTTCCTCTCAGGACTACTACAGGATTCTACTACCATGCACTGGGATGGGACCCAAAAAGCTCTGGATCACAAAAAGGTCTCTCCAGGAGTTTGCTGTCCCCCTCCTGCACAACCAAGTCCCTTCCCTTCTCAGAGCCTCTGTTTTCATGCATATAAAACCTTGAATGTCATTGAAGGGATGCAGTGCCTGAATTCATCCATTTCCTTTGGAAGTGCTCTGGGATGCTCTTGAGAAAGGCAGAGCAGGGAACAGGGCAGGTCCCAAAGAGAAGAAACCAAGAGTGATGCTGGTAACACAGAGCTGTGACCCAGCTTCATCTCCCCTTCCCAGGGAAGTCCTGCTCCATGATCTTTATCTCCTCCCCTGAGCATCTCAGTGGTAGGAAAAGCCAGTTGAGGTGGCTGCTGGATTGTCCCTCAGTTTTGGCAGAGGCTTTGAGGCCGGAGGTTCTCTTAAGGGATGCTGGCTTTCCAAACCTCTCCTGTGTTTGCAAGTGTGCAGTAAAACTACCTGTTGTACCAGTGAACAAGTTATGCTCTGATCCACTTGGGACTGCCATGGCTTGGGGTCAGCCCTTGCTGGGAGCTGCTGCTGCTCCTCCCCAGGTGCTTTGCTCTCCTGCACTTCCACTTCTCTCTGCAAATCTCGGGCTCATTGAACCATCTGCTGGCTTTGTCTGTCCCTGTGGCTGCAGGCAGTGTTACTTGCTGCGATCACCGAGAGAGGCCTGCGTGGACAACACGACGGGAGAGAGAAGAAGAGCGAAGAAGAAGGGTTCCTGTGAAGATCGCCGCGCCATCCTGAAGAGCAGCGTCCGGGAGAAGATGATGATGGTGAAAGAAGACCCCATGCTATTCTCCAATGATGCTTTTACCCTTGAGCCACTGGTAAGTGATAGCTGAGAGCCTCACTTTCTTCCTCTAACTCTAACTCTCTAACTCCCTAACACTCTAACACTCTAACTCTTCCCTTTCCCCTTCCCCTTCCCCTTCCCTTTCCTCCTCCTCCTCTTCTGTTTATGCAAGTGAACCCCCACGTTCTCCCATCAACCAGAGCCCTGATTCTGAGGATTGGCATTGTGAGAGATGATGAATGCCTGGAGTCTGCACAGTGCAAAATCCCTTCTCATCTTGGAGTAAACCCCAGAATAATCCCAACCCCTGCTTTCTTTCCAAACAGGTTAAACTAATATTTTTATTTCCAGGGAAGGGGATCATGTTCTCTTCTTGCCAAGTGCACCAGTGCACAGAGGCAGTTACATACTGCAGCTGACAGCAGCATGATGTGACCAACAGCTTGTGTCAGAGCAGTGGGAATGTTGTGGAGAGTGGGAGCTGATCAGCTGAGCATTGAGAGCTTCCAGTGGTGTATTGAGCTGGGTTTGGAGCGTTTCTTTGGGCTCCTTGTGTTGTTCACTCATCACTGATGCTCTAAATAAAGGCTTGCAGGACTGTGGTTGTACACAAGAAATGGGAAGTTTGAAGAGAAATGTTTTGCTGTCTCTTTCTGTTTCAGGAGGGAGAGATCGGGCCAAATAGTTCAGTCCAAATCAAGGTGACCTTTAAACCCCTAAAGGCCCGAGAGTATCGGAGTGTGGCTTACTGCAACATCTCAGGTACAGCTCCTTTCCCCTGCTTCTCTCAGCCCTACTGAAGCCATGGTGCAAGCCTGAGCCCACTGGGCTCCCCTGGAACTGCTGGGAAGAGTCCCTGGGCAGCAGGGCAGTGCTGGCACATGCCACTGCCTCTGCAGCTTCCAGGGAGTCTCCTGTGCAAGGCCAGGGTCAGAATCCTGGGTCTGGGTTACTGATCCCAGAACAACCCAGGCACTGCAGGGAGAAGTTTTCATGGCACGGCTTTGCCAGCATTTCCTCAAAGGCCAGAGCAGAACAGCTTGAGAGAACAAGCACTAAGCCCCTCTAGACCAGTGACTTCCAGGATGGGTCCATTTGGCATGGATCCATCATCAGGCAGCAGGAGCTGAGTTAGAAATGTGCTCCCTGAGCCTGGATCACCTCCCACTGCTCACACACCACCAGACCAGAGGTGGCTGAGCCCCACTGAGCCCAGGGTCTTTGTAGAGGGACCAGCCTTGGCCAGCACCTGCTTCTCTCCCTGTGTGGGAATTGGCACCTTGCAGCTCCCAGTCTGTGGAGATAGAACACAATGCTGAGTGCCAGAAGTTGAGGGCTTGGGCAACAAAGTCTTGTGCTACTGGGCCAGGTAGTTTGGCAATTGCTGCCCAGCAATCTGCCAGGTACAATTGCCAAACTCTTGATGAGCTTGTGCCTTCACTGAATGGATTTCAAAGCTCCTCTAGGTGCATGGGAAGGAAACCATAGAATCATGGTATGTTAGGGATGGAATGGACCTTAAAGATGGTCCAGTCCCAAGAGCCCTGCCCTGGGCAGGGACACCTCCCACTAGAGCAGGTAGCTCCAAGCCCCAAGCAGCCTGGCTTTGAACACTTTCAGGGCTGGAACCTCCACAATTCCCCTGGGGAGCCTGCTCCAGTGTCTCACCAGCCTCACAGTAAAACATTTCTTCCTAATACCTCACCTAAATTTCCTTTCTTTCCATTGATACCCATTACTCCTTGGGCTGTCACTTCAGGACATGAGAGATGTTTTAAACTCAGCAAACTGGTGGCTAAAATTGGAAACCAGCCCAAGGAATGGGTTAGAAATTGGAAGTCAGCCCCAAGGGAAATGTCCTGAGGGAAGAGAAGGGTCCAAATCTTCTCTTGCAATATCAGGAGCTGGTTTTATCCAGCTCAGAGTCAGGGGCCAGCGTTCAGGCAGGCTGGAAAATAGAGTGTAACAGTGGGAATTATTGTACTGAAATGAGCATCTCTCCCCAGGCCGTGGGAGCAGGCTGCCCCTGCACCTCCGAGGGGAAGGCCAAGGACCCGTGGTTGAATTCAGCCGTCAAATGCTGAAACTTGGGAACATTTTTGTCAACACCTCCCACGTCTATGAGGTGAGCAGCAGGGGTTGGGATGGATCTTGATGGCTCCTGAGGCAGCAGCAAGCCTGGTGGACCTGTGGAATTCCTGACAACACGGGCAGTTGTGAGCAGGGAATATTGGACGTACTGGGCAGATCTGGTGGGGTCAGAAAGGTGTGTCTGCTGTTCATGAAGCCCCAGTCCCTTGGCAATGCCAATTTTTGGCAGCCTTCCTTGGGGGTCAGCTCAGAAGCTTCCTGAAAAACAACCCCTTGGCATATGAAACCCAGACTGGGTCAAAAAGCTGCACGTTCAGAGGCTTTTGTGGCAGCCCCAGACACAAGGCACCTTTGCACTGGACTGTTCAGAAGCAGCTGGAACAAACTGGCTGTGTTGAGCTTCAGTACCCTGCAAACAATTCTCAGTGGAGTGTCTCCTGCTTATTCCTGGGAGTCACAGGAAAGCCATCCAGCCTCCTGGCTCAGTGCTGGCCCTTGCAAAGGGCTTGGGATTCTTTCCTTTGCTGACCACTCCCTCACCACACTCCAGCCTTGCTGCATCCCTGACTCTAGAAAGACAAAAGTGTTCCTGGGAATAAAGCTAAGGATCTTTCTACCTCTTTGCCTCCCCCTCAAAATAGTGTCAAGTTTGCAAAAAAAATAGAGAGCAACTGAAAGAGGGAGAAAATAAGGCACTGCATCATGCCAGACTCTTTCAAAAGCTTGGCTGTGGAAAGGAAAAACACACTGGGTTTTTTTTACCAAAAGATGGTGCTGTCTCTGTATTTGGTGGTGATGCCTCGTTATCAATGTGTTGTTGTCATGATTTGGGAAAAGGTGAATGAGTAGATGGAACTGTTGGAGCTGTGCTAAGTGGGGCAGTGGCAGCTCTCTGGTGATTGACTACGCAGCTGCCCCACGTTGCTCTCAGGGCCAGCTCTGAATGAGCTTGGTGATGCTGGCCAGAGCTGGAGTGCTCTGTGTCCATGGGAGAAGCCCAGGGTGACTCTGGTTATGTGCAATTACTGCTGCTTTGCATGAAAACCCAAAGGCAGAACTTGTCCTGTTGTATTTTTGGACTTCTGCCTTTCAGCAGCACAAAGCATCTTCTGCCTTTTCTGGGTGGGAATTGCATCATTAGAAAATAACTGACAAGAAGGGAAGATTGCACATGAATTTCCCTTTTGCTTTCTTGCTGCTGCAGGTGAAACTGATGAACCGAGGAGCTATAGATGCTCCCTTCACCTACATCCCTTCAGCCACAACCGTGGGCTGCTGCTTCAAGTTTGCCCCCGAGGAGGGCGTCATTGCAGCAGGTGGGATCCAGACGATTCACATCTCCTTCAATGCCACCGTCCTGGGGAGCTTTGAGGAACAATTCCAGTTCCGTGTGGCTGCATCTCCTACGCCTGTGATCCTGACAGTCTGGTAAGGACTCTGGGAGCTTGCTGGGCACATCTGTAGCTGTCTCTGGGACATCCCCCACCTCCCTCATTTTGGGGTCGAGCAGAGGAAAAAGGAGTTTCCTGAGCTCTTCATCTCTGCTCTGATCCTGGCACTGCCCCAGTGTAGGGTGCCCGGGGGCTGGAATGACTCCTCCCTGCAGGGATCTCCCTCTGCCTTGGGCCATGGCAGGCAGTGGGATGGATCAGCTTTGGGCAGTAGCTGCTCTGGGCTGTCCCAGCTCAACACCCAGCAAAGCTCCCAGGGCTTTGGAGATGGGGCAGCCTGGGTGATTCTGCAGCAGCAGCAGTGTTTTTAAAAACTTCTGCTCATAATCCATCCCAAATGGGCAGCAGCAGCCTCACCTCACCTCTCATGGCCATGCTGTGGGGGACAAGCTGTGCTCCCAACTCCTGTGCAGAGAGTGCTCCAGTCCCTCCTTTCCACAGCCAGGAAAGGGCTGGGAGACAGGGAACTGTGCAGCAGGAATGTGCCAAGGACATGGGCATCATCCCATGGGCTGGTGCCACTGCAAGAGATAATCCTGGCCCAGCAAAGGGAGAAGGGGTGATAACAGGGGAGGCAGAGCTCAGTCCTCAGTTCCACAGCAGCACGAGGGATTGTCCCTGCCAGCCTGAGCCATGTGCTGGTAGGATAATGTCCTGCAAGCAGGAAAGCTGATGCTGGCTGCTCTGGAGCTTTGGAGCTAGGCTGCTGCTGTTGGGAGGCACTGGATCAGTAAAGAAATGTAAATGTAAATCAGTAAAGAAATGAATGCACCCTGCACTTGATTATACCAATGAGATAAGGGAGATGGATAAAAAAAGAATAAGAAAATTAGGACTTAGCAAGAGGAAAGTGGTGAGTAGGTCTCGCCATATAGAACAATTATTATAATTGGAGAAACAATTATGCTGGCTTTGTTTTTGGAGGAAAAGTGCTGCTCTGTTATTTTGGAAATCAAGAGGGAACCTTTCACCATCAATTGATTCTCCTCTGTCTCCCCCTAAACTGCTCCTGGGACATTATTGCATAAGCACCTTTCTCCTTGGGCAAGGGCAGGTGTCTCTTGTAGAGATGTGTAGAGCAGAGCCAGTGGCAGTCCTGGGAACACAAGAGAAGGCACAGTTCACTGGTCCTTGATTTTTAACCAAAAAGCAGAGTGGGCATGGATTGGTGTCACCCACAAAATAAACTCGTGAGTGTTGTGCAGCTTCAAGTGCTGATTTCAGTGGATGTTGGTGACTTTTGGAGCCTGTCTGCTGATTTCAAGGACAGGTGAGGTGGCGTGGTAGATTCAGGACACCCGTGTTTGGTTGTTGAAGCCATTGCCCTTGGCTGTGCCGGCTGCTGCACTGGTGCCAGGCTGGTCCTTTCCTCTAGGATTCATCTGCCCACTGTGCAGAACTGTTGCTGCTCTTTTCAGAGGATGCTTGGGGCTCCCCTGGCTTCATGTCTCTAAAGTCTGTCAGTAATGATTGTGTGGCTCAAAATCTCCTGAGAAAGCTCCTCCATGGGAACACCAGTTGGAGCTAAGAAGCAGCAGAGCAGGGAGCCCGTGGCTGGAAAGGCTGGTTACAGAAGTTTGTGGGGACTTTTATGTCCATCACATTACAGATGGGGAAACTGAGGCAATGGAGCCATGTCTGGGTGTGTGTTCAGGGTCCTTCATGGCACCACCAGCAACTGGGGGCTTTTCCTGCCTGCCCTGTGCCCAAATCCCCACCAGTGGCTGTTGGCTGCCGGCCACTTGGCTTTAGCTGCCTCCTGCCCACACGGACACTGTGCTGAGCACATGGTGCTGTGTTGATTTGAAGCCCACGGTGCCCCTGACCCCAGGCTTTATGTCCCCGAGCCAGGGCTGCCACACGCTTTGTAACTGCCTTTAACCGAGGCATTTCCTCCTGCTCTGTGCTCGTCATCGCAGGGGGTGTGTCACTGGGCCGGCTTTACACTTCGACCTCCATGAGCTCCACTTCGGTGACATCTCCTTCGGTGAGTGTTCCCTGGGCTTGGGCACAGCGTGAGGGATCTGTGCGTTCCACAATGAACCACTTGAACATAAAAACATCCATCACTCGTCTTCTGCCACAGCAGCCTCTTCAGGCTGGGAACTCCAGGGCTGCTGGTGCCTCAGGTAGCATTTTGCCCTTGTCAGATCAAATAGAACCAAGAAGCCCAGAAGCTCTGGGCTGTGCCTGCAGTTGTTTTTTCCCCCCATCTGTGTTCAAATGACTCTTGGTGAGCAGGCCTGGGAGAAGTCTCCTCCCCACAGAGCTGGCCAGCCAAGCCAGATGTCCAGTGCAGAGCAGTGGTGGCCGGTGGCCGGGCTCTGCAGGACATCCCCACCATGTGTGGCTGGAGCTCTGGCTTTCCAGGATGGAAAGCAAATCTCAGAGCTCAAGTGGGGTAAACCCTTGCAGGCAGCAATCACAGGGAGCAGCAGGGCTGTGATGGCCCCCTTTGTTGGGTGAGGTGGGACATGGTTCCTAATCACTGCTCTCGAAGCAAGGCTCAGGTTTGCCTCCAGTGGAATGTGCTCTGAGCTGTCACCTGCTCAGTCTGTTTGGCCCAAACCAGGAGATGCCTTAAGGATGCTGCAGAGAGAAACTGCATTAGGGTGCTTTGCATCACCTTCTAGCTCCAGATTCCATTAATTCCTCACGTAGCTTCTCGGTGAGCTGTAGTTCACATAGTAAAGAGCTAAACTGCAGTCACCCTTTCATCCTACCAGGCTGTTCACACCAGGAGTCATGACACAGTTGGTGCCTAAATGGATATTTGTGTCCTTTTCCCAGGTTTTCCCCGCACCATGACCTGTCGCCTCACTAACACCTCCCCGCTGGCCGTGACATTCAAGCTCCGCATGTCGGACGATGGCACGCAGCCTGCTGTCAGCAGCTTGGATCAAATCTGCAAGGAAGGTGACCCATCCTGGAGGAAGGGAATTCATTTTTATGTGGAGCCAAGGGAGTTTACAATGAATCCCAGCCAAGGGACCATCCTCCCCCAGGGACACCAGGATATCGAGGTATGGGAAGAGTCCAGCCACACACGCTTCAGCCCCAGGGCTAAAGCTTCACTGGAGTGTGGGAGGGCTTTAGCTCTGATGCCAGCTTTGAGGATCATGTGAGTGAGAGATCTGCACTGGCCTGAGGCCTCTGTTAGCTGGGTTACTCAGGATGTAACTGAAGCAGCACTGTTTTGTTCCCAAAATCATACGCTGAGATCACAAACCGTATGGTAAAGTACTGGAGCCATCCTTGTGTTTTTGAGAGCAGTTTCTTTGATTGCAAGTGGGCAGAGGAAGGATGAGGACAGAATGAGAGGTGTCACTGTAGAAAGCAGTTTGCTTTTCTTCTTGGTCTCATGTCTCCTCTCCTGGAGAGCAGAATGATTTGTGTTCATTGCAGGGATCTCCAGTGGAGACAAAAAGCTCTGCAGCCATGAACTGCCCAGCACCTGCTGGGCCACATTTGCCCTCAGCTTCCTGCTGTAAAGCTGAACTCATTCTGTCCAAGTCAGCAGATTTCATCTGCATTTGTGTCATTGTAGTCAGATGAAAAATTGGCCCCTTAATTTGGGTACAGTGGTGTGTAGAGCTTTAGCCTAATGTTTGAATTTAGCTGACCTATGCCATGATAGCAAGGTGTGTTTAACAAATCTGGTATTGCCAGAAGGCTTTTGTTACTCTCAGAGACTGTGCTCTACACATGGATCAGCAGAGTAATTAAGGCAAAATCCTCCCTTTCCTTCCCATGAAACAAGAACTGGAGAATACCACGTGTGGGTAATGAGCTTTTATAAGGAAGAATTTACTGCTCTTCTCTTCCACCAGGTGACCCTGTGCTCCAACACGGTGATGGAATACTACCGGAAAATGCTGGTGGACCTGGTGGGCCTGGAGGGTGTTGGCAAGGAAGTGGCATCAGTGATCATCACAGCCAGGTACCAGCACTTCCCTGGCCTCTCCCAGCACACTGCCTGGCACAGGGTTTGCTGGCTGCAGCTCCCAAGGGAAGTGTTGTTTAATGTTCTCATGTTGTGACCAGCTGGACACGAGAACAGCAGTGCTTGGAAAGCAGCCTGTGGTGAAAAGCAGCCCTGCTCACAGCCCAGCACAGTCCTGGGCCTTTTTCTAGAGGGACCAGGAATGAAATCATTTATTGGCCTGGTTTTTGGTGCTTGAGCTGGAACAAATTTCCCGAGGACCTGCTCTCCTTCTTCCTGCAAGAGATGGAGCTGTGCTGGGTTGAGACCCCCCTGCTTTGGTTTGGGACACACCAAGCAGCCTGCTGAGAGTCAGGGTCTGGTTCTGTTCATGAGGGCACGTGACAGTGGGGAAGTGGCTCACAGCCAGAGTGGTGAGGGCAAGATCTTACGAGGGGAAAAGAGCCCTTGATGTGGCAAGTCAGCTCTAGTTTTTCTCCTTTCCTCTGCTTCCCATTTTGAGCTTGAATGTTTTCAGACTTAAACCAAAAGTTGTTCTTGCTGCAGCAGAATTCCATCCTGCCAGTTTAATGTCGAGAGGGATGCAGTTCCCTGGTGCTGCTCCCTCTCGCAGGTAGAGCCATGCAGTCAGTGCCTGGGCTGCAGTTTTGTCAAGCAAGTGCAAATGGGGACAGTCAGTGCATGGAGCTGTGGAGTGAAGGACCGAGGGAGCTGTAGGAGCTGGGAGGGGGTGATCACCCACTCTGTAGGGCAGGTGGTGTCCCATGCCCTCCAAAGCTGGGGCAAACAGCTGAGTTTTCAGGCAGGGCAACAGCCCCGTGGGAGAGAAGGGAGTCATTTTTACTGAGACACCGGAGTCGTGTGTTCCTTGAGCCTTAGTGAGCACTGATCCGTGTTGGGAATGCTCCCCCAGAGCTCATGGATCACCAGGACTGTTACAGGAGTCCTTGCAAGCCTTCTGGGGTAAAGGAGAGGCTGAGGCAGCTGTGGGACAAAGTAAGTGCTCTGCCTGGGGCACTTGGCAGCCTCTGGCTGCTGCCTCTCAGGGTTTGCCCCTCCTTGACAAGCCGTGTTGGAGTGGGAAGGCTTTGAAGGCAATTTCTCACTGCAGGGCTGTTAAATGTCTGTTTGACAGTGACAAATGGGTTATCTTTGGGGGTAAATGTTCTCTGTTCTCTCAGTATCTCTGATTCCCTTGGGGTCATCTCTTTGCCCAGATGTCTGGTTCCTGAGCTGCAAGTGTACCCCCAAATCATGCACTGCAATAAGTGCCACCTGAAGGAGCCATACGAGAAGAAGTTCATCATCACCAATAAAACTCACCTTCCTGGCTGCTACGGGCTCATTCCCCAGGTTTGCCATTGCATCCACCTCCTCCTCTCAAATATTGCTGAGGAGATTATTAGGGGAAAAAAGGGTTTGGATAAGACCTTGCTGTTTTCTGATCAGTCTTATTCAGATCTGCTGAGAGCAGGATCCTACCTGAATGTAAACTTTAGGAGGCAGTTTAACCTCCTGAGGAAACAGTTTATGTTCTAGTCTTCAGGGTGTTCTCTGGTGGGAGATCTTAGAGGGTTGTGAAAAGCTGCTGCAGCCACAGACACCAACAGCTGTGCTGGCAGCCTCCTTGCAGGACCCCCTGAGAATGCTAAGCCTGCAATTCTTGCATCTTCTTTGGGCCTTTTACCTTTGTCCTGGGGATTTTGAAAAACGTGTGTGAGTTGCTGTGGCGGTGGATGTTAAGGAGTTTCAAGCTGAATTTGGAGGTCCCTCTGAAGCTGCATTTGATTGTGTCCCTTCTAGAAACGCAAGGAGGACTCTCCTGTGTTGTACTCCAGCCCCAAACCCTGTGGCATTGTCCAGCCTCGCAGCACCGCAGAGATTCCGGTTACAATCCAAGTGCAAACATTGGGCGATCATCGCACCAATGTTCTGATCGGCGTGTTTGGGGATGAAAGAAACCCACTGGTGAGTGCAAGGGGAGATGTGTGCCTTTGTGCAGCTCCTCCTGGCAGGGTGCAGAGTGTGCAGGGATTCTTCTGGGAAAAACAGGCACAGGCTGCTGTGGAGAAAGACAGAAGGGACTGGTGGCATGAAGAGCTTATGCCTTATAGGTGGTAATCTCAGTGTCTGACACTGAATGTAGTTCCTAAGCTGGAATTGAGGATAATTTTAGTTAAATTAATCTTTAAAATGCTAGTAACTTTGGAAATACCTGTTTTCAAATGTCATCAATTTAAGCACAAAAGAGGATGTCAGAAGACTTCTGGGAAGGTTGAGCTTTGTGTAAAAGAAAGGAAAGCTGGCATTTGAAGAGTAGTTGCAAGGATTTAAACTTACATTAAAACACATGGAAGTGATGATGGCAAATTCCCTGGATGGCACCAAGTATCTGACCCTGGGCCATTGTGACACTGCATGTAAATCAGTCAGCAGGAAGGACAGGCAGTGCAGGCTGTGCCAGGGAGCCTGAAGTTTGACACAACAGTTGCTTTCAACTATCAGGCTGCTTACCTTAAGCAGGAGGGTTTCTCCCCACCAGAATAACCAATTGTTTACCTGTCAGCCTGGTCTTAACTAGACATTTCTTGCAAAGCTTTTACCTTGGGCCAATCATTTGTATTTTGAAAGTTTCTCTTACCTTGATCCTTTTGAATTTGGAGGTGAATATGTCACTTTATTTTTTTTTTCCCAAAAGCCCAGCATTTCAGCTGGAGAGTGGTTAAATAATAAATAATAAATAATAAATAACTTGAGTAGATTTGAGCTATTTAAGCTTTTTTAGGTTTCCCTGTTGTGGTTTGTTTTGGCTATTATAAAAATCTTTCTTTCCTGCTTCTTCCTGGAACAGAGAGCAGAATTCCTGAGCTCTGGAGAGCTGGCAGAAATCTATGGAACTCCAAAGAAGATAGACTTTGGCATGATCCCAGTGCTACAGCCGAGCTCACAAACTCTTACCCTCTTCAACACAGGTCTCGTCCCTGTAGACTTCAGGATCAAGATTGTAAGTACCTGTGGGGCTGTTTTCCAGGGAATTGACTGGTCAGTAGCAGCCAGGACTTTTTATGACTGGTTTTGATATGCAAGATTTCCATCTGGCCCATCTGGTGTGAGAGGTGGCAGGATACTCCAATATTCCATCGGAGCGAGGCAAGAGGATCCTGGCTCTGGAGTGGTTTTAGCTGGGGCCCTCGGTGAAATCAGGTGCAGAGATGTTGGAGCAGAAACAAGTCTGGATTGTGGTGACAGGTCCTCCCTTCACTTTCTGGAAGGTCTTCAGATGTGCGTGTGACATTTTTGGAGCTCTAAGATCAGAGAAACCTGTGTTCCTTTGCTCCCCAGAGAGCCTGGATTTCCCTATGGTTTCCCTGTCCCAGCTGCATTTGCTTTGTGCCCAAGTGCTGTTTGTAGTGGAGAGCAGGGTGTGAGCTCTGTCCTCAGACTGCAATTGTCACAGCTCCTGTGGCTCAAGCCAGTTGGGCTGTGCACACGAAGATGTGTGGGGGTTGTGCACCCCCCCAGCCTGTGATCTTTGTGCTGTTGAAGAGCATCTTTGGGGAGCAGCTGCAGAGAAAGGCTGTTTTCATATGTGGAGGTTGCACAGGGCAGAAGGAGCTGGGGCTGCTCCCCTGGCAGGGAGAGCAGGGCTGGCACAGCCAGGAAGGGCTTGTAGGCTGGGGCTGGGGCTGGCTGGGTTGTCTGCTGGAGGGGGAGATCTGGGAGGGGCTTGAGGTTTGTTTTTCTTCATGCTGGATGTGCTGAACTTGTGGAGCTGCTTCAAACCTGATCCTATGGCCTTGTTTGTGTTTGTGGCTAAAGCATCAGGCCATGTGGGAGAGTCCAGCCACAGCCTCCTGGGCCAAGGAGGAGGGCTGTGAAGTTGAACTTGCTGCTTTTCCAGCTCTTTGGGGGATAAATGCCACCTTCAAGTGAGGGTTTTTTCCAGGACAGCTTTCTCTAACTCCACAATGAAATTCTGCTTTCAGCCTTTGCAGGGAGCAGTGCATCTTGGCTGGGTGGGCCTGGCATGGAAATGATGGGTTTCACATGCTCCTAGCAGGGCTGGGCCTGCAGAGCTGTGTCTGTACAGCTGTGCTGGTGCCAGACCTTTCCTCCCTGCTCTGAGCAGCTTCCAGCTCTCTTGCCCAATCCATGGAGTCCATGAGAAAGCAGATGACAAGAGTTCTTGGGAAGAGTGGGCCATGTGCACAGAGCACACATCATCCAGTTTCCTTTCTGCTTCTTGCTTTTCTGCTCTGCTGTAACCATTTTGAGGTGGCTTTTCCAAAGCAGAGGGCACTGGGGCACCTCTCTACAGCTGATGGTCAGTGGGAAGTGAGGGCTTCAGTCCTACAGGGGATCTTGAGAAGCACTGATGGCCCCTTGAGCAAGAATAGTTTGGTGTTGGGGTTGCAACTGGTATTGCAGTGATATTCTTCAGGATCTCAGCAGTGTCCTCCAGCTGTGTGGTTTCTGGAGTGGGATTTGAGCAGTCCTGGCTTCCTCTGGCCTTGAGCCTTTGTGAGAAGGCAGGAGAGAGAGAAAGCAGCTTTCCTTGGCACACACTCCAGAGCAAGAGTGGGGAAGGAACACTCTCCTGAGGATAAACATCCCTTGGGTTGGGCAGAGCTGGGTTCATTAGGTGAGTCTGTTAAAGGAGAGGAAAATACAGGTTGTATGAGCTCTGCTGTTGCCTGAGACTGCAGCTCAAATTTAGGGAAATGAAGCCTTTATGATTTTTATCCTCCCCTCTTTAGTCTGTCCTTTTCTTATATCCCACAAGAGATCACGGTGCATGGTTTCCATCCTAAATGCATCTTCTGCTTGTCTTACAGGCTGATAAACCCCAGTGCTTTGTTCTTGAAACCCAAGAAGGAGTGATCCCCGCTAGGGGTGAGGTTCCTGTGACTGTCACAGCCATCCTGGATGACACTGGGCATTTTGCTGACTCCATCCAGCTCTTCATCGAGAACAGCTTTTGCTTCAGCTTCTTACTGAGGGCTATGGGCACTGGCACCACAATTGTCACAGACAAACCACTGGCCCCAGAGCTCAACTTGGGATACCAATTCAGGTAGGAGATCTCCCCACTCCCACCTCTCCTCCTGGCTCAACAAGGAGCAGTTTTGCTGTAGTCCTTCAGGCAAGATCTTCTTCAGTGTTCCAATCCCTGAGTCCTTCCCTGAAGGCAGAGATTCCTTCAGAAACGTGTGGTGGCCAGTTGAGAGTTGTTAGATACCCTCAAAAGCCACTGGAAGGGAAACCAGTTGCTAAATGGCCACTGAATTGTCTTTAGTTGTAATACATTTATGTCCTCACTTGATCAAGCAGTGGTGTCACAGCTGCCCCAGAACAAAAGGTTCCCAAAAGGGCGCCCGGGTGAGGCGGTCCCTCCGTGGGGCTGAGGGACCAAGGGCAGATGGCCTCACAGCCTTCCCTTCTGAAATGGCACTTCCCAGGCAAGCAGGGCCCGGGAACAGAGAAACAGGAGGGCACCAACCCCCCCAGGAAGGCAGGAGCCCCCAGAGCAGTTCCAGGGCCAGATGGAAACTGCTGCTTTGTGTGGGGCCCGCAGTGCCACTGCCGCTTCCTCCTGCTGTTCCTGGGCCCTGCTGCTGCCCTGCTGTGCCCAGGGCCTCGATGGCTTTTTTGCTGCCAGCAGAGTTTGCAAAGTTCACTTCAAAACAGTTTCTAATTGCAAAATGAAGTTCTACAAATGGCTCTCAGTGCAAAACCAAAGCTGCTGCCAAGGAGAGGGCCCCTGCTGCCCTGGTTTCCTCTCCTGGAGCAGGCAGACGATTTTTACCAGCTTGCTGGGATCGTGCAGAAGCTGCCTCTGAGCTGGCTTTTAGAAATGCCTGCAATCATACCCCACACACAAGGTCCTCAAGGGCAGCATCTCAAAGATTCACTGACAGTGTGGGGCACAGAGCAATGCAAAATACAGTAACAGTACGAATCAGCCCAGAACAAACATTTTGGAGGAAAACCCCAGGTCCTGTTAGTCTCACCTTGAAAATGCTACATTAGCATTAAAAGCAGATTTCTCTTTGCAATAATGACACCAGAAGGGCAGCTTGTCAGACAGTTTCTGGCCCACATTAAGAGCTGGAAACGAAGACAGTCCCCAAGTTATGAACACCTCAGATGGCTCATCAGGAGCAATCTGATGAGCAGGGAAACAGCTGCTCCCACACCATTTTCCATCCTGGCTTCTCTTGTAGCCACCTTCCCAGTACTCATCAGTTCCAAGTAACAAACAGGGGCCACCATTTCCATCGGCTCTTCTGGAGCGTGGAATGCTACAGGCCAGCCAAGAGGAAGGGCCAGAGCGTCTCAGCCCTCAGCAGCCCCGAGGCCGAAGATGATTTCGAGAGCCGCAGTCGTACGAGCGCCGTGTTCGGGCTGGAGCCAGGCTCCTGGCACCTGCAGCCAGGCCAGTCTGTGGCCATGGTGCTGCGAGGCTTCTCCCACATGCCACAGGTGAGGTCCCCACCAAGGGCTGAGCCTGGGGAGCCCTCACATCCCCTCCCCTGGCCTTGTTCCACAGTGCCTTGACATTTGCCTGGGGAAATGAGCAAGGGCCTTCAAGAAACTGCTTTAAGGCCGCACGTTTCTGTGGCAGCACCAGTTGCTTTCCTTGCTGGCCACCATCAGAGCAGCCAAGGCTTTATTGGGATTCCACAGCTACCAAAACCCAGTGCTGATCCCAAAGCAGGGCTGGAAGGAAATAATGCTCTTTTGGGGCAAACGGTGTTGCACGTTGAGTCAGCAAAGAAGGGCAGACAAATAAGTTACACTTAGACTAGGAGCACAAAAAGAAAGGGAATTCAACAAGTGCCAAGTGGTTTATCTGGGGTAAGCACAGATAAAACAAAAGCCATGTGAAGGGAGGGGAGTTCTCACAAGTGCCTTTTGTGGGCATTGGGGTGCAGTGTTACAGACAACTGAGTGCAGAATAAATCAGCTGCATCACGGCAAGAAAAGGAGGCAGTGCCCACTGTAACTGTGTGGCAGGAATAGGGGCTGTGCTGGGTGCTGAGCCAGTGCAGGGCATTTGCTGGTGCCCTGCCACCCTCCACTGGTGACAAGTGACTCTTGCGTGCAGGAGGTGAGGGATTACATGAGGTGTGAAGCTGTCGTTGGCACAAGCTTGGTGACAAAGAAGATCATAGAAACCATCATTAGCTGCAAGTTCATAGATCCCTCTATAGAAGTATCAGCCAGAAAACTCTCTTTCCGGGTGGAGAAGGTAAGTCTCTGGATTGCATCCTGGCATTTAGCAGCATGGCTGAGGGGGGTGTGTCCTTGTGTTAAAGCCCCTCTTTGCTCTGCCTGAGGCACTTGGTCAAGTGAGTGAAGATGCTTTTAGAGATGAGACTGGTATTTAACTGCCCCAAAGTAAAACTGCAGTTACAGCTGCACTGCTGTGGGGATCATGGCCACTTGCAGAGAAATGCCAGTTTCTCTGCACACTGTAAAGGGAGGATTTTAAGGATCCTTCAAGGCACGTTGATGTCTGTACACTGAAGCTGTAGGCAAGCTGGGGGGAAGAATGGAAATTTCTGTGAATTCCTCAGGCTAACGAGGAAAAACCCATCATCTCCTGTGTCTCTTTGCCTTCTCTGCTGTTGGCATGGATGCTTTAGGGTATAGCTATAAGGTATAGCTCTGTGCATTTCCCTAGGCCTCACCTGCTTCAAAAGACCCCCAGACATCCTGCAGTGATGATAACACTGAGGCAGAGCAGGTGCCCTTTAGTCTCTGGATCCCAGCTCCAGCATCATCTTTCCCTCTCCTGCAAGTTGTCTGAAAAAGAGAATATGTTTCATGATTTGGTTTCTGTAGTGTCAGGCCTCTCCTTGGGCTCCCAGGCTTCCACTGAAGTACAGAATCCCTGGAACAGGCAGTTCAGATGTAATTAGAAGCCTTTCAGCTCTCCCTGATTCTGCCTGGGTTCTGCTCAATGCCACACACACCAACTGATTGATTGCATACTATGGCACAGCACCTGTTTGATATCAGTACATCCAGAAGCAGTTTCCCAAACTCTCTGGTTTCTCTAAAGCATGCAGGAAGCCCAGCACAATGCACAGACAGGAAGGAAGAGCCTAGGCTGATCACAGCTTAGAGACCACACACACCTTGTCCCTGTAGCAGGGGCTGCAGGACACTTGTTGCAGACTAACTGCTTTTTTGAGGCTGCTAGAGCCAATAAGGTTGTAAGAAATGACAGCATGTGAGTGAAGATCATCCAGTGCTGTTCTGCCCAATAGAGAGACAAAACTGGACACAAATGGTCTGGATTCACTTTCTGCTTTAGGTCTTGTTCAAGCAGCCTCCTCCTCTCCTATTCCCTCATCTGTACATGGGAGTGGTGCCCTGTCCCCAGAGGATGCTGTGGTTTCTAAACATGACAAGCATCTGCTATAAAGAAACATCTCCTGGGAAAGTAGAAACAAATAGAAAGGATCAATAGCATGTGTGCACTTCTGGGGCTGAAAAATGTGAGATGCAACAGAAGCAGGAGGAGGTCTCTGGCTACTTGAGGCTGTTTTTCCTTGTTTCCATAGAAACCCAGTGATGTCCTAACTCTGCAGTACCAGCCTTTGGCTTTAACAAACACCTGCTCCCTGCCGCTCGACCTCGTGCTGGACGTGGAGCAGCCGTTCCTGGTGTGTGATGAGGACCAGCAGCCCCTCCCAGATGGCCAGGTGAGCAGCCCTGGACTCCTCCAGTGGGGCTGGAAGAGGAGGGATGTGCTGGTGCCTTTCTCTTGGGAGGTCCTTGAGTCAACAAGTTTATTGTTAGCATCAGCAGTGGGCTGGCCTGAGCTGCATCAGCAGAGCTGCTGAAGGAATCAAAAGATTACCTGAATTGAGAAGTTCCATCCTGGCTTTAAGGCACAAGGAGGAGGGAGCAGGCAATTTGGTCTGGGCAAGCCATGCAGTAAAGGTGTCTCCTGGAAAGCATCCCAGCTCTCCAGCAGCCATCCCCTTGTATTGCTGCTGAGCACAGAAACGTGAGCCTGAGGGAATCCTGGACTGGACTGTGGTGCCTGCAGTCACACCCTTGCTATAAAGAAGTGAATGATGAACTGAGAAGCCCATGCTGGGGCCACACTTGGAGCATTTACTGTTTCATGCTGTCAGACCTTGGCATGTCATTAATTACTGTCCATCTCCTTGCAGCCTGTGAGAGTGGGTGTAGAGGAGACCTGCCATGTCTACATCGCATTTGACCCAGCTTACAAACTGGAGCTTCACAGCTGGAAAGAACAGAAGATTCTGAAGATAGACATGGTTAGGGACCATCCTTATGTGGAGTATATCGAGCTTTGGGGAGAAGTCCACTTCCCAAATCTCCGAATCCAGCCCAGCAGCCTGGAGTTTGGCTGCATCGTGGCTGGCACGGAAGCAGTGCGCTCTCTGAGGATGAGCAACTGCAGCCCCCTTCCTGTGGAGTACCACTGGGCATTGCAGGCAGACAGCCAGGTGCACAAGTTCAGGTATGTGCACCTTTGCCCTCTCCTCTTCTTCCTGCTGTCCTGTTTGTGCTTTGCAAAGAACAGAGCTGTTTGTCTAGGATCTGACAGACTGCTCTGACTTCTCCTTGTGCAAATAACACTGACCAGCTGTGCTCAGGCTGCATGCTCAGGGAATAGGTTTTCCACCAATTTGGTGCTGTGTAGCCCCCACAGTGGTTTCCCTTGGGATGGAAAGCTGGGGCCAAAGCTGCTTTCTCAGAGCTCTGTGGCCTGAGGCGATGTCCACCTTGATGAAGGGCTCCTAATCCCAGCTCCCACAGTGCTGCTGGAGGCCCTTTTGGGGGTGCCCTTTTGGCCCCTCTGCTTTGGGATGGGTCCTCTGTGCAGGAGCTGCTCTCTGCTCCTTGCCTTCCTCCCTTGCCTTGTGCTGGAGGATGCCCAGAAAGTCCCAACAGCAGAGAAAGAGCTACTCAGCACCTGGGCTGATGCAGAACATCTCGTTACCTTTCCTTCTTTTCTGAGACAACTCCTTTAGTGCCAGGGTGATTTCTTTCCCAAGGCTCAACTCTTGGTGGACACCTTGGATTCTTCACTCCCTTTTTTGGTGACACTTGTTACTCATTCTGACTTTTCCCCACTGCAACACGTCCCTTATGGGTTCTGTAGTGCTGGACAGCAGGACTTGTTCATCACACCATCTCCTGTCCCTGCCTCCCAGAGAGTTTCTATTTTAGAGTGAAAAATGCCATTGTCTGGGCACCATGGTCCTGGGAAGTTGCCTCAAACCATTGATTCAAACTAAAGGCAGTGGAATAGATGATATGGGATCTCTTGGGGGTTATGATGAGAGATCCTCTCATCCAGAAATGAAACCCAGCCTTAGATAAGAAGCCACAAAGCTAAAGACAGTTATTCTTTGGGGAGCAGGTCATTATTGGCACTGAATGCCTGTCTGGGAATGGAGCATTCAGGCCGTGTTTGGCTGTAGGGGAGCTCTTGCAGCTCAGCAGGGTGACAGGCAGGCACAGCCCAACTGTGTCCTCACGTGGCATTAGAAACACAAGCAGAGTTACCCTGAGCACCTGCTTCAATCTAAAGTGGGGAATGTGACCTGAGCCAGCTGGGAGTGTTGGGAAATGCCAACTACCCCTGCCTGCACTGTCAGGGAAACATTCCTGATAAATACCTGGGAGAGCTGCAGAGTTTCTGGCATTGGGCATTGGCAGGGCTGTGCTGGCTCATCACTGCCTGGGTGTGCCCTTGGTGTCTCAAATCTCACTTTTTGCTCTCCTCCTTCCCTGTCTTTTCCTGTCCCCCTGTGCTTTTTGCATCCTCACAAGGTGTTAATCCCTGTCCTCTGTAGTTCCTCAATGCAAGCAGTTGCAGCTGCCTGCACCACTGCTACCTCAGTGTCATCCCTGGGCTGGTTTAGAACAGACCTGCTCCAGCCTGGATTGGGAAGGGCTGGATCAAACCATTCCTGAGTTCAGTGCACCAGCACCCAGCCAGGGGCTGCATCCTGACCAGGAGCTCCTCATGCAGGTGTCCCTCCCTCCCACTGCAGGTCCCTGCTCACAGTTATGTTCTTTTCCAGGTATGAACTTTGACCACCTAAATTCAGACCCTCACCACCAAAGCTGAAGAGTACCTGTTTGAATTGCTCAGCATCTCAATGGAGCCACTGCAGTATTAAAAATGTGGAGGAGCCAGACACAGACCTGCAAGAACCACAGGATCTTGGCCAATCTTCAAGAGCAGAGGTAGATTTTGTTGTACACCCAGTGCTGTGTTGTCTCCCCAGCTTGCCACCACCAAGTCATGCTCATGCTGACCTCCCTTTTTGCTGCCCTGCTGGTTTGTGCCTTGAGAGTGGGCTGGGCAGCGGGGCCTGTGGATGGACATGGGCTGTGTGGGAGGGAGGAGCAGGAGAGTTTTCCTTGGAAGAAGCCTGCTCAGATCCTACAGATCTAAGCTCAACACAGATCTGTGTTGAGTGTGGGATTTTTTGGCCTTGTTCTCTTCACAATGTAAGATGAGGCTTTCATCTGCATCATGATGCTAAGACCTCCAGCTTCCTTCCCAGAGCAAGCTGTGATGAGTCCTGATCTCCATGTACCCTCTTCCCAACCCTGCCAGACCACCTGTTTCCAGGTGTCTGCTTTCACCTGAGAACTGGTATTGCAGTGGTGGCCCTGAAGCTGTCTTCTAAAATGAGACTTTGCCAAGTGTCTCTCTCTTCCTCTCAGCATAGAAAATGGCTTGTTTTTCAGCTGCCAACATATATTCGTGGAAGGCATTACATCCCAGTGGGGCTGGCAGGATTCAGTCACTCCGTGGATGTACCATGGATTCCCCTCAAAGTGGAGAAGGTAAGAGGGAATCTGTCTCACTTCCACATTTTCAGTGTGGCAAGCAGGGCTGTAGCTGCCAGCCCCACTGGTGGCCCTCAGCATTGCCCACAGAGGGGCCTGGCATCCCTCCAGACCCATCACAAAGTGCTGCTGAAGCAACTGGTTATTGGAGAGGCCACGCAGGACATGCTGTAGGGAGGCCCAAGGACGCTGTGCAGCACCTGTGGAGGGCATTGCTCCCCCTGGACATCATCAGGTGGTCTGTAGGAAAGTTTTGCAGGAGCTTTTGCTGCAGCACCTTGAAAAAGCAGCAGATAAATCAGAGAGAGAGAGAGGGGAAAAGCCTCAGGAGTCAGATGAGCTGGGCTGGGGTCCTTCCCTGAGCTCCAAGAGCTCTCACTCTGCGTGTCCCGCTTTTCTAAAAGCAGTCATAAATGCTTTTTAAAGGCAAGTTGTGCATCAGAGAGAATTTCTACTGCCAGGAGACATCCCAGTTCACTTCAATGTAGTGTATTACTGCATTGATCCGTGAGTATGGGAGAAGATTTTCCTCATGGTGCCTCCAGTGGTCAGTGGCATGGATACAGGATGAGATCAGGATGATTCTGGCTGTGTTGTTTGAGGAATAGATCCCTCTGGCTACAGCTGCACTTTGCTCCAAGGTGCTCTTGTGCATCCATTTCCATGCTCAGCACCTCAGTCTCTCCTGTTCTCCGTGCAGGTTTTCAGGATCCTGCCGCTGTCGGGTGTGCTGCAGCCGGGAGAGAGACAGGAGGTCTTCTTCACCTTCACTGGCCACCTCAACACCATGGCCCAAGTCACAGCGCTGTGCCACGTGGAGGGAGGCCCCACCTACGAGGTGAAGCTGACCGGGGAGGCCTCACGTGTCAGCTTCTCCCTGAGCGCCCGGGAGATCAACTGCGGCTCCCAGGTACCCCACGGGTCCCCGGGCACAGCTCCTCGCCTCGCTGCCTTCCTGCCCACCTCGCTCCAGGGCTCCCTTCCCAGCCCCTTTGTTGTCTCTGGGGCTTGGAAGTACAACCTTTGTGGGACACATCTGGCATCCAAGCTGTAAAATGGCCGTCTCCAACCCTCTCCAAAATGCTGGGAATACCTCTTGTTCAGGGGACTTAACACTGCCTCCTGAGGCACCGCAGGGGGATGCTCTGGACGTCCCTCTGCTGATCCACTCCAAAAGCCTGACCTCCAAGGAGATGCTCTTGTCGAACGCTCTTCTTAATCCATGCAATAATCAGGGGAAGATCTTGGGCTTCCAGTCACTATAGCTGGAGACACTGTCCCAGAATGATCCCCACTTCACTCTTTTTCAGTTGAAAGCCCACAGCTATTTCCAGCTGCTGGCCCTGTCGGTGTTGCTCTGTGTGACTCCCTTGTTGCCTGTATGCTGCTTGCCAATACTTGCATGCAGGTGCCTTTTCTTTTGGAGTGCCTCCGTGCTGTCTCTGTTTCTCCTGGCTGCTGGTGACCCCTCAGAGGGCCTGTGTCCCCACAATGAAATGTGTTCATTTATTGCTGGCCCTCCCATGGTTGTTGCCACACCTCTGGGTGCTGCCAGAGCTCCCTGGTCCTGTGCAGGTGCCCTGTGCCTGGGGGTTCCCCGGGTTCCCAAGTGCCCCCATCTCCTCTCTGGTCCCTGCTGCCATCAGGTGTCTGCTTTCAAGGCCAGGAGAGAGGAAGGAGATTCCCAGCAGCAGGCCTGGCTCTGTAACTTCCCGCTCTCTGCCTTCTCTGCAGATGTTTAACGAAGTTCATCACAGCACGGTCATCCTGGCAAACACCAGCAAGATTAAATTCAACTGGGTGCTAGAACCCAGCACTGCAGACCAAGACCTGCCTGGTGTGTTTCTGGTCAAGCCCACCACTGTAAGTAGCACGAGTGACTGACCCCAGCCCTGTCAGGTGGCCCAGGAGAGTGTTAAAGGGACAAAAGAGGGGGAGGGGGAAAAGGGGGAAAAAGGTCCGAGGGGAAAACCCCAAACTCAGCCACGAGATAGAGAGGGCTGTAAGCAATTTCTTCTGGGGGCAGAGAAAGTCAAACCAGTGCTATTGAAAGTCAATAAAGCAAAAGGAACAGTGGTGGGTGCTTGGCTCGTGTGCTTAGCCATAGCCAGAGGCACACCAGTCAACACAACCACATCCATTATAGACCCTGGGTACTGCAACAGCCTAATACAAATTCACAAATGGTTACACATATTCAAATATTTTAACATAGTTCTTCCTCCATCCTACCTTTTTGGAGCATGTACAGTTGCCCTAGTCCTGGTCATTTGGTACTTTTTGACACATTCAGCAGGTTCCCATTAACTTCATTGGTTAAATGTTAATATGACAGCAACTCTTCCCCAACACTGGTATCACCACAAAACATTTGCCTTAAAAAAATTCTAAACTTTAGCAAAAATTCTTTGACAAAAGCCAACATTATAAAACACACAGTATTTACTGTAACAACTGTGCAAGGCAACACTATAATGTATTTATCACAAAGGTGATGTGGTCTGATGGTTTCTTCTAGATAGAGAACCTGTCTTGTCAGCCTGTCTGTCCCCTGAGCCATCCCCCATCAAACACTCTGATGTATTCCCTTCCTCCTCTGCCATTCCTGCAGGGCTCCATTGCATGTGGCAGGAAGCAAGTGCTGAGATTCTCTTACATGCCAGGAGTACCAGGAGCCTTTAGCAGGACATACCAGCTTAAAGTGGGTGACCTGGAGCCGGAAAAGATCTGCCTGAAAGGAGAAGCGTCCTTTCCTATGATCAGTGTCAACCTGCCCTGGAACATCAAAGGTGGGCACTGCCTGTGTGCCCCCAGGAAGGGCCCCTCTGGTTTTGTTCCCTACCAAATGCTCACAGGGCAGCTCATGCCCACCTGCACCAAGCCTGGAGGGCTGCAGGACTCCCAGAGCCACTCAAGCCATCTGACTGCTTTGTGAGTCTTGAGCAGAGGATCCCATGTGGCCTTTGTCCCAGGAACCATCCTGCAGAGCTTGCCAGCACATCTGGCAGGGTCCTGAAGGATGATGGCTGGCCTGAAAGGCTTGGGAAAGCTGTAAGAGAGGCTGGCAGGGCTTCTGGCAGGGTTGGATTTGCGTGACATTGCAGGGGATGAGATGTTCCTCTGTGGGGAGGAAGATGGGTAGGAGCGAACGTGAGCATTCCGAGAGGAGCAGCAGCATCCGCTTTCCATAGATGGCTTGAGGGATTTCTTTCTGGAAGAAAGCAGTGTTTGGGAGCTAGGGACTTCCCAATTTAAGTGGGATTGGCACTTTGCTCACACTTCTCTTGGTGGATGTTTTCTTCCTTCAGGAAATGAGAAACGTGGAAAGCCACTACGGCTTGCAGAACACAGGCAGCAATACAGTGAGACCCTGAAAATTCAGATCCCAGCAGCTCAGCCCTTAAAAAGTCCAGATGTGAAGACTGGGAAGCTGCAGCCCTGCATGCCTGGAGGCTCTGACATTGCAGTAAGAACAGCTGCAGCCCCGTTTGGCACATGCCACTGTCTCCATGTCGCCTGAGCCCCTTGCAGCCCACAGCAGTTTCCCGGTGCCCTGATGGCACCTGGGACCTCCCTGCCCACTTAGAACCATGTGTCACCTCAGCATTGCCCCTAGGGCTGCCACTCTGGCCATGGTCTCTCTGGGGGTTGGCTTGCACCAGCTTGTCAGACACCGAGCAGCCAGACAGGAGAACCCCACACCCCTCTCAACAAGAGCAGGGTGGGATCCTTTCTCAGGTGCAAACCTCGGGAAAGACCTTTGCTAACCAGACACTGTCTGTCTTCTGTTTCCTCAGGCAAACACTCGGCTGCAGATAAAGATGATCGAGAAGGCTGCTCTGGAGCTGCAGAAGAAGCTCACGTGCCATCCCCCAAAGACCGAGTTCCCTGACAAAAAGCTGTGCCAGAGCCTTGTCAAGTGAGTAGGGACTCCCATCCCCATCTCCAGGTGCCCCGTGGGGAACAGCCAGCAATGTCCCCTTCTCCTGAGAGCTCCTTGTTTCTGCAGAGCTGGGAATAGCCTGGACTGCAGCGAGGCTCTTGTCCCGGTGGCTGTGACACGCTGCGTGTGAGCAGCTGAGTGCCCTCCCTTCCCCAGCACCACGCTGAGCTTTGGACTCAGCTCCCCACAGCTGTGGGGTTCTGTCCCTAGAGCTGAGGGGACCCACTGCAGACCTTCAAGCCCTTCCAGACAGCATCAATTCTGTCCCTGCTGACTAGCTCTGAAAGAGACAATTCCCAGCTGATGTCTTGGTTCCAACTAACAGAGCACACTAAACAAAAGGAGGAGGGAACTGCACATGTCAGCAAACCCTTGAAAGCCCAAAATCAGATGGCTTGAATCCTGGTGGGGTGGCAGGGCTTATCTAATTAACTTGGTCTGTCCCTTTGCACCATCATGATGCAGCACAAGCAAGGGAGGCTTCAATTCAGGAAGATGCTCTGCAGAACAGATCAGGTGATCTGGCTGCAGAGCAGTGAAGATTTCCTGTGCAGGCAAATCTTATTGCTAGGCCCCAAAGCAATTTCAGGCTCAGGCTGTACACCAGCCTAAGTAGTTTCATTTAGTCCAGTGGAGGCCCAGTGGACTCACCTCTACTGGCTTTTCATGGCAGAGGAGCTGTGGACAGTTTCCATTTTAAACTAATTTTATTTCCAGGTACCATTAGTAGCTGATAAAACCTAGGACCTGCACTCCTCCTGACTTCCCAAAGTCATTGCCAGGTGGTCAGGCCATGGGTCTCACGGGCTTGAGCTGAGTTTTTGCAGCAGTGAATAAAGAAATAGCCACTTGATTTGTATCCTCCATCCACCTGGACATGGAGGCAGGCTGTGGTTTAAGGACTGTCCTTACTCCTCCTTGCAGAGTTGAGCTGCCCGAGTATGTCCTGGACATGGGCACTGTCCTGAAGGGTTTCACTGAGAGACGCACTCTGGAGATCACCAACCCTGGGCAGATCCCAGTGTCCTTCTGGGTCGATGCATCTGTCCTGCAGGACACAGGTAAGCAGTGCTGGAGATACTTCCTGTGGGCATGGAGGAGGTGTCTCACCCAGATTAGCTGAAGCCACTGAACTTGGGGAGGTTTTTCAGCTTTTTCTTCTCCCTGCCCCTGCTGGGAGCTTCAGAGGCAGAATCCTCCTGTCCAGCCATGCCCAGGGACCTGGCCTGCCTACAAGTGCCCTGACACTCCAGTGTGGGGCCAGATGGGCTCATCACCCTGGTCACCTCTCAGCATCTTCTGCCCTTGGCTCCCACGAGCATCAAGTTTCTTTGGGCACTCTGTGGCCTTGTTTTGTGAACCAGTGGTGTCTGCTGTGTTTTGGAAGTGCTTTGTTTGGAGTTCACACTGTCACAGCACTTGTATTCAGCGTTTCTTGAGGAAACAGCCTGTGAGATCCTCTGGTGGATCAAAAGAGGCTTCCAGAAGAGGCCTTGAGGCAAGGCTGCACTTGCATCACACAGTGGCTCGCTGTGTCGAGGGGCGTTCAGGTGCACTCTGAGTTTTTGTCCAGGTCACAGCACAGCCTGGGGTTTTTCCCAGACCTCTCACCAGGACAGCTGTAAGGCCTTAACGTGCTTCTGACACATTGCTTGTGTTTCCTGTGTATCTCAGCTGCTTTGTTTTCATCTGTTCAAGGTTTCAGCGTGGACCTGGGCCAGATGAAGAGTCTGCCCCACATGCACACCCTGAAGTTTGATGTGTGCTTTGAAAGTGCCCAGCAACCACAGGGTGACGTGGATGTGCTGCTGCCCATACAGGTACCACAGCTCTTGGGGCAGGCAGCAGGCTGGGCACAGCAGCAGATGTCACCTGCACCCTCTGCTGAATTCTCTGTCCTTCTACAGGTAACAAAAGGCCCCACGTCTCACATCCGCCTCCGTGCCACTGTCTTGGAACTGTCGCTCGACCTCTCCCAGAACACACTGCAGTTCCCCAATATCCTCGTTGGGCAGTGCCAGGTTGAGACAGTCCAGCTCTACAACAGGTTCCAAGTGCCCTGCAAATGGTTCATCACTGCCATCAAGCCTGTTACGAAGGTAAAGCACAGGCAGCACTGAACACACAACTTCTGGCTGGGTTTTCTTTGTGTCTCCTGCCCTTTCTGCTCCTGTGGCTGCCCGAGCACTTGGGTCTATGGCGTGTTTGAAGAAGTTTCTGAGGGTCTAGATCAAGGCTGGTTTTCCTAGACCTGTTCCATTAGCTGCTGCTTTGCTTTTGTGCCATCTTCAGCCATTCCTCCTCCTCTGAGGACAGCAGTTCCCTCAGCCTGCCCTGTCTACAGGTTTTCCCTCCAGCTCTAGGCTTTGGGGCCACACTTGGTTTGGCTGTGGGTGCTGTCAGCGCTGTATCAGTGTCTCAGAGCACTACAGGAACTGAGGCTCTGTCCTCACAGGCTGAGGAGACCTCACCCCATTGGTTTCTGTGTCCAGAGCAATCAACTCAGATACATGACACCAGCCCAAGGTCAGAAGCAGCAGGCGCTGGAGGAAAGGCGCTGTCCCTTTGAAGTGACGCCCTCCAAAGGAACCCTTGATGCAGGAGCGTGGCAGAACTTGCAAATCCAGTTTGCACCCAAGGAGGAGGTGAGATTGGCAGCTGTCAGCCCAGGAGGCCTGTCAGGGCTATCTGGAAATGAGGGCCTGGTGCAGAGAGTGTGGGACGAGCTCTGCCTTCACAGGGGGCTTTCTGCAAGCGCCGTGCTCAGCGTGGCTCAGTTCAGCCCACAGAGCACTCCCGGGAGATGTGCTCTGAAATGCCCACAGGGAGCTTGCACAGAGAGCATCAGGGCTCTGTGGCTGCCTCTCAGCACAGGGGAGGGATGTGCCCAGCTCCCCTCAGCCTCCCCCTTGCCTGGCCCTGTTTGCAGCTGCGACACTCGGTGCAGAGCAGCTGCACACTCGCAGAGGATAATCCTGGAATGGCCGCTCTAGGCCCATCCTGCTGCACAACTGACTGGCAAAACAGCCACCAGACACCTTCCTGAGCATGGCAGGACAGTCACCTGTCGTGGTGTGCTGCCAGCAGTCAGTCCCTGGGGCTCTGGCCTGCCTGCACATTCCCACACAGCTGGGGATTCAACTGAAAAGGATGCAGCATTCCCAAAAGTACTTTGCCTGGGGCCGCTGGGTCTTGGAAACTGACAGTGTGTAGCAGTATGGACACAAGTGCTTCTGTGCCCACAGACGGTCCCAGGGACCTTTTAATTGCTCAAGAGATGTAAACATCTTGTGTCTGGCTTTGATCAGAGCCAAACACCAAGCAGAGAAGGTGACCCTTATTTCTGGCCAGCCAGAGCTCATTTGCCTCTCTCCTGGAGCTGGCGTTTGCCTGATGCAGCAGTGCCAGGACTGGGTGTGGACACTGTAACCCCAAGGGCCCTTCTCTTGAGCACTGCACTCCTGCATGCCTGGGTGAAAACGCCTGGCAGTCCATTGTCCATCCATCTGGTACCCAATACCCAGTGACAGTGCACACCAGGACTCATCCCAGTTACTCACACCCAGACACAGGCGCTGTAGTCCCTCGCAGAAGTGAATATCTGGTTTCTGTTCACCTTGGAGGGACTGATAACACCCTGGCCTTGGGGCAAGCGCTGTATTTGGGGTCCTGGGGCTTCATGGATAAGTTTTCTGCACTTTTCTCTTTTCAGAGGTCTTACAAGTATGAACTGAAACTTAACATTCATGGGAGCAGCAATCACTTAAGTCTGCACCTCTCGGGGCAAGGTCTGGAGCCACGGTTGGAGTTCAGTCCCCCAACACTAAAGATGGGATGGGGGCTGGTGGACAGCGATGGGGTGGAGGCCACAGTGGTGGTGAAGAACCCATGCAAATTCCCCATCGAGTTTTACTCCCTGGATTTTGATGAGCAGTACCTGGAGGAGGAGAAGGTGAGAAGGCAGGTCTGGTCCCCGTGTACATGCTGCCCAAGCTTCACAGCACTCCAATCTTCCCAGGCTTGTGTCAGGGAGATGGAGGCAATGCCCAGGGCAAAGCCAGCTCTGCTGATGTGCTGTGGGAGGATTTAAAGAGTTTGTGTTGTTGGGAGGAAGGGAGGAGACAGAAAATGGGTTTATTGCATCTGTGGGATGAAAGGTGAGAAAAGGAATCTTGCATATGGTTTCTCTTCCCTGCTGGCAGGCTGGGCATGACTTGGGCTGGGCATGTGCTCTGGCAGAAAACTCCACTGGTTCTCAGGGCTTTGCTGGCAGAGTGCAGTCCTGGCTAGTGTGGCTAGTGTGGCTGCAGGCAGTGAGCAGCTCATGGTCATTGTTTTCTTCAGATGAGTCACTTGGGAGGGGTTTCTCTCCCAGTCCTGCTTGTAGCTCTTGCCTCTGCTCTGGAGCCTGCTCACCCCACTGGGCATAACAAAATACTTGTACTTGATGGAAATCAAAAAGCCCATTGCCAAAAGCTCAGTGCCTTCAAAGAAGGAGTTGTGAGGATGAAGGTGACAGAAGTATAAACAGGATTTTCTCTCGTCTTTTAGATGCTGAGGCATCTGGGACTGCATCTCCAAGGGCCTCCCCTTCCCCCTGCTGCTGTCCTCTCCAGAGTTGACTGCCCAGAGGAGCGGCTGGGCTCTGCAGAGCATGTGAAGCCCTTCACCATTGTTACACCTGAAGACAATCTGGTGGGTACTGCAGTGATGCTGGCACTGAAGGTGCCAGGGCAGGGACCAGGCTAGATGGGGGCATGAGGGACAGGTGGATGGAAAAGGATCATTGTGGAGAGGTAGTGAAGATGTGATGGGGCCCCACGTCTGCAGGTCTCCTTTCTGTCAGGGATGGGGCAAAAGAGACAGCTTTGCTGGAGACAGAGCAGTTCTGTAAGAGGGGAAAAATCACTTAAAACCACCAACTTCCTTTGAGGAGAGGATCCCGAGTTAGAAGGGGTGTCCTAGACAAAACAAACACCAGTAAGGAAGACCAAGTTCTTGGGCAGGTGCACTTATTTATTCTCTCTTCCATTGGTGAACGAAGGCCCATTTTTCTTTCCAGGATGGCAATGTCTCAGGGCTCACCCCTCTCTCCCTTTTCTCTCTCCCTTTAGGCCAAGACCCCAGATGAGATGGGCAGTTCTGCTGAGGGCCAGCCAAAGAAGGGTAAAGCAGCCAGCAGAGACAAGTTTCCAAAGGGGAGCCAAATATCTACACAGAGAACAGAAAGTCCCTGGGAATCCTCCAGCACAAGGTCCAAATGTACACTGGAAAGTGCCTCAGTCCCCACAGAATTCCTCAGGTGAGCTGCACAGGAGGAGGTGATGCCTCTGCTTCTTGGTCCTCTTGCCAAACAAGGTCCATCGTCCCCAGCTGCACAGGGACCCTGTGCCAGGGCCTCCATGGGATGGCCAGTGCACCCTCCTTGTTTCATTTGCTCCTCAGCCATGTCTGAAGCCTCCTCTTTAATTGCCAGGCTGAAACGGTACCGCTGGATAGTGCCTGCCCTCGGTGAGGTGGAACTGAAGGTCCACTTCTCCACCAAAAAGCCAGGGGAGTTTGAGCAGACGCTGAGGTTTGAGCTGGTGGGGACAAAGCGGCAGTACGAGCTGCCCTGCAGTGGCACCGGCCTGTACCCCAGCATCAGCCAGAACCCACGGTAAGGCTGGCCCCTGGCAGCCTCCCACACTGCTGCCCCCGAGCTCACAGCCAGGGCTGCTCCTTGGGCATTCTGGCCTGGGCACATGGTGCTGCCTGACGTCACCCAGCATCTCTTTCTGTGCTGGGAGCTGGGAAGGCAGATGGTCCCTGAGCCACCAGGATGGGTTATGGCTTTCTGACTGCATTTCCTACCTGCAGCATCTCATAGCTCCTCCTTCCCTGCTTTCTCTGCCCAGGCTGGTGTTTCCACAGTGGAGGAGGACCATGAAGGAAGGTGAAATCATCTTCAAGGAATATGTTGAGAGCACCAAGCAATTCCACTTTGGACCGCTGCTGTGTGGGAAATCAAGAGAGTGGTATGTGCTCCCTGCTGGGTGTTGTACTTTCCTGGACACGCTTGGGGACATGGACACAATCCAGGGCAGTCCCTGGCAGAGTCCTGGCACACACCTGGGTTTGAAGGAGCACAGATGTGTGAACCTGAGCATACAAGAGGCAAATGAGCCTTGGGGGAGCCGCTCTGCCTGCCTGCTGGGTGCCTTGGCCAGAGCCCCAGGCTGCTGCCAGTCCAGAGGGGACTTGGGGCAACTTTTGTCTGCCTCCACATCTCAGCTTCACCCCTTAGGAAATGTATGGTGGTTTTTGAAGTGCTTTGAGCTCGGCAGTTAGCCTGAGTGAGCAATTATTCTGTAGGTGGTTTTGTAAAGCTATCATTGATCTGTAATTATTAAGAAGATTTTATGCCTGACCTGCCAGTGGGTGTCAGGGGGTATGTACAGCAGGAACTACATTTGCCTGTAATGACATTGCATCATCACTGCTGGATAAAGTCTGCCTGAAAACGTTGTCATTGAAGCTATTGTGCATTTCTACTTTTACTGTCGCTTTTTAAAAAATAGTATTTAACATTAAGTTCTTGTCTCCATGGGAGCTCTGGAGGGCTAAATCTATTTTGACAACACAGTTTCAAAAAACAGACAATCTTTAGCCAGGTTTATGGGATGGTCTGGGATTTCTGTTTGCCTCTTTAACCCTTTCACTCCAAAGTCATTTCCACACCTGAGAGAAGGGTCACTTGTTATCTTTTTGCATTCCTCTTGGGAAATGATGCTTTATATTTCTTTCTCAGATTTTGTGATAAACCATGAAATCCAAAGCAGTTTCATGACTTTTTGGGAAGAGATCAGCTAAACTCTTTTTCCAAAAGCCTTTCTTTATACCCTGCAGGGAAGGCACCCCAAGAAAGAAGGGGAAAGAACCCATGGGCCTGGTGTACTGTTATTTTTCTAGGCACCTTTGAATTTACATTGTATTAAAAACACTTGAAGTGGCCTGAGCATCACCAGGCTTCTGGGGTGGAGGCCCCAAGTACAGGGGAAGGCATCAAAGTCAGGCAAGGATGAGCACATGCCCACGCCCCTGGCTGGGATCCACTTCCCTCACTTGTTTGTTAGAGCAGGGTCCTCCAGCACCGCTTCCTCGGCTGCACACGGTGCTTTCCTCGATGCGTGGCAAAGGCAACAGTCTCCTCTGCAGCCTTTTCCCCTTTTGTGGACAGGTACAAGGCCCAGAACTGTCCTGCCAACTCGGAGAATATAACCATCCTCAACAACTCCCCCATGGACGTAGAGGTCCAGTTCTTCTTTGAGGATGATGAAAAAGCAGAGACGTTCCTTCTGGACCCTCCCAGCATGACCCTGAAACCAAAGAAGAAGCAGGTAGGAGAGGGGCAGGGAGAGCAGGCACCGTAGAAGTGCCCAGGAGCTGCTGCTCCTGCTCACACACAGAGCTCTTTCTATTTCTTTCCGTGGGGCCGGGTCCAGGAGCTGACCATTTGGGCATACCCCACTTCCCCTGGCTTCCTGGAAGACAAACTCATCTGCTGCATTGACAAGAACCCAGAGCCAGTGGTCTTCAGCGTGTGCTGCCATGGGGTGCACGTGAAGCTGGAGGTCAGCCCCCTGGAGCTGTCCTTTGACAAGCTGCTTCTGCACAGGTCAGTCATCCCACAAGCACTCCAAGACTTGTGACAAAGACAAAACATTTGACTCTGCTTTCCAGGGCTCGGATGGAGCTGCTCCAGGTTGCATTCAGTGGCGAGGCTGGTGTGACCAGCCAGCAGCTGATGCCAAGTGCCTCCTGTCTCTGCAGGACTGACAGCAGGACCTTGGTCCTGAAAAACAACACCCTACTGCCCATGGCCTGGCAGCTCAGTGGGCTGGATGACCTTGCTGAGGACTTCTCACTGTCACAAGATAACGGCACCATTGATCCCCGCTCAGAGTTTGAAGTGACAGTGAATTTCAAGGCCCAGCAGATTGGCACCATTGAGAAGACCCTTCGACTAGAGGTGAGAGGGACTGTGCCCTGCCTGGCACAGTGAGCAGCCACGTGCTCTTAGGGACAGAGTCAGGAAGAGCTGCCCCTGACAGACACAAGGGTGCTGTGACCCCAACTTGTGCCTCTACACAGCGTTTGCCAGAACGTGCAGTGCATCCACATCCCCCAGATAAGCAGACACTGCACCCTGAGCCTGTAGCACAAGCACCTTGGCCCTGTGAATGGTTGAAGGTTGTTGTTTGGTTGTACAGACTGCAGCAGTGTGATCTCTACATTTCTCCTGGAGCTTGTCCAAATCTCTGGCATCGTGCAACAAACTCTGCCCCTGGCATTTTGTTCCCCATGGTTTAGGGGCTGCATTTCAGAGAGGGTGCTAGGTGATTGCAAAGGGTTGTCAATGCCACCTGCTCTGAGACACCCCACACTTCCTGTGGTTGTTCTTACATCCCTGTGCCTCTCAAGGAAGCTTTAGCAGCAGCATTCCCTGCTGTAGGAATGCAGAGTTGGGCTGATGGGGTTTTTTACTGCAGCAGAATCCCACTGAGATGAACGCCCATGAGATGAACGGGTTAGGAAAGCTTGGGTGTCCACCAACACTTGTGAAGCTGGGGAGGCCATAGGGGAAGCAGCCAGCAGAGACAAGGACTTAGAGGCTGTCTAGCAAAAGAATAATCTGAACACAGTGTTTGTTTCTTGCTTCCTCAGGTTTCAGATACAGAAAACATCCTGGGGATTGTTCAGGTTGAGAACATCAAACTGTCTGCAGAGGTGTATGATGTTCTCCTGAGCATGGTCCTGCCTGAAGGTCAGTGGATGTCTCCCAAACACAGCAGTCCAGGTGCACTGCCTTACCTTGGGTGGTGGGTGACCAAAGCACTTGGGATGGGATGGGATGGGATGCAAGGATGGCATGGATACATAAAGCACATACCCTGCAAGCTGCATGGAATAAAGCACTGTCAGGGCACTGGCAGCCTTAAGTCTCTCCCCTCTGAACTTTGAAGTGTGCAGCTTCACGTGCAGGTTGGATTTGAGGGCTTTGAAACACCAGTGACGTGAACAGGCAGTTGGCAATTCCCACAGGCACAGCACAGCATGTAAAGTGATGGGATTTGTGCTTGGAAGCGAGGAAATGGAAGCCGAGCTCCTTAGCTACTAAGCCTGCAGATATTTTGAGTAAGAAGAGAAAGGGCAGACAAGTAGCTGGAAAACCCTTCCAAGAAGAGAAACTTGCTGAAAAGGGTTTTGTGCTGGGACCTCCATGTAGCTTGGGACCTGGTGTATTCTGCAGCAGCTCACAAATACCATGTCTGATCTCGCTCTGCGCGTTGTCTGCAGATGAAACCTTGGATTTTGGAACCATCCATGTCCTGGATAATGTGAAGACCGTCCTGACTCTAAAGAACAAAGGGTTGTACAACATTGAGTACAGGTGAGTCCAGCTGCCTGGTGGTGAGCATTTCCCTGGGTTCCCAGGCCTGCAGTCTCCCTCTGTCAATGGTTAGAACCTGTTTCCATGCTGGCTACCTCACAATAAACACAAAACCTGGGCTCCCTCAGCTATTTCACCAGAGATTCCAGCCACAAACTAGCAGTTCTCCACAGTTCAGCAGGGAACCCAAAGGAGAGCCCCAAGAATTTCAGGCACTGAAATGCTGAGATTCATTGCCTTTCTTTGATGGTCACCTCCTTTCTCCTTCTGAGACTCTGTAAAAGAGTGAATGAAAAATTTCAGTGTCAAGGCTTCTTGCAATAACCTCATGACTGTCTGTGCTCTCTGTCAGCATCCAGGATTCCCTGAGCAGAGCTGCACTCTCCCTTTTCTTCTTTTTCTGGTCCTATGCAAAGTCCTGGCTGTGCTGGCAGCACCTCTACTTGTAACTGCAGAGATCTCCATTCCTTCCCTTTCTCCCCAGATTGATGCTGAAGGGTGCAGGTCCCAGGATGCGAGACTTGGCATCCCACTTCACTGTCAAGCCTCAGTCGGGCAAGCTGATCGCCTCCCAGCCTGGTGTGAATATTGAGATATTCTTCCACCCCACAAGGGAAATGCTCCTCAAGAACAGCCCCATCCTGTACTGCCAGGTGAGCTGCCTGGGCCAGGCTGTTACCACACGGTGTTTTGGGAGCATAAACAGGACAGGTGTCTAATGGAAGGAGGGCTTTAACTGGAGAATCCTCTCTCCTACGTACACAAACAAGTCTTCAAAACCATTTGGGAGGCTTCCTAAGGGAGCTGAGAATCTGACTCTGGAGGAGGTGCTTTAACAGGGATGGGTGAACTGATGGAGGCCTGGGGTGGAGGCTGGGGACTGGGGTAGAGGCTGGCTGGCCTCTTTGCTTTGTTTACCACCCCTTCCTGTGGACACAGGTGATAGATGCCATCGCAGGGGAAGGAGGCCAGACTGTCGCCAACATCCCAGTGAGGGTGTCGGCCAGAGCTGCGTACAGCAAGTTCAGTATTGAGCCCGCCTCACCCATCAATTTCGGTGCCATGATGAAGGGCAGCAAGAAGACCCAGACTGTCGTGCTGGAGAACACAGGCACGATCAGCTTCAAATTCCGCATCCAGCCAGCAACTGAGGATGCATCTTCACTGGAAAGCAAAAGGTACGAGAAGCCCTGCACCACCCTTCCTGCCTGAGGAGGCACCAGCCCACGGCTGAGATGTGGCAGGAAGCCAGGAGACCTGGGCTATCGCCCATTTGCATCCCTGCCTTGGGGAGAGGGAGCAAAACACGCCTCAGTGTCCCCATGTGTAGTAGGAAGCTGGTGCTCGAGCTGCTCTGTCCAGCAATGGGTGCTGCAGGCTGCTCTCTGGGAACCATCTGGAGCAGGAAGGCTTTCCTCTGTGAGGAGGAAGGCCAGCTTTGGCCTCAGAGAAAGGCAGGGGAGCTCAGCATGACAGATACCTCTGCTTTCTCCTCTCAGTTCAAAGCAAGGGGAATCTGTTCCATCAGCTAGGAAGTGCTCAGCGGGAAGGAAATCAAGCTTGACACAGGTGGGTGACTCCTGCTCCCCAACAATGCAGCTGCTGCAGGGGATGTGAGAAGATGCTGCTGTGCCCAGGCTGGGGGCTCATCTCCATTGGGTGGGACGTGGTCTGCAGGATGGAGTCCAGGATCTGCTCAGTCCCATTGACAGTCCTGTACTCTGGCTCTGACCTGCAGTTGTGGGCTCAGCAGAGGGGAGCAGGTCCTGTGTGTGATAGCTGCTGGCCAGCATGTGTCTGTGAACACCACAGAAGCAAAAACATCCCCCCTGAACTCCCGGTCCACAGAGCTCAGACAACATTTTTTTTTCTTCCTTTTCTTCATCTCATTCCCCTACCTCTCTCCCATCATTTCTCACAGCTGTTTCTGCTCTCCTGTTACCTCTGGAGGCTGAGGATCACAGCTACCACCTTCATTCTTTACACTCAATCTCCTTTCTCTCTGCCACTTGAGACAGGCTTGCAGCTCCTCTTGGCTTGTTGGGCTCAACCTGGAGCTGCCTTTGGGCCATGGAGTCATCTTTCCCTGCCCTGGGACTGGCTGCTTGGGCCCAGCTGGAGGCCAAGGCAGGACATACTCTTTGCTGGGGTGCTCAAGGCACAGCTATTACCCTTCAGCCTCTCCTGGAACTTCTTCTGCAGGGTCAGCTCAATGTGGGCATGTTCACGGTGTCCCCTTGCTCCGGCTCCATCGCTCCGTGGGGCCAGCAGCAGATCACGGTGGAGTGCCTGGCAGGGCAGGAGGGGACTTGTGAGGAGCAGCTGTACATTGACATCGTGGGCAGAGACCCCAGGGACAATCCCCTCGGCATTCCCTTTACCCTGACTGCCGAGTCCTGCCTGCCAGGTACGTGCTCTCCACAGGTTCCCTTGGCCAGACCTGCTGCTGATCAGCACCTCAACTTGCTGCTTGGATAGGGAGGCATGCTAGCCCTGGTGTCCCCCCTTGAAATCCTCAGAGTTTCCAGCCCTCTTAAGTCCACTGGTGGATTCATCCCTCCCCAGCTGAGAGGGATGCATGGAAGGATAAAAGGAAAGCAATGCTCTTTAAGACTCAGGTTGACTGAGCTCCATCCTCATAGCCAGCTCCCCCACCCAAAGCTGGGTTTAGCAGTTACCTGGGCAGAAGGAGCTTACCAAGCCTTCTCAGAGGCCAGCAAGGCCCAGATGAATGGAGGCTTCTTCATGCTCATCCCACTGGTCTGTCCACAGCATTTGCTGAGGATGTGATGTTAATCTTTGAAGAATACCCGATCTGCAGCAGCACTGACCTCAGCCACAAGCTGCTCTCTGTGCACGGTGTGGGCCTGTTTGTGAGAGATGAAAACAAGTTCATCTTCAACAAGATTCTGGTTGGGCAAGAGGCTGAAGCCCACTTCAACATGTACAACACAAGTGCTCTGCCGTGTGACGTGGTCCTCTCCATCAGCCCCCTGCCAGGACAGGTAAGAACAGGAGGCCAAGGAGATGGTTGCCCTCTAAGGGCCGTGTGAAAGCTGTTTTGTTCTCCAGATTGCTTCCTGTGGCCCACACTAGCTCAGTGTAGGTCAAACTTCAGGGCAGAGCAGCAGAGCCAGGGAACAGTTGTGTTGAATTCTCATGTCTTGGGCAAGGTTTTGGCTCACACCTCTGGGTCTTTGGTGGGAGAAGTGAATCCTTCTGAACCTCTCTTGGAAGCACACTCAGAGAGGGGCTGTTATCAACTGACATGCCAGGGCTCAAAGCAGAGCATCTCCTCAGGCTCCCTGGCTTTTCCTCTCTCTGAAGGCCAGTTGTAGGTTATTTGCAGGGTTTTCCATGCAGTGACCACCTCCCACATATGGCAGGGCAGCTGCCAGCACTCAGAACACACAATGCTTTAGCACAAGGTCAGCATTCCCTGCTTGAACAACTCATCCTTAAAACAACAGCCCCTGAGTTCACAGCCCATAAACACACCTCTAGGAGGGCTGTGAAAATGGGAAGAGCTGTCACAATGCAAGATTTTTGCCTGGCTGGCTGCTATTCATGGAAAAGAGAAGCCAGGAGAAAACTGCTTCTTGTAGAAAAGTCTCCATAGCATGACAAGAAAAAACTCTTCTTCTTACAAGGACTGATCAAAGACTATTGTAGAGTTGATACTGCTTTACCATCCCAGGTTTTGTCTCCCAGTGGTCAAAAGTGGGAAAAGAAAAAGTTGGGTAGGGGGAGAAAAAGTGTTCTGGAGGTTTTATTCTGATGTTTCTTATTCCTGTAGTCCTGTTGATAAAGTTTCTTTATTCCTTTTAAGTTTTAAACCTGTTTTACCCTTCTCCTAATCCATAGTTCACAACAAAAAATGCATAAGTGTCCTGGTGATTTTAGCCAGTGCTAAACCCCACCACATTATTTAGTGCATCAACTGAGAAACTCCAATTAGCAAATCTAAACCACTACAGACATGCTGTTTTCAGTAATGCCTTTATGAATGAAACTGTGTCGTGCTGGAAGGTGTTTTCTCCTAACACTGCTCTCTGGCTTCCCCCAAGGAAAAAGGCCCTATCACCGTTTTCAAGTTGCATCCAGTCCAGATGTCCATTCCCGGCTCATCCCACGCTGTTGCTACAGTGACCTTCACCCCTCCAGACGAGCAGAACTACGACTGCACTTTTAAGGCTTCCCTTGTCATCCCCAAATGGTAATTGACCCTGAGAAATATTGGGGGAGGCCTCTCTGACAGCTGCCTCTCCACTGGGAAGGCACAGACCTCTTGTTAGCTCTAATGCTCTCAGCAGCCTTAGGCAGAGTACTTGGCATGAGATGATCTGGGAGGCAGTCACTGTTGGATAGAGCAGAAAAATGAGGCAGATTTGTCATACAGGTTTAGCCTGTATGAGCAAATAGGAAGACAGAGTAATATTAGGTAGCCAACTGGAAGTTACTGAGATGTGCTACAGCTGAGCTGGGCATTTCCAAGGACAGAAGCTTAGATGGATCAGTTTCTGTGGCAGCAAGTCAGCAGTCACAATTTCCTCTTGGTTTCTGTGATATTAAGTGATCCTCTGTGATTCCCTGCATTCATGAAGCTATTTCATGTGAGTGATGGGAGCTGGTATGAAAGAGGAGCCCTGTTCCTCTGCACTGGGACCTGTGTACAGGGGCTTTGACCTGCCCTTCCTCAAGCCTTTAGTGGCTGAATTGGAGCCAGGGAAGTCTAATTGCTAATAAGCAATTGCTTTTCTATTGTTCTTGGAAGTGATCTTGGTGGATGGTGACAATGATTTCTTTTTGCCTTCTTGCTTTTGTACTGCTTTCATGCTGTGCTTTTTTTGCTTGTTGCCTATGTCTCATCTCACTGCAGCCAGGGGATTTGCCATATCTCATCTGGTGCCTCATTATGTATCTGCTGTACTGCATGACTCAATTAAGTGGAATTACTTTTAACTGTTACTGTGGAAGGCTCTGGCTCTTTGGAGCAGATTCCTCTTGTGAATGGCCCTGAGGGGATTGGGAAGAGGCTGGTGGGGGGCTGTGTTGTGGGCTACAGGAGCACCAGGCAGGGAAAACAGTGTGGACTGCCCCTGCTGCTTGGCTTGCCCAGTGAGAAATGGGTTAGTGCCAGCTGGAATTGTTTGTGTGCCTCTCCTGCAGCTCTGTGAAAATCAAGCCCCAAATCCTGAGCTTCACCATCAGTGGGAGGGGGCACAAGCCGCAGGTGACAGTCGTGTGCCCGAGAGCTCGCAGCAAGAGAGGAAATGCCGTGCTGCGCTTCCAGAGGCTCCAGCTGGGGGATTTAGAGATGCTCCCCCTGGTCGTCCGTAACAACGGCATCGTACCTGTCAAGGTGAGGACCTGCTCAAGGAATGGTCTGGTTTGGGAATAAGTGCTTGTGGCACAGGGGGAGGGTCCCAAAAACCATGGCAGACCTGGCAAGAGGTGTCACAAATTCTTTTTAAGCAAGGGACTGACATCTGTTCTCCAAGAAGAGAGTTCTTAAAAAATTTCCATCCAGTCTTTCTTCTTTAAGTTGAACACAAGGAAGGTGGTGGAGTATTTTCCCCCCGTCTTTCAGGTTTGTTCTCAAGGAATGTGTGATTTTCCAGTTCCATTAGGTTGTATTCCCCAGTTTACTATATTTTAAGCAAACTTAGTTGTGGTTTAATTATATTCTGCTTATTGCTTTCTGTCCTGTTTGGTTCCGTGTTGGTTCAATCCAAATGGCTCTAAAGAGCCCTTTTTCCCAGCTGGTTTGACTTAACTTTTGTGCTCAGTGCTGTTTGCAGTGGGAGAGGTGCTGGGTTCCTATGCAGGACCAGCAGCACTGTGGTGTCAGTCCCTGTGCCATCCTGTACTCACACCAGTATCATTGTGCTCTGTGTTCCCTTTTCTCAGTTTATGTTACACCTGGAGGATGAGCATGGAGCATTCTTCTTGAAAGCCAGGCGCTCCACACTGGAGAGATTCCACACTGAAGATGTGGGAGAGGACTCTGTTGAAAATGGTAAATTCGTTAACCATGAAGTGCGATGGTGCACAGAGGGAAAACGTGTGTCCTGCTCTTGGCTTCTCTGAGCTGCAGCCAGATGTTGGACACACTTTCTTTCCTTGGGCTCTCTGTCCCCCGAGCTTTTCATGGGGACCTTTTGCAGGGTTTCCTCCTAGCAAGGAGTAGGAAGTTCTTGTGTTCTTCTAGACGTGGTGGGCTGGGTTCTGGGGGACTCTCACTGCCTCAGTGCAGCCTCTGAGGTATTTGCAGCATGTGGCAAGGTCCCAGCCTGAACGGACACAGCCCTTGAGCACACAGGCAGCCAGCAGAAGCCCAAAGTGCTCTTTGGCTCAGCTTTCCATGTGGCTGGAGCTGTCTGGAAGCGATGGAATGAGGGCTGGGCATCAACCTGAGGTTAAGCTGCTTAAGTGGTGATGTGTCTGGAGATGGCAGTCTTGTGAACATAAGAAGAGGGTCGGGAACCACTGCGGGTAGAACAACCTGTGCTCAGAAGGCAGCTGGTTTCAACCTTCTGTTCCTCATATATGGAAATATTTCCTCTGTACAACTGTATCACTTCATTCTGATTTCCATTGCTGTGCAGAGAGCAAGCCCCCAGGGAAGCCTCTCCTGCTTCTGCATCGTGGGCAATCGGCAGAGTTTGATGTCATTTTCAATCCCACCCTGGCTCAACGTGTGGAAGGGAAGATCCGCGTTTTAGTGGGGGACACCTACTCTGACAAGACCCTGATAGAGCTGGTGGGTGAAGGCCACAAGGATGAATTCAGCCTCGACTGTCTAGAGGAAGACCCACAGTTGAGGAATGATAAGAGCAGTTTGAACAAAGACATCATTGATGGTAAGAGAGGAGAGGCTGCCAAGGTGGAACAAGGAAGAAGAAAATATCTGATCATGTGTGTCCTCTCTCTAGGCAGGCCTGGGCTGTCACCCCTGGACATGGAGGCCTGTGGGTGTGGCAGCCATGCATGCAGAGCAGTGTGTGCTGTGCTGCATGGCGCTGGCTCAGGGGTGTGCCAGGGTGTTTCCCTGAAAGTGGTGGGATGGGGAACTGCCTGGGGAGCTCCCTGCCAGAGGGAGGAAGGCTTGGAGCAAGGAAGCATTGAACATACAGGAGTCTGTGCATGTGAGGGGGGTGGGGTGGAACTCCCTGCATGCTGAGATCCCTTGCTTTCCTCCTTAACAGCTGTCAGACTGAACCACATCCAGTTTGGGGACTGTCCTGTTGGGAAGCCCTGCCACAGGATCTTCACCATCACCAACCACACCGGCATGATGTTCATGCGCTTCGAGTGGGAGGCAGACGTCCCATTCCAGTTCTCCCCCAGGGTGAGTGGGGGCTGCTCTGCCTTTCCCCATTGCTCAAGCCCTGCCCTGGCGTTCCTGGGAGCTGGCAGGGAGACCTCACATGCCAGTGCTAGCCCATTCCAGTGCCACACAGGAGATGCACTCCCTGGCTTGGCTGGGCCAAGGCTGCCAGCCTTGCAGAAAAGGCTTCACGTTATGGGAGGTGGTACCTTCTCTTTATACTTTTGTCTATCAAACTTCACAGAAATCCACACTGAGGTGCAGGTTCCTGGCACAGCTGCTCACCACATCAGTCCCCTTTGCATCAGTCCTGCCCTTGGCAGTGCTTCCAGTTTGGTCTTGATTCCCTGATTCTCCCTAGGTGGGACATCTCCACCCTGGCTGCACCAAGGCCATCACAGTGACCTTGAAATCAGATGTCCCAGCCACCTTCAGGAGGCACCTTGTGAAATGTAAGGTGACCAAGATCAAATTTGAGCTGCCACTATGGAATGTTCCGGACTGGGACGACGAAATGCGCACTGTCATGTGGAAGGACATCACCGGGAACCAGGAGCCAGCAGCCCAATGGCCTGAAAAAGAGAAGGTAAGAAGCAAAATGGCAAACAAAGCCACCACAGCTTTTCCAAAAAGAACCATCATAACACCATCACTGCTGGCTGAGCAGCTCCTGCTTCCTCTGGACACTGGACAGCCCTGAGGTTCACCAGCAGGGCATTCTAGGGGAGAGGTGGATGCACATGACCCTCACACAAGAGGGGAAGAAGCCTTTAGACAAGAGACCATTAGCCACACGCTATCAGTCTGGGCCACAAGCACAAGTGCTGCAGCCCATGTTGAATGGGAGACAATGTTTTATGATTATCTCATTTTATGGTGTTTGAAATCTCTCCATATGATTTGGTGCCTTTTCACCAACAAGGAGTTAAGTCTGCTGCACTCTGTCTCTTCTTTAGAAGTGGAGACAAATACACTTTTACTGCACCTGCGGGTGAACGCCAAGGTTTGTCTCCATGGATACCAGAGATTTTGGTTGTGGTCTCTGTATTGGGAGGGTTATCTCATCATGGAGTAGCCCAGGCACTGTGTGACCATATGGAGGAGTCTGAAGAAGGATCATCTCTGGAGACTCTTGCTTTTATTGTCATTATTGCCAAACACACTCAGCTTGGGTGAAGGCTCTTTCCAAGTTTCTGGACCATTTTAAGGCCTCTAAACCATCCTCTTTTCTATCAGAACATCTGCAGTTGGACACTTTCCTAGTGAGATCTTTCACATCCCAAAATGCCCATCCCCAGCTGCCAGCAGTGTGGCTGTTGCTCCACAGGTGACATCTGGAGAGCACTTTCTCCTAAGACAAGAAGAAAAAGGTGCTTCCTAGAAGTCTGCAGTCACGGGGTTCTCCACCCACAGAGCTCCAGCAGGGGAACTTAACCCTAATTTTGAGACCTGCTGGATTTCTAGAGGACCAGGGAAAAAGTCAGTCCCTCTCCAAGGTTGAAGTACAGGGATTGGAACGCCGCTGTAGTCTCCATGGGTACATTAACAGCTGTGCTAGGACTGCTTTGATCAGTGGGCAGAAACAACTACTGCAGCACAACAGTCCCCATTCTGTCATCTTTCCAGGGAAGTAAAAGTGAATGGTCCTTTCTAGTCCCTCTATGAGGCTGATGTTGGAGGCCCAAAGATTCCCTTCTCAGCCTGACTTTCTGGGCTCTGCTCAGCGATTCTTTTCTCCTCTTTTGCAGACAGTGGAGACAGTCCCGGAACCGGCTCACACTGTGCTGAAGAAGAGCGGCCAGGAGGCCGAGCTGTGCCTCAGTGCCTTGGTTGCCTACGCCCAGTTCAAACTGGACACAGTCGTGGTTCAGCTCAAGGACACCTTGCCCTTCCAGACAAGGACAGCCACGTGAGTGCTGAGGCCAGGCAGGGCCCTGCCAGCGGGAGCTGCCTTTGTGGAACTTTGTGCTGGCCGTGGCTGGGGAGACAAAACTCACAACTCGAGCTCCAGGTGCTCAGGAGACAAAACAGCCTCGTTCATTATTCAGAGCTCACTGAAATACCCAATGCAAATCTCCTGGGCTAGACAGCCATTGGCTGAGATCTCTCTCCTGCCCAACTTCCTGGCCAGTGCTGTGCTCACTTCTCAGCTTGGATGGGGCTGGCCAAGGGTCCCCTGTAACTTACCTGGGAACACGTTCAGGCATGAACTAAGCCAGCTGAATTGGATTTGTGTTATGGCCACATTCACTGTGTCCAATCCAGACCAGCTGTACTGTGACAATGCTGTGACACCTTTGCCCAGGGCTGACCCAGTGCCTGCTTCCCAGAACTCCACCCCAGCCAAAACCAGCACAGGCTTGTTCACATGCATGCCAAGCCAAGCAGGAGAGGGTGGTCAGGAGAGGCTCAATGCTGCCATTTTCTGCTGAGAACAGCCACGGGTTTGCTTTCACTGCGTGTCACCTGTCCTCATGTGCTCAAGAATAAGTTTGCAGTCAAAGCAAGACCTAAAGAAAGTCCAAAGTAAGCCCCTTAGCTTCAATGTCCTGGGCACCATGTTGGCCCTTTCTTCTTCAACTTCCAGACTTTGAAATACTTTTCTGGGCCACCCAGGAAGGACAGCAGTCTGAGCATGGCAGGGTTGCCTGGGGAAGAAGATGCTCCTCAGCAGAAAGTGGTAGCAGGAGTCCCTCAGACAATGTTACTGTACTATTTGCTTTCTATTTATTGGACTTTTTTTTTAATTCCTCCTTCTTGCTTTTCAGTTTCAGGATGCACAACACAGGGAAGGTGTCCCTGGAATACTTCTGGGAGGAAGCTGCTCCTGCAGATAGTGAAGCAGTGAGGATGCCATATTCAACCTCTCTGATGGGTAAGGGCATTTCACTTGGTAGCTGAGGGCCTGGGGAGAAGACCCTGCCCCTTCACCCCAAAACTTGTATTGCTTTTTCCTCCTTGTCCACACGTTCACTTTCATCAGCATCTTCCCAGCTGCAGCTGGAGAGTTTTCTCCTTGCCCCCTCTGCCTTTCAGCCCCTTTTGTTCTTGCTCTGCCACTTCAGCTCTGCAAAGGAGCTGAGCCAGGCTCTGGGGAGAGCCACGTGCTGGGTCAGGACTGGGAGGGGGGACATCAGGTCATTGCTTTGAGAAGTCTGAGACTGGGGAGAGCAATGGTGTAACGAGTGAGCTGCCCTGCAGCCACTGTCTGTGTGCAGTTCCCCACTCCAGGGCAGCTGCAAAGTCACTGTCTAAAACCAGCTCCTGCTTTGGCACAGGAGTGTGTGCTGCAGCAGAGACCCTGCTCCCAGAAGCTCTGTTCCCTGCTGGGAACTTGGCCAGAGATGCTCCGAGTGCATCCCAGCTCTCTTCCACCTATGTGCTGCTGCAGGAGGCAGCGTTGCTGGCAACACAGATTTTGTCTTTGAATGGTGCCCTCTTCCTCTCTGCAGGTGGGCTCATCTCTGCTCCTGTTGTAAGGCAGCGCAGAAAGCTGGTGCTTCTTTTCCGGGGGGAGCAGGACCATCCTTTTGAGACGCATCCTTCTGAGCTGCGGCGCCTACAGTGGCTTGCCGAGGAGCAGCAAGATTCCGAGCAGGAACAGCTGCAGGATTCCGAGCAGGAACAGCAAGATTCTGACCAGGAGCAGCTTTCTGAGGAAGAGCAGCTGGATGCCAAGCAGAAGAAGCGTTCCAAGAAGCGGTGCCGCTCCAAGGAATGGAATCTCTCCCCGCAGCGTGCCACTTCCTCCCTGGAAGTCCTCCCAGATGTCACCCATGACCAGTCACTGTTCTCCATCAACCCCAACTTCGGCACCATCGCTCCTGGCCAGAAGAAGACCTTTCATGTGCTCTTCTCCCCAAAGGATGTGGGGAACTTTGAGACCACCATGCTGTGCAGGTGGGAAACATGGACACACTTGCCAACTCACACTTCTGATGGCTATCACTGAATCACAGGGTGGGACAGGGTGGAAGGGACCACAGGAGGTCATCTGGTCCCACTTCCCTACTCAAGCGGGGTCATCCCAGAGCACATGGCACAGAGCAGTGTCCAGAGGGCTCTGCAATAATTCCAGTGAGGGACACTCCACACCCTCTCTGGGCAGCCTGTCACCCGCAAAGGGAAGAAGTTCTTCCTCAGGTTCAGGTGCAATTTCCTGTTCAGGTTCTGCCCGTTGCCTCTTGTGCTATTGCTGGGCATCACCAAGCACAGCCTGGTTCATCCCCTAACACCCTCCCTTCAGTCCCTCTGACTGGGATGGGGAGGTGGGCCTGGAGACAAGCAGTCCCAGAGAGGCAGCAGCTCCCACAGGAGCGCAGAGGGATCATCTGGCCTTGGTAGGGAGACACTGGCAAAAGACACTGTATGAAACATTAAGCTCCTGGAGGGTTGCAAGATCTTGAATGAGACACCCAGGGACCAGCCAGTCCCTAGCTCTGCTTCTGGCACAGAGCTGCTCACTGCTTGCACAGAGGGAGGATGCAATGCTGTGTGCTCTGCAAGGAGACAGAAAAGCGTCTGGCTGGAAATGTTTGTCTGGCTAATACCAGTCCCTTTCTCCCCAGCATTCCTAACCTGGAGCAGACTCACAGGACGGTGCAGGTGGTTCTGAAAGGCAGAGCCCGGCAGTGGAAGCGTTTCGAAAAACCAAAATGCTCTGCCTTACAGCAGACAGAGGAAGGCCAGGGACACAAGAAGCAGCTGCACTGGCAACCAACACCACAGTGACAGCATTTGTGTCAGCTGGAGCATCCAGCAGGAGCCAGCAACATCTTGTTTCCTACTGCTGATGGTGTCCCACCCTTTACATGCGACCTCTGCAGCTGCCCTTCCCAGCTCCAGCCATCATCATCTTTTAATTAACTTTGTTAATTAAATAATTGTTTGTTAATTTGTTAAATAACTTAAGTTTCAGTTAACTGTAAATAAACACTTGCTAATAAGTTGTTAACCGTTAGCCATGGTGCCAGAGATCTTTCCTTAAACCCCACTACCCCAGTTCAAACCCCCAAGTTAGTACATTCTGAGGTTCCCCCCAGTTGTCTCCAGTTACTCCGTTCACCCTCTCCTCCCTGGTGTACCCAGAATGGCTCCTGGAGAGCACAAGATGGTGGGGACCGCATGGCCAGGCCCCTCCCTTGTACTTCTCCTCCCCAAAATCCTTTCCTTCTTCCTACCTCCAAACCCCTTCTTCCCTCATGCTCCTCCCCCTGTTATCTCTCCTCCTCCAGTTGTCCCTCCCCTTCCTGTCCCCTCGGACCCCTCCTTCTCCACTTGGGCTCCTCCTCCTGAAAAGTTCCCCACCCCTTCCTTTCACAATGGCCCCTCCTCTGAGCCCTCCTCTTTCCCCTGCAGCACAGCCAACCCTCTTCTGACTTTCAGTTCCCACGCCCCTCCTTCTGGTTCCCACACCCCGTGAGCCACAAGTGCCGAGCCCAGGAACCGGAACCCAGAACAGGAGACCCTTCCTCTTGCCACTCCAATTATGTTCAATTATGTGGGAGTGTGCTTCAGGAATGGGAGCCATTCTCATTTCAAAAAAAAGAGAACTCTGCAAAGCCCAGAAAGAGTTTGGAAAGGGAAGCAAATATTTTAAGGGCCTTTTAAAGGCCACTCTCTCCTCCAATCTCTCGGTCCCGTATGACCTCCATGATTTATTTTCGTGCCTCCTTACCCCATCAGAATATCTTGCATGGGAGGGGGCATGGAAGAGGTCATTACAGGCCGAATGTTCTGAGTTATTGCAAAGTTCCGACAGCGCCCTTGATGCCATTGGGAATAAAATAACAACCGAGCACTTGAGCGGTGATGGGGAATGGGCACAGGCAAAGGACCAGGCCCGGGTTTTGCCAAGGCCGGTCCTTGAAAAGATCAAAACAGCTGCAGAGAAAGCGTTCCTCACGTTACCATCCAGAGAACCCCAAGCGAGTTCCACAATCATTCTGCAGCAACCTAATGAGGCGTTCCTAGATTTTATTGATGGTGGTGGGTTCACATGGAGAAACAGGTGGAAGATCCAGGGCTGCATTCTGCCTTGCTGTTGGAATTAGCAAAGGCAAATGCCAATGATACATGCAAGCCAGTCATTATGGGAATGCCCTTGGATCCTCTCCCCACCGTCACCACCACCATCGAGGTGTGATCCAGAAGGCTGCTAGCTTAGGGGCTGACCATCATAGACAGCCAGGAAGGACGGGGGCTCCAGCAGCGGTGGCGGTCCCACCACCACCTGTAACACCATGGGAACCACGGTGCCATCGCTGTGGGCAGCGAGGGCGTATCACCCATTTCTGTCCAGTGCCCAGCCCCTGTGGGCCAGGACAAAGGAACTGGAGGGGAGGGCAACGTACAAAAAAAAACCAGAAGGGCAGCATGAACCTCCTCTGCGTGTGGATAGAACAGAGCAGGCTTTGCAGGGGGAGGGGGGCTCAGACAAGACATTTCTAACTGGACTGACTTTCACCAAAGGACAAATAATACCTTCAATAAAGTATGGCAGCCTCAATAGCCACTCCATTTAGCAGCAGCAGCAGACCATCTTTTTAGGTCCTGCCATTGGACTGTGATTGCCGTGGACCTACTGGGCAGAAGATTGACTTTCCCTGACCCAGGCTGTAAGTATTTTGTTATTGGGGACACCAAGCACACACCCCCAGAGACTGAAGTCTCTCTGGTCACCCTCAAGGGTGATCTGGATGGACTCGTTCTCTCGGTGCGATGCATCCACCCACCCTTCTACTTGGCCAAGGGGCAGGTCATCGCCCAGGCCTTCCTCATGCCATTGGGGGTCCTGGTAGATGAGTTTTCACCTGAGCTCTACTGGACAGAACTGGTGGGTGAGAACAAGCCCATGGTCCCATGCTACGTTAAGCTGGTTTGGAGATCCTAGGGATGAAGGGCTTGTTGGACACTGGGGCAGATGTGAAACTCATCCCTGAGAAGAGTTGGCCATCACACTGGGAATTGAAAACCGTGGCAGGCACCATACAGGGCATGGCGGGGGGGCTTGTTCTTGTTACCTTTTCTATTTTTAAGAGATGTTGTTAAGAGGTACGGAAATTCTGTGCACTGACAGAGCCCTTGTAAGAAGTGTAAATTAGTACAATGCCTTTGGGTTTAAATTCAAGCCAGAAGCACCTCTGCTCCCAGAGCAGCAACCCTTCTGTCACTGCTCTTGGACTGCAGCTTCACAAACAGGTGAAATAGACAGACCTCAGCTTAGAAGACCTAAAAGCTAACTTTGGTTTCCTTGAGCAGATTCAGGAGCTACCTGTATTATATATATAAATACTTCACAAGAAAAGAACAAGAGTGTCAAAAAGGCAAAAGAGCTTGGTAATTTGTAGAAAGTAACTTTGATCAAAAATACAGTGGGTTAATAGAGCAGTCTGAAGATGACATTCACATTTTTCCTGGTGATATTGTGCACTGTACTGTAACAGTGGGTAACAATTAGACATAGCCAGTAGGATAACTGGATATTCAATCATTGAATTCTCATTCTTCTGAACACTTCAGCTGTGCTGTAAACTTCAGAGACATTTTTTCAGCAGCTTTCAACAAGTTACTCTGGATTCATCATTCCTGAGACCTAATTGAGTCAAAATGCCAAGTGGGATTATTCTTTCTCAAAGCCTGGAGCCACACAGAGTGAACAAGTACATAAATCATCATGTGCATCCCCATACACCTAACAGTCCAGCCACTAACCAGAGTTTACAAAGGAAAATTCAACATGCACAGTCATTTTTTCACTTTTGCTACAAATTATGTAAAAGAATAAGCTACAAATAGTATCTGAAACCTGTTTAAACTCAGGGATAGTGATGCGGTGCCACAGTCCCAGGCCAGCTCACCACCACCAAGGCACCCTGACAAGTGTGGGAAACAGCTCCTGAATTTCACAGCAGGGGGGCATTGCAGCCTCCAGCTGCAGAGTATGCAAACTGAGCTGCATTGAAATGTGTCCTCCAGAGCTCAGTTTTAGGCTGGTCCTGGTTACCATCTTTACTGATCATCTGGATGTGGGGATTGAGAGCACCCTCAGTAAATTTGCAGAGGCCCAGTTGGGTGGGAGCGTGGATCTGCTGGAGGATGGGAAGGCTCTGCAGTGAGACTTGGACAGACTCAATCAGTGGGCCAAGGACAATGGCCTGAGGTTCCACAAGGCCAGGTGCCACATCCTGAGGGTCACCAGACACCTCAGAGTGAGCCAGAGTGTGCCCAAGGGGGCAAGAGGCCACGGGCACCTGGCCTGTATCAGCACCAGTGTGGGCAGCAGGAGCAGGGCAGTGCCGGCCCCTCCGTGCTGGGCACTGGTGAGGCCCCACCTCGAGTGCTGTGCCCAGCTCTGGGCCCCTCATGAAAAACAACATTGAGGGGCTGGAGTGTGTCCAGAGAAGGGCAGTAAGGCTCATGAAAGGTTGAGAAAATGTCCCATGAGGAGTAGCTGAGGGAGCTGGGTTTAGTCAGTGTGGAGGAGGCTCAGGAGGGACCTCACTGCTCTCTCCAACTCCCTGCCGGGGCCATGCAGTGAGGTGGGGCCGGTCTCTTCTGCTGGGCCTGCAGTGAGAACCAGAGGAACTGGCCTCACGCCGAGAGAGGAAATTCAGGTTAGATTTAAGAAAAAAATTTTCGCTGTTCAGGTGTTCAGGCCTGGGAATAGGTTGGCCAGGGAGGTGGTGGAGTTGTCATCGCTGGAGGTGTTAAAGAGGCCTCTGCATCTGATATTCGGAAATGGTTTAGTGGTTTAGGGTTTGCAGTGGCAGATGCTGGGCTGACATTGAACTGAGTGGTCTTAAAGACCTCTTCCACCCCTGACGGTTCTACAATTGCAAGAGCTTCCTAGCTGGCTGAGGGGAAGGCTCAGGGCTGTCCCGAGTCCGCCGCGCCCTGAGGCGCTCGGGCGGCGCTGCGGCTGCGGCGGCTCCTGAGGGGCCGAGCCGGGCGCTGCCCTCAGCACGGCGGGGCCGCCGCTGCCCCTCAGGCCAGCGATCCCATCCCTCAGCCCGGCGCTCTCACCCCTCAGCCCGGCGATCTCGCCCCTCAGCCCGGCGATCCCATCCCTCAGCCCGGCGGTCTCACCCCTCAGCCCGGCGATCCCATCCCTCAGCCCGGCGGTCTCGCCCCTCAGCCCGGCGATCTCACCCCTCTGCCCGGCGATCTCTCCCCTCAGCCCGGCGATCTCGCCCCTCAGCCCGGCGATCTCGCCCCTCAGCCCGGCGGGCAGCGCTCGGCAGCGGGGACCCGCCTCGCCTCGGGATCTGCCCGGAGCCCCCCGCTCCCCCGGGTCACAGGTACCTAAAGCCTGTGATCCTGACGAGCCTGTGCTGTGGCCGTGGTTGGTGTCTCACACTTCTGCCATAAGAGCTTCAAGGGGAAGTTCACAAAAGTTTCAAAGCAGAAACCTGCACTAGTTCTGAGTGTAGTTTCAGAGCAGTTGGTGTGTGACAGGACTGGGGCTCAGCATGATGGACGAGCAGTGGTGTTCCCAGTGCCAGGAAGGGCTCGTCCCCTGCTCTTTTTATGGCAGATACTCTGTGTGTCAAAGCTTATTCAACTCTCTCTGGCTCTATGCTGGAGCTGATAAAGGTTTCTCTAAAAATGTACACACTGTCAAAATAAAAATGTTTAATTTTTTTATTACTTTATTTAAGTTTAAACAAGAAAGAACTATTTCTAGCAAGTTATCAGTTATATGAATACATATACAAATGAGATCACAATAAAAATTTATCTAAATACGTAATAAATTAGGAGGAACAGATTGGATAGACCAGGATTAAACTACTAATTTTATTATGCTAGTTATAAACCCTGAGATTTTGATATTTCTGGATCTCAAACCTCAGAGAAATGTAGCATATCTACTCCAGGAGCTGGTAATGGAAGAAAAGAAATACAAGAGTCATTATTTGAATGTTTTAGGCCACAATTAAATGAGCTTGGACCTCCATCCTGTAATTTGTCTCAGTCATCCTTTTGTTTTCTTGCAGAAATCTGAGTTCTGGTCAGATCATCCTGTGTGATGTAAAGCTCTCCTGCTGTCTCCTGCAGCAGGCTCGAGTCTCTAATGAAAATCTCTTTTTCTACAGAAACTTAGAGAAAGTTGCCAGTATTGGCTCCTAAAATGAATGTAAGGTTAAGGTGTGTGGGGTTGAAACCAACCTATTTTCCTTTGCCATGTCTTGTTCTAGAAGAAAACCAGTGTGAGCTGCTTCAGAACAATGGTCTGCCACTTATGATTCAGGTATTGACAGAATCTCAGGACGAGGAACTCATCAAAGCTGCTACTTTTGTGCTGCAGAACTGCAAACAAATGAGTAAGCTTGCAGATATTGCTTTCCAAATGGTTCTTTCTGTCTCTGTGTTCTGCTGCTTCCCCAAATGATTTTAACTGTGGCAGCTTTGTAATTCTGTGTACTCCAAGACACGTTTGTTTTCTGCATAGAAAGTTGTTTATTTGTCATCAAGAACTGACTTGGGCAGCAAAAAGAGAAGTAAAAATTCCAACAGTGTTGCAGTAATGCATCTTTCCCAGTTCTGATTCTCCAAAATACCTGGTTTGTTTGCAAGGCCATCGTTTGGAACTCGTTTCCAGTTCAGTCTCTCTCTCAAGAACATCTTCTCTATTCCATGGCATAGCTCAGTCAGCAGACCTTATCTCTGAGTTTGCAGACAGATGTATGAGACTATGTGAGCTTTCAGTCAGGCTTTGAGAATCCTCCACAATTCCATTTCTCACAGACAGGCCACTGGTTTCCTGGAGCCTCCCCAGTCCTGTGCTAACACTCCCTGTTTTCTACAGCCACAAACAGATAGAAAGGTTTGTCTAAGGCAGGAAGGCTCAATGCCAGTGCACCGACTAATTTCTGTTTTAAATCTTCAACCTTCTGCTTGTCTTTTCCCCTCCCAATCTCACCTTCTACTAGCTTTTCATACGAGAGCTTGAGGGCCTGAGTGTACCCTTTGATCCACAGCCTACAATAGCCCAACAAGTCTAAAAGTCTGCTAATCTCTCAGTTTTTGCTTGCAGGAGTGAGACTATCCCCTTAATTCTTTCAGGATTCAGTCTCTGGTTCTCTTGACAAATTATATGTCCTAAGTATTTTACCTCACGTCCTACAAATTGAAGTTTCCCCTTTGATACCCTCATTCCTTGGTTTCCCAGAAAATTTAATAATGCTATGGTGGATTCCTGAGCCTTCTTTTCATCCTCTCCTGAGAGATGTAAATTATCCACATACTGGAGAAGTTTTATTTCAGGTGTGGTTGAGAAAAGTTGTAGTACTTCCCTTAGGGCTTGACCAAATAAATTTGGGGATTCAGAAAATCCTTGGGGCAGCCTTGTACACATATACCACTGATTGACCACCTGCTACAACCTCTGTAGGTTTGATTGATCTGATGTGTGTTTGCAGTTAAAACCCCCACTATTCTGCCTAGTCCTTCCCTTTAATTTGACTCACGAGCTTCCCTTTTGCATCTCCCTCATTCCCCACATCTTTACTCTCCTTGGTTACAACAGGGCTCAAACCCATTTTATTTCTGGTTAATCTGATTAGGCGAGAACCTGGGATTGTGATGTCATTGCATTAGCAGAAAGAAGTAATACTTCCTGCAGGAAAGATGACAATTTTGACCTTTGAGAAGCAAGTCATGATCTGACTGGAAGATTAAAACAGAGCAAGCCAAACTGCAGTAGTAACACCAGCTCATTCTGCGAGAGCATAGCTCAAAGAGGGAATTATGGCTCATGCACTGCAGGTAATAAAAGCATAATGTCCTTGTGTTTGGTTATTTGCCTGGAGGGGGCTTTGGCTGAAGGGGGGGAAAGGTCAGCTTTAGCAAAAAGAGCAGAGCATTAGAAATACTGACTGTGGTTCTTCTATTTACTTGGCAGAAAAGATGGCTTTCAGAGCAGAGGCATCTTGATAGACTCACTTTTCTACAAATGCATGACATTATTTGACTTTAACATACCTCTATTCATATTCTTTCATTCTGTGCTGATGAAACAATTCTTATGAATTCTTATGAATTCCTCTACTGTACAAAATTGCTGTAGTTCATTTTGTTGTTTTTTCTTAAACTCAGAAATCGACATCAGTAATGGAACAACAGACGATACTGAAACTAAATGAAACAATTAATTCCTCAACTTGTAAACTCATGATTTAAAACTGTAATGATTTTGTATGATAGTTTAGTGGATTTCTTTATATTATGGGCTGTCACTGTATTATTCAGCAATATGCCACAATGCAAAGGCTTTAATGAGCCTGTAAGGCAGGTTGCTGTGGTGCTCAAACTGATGCAATCCTTCAAGTTCTGGTTTTGAACCTTCCATTAGGCTTTAAGAAACGCTTCAGACAGAGGATATTGTAGCAGATATTGTTTGTACCCAAGACTCTCACTGAGCAGAGTTGTTAAACCAAGTAACAGCTACAAAGCTGCACTGCTAGACGAGCTCTAAGCAGTAATGACTATTTACATCTGTGTGCCTCAAGATTACCTTTATTGCACGGTTACACCCACACAGACAAAGCTCATCCCTCACCTGAGCTGAAGCAGTTGTAGTGTCACTCATCAAGTGCAGCAGGAAGCTCAGCTTTGCTAAGAAGGCTGACCTTACCTTGCTGTGCAGAAGAAATGCTGTGCATTTAGAAATGCAAAAGCAGATTGTCAAGCTGAAGTCCATTAAATACCACAGTCAGGATCATGATTAGGCAAAAGAAGCTGCTGAAATTGCAGAGAGAATTATCACTGCATTTAAGCTGCAGTTAAGTAGAATGCAATAGACATGGGAGTCTTGGAGACAAACCAAAACAGAACAACACAAACAACACTTTTTATACTGGTGTCAGTGACTGTCCTTAAAGGTGCTTTTTTTTGATACTTCAGATGATACAGAGATGGTGTTTATGTGTTGCAGTAGTCTCAAATAATCAGTGTCTTTGACCAATGCTTCTAATTCAGTGACAATCTCATCCCCAGCACTAGCAGCCTCCCAGAGGCAGAAATGGGCCAGTTTTGAGCTGCCCAGCTGGGCTGACCAAACACCAAAGCATGAGCAGCTCTGCACTCCCTGAAGCTGCTCTCAGTGCTGGCACAGCCCAAGCCACAGCCCATCCCAGTGTCACTGCCAGCGTCTCTCCACGATCAACGAGGCACCAACAAACCTGAGCTAAAACCAGTCCTGCACTTAAGCTTTCACTTCACTGACTTCAGCCACAAAGACAACAGTAACTAAACCAGGCACAGCAGCACTGCTGCCACCCAGCCAGGGCTCAGCTGCGAGGTCATTCTGCATATTCTTGGACCATTAGGGCTGATCAATTTTGAGAACTTGCAGAATGTGCTTAGTGCAGCCAGGAGGAGCTTCTGTTTTCATTGCCTTTTGCTGCTATAATCTGTTCTCTGAAATTTCCTTTAACACCTGGCTCTAGTTTCATCTTTAAATGCAGGAAGCTATTTGTGGCCAATTTAAAATAAATGGCAGTATTTGGTTATTTCCTTTTGGCTGCTGTGAGTTTTGCAAGTAGTAACGTGCTACTGTTTCCTACAGTCCATTTGTCTTTTCTTCCTAAGCACTCATCTCTCCTGTGCCAAAGAAAAGGAGAATTAAAAACAATTCATCTGTGTAAAGAGTTTGCAGGTGTTAACTTGGTGTTAGCAATACTTTATGCTATTACTGCTGAATCCACAGGTCCGCACTTTTAGCAAGATGCTTTACTGAGTTCTGTGGAATGTAACTGGTATGTAGATAACCTGTTTTTCACTAGAGAAGCTTTGAGCCAGCTCTGAATTTTTCTTTCAGTTAGTTCTGTATTTCTAACAACAGCAGGGCAGTATCAGCATGACAAAATCTCAGGAATTTGAGGGGGGTTTTCTTAATTTATTTCTAAAACTTACATATTAATCTTATTCACAATTCTTTCTACTTCCTTCTATTTTTCCTTGCCTGGTTTTGTACCACCACTTTATAAATGAACAAAGCATCCATCAAGGTGTTGAAGGGAGGTAGAATCCAAAGACACAGATTTGTTTGGGGCCAGAAGAGAAACCCAAATGGGGATTATGGAGCTTCTAGACATGCAGACACCTCTGGGTGCAACCACCTGGAAGCAGCACGTTGGATAAAGAACTGTAACCCTAAATCCTGGAGGCAGAAGGGCTAAAGGCCAAATCTATGGGATGTAGCCATGGCCAGTCCCCAGCCACGATGAGGAGCACTCTGATCCAAGGGCAAACAGCACAACTTCTTCCCATCCATGGGCACCCTCTGCAGCTTCCCCTCTTCTCACTGCCATCCCAAAGCTTCTCCTTTTGGGTGAGCCATCTCCCCTGTCCTCTGAGAGAGTTAATGGCTGGAATGTCAAAGGTTCAGCTGTGAAATCATGCTTAGAAGGCAAAGCTTTCTCTTTTACCCATTGGAGAACGATGGTCAAAGTAGAGCAGCACCCCAAAGTGACATGCTGACCTGGAATCCCAATCTCCTTGCCTTACATTTTAATTTTCGCTTGTCTACAACACGAGCAGGCTACTGAGCTCTGCAGAAGGGCAAATGGAACAAGAGGGGAAGGTTGTTACTGTTTTGGGTGGCTTTTTGAATGAGTTGATGATAGCCAAGAATTGATTTCATCATGACTGGGGCAAAGTACTTGTTATGCATTCACAACTCCATTCACAACTCAGCCACCAGCTCCAGTTATCAGATTGTGAATTGTTCTAGCAGAAAGATCAAAAACTCTCAGAAATATTTTTATTTTGACACATTATTGGAGGGGAGGAATTTTTTCTTCACACTGTCACAGACTGGAAGCTTTTTCTTGAATGCCTTGGTTGCTAGTTTTAGATGTATTTCCCTTTTCCTTGCAGATAAGAGATGAGGACAGCGGCTACAACAAAAATCTGTTTTGCATTCCTAAGCATTATGAAGAGGATTTAGAAAGAGTCTTCATTCCTCACGGACTCATCCTGGACAGGTATGAGGGTAAACAGGAAAGAACAGGGACAGTGATGCCCATTTTTGTCCCTCCAAATGAAAAAAACCTGAAGTCCTGCCCTGTGCAGCCCATGGGAAACGGGGAAACCCTGCAGCCCTAACACTTCTGTCCTAAAGTCTGGGATAAGAGGGGGTTTATGGAGAGGATTCCTCTGCAAGCCCAGTGAAGCTTCCATGTTCCATCACCTCTCTTGAAGCCCACCTATCCTGCAATATTTGTGTTTATGGGTTAAATCTGCTTATGCTGTGCAAATACCTAATTTATTTTCCTACGACTTGCTGTGCTCACAATTTGCTAGTTAGAAAAACCTAACAGCAAGATCAGAATTTTTACTTGAACATTGCTTAATATATGCACAAACAGCTCTTATATACAGAACACTTTCCAGAATTGCCTTTTTTTTCCTTCTTTCTCCCAGGACAGAGCATTTGGCTAGAGATATCATGCAAGACATGGGAAGTCATCACATTGTTGCACTCTGTGTCCTTAAAGGAGGCTATAAATTCTTTGCTGATTTGCTGGACCATATAAAAGCACTGAATCAAAATGGTGATAAATCTGTGCCCGTTACCGTGGATTTTGTCAGAATAAAAAGCTACTGTGTGAGTGACTTTCTTTTCTTTGGAAAATTGACTCTCTCCATAGACTGGCATTCTAAATACTGGTGGTTTGTGTGAGAACCCCCCAAAAATGGAGTTTATGTGTACATTCTCTTCAAATTACATACTAAAAAGGAACTGATTTACTGATCTGTCCCAAAGGGTGGATATTATATATTCACTGGGATAAACATAGCAGAACACTCAAGATGACAAAGCCAGGGGCAGATCTCCAACTCCTTCCTCTTGCAAGAAGCAAGAGCAGCTCACCTTTCAAACAAATCCAGGACAACACTTTGGGGCATGCTTTATGTGACTTCCATCTCTTCTTTCTCCTTCTAGAATGAGTCACCTGCAGAAAAAATCAGTTTTATTGGTGAGGAGCTGTCTACACTAAGTGGGAAGGTATGAATTGGCATCTTCAGCTTTTTAAGGAAAACAACTGTTCTTGTGTGTTTTCCAGGAAATCCATCTTTATTGAAGATTTTGATACTGCATACTTCCAGCCTCTTAACACTGATTTAAAATGCTGGGCTTTGAAGCAGTGAATAATTCCCACTGATCTCAGTGGAAACTTGGAGTGATCAGCAATGAGTGCTCCCAAAGGTCCTATTCCCCATTTTATCCCAGAACCCCCAGAAATGAACCACACTCACCTGACTCATTCAGTGCCTCTGGAGTACTGGTGCTGTACACAGAGCAATATACAGACCTGACACAGGTGCCTTTAGCACCATATTTAAGCTTTCAGAAATACTTACAAAAAGACTCTTCAGTAAGCACCAAAGTCAAGTCAGTAGTTCAAGTGACAATCTCCTTTGAAAATCAAGGCAAATTCCTTGTAACTGAGGGTTTTAGTGTGCTTTTCTTGCCTGTTTGGTTTGCTGAAAATTGCCATTTAAGTATTTTTTTTTTTCTTGCCCTTCCTTCCCTATGTTATCTCTTCCAGAATGTGTTAGTAGTAGAGGTAAGTAATGACTGAAGGAGGGGTGGAATGACACAGATTCTTTTCTCCCTTCTTTTCAAATGAATACATATTAGATATAAAATAATAATTAGTGAAGTTACTGGGCTGCCAGGTTGGTATGCTCTAATTTAATCCACTGACAGTCTGATTTTCCTTTCAAACTTGAAGGATAATTTATTTTTTTTATCACTTTCAGGACATTATTGAGACGGGTAGAACAATGAAAGCACTGCTTTCAAAACTAAAAGACAAGAAACCAAGGATGGTAAAAGTTGTAAGGTACAAGGATATAGCTGCTAACTAACATATTCAAATCATTTGGGTGAATAGTCATTGTATGCTGCCAAGTGCTTGTTTGGCTTGAAGTTTGGGGGGGAGAAAGCAAATGCAGGAAGCAATCCTTACCCAGCTGCTGGAAAATTAAGTGTTTCTTAAACTGGGAAATTTCCCTGTGCACTACCATCTTCACTGCTCAAATTAATAAAGGAAGGTTTGATGGCTCTTTCTATGGTGTCCATAAAGTCTGATGGATTCCCTGTTTCTTACTTTATGGCTGAAGGAAATTGATGTCTTTCCATAAGTTTTCTAACGTCGCCTCAGTTGCCTCAATGCTGGAATGACAACACTCAGAATATCCCTTACTATCCTCAGCTCTAGAAGTTTCCAGAATCTAAGAGTCTGTCAGCACTTGGAAGATGACTTCAAGCAGCATTCTAGATCTGCTTGTAGTAGGTCTCTAAAAGGAAATTTTGTGGAATATCCCTGTGTCTGTCAAGTAATCACAATGCTTTATAAAAACAGTTGCTTTATGCACCAGTTATTCAGACAGGCCTTCTAGGGACTGTCCAGGAGGTTCTCAGTTTCTTCTGAAGGGCACAGGCAAACCAAGACTAGATAAGATTTTGCAGAAGAAATGTCCTTTTCTCCCTCCCTCCCCACTAAAATCATTCCCAGCCACTTGGACATGCTTCCCCCTCTGTGCTGTTCCAGTGTCCTGAGGCATTGCTCCATGGAAGGGCAATGACCTGAGACCCAGGATTGGAGGGAACTGAATACAAACTAGAGCCACTTGGACATAAAGAATGAACCTAGATCAGAGCCTTTGCTTCTCCCTCCACGACAAGGCTGAACACTACTGCTTTCTGTGAAATAATCTCACTGCCTTAATTTAATGGCATGATTTTAGAAGCTTATGGGGAGGCGTGGCAGAAGGGAAGTCTACAGCTTAGACATATTTTAAAAACCAACCTTCTCTGCTCTGCCTTACAGCCTGCTCGTCAAAAGGACATGTCAGAGTCCAGGTTACAGACCAGACTGTAAGTACCATGTTTTTCTAGTATTTTCCAAAACACAGTCTTACCATTTCCCTTCAGGCAAGCACATCTGACAACTGCACAGAAGTTTCATGAAGGCCAAGAGAAATGGGGAGAAACTACATAAAAACTTGTGAACTGATGTCCAGCTATGGCATCCTGAGGCCTCATGACCACCCTCTGTTTTTCCCCTGGCTGGCCTCAGTGCAGGTTTAGCTATTTGATACACAAATTTAACTATTTAGATAGCAGAAATGAATCAAACCTTAACTGTGTGTTGCTTTGCTTTGGCCCTGGAGGACATTTGTTTTGACTCTGCATTATTAAACTTGCCTTGTTTCCAAACTGAAAAGTCCTACTGAATCACGGTTCATCTACTTTCACTCAAGTAAAATCTCATTCCTTGTCTCTTCTCCCAGGACTAACTCATAACCAGGTGTTAAACAATTATTTTGTTAATAAACAGAATTCTCTTAACAACCTTAATTATATTACTGACTGATGGGAATGGTTTAGATTCTAACCTCTGTCATCAATTTATAGCTCAGATTCTTAAGGAAGCACCCTGAAAGAGATGATGTCTTTTACTCTTAGCTCAAGTGTGTGTTGAATACAAACTCTGCATTTAAAAGCTGCTTACACCACTGAAGGATAAAAAGAACTGTATTTTCTTACAGATACAGGCTTTGAAATCTCAGATCAATTTGTGGTTGGATATGCTCTTGACTACAATGAATACTTCAGAGATCTAAATGTAAGTACATGCACATTCCTCCACTGCCAAGTATCAGGTACCCAGCAAGAAGATTTGCTTCTACTCAGAGCTTCTCAACAATTACAAAACCTTCAACTCCAGCTAGAAACTTCCAATAAAGGAGCAAAACCATTTTTAAGGTGCCGAGTTGGTAATGCAGTGAAGGTGCATGAGAAATGTTTGTGCTTCACCTTTTTATAATTCTACTCCACAAGTCTCACGGCTCAGCCGTGCTGCAGAACATTCTGGGCCCCCAGGATGGTGAGCAGCACACAATCTGTGACCCCATCTGAAAATAACTTGTCATTTGACTTTGATTGGATATTTGTCTGACTTAGTTCAACCGTATGTTGCTCTTCAGTCACCAGGTCTTTAAAGCAGCCCTGCAGGGACTCTGTGTGAAGGTCTTCCATACACTTAGGGATAACATGTCTTACATCTTACATGTCTGTAAGAACTCTTCCCTTATTCCATTACAGCTTCTTCAGGCTGCACAGAGTAGTGGCCTTGGAAACATCATAAACTGATAGGGTTGATCATTTTTCCCTCCTTTGTTTTCAAAAGTACTTCCTTAATTCTGTTTAACTGGGAAAGTTTTTTACTTCAAAGCCTTTTTCCTAAGACAAACCAGTCCTGCTGAAGACACAAACAGTCTGTGCCATTGCTCAGCAGCATTAAGGAGCATGCAGTAATTTAAGAAACCTAAGTTCTTTCAAATATATCAACCTATATATTGCAAATAAACTTGCAAAGAATACTAAGAGCTGGAGTTTACTGCAAGTAGGAAACTTCCAACTATTAGGGTTGTAGTGTGTTTTGAGTGCAGTGCTGGGAATACAGCTGCAAATCAGTCTTACACTTCATTGGAAGATAGAGATGGATAAATATTGTACTTTTTATTTTTTCTTGTAGCACATCTGTATTTTGAAAGAGAAGGCCAAAGAGAAATACAGGATGTGATAATCTCAGTCTTCTGGAGCACTGATTTCTGGCTGCTGCTGAGGTGATCTAAAGCATGCCATCAGGAAATGACTTTTGCTACTTGCGTGTCCCTGAGCAGCAGGAGAAGCTCCCCGTTAGTGCCAGGAGCTGCAGCTCGCTCATTGCCACGTGTAGGCAGCGCTGAACACGAGCTCTGCAGACGCTGGGATTTTTCCTGCTGGAAGCAGCAGCAGCAGCAGCAGCAGCAGGAGCTGGGTGCGGGGCTCTGGCGATAGCGAGAAACGTGCCCGGCACGTTCCGGGCCCCGCAGCGGATTCCTTCGGCTCGTGGCGGGGCCCGAGGGAGCTCCGAGGGCGGAACAGGCCTCGAGCGGAGGCCGAGATGGAAGCCAGGGGCACGGGCAGGGCTCGGGGTTGCCGGGGAACCGCGGCCGCAGCGGCCGCGGCGCTGCTGCTCCAGGCTCAGTTGCGTGGAGACCGCGATCCTCGGTGGGTGTGCGCAGCCTGGGCACGGGCACACGGCTCCCCTGGGCCACTCGCCAGGGGAATTGTTCACAGGGAATGGGGCTGTGCGGGGCACTTCGTGCTGCATTGCTCTCACAGGGAGTCCCGAGTTCGCGGGGCTTTGCTTTCTGCCAGGGACTCCCGAATTCGCGGGGCTTTGGTCTCTGGGAGGGAGTGCCGAATTTTGTTTGAAGTCAGAGATGGACTAAAGTTGTACTTTTTGGTTTTGTCACATCTGTGCCCCGAATTGTGTTGTGGATGTTCGGATCTGGTGTGTTACTTTGCATCCCCTGCACTCATCTGGTGCAAGGCCTCAGGCAGGGCTCTGGGGGCGCGCTGGAGGCCTTGGATGGGTTGTGACACCCCCTCAGCTGCTCCTCATGGCAATGTCCCCTGGATGTGGCCTTCTTGTGGGGGGAGGTTTTAGAGCTGAGCCGCTTTGTGGGAGGGAGGATGGGTGTGCACTGCCTCTTACCAGAGCCTATGCCACACGGCCAAAATTTCCTCCTTGCCCCTCTGTTGAGGGGAGGTTTGTGTGCAAACCTGGCCTCAGCAGATGAGTCTGTGCCTGCGACTTCCCCAGCCTGAAGCCACACAGAGCTGATTCTCAGGACAGCTGCTGCCTTTGGCTTTGGTGTGGATACATTTTTCTCCCTCAGTGTTGTTGACTTCTCCCCAGACCTGAGATCATAGGACAATAGTGTCACCTCTAGTTTGTCTCAAGTTCCTGAGAGGTGGCTTAACTCACAGTCCAAAGTTCCAGTCAGCAGGCATTTCCAGGGAAGGCTGGGCTTTGGTGGTCACAGCTTCTTTATACAAATTTGTCACAACGGGCAAAAAATGCTTTATAACAAGATTTAAGCCATTAGCCATAACATTCCAGTCTCTCACACGTCCTGTGAGGAGCAGCTGAGAGAGCAAGGGGTGTTTAGCCTAAAGAAGAGGAAGTCCATTCTAGCTATTTTTAAATAATATTAATATTTAAATTAATAATAATAATAATAATAATAATAATAATAATAATAATAATAATAATAATAGTAGTAGTAGTAGTAGTAGTATAATACTGAATCTAATAATATTAAAGCTACAGCTTTTACAGTCTGCTCTAACTATTATTAATGTTATTCAGATTTTTAGCTCCAGGTTTCAGTGTGATTCATTTTGGAATTGCACAACATAGCCATATAGTTCAACTAGAGGCCTAACAGTCCTAGCTACTCACACCAAACAAGCACTTGGCTACTTTTAAGTAATATAAATTTTTTAGCATCAGTGTATCTCTTGAGTCTGCCGTGAATTGGATTCTGGATTTTCACAGTTCCATTCTTGCTCCTTGCAGTTTTCTTGAGGCATTGTTGATCTTCTGCGACTTCCTGCTTTCAAAATGCCTTCTGGATTCCCAGAAAAGACAACGACACCTCCTCGGCTTTTGCTCAGGGAAAGACTGAAGTCTTTTAGTGTAAGTAGCCTCTGGGGCTGTGTTAAGGCTGGAAATGCACCTGGTGTCCCTCCTCTCCGTGCCCCTCCTGTTGTCCAGCAGCACTGTGAGGCTGCAGAGCCCTCCCCAGCTCTCTGTGCCGTGCTCCTGTTGCTGGGGGCTGTCCTGGTGCACTTGGGAACAGCGTGTGTTGCTCCAGGGACACTCCAGTGTCTTCCCTGGCTGTGCCAGCGGGGCCAAGTGAAACCAATGTCCAGCTGGAGCCCTGAGCATGCGCTTCTCTCCCTGCCCTTGTCACAGCAATTCCTTCTGCCAGGCTGGGCACTCACTGTGCTGCTCTCACAAAGCTGCCCTTGAGCACCTGGGCAGCTCCAACTCTGCCCAAAGCCTTGAGAGACACGGCTGGTCCCAGCAGCAGAGGTTCCAGAGCAGCTGTTCTCTCTCATCTCCTGCGTGGGGCACAGATCCAGCCCTGCAGACAGCACTGGAGTCAGGGCCACAAAGGTCCCTTGGCTGTCTGGAGCTCGCTTGACTGAAGATGCCCTGCTGCTGAGGCTCTGTCCAGGAGATCCCTGTGTTTTCTTCTGTGGAGGGCTGTGGGAGCCCAGACAGAGCAAGCAAATGCTAATTAACAGAGAGAACTAAAACCTGGGCACTTTCCTGTGCCCCTCACTCTTGGTACCACTTTGCTTTCTTGCATCTCCTGGACTCACCCAGCAGCGCTATCTCCTCGCTGTGAGCTTTGAGTGTTGTGCAGGGATGGAGTTAGAGAGTTCTGACAGCTCCTCCCCACTCTCTGAAAAGATCACTGCCTCAATCCAGTGAACCTAAAGAGGAAAGAAATGCCCAAAGAGCAGAAATCCCCAAACATGTCCCATCAAATCATGGAGAAGCTGAGGGACACAGCCATGTGGTTGGAGTATGTCTATTCTGCTCTGTTATTAATTTACTGATGCTAAGTATCTCAACAAGTAACTTAGGGAGCTTCCAGGACTGTCCTAGATGATGTGATCACCAATTAGTCACCAGTGCCACTTGTTCAAGAAAAGCCTTTCTGAACAAGCACATCTCTGATGCTTTTGCTGGGTTTTTTTTTGCCTTTCAGCTGCTTCCCTCTAGATTCTCGAGAGAGAAGTTCAACAAGAATGAGGCCAGTGCTGGGGAGAGTAGTCTGCCCAGAATTGGCCCATTTCTACACACGAGTGAGACTGGTCAGAAGGTAGCCTTTTTCTGCTCTTTTCCTTTCTGTCTGATGCAAGGTTTGAGGAGGGTGTGTGCTTGTGACAGGCTCGCCTCCAGCAAAATCCCTCAGTGTCCAGGTGCTGTTGTCATTGCAAACTGCTGGTAGTGGTGGACTTGGAGTCCTGGTCTGCACCAAGCCAACACAAATAACTTCTGCTGAAACTGCTGGGGTTTGCTGGAGTGGAGCTGCCATTGCTAAAACAGTGGGGGGAAGGGTGGGGACACAAAGGCACAAATTTGCCATTTGCCATTCTCCTGCTGAAATAGCCACCTCTTGCTTTGCTGTGGTCACCATCAAATGCTTGGGGTCATAGGATTCCATCCACAGTGGCAGTGCTGGCCTCTGAAGGCCAAGGAGCTGCAGGAATGACTGCAGATTTAACAAAACTAATTGCATGAATGCTTTGGGTTGGAACAATGTGTTGGGAGCCTGAGAGATTCTGCAGGCTGCCAGGTGTACAGGGGACTCGCCCTGGGCAGGGGGAATGGATGTGCTTTCTCTGGATCAGTGCCTACTTAGAGGTGTGTTTAAAGCTGCTTTTCCTGCAGGACTGGCTGGGTACATTGCACAGTCCAGATGTGGTAGGTGGCCGAGGTGGGTGCTGAGCAGGAAATTGGCAGCAAGAGACAGTAACAAAGTGGTGAAGGATTGCCCTGGAGAGGGAGGTCAGGGACAGCTCAGAGAAGGGCACAACCAAGGGACAGTGTGCTGCAGCCACTCCCTTCAGCAGTGCAGTCCCACAGGAGAGCTGCTGGTGTGTCTGGAGTGGCAGCAGTGTGGCTGGAGAAGGCAGACAACAGGGGAGAGTTTTCTCAAAGCAATGTCTCTGCTCCAGAAGCATTTGCTGCTGTTGTGTCATTTCAGACATGCCTCTAGAATGGTATCAAATAAGACAGCAATAATAGAGATATACAAGAAAGCACCCATTTAAAGCTCATGGGAAAAGGAGATACTAACTCTACTCTTACCCAAGTTACTGAGAAAAGAACTGACCCTTATCCTCATTTAGCATTCACCTCATTTGTCTTTTTCCTAATTTCTGTGTTATTTTATTTTTGCCTTTACCTCTGTTAGAAACACACTAACTTTTAAATACAATTAAAGGGGACAAAGTTGTGGAAGCAAAAGAAAACTGTTCATTAGTGACAATTCAGCTGAGCTGGGTGTGTGTCTCCCTCCCTGAGAGCTGAGCACACACACCCCCTTCACCAAAATGGCTTTTTTTATACCCTTTATACCCTTTTATATAGCTTCTTTTATACCCTTTATACCCTTTTATATGGCTTCTTTTATACCCTGCCCTGTGTGGCCCAGCAGCTCTTGAGCAGCTCAGAGCAGAGGTGGCTGAGCTACTGTTTCCCAAGTGTGGCCTGGGCAGACGTGCTCTCCCAGAGTCTGTACTTCACTGGGGATCAGAGGAAGAGTCTCCCTCATGAACATTCCTCCCAGCAGCTGAACCTCTCCCTGCTCTCTCTTGTCTCTCCAGTTGTTGCCAGTTCTCCCGAAACAGAGCTCGTTTCGTGTTTCCCCACCAGAGGTGGTGTTTCAGAACTTCGTGGCTCATGAAGTCTCTGAAATGGAACTGTCTCTCACAAATGAGAGCAAGGTGAGTGCTGGGGCCTGGAGCTTTAACACTGTGCTGGAAGAGGAGGGGGGTGTCATTCCCATGGTGTGCAGCAAAGCAAGTTCCCTGCTGCAGCACATCCAGAAGAAAATGTCTCAGCACCTTTGTTCTGCAGGATGCTGGAAATCTTGCTGTGCTGGGAATTCTCCCCTGAGTTTGGCTATGCATTGATGGTATCTATCCTAAAGGATTTGCTTTCTCTTGAAAGCTCTGGATTGATAGGAATGTTGAGGGCTGTACAGTTCCAACCTGCTTTCATGCTTTGCCTTGGGTCTATACCACATGCTGTGTCTCCCTGGTTAATCTTGGTAGGAATCCTGGTAGGAATCTCTGCCTCTCTCAGCCTGTTTGGCTCCCTTTGAGCAGCTCACAGTCAAAGCTCATGGGCTGAGACTTCTCCTCTTTATGCTGGAATCACTTAGCACTGATGGCATTGGTACTGCAGGAAATGTGTTCTGAAACAGCCCTGGAGTCAGACTGATGCAGCAGAAGCAGTGAGAGGCCTTTAGGTGCCACTTCAGGCTCCTGCTAAGCTTCATCCAGCTCTGCTCAGGTTTTCCAAAAGCAACGTGGTGCTCTGCTTTCCCTTTGGAGAACCACAGCACATCCAAAGTCATGTGCTCCTGGAGGATTTCACCTTCACTTGAGGCAATTGTGATTATTTTTCAGCTTCCCAAGAGAGCTGAGAGGGGAAAAAGTTGAAAAATGTCAGCAGTTGTGTTCCACTGTAAAGAGGAAAATCGAAACCATTTGAATTTCAGTCAGGGAAACATTTTCTCAAATGAGGCTTGTGCCGAGAGTGGACTGGTGGGAAGAGCCAGGAGGGAGTCAAAATCATCTGGTTTAGACTTTTTGAGAGCATTTGGGTGCTCAGGGGTTGATATCTATGTGCTAGAAAATGCACATTTGCTGTGTCTGTGTATCCCAGAGGGCAGAACCTGGCCTGCTGGCTGCAGGCAGGAATGCCCAGCAGCCCAGCTCGCCTGCACAGGCAGCAAGAGCCCCTGGGGAGCCAAGATTGCTTTAATGCTGCAATGTGAGTCAACACTGGTCATGTTTGTCCAGGCAGAAAATGCCTTTGAAGCCCACAGTCAATAGGCACAGCCTGTCTGTATTTCCATCACTTTTGGCAAAGTGATTGCTGTCCTGGTTTTATGATTCTTCCTTGCTGCTGTAGTTGCTCATTTAAATTCTCTTTTGCCATCTCCATGATTTAGGGATTTTCTTGCTGTGTTCCTTCTTTGCCTTTTCAGGTTTGCTTTTATTCCCAGGGAGGCCACAGTGTTTGGTCTCCTCTCTTGCTGGTCTGCCTGCCTGACTGTATCCCCAGACCTGCCCTAGGCAAACCTGATCTGCTAGAAGGGAATTTCTTCCTTCCCCCAGGATAATGTGCTGCTTTGCTTTCAGGTAGCACATCCCCTGTCTGGAACACCACTGCATGGCTGTGTGCAGGCAGCAGCCAGCAGGTTTTTTGGCCTTGTTGAATGTGCAGATGACTTGGTGCAGGTGCTCTGTCTCCATCCTGCTGGTACTGACCTGCTGGGCCCTTCCTTCCCACGGGGCACTGCCCTAGTGCCCCTGGCCAAAATGAGCCAGACAGAAGGGATTCAAGTTGTCCCTTGTGAATGATGTGCCTGTACCTGCACAGCTGAAAGTGCTTTGGGAAAGGGATCAAGGAAGGATGTCACCAGGGCACGGACAGGTCTCCTGTCAGCCTGTTTGCACAAGTGGCACAATCATTGTTTCATGTCTTCCCTGCAGTGTGTTCAGCTGGTGCAGGTCTCCATGCAGAGCTCGCCTTATTTCAGGCTGGTGTGCCCCAACGACGCGTACCGTGCTGTGCCACGAGGTGCGACTGCCCGTGTGCGCATTCAGTTCACCCCCAGCGAGAGCAAGGTGAGACTGAGCCAAAACACACCATTATCTCCAGAGCCATTGTTCTCCCTGCACTCTGGGACAGCCCATTCCATGCTGTGAGCTTGGCTCCAGGCTGGGGGCAGGCAGCCTGCAGCCAGGCTCACCTTGGCACGTGCTGTCAGGGGCTGCAGCCAGGCCTGACAGGCCCTGCTTCCCCTCCCTGCACATTCCTGAGCATTCCCAAGGGAAGATGCACAGGGAACAGGATGAAAATGACAGAGGGCTGTTGAGAGATGTTCAGCCATCTCTAGGTACGGTGGAAGGGGTTTCATTCTTATGGAAAACACTGGAAGAATGAAGAGCTCAGAGAGCTTTCCTCCTTCCTGACTGGCAACAGCTTCCCTGCCTCAGCCTGGGCTGGAGCAAAGTGGTGATTTCTGCCCCCTCTGTTCTCCAGCCTTGCAGCTGTGCTGTGCCACAGCACAAGTGACCAAGGTACAGCTGCAAGGCCAGGGCAGAGGATGTGCTGTGCCTGTGAGCCCAGCCTGGCACAGGCACACTGAGCTCTAGGTGCCCTTAGCAGGAGGTTGGTGAGCTGCAAGGGGACTTGGACACCTGCTGAAAGAGCTGCTGTAGGGCAGGTACAACCTGCAGGCAGAGCTGTGAGCCCAGAGCCTGTGGCAGTGACACTGCTGTGGCTCTGTCTTCATGCCTGTCACTGGGGCTGCTCTGTCCACTGGCCCCCATTCCGTGCCAAACGTGCTTTGCTGGGGAGATTGAGCAGCAGTGCCGAGGCCCTGGAGCTCTGATCTCAGTGCTGGGATCCGGAGGTTTGTTCATACAGAAGGGTTTAGGACATGGCAGGGAAGGGAGGAAGGGAAACAAACAACATCCAACAGCATCCTGCTACCTCTTAGCACTGTTCTTCTCCTGACTTGCTTGGAGAGGCAAAGTTAGAGGGGAGTTGTGAGCCAACTCATGTTTCTACACTAGACCAGAGGTGCAGGACCTTTTTGGGTGCAGCTGTTTTCTCACCTTCCTTTCCTTTTGCTGCTTAGAGTCAGTTTAACACTTGGTCCTATTCTCAAACAGCAGGAATACAGGAACCTAAAGAGGAATGGCCTGTGTTCCCTAGCTCCATGTTCCTTAGAAGGGACTTGGAAATTATTTAACATCATTAAACTTTAGAGTAGAAGTTGTGGCCTAGGGCAGTTCTCTGTATGACCCTAATGACATGAGAGCTTAATGCCACTGAGATAGGTTTTGCAAAGTGCACTGGTGCCTTTAATAATAATAATATTATTGGTAGAACTTAGTGTTCATTTTGGGGTGGAATAGAGTAGAGTAGAGTAGAGTAGAGTAGAATAGAATAGAATAGAATAGAATAGAATAGAATAGAATAGAATAGAATAGAATAGATGCCCTTGAAGGGTTCTAGGCCATTGTTTTCTTCTGCCATGGGAATGGCACTAAATGCCCCATGCGGAGCTAGTTTCTTTTCCTGCAGGATTATTCCCATGAGCTGGTCTGCATCACTAAAACAGAAAGGATAATTGTGCCAATTCGGGCCATTGCTGCCCGAGCTATCCTGACCATCCCAGACCAGCTGAACTTCTCGGAGTGTCCGGTCAAGAGCAGCACCAAGAAGACTCTGCTGCTTCGCAACACTGGCAACCTGGAGGCTCATTACTACATCAGCACCCAGAGGTGAGGCAGCTCCTCTGTCCTTGTGCAAAACACCGTTGGGTGATAATAGGCTTGGCAAAGAGCAACAAAAGGAAGCTGAGCATCAGGGCTGCACTGCAGCTCTGGCTGGAAGTGAGCAGGATGGATGGCATCTGCTCTTGCTTTCAGTGGTTTCACAAACCATTCTCTGATGGGATTGCTGGCAGTGGGATCCTTGGGTCTCATTGCAGAGAGCTGGATGCAGAGTATGGGGCAGATGAGGTCATTTTATCCCACAGGATCTCCTGAGGTCTGTATCCCCTCAGAAGTAGGTCAGCAGCTGTTTCTGATCCTGTTTTGTCTCTTTTCTGTTGCCTGAGGTTTCTGTGCTCCCTGCTTGCCCAAGGGAGCCGAAGTGACCTGCACTGCAGAAGGAATATCATCCCCAGATGTCCCCTGAGTCCTGATCTCTCTCTTTGTGTTGCAGTCCTTTCTCCGTGGTTCCGGCCATGGGAGCTCTGGGTGCTGGTGACAGCGTGCAGGTGACAGTGGGATTTCACCCGCTGACCACTGGTGCCCATTTTGGGTCCATGGTGGTGTGCTACAACACAGGTGAGTGCTGGGCACTGCACGGGGCACAGGACACTTCTCCAGCACCACTCCCTGTTGTGCCAGCCACCTCAATTCCCTCTAGATGTACCTCCCCTGTTCCAGCTCAACCCCAAAGAAAACTGAGAACCAGTTGGTGCTTAGGGGGCTGATAAAGTGCATCCCCTCTAACAGGACTAAGATTTTTGGGCTCCTGTTTTGCTGAGAGTTGCTGAGTGGAGGAAGGAGGAGCCCTGATTCTCCACTGCCATGTGGCTATGCCTGGCTGAAGTTTTGTTTTATTCTGGCCAGTGCTGTGTGTGAGGTGTGAGGTCTCCATCAGACTCTCTCCAATGCAGTGTATTTCTTGCACACCTCTGTCCCATAGGCTGCTGCTCCACTGGCTTGTCACAGACCCTTGTACTCTGTTGCCCTCTAACATATATATAGTTTCTGTCTAATAACATTTTCAAATCCTCAAGTACTTTTTGGTGACAAATCAAGACAATTTTTTCCTTGTCCCCATTTCCCAGGCCATTCATGCTGTTGCACACCTCTCACATCTATCTCCCATTTGATTTCTTGACTGAGGAATCCCATTCAGGCTTCATGTGGAAGCTGCTCTGTACTTACTGATCTTTCCTTGGTCCCTTTTTTATTCAATTTGAAATGCTCCCGTTTGGTTTTTGAGATCAGAACAATATCAAATATTTCAAGACTGATGTGGCTGTGTGTTTGGACAGGGAGCTGCTGCTGCTGCTGCTGATTTTCATGGTGTTCATTTTGTAGTGGTTTGTCATATTGCAGAGCCAGGCTGGTTGTGTTTCCTCACCTGGGTCCCCTCCTGCTGTGGGCTTCACCTCACTTGTTCCTCTGGGCCTCCTTTTTCTGCTCACATGCCCCCAGGTGGATTTGCTTGTCAGCAGCAAGGGATCCAAGGGATCAGGAGAGACAGGAATCTCATGGGATGCCCAGGGGGAACCCCAGGCAAGCCAGGACTGAACAGGGCTCCTTAGCATCACCTGAAGGACTTGGATGCAGAAATCCTGGTGATCTGAGTGGGTCACCTGAGCACACCTGACAAACCTCATTGTACCTTGGGGCCAAATCTCCACAAACACACTCCAAAATGAGCTGTTTTAGGAGGTGCCCAGGACACCCTCACGCTGCACACACACAGCTGTCAGGACGTTATAAATGTGCTGACCCCTAGAACTGCAAATAGAGCTAAAAGCTGTGACCCTTTCTTCTGTCACCTGTGGTTTGCTCTGTTCCTTGGGCTTTCATCAGCAACTGAGCTGAGCAAAGGCTCCCCTTTGCTTTGTTCCAGGTGAAGAAAGGATCCACACAAACCTTCAGGGAGAAGCTGTAGATGTCAGCATCGGGTTGAGGACGTATTCCGTGGAGCTGAAGAAGACTTTCATCACCACGTCAAGCCACACAGCAATGTTCATCGAGAACAGGAGTAACATCAGAGCCCAGTTCCAGTGGAAGACTTTTCCTAGTGAGGAAGATGAGAATGAAGAGAAGAGGAGGTTGGTTTGAAAGATGCATTTCAGTGAGATCCATGGGCCAAGACTAAAACTAACGTACGGCCTCAGGAGGGTGTTGGTGCTTTGGAATGGCTCAGGCCAAGTAAAGCATCCCTGGCATTAGGGGGTGTGTCCCTGGGCTTCAGGAGCTCAGCACTTGACATTCCAGTTCCATTTATACCCCAGCCAGGGATGGCATTTTGGGAAGGAAAGGTTGATGGCAATGACTGGATTTCCTCAAGTTCTAACGGGGCAGCAGCAGCAATGGCTTTTGGTCATTTGTAAACCATTGCTGGGGGGGGAAAAAAAGGGAAGAAAGCAAAAAGAAAATAAAAGGCAAGCACCTCACAACCAGCCAAAAGACACAACCCACTACAGAAGGAGGGTGGGTGGCTGCATCCTTTCTGCTCAGCCTGCTTGTGCAAACTGCCCTGCCAGAACTGCCCTGCCAAAACTGCCCTGGAAAGCCCCTGCTTGCTGTGGGCCAGGTCATTTGCACTCCTCAGAGTCATTTTAAGCTGCCTGCAAAGGACCAGGAGATGAACACTGGCCCACTTGAATGGCTGGCAAGAGGGTCCTTTAGTGCCCTGGGCTTCTTGGTTTTCCACTGTTCTCTATCTGCTTACACGATGTCTGACTTTCATACAAGCTCTGTGTGTTAAAAGAAAATCCTGTGACCTTCTCTGGCTGCTTCCCTGGGTTGTTTATTTCCATTTTTCCCACTTGCCTGCCTCAGCCTGGACCCCAGGTGATCCACTTTCCCCTCAGAAGCAACAAGGTTTCCCCAAAGGAAACTTCAGCCTGGTTTTGGTTTCATGGGTTTTTTTCCAAAAGCATCTGTTTTCACACCAGTTTTATGACAGTCCTAGACTGTCACCATGACATTTCATTCTTCCTTATTTCCAGTCCTAGGGATGGTTTTAGCTCCAAGGCCACTGTCCTGCTGTCAGAGAAACTTTTGAGGTCTTGGAGCAGAGAAGACTTTTTTTTATGAGAGGAGATAGTGTAGGATCCTTTTCTTCTCAGGACTACTACAGGATTCTACTACCATGCACTGGGATGGGACCCATAAAGCTCTGGATCACAAAAAGGTCTCTCCAGGAGTTTGCTGTCCCCCTCCTGCAGAACCAAGTCCCTTCCCTTCTCAGAGCCTCTGTTTTCATGCATATAAAACCTTGAATGTCATTGAAGGGATGCAGTGCCTGAATTCATCCATTTCCTTTGGAAGTGCTCTGGGATGCTCTTGAGAAAGGCAGAGCAGGGAACAGGACAGGTCACAAAAAGAGAAGAAACCAAGAGTGATGCTGGTAACACAGAGCTGTGACCCAGCTTCATCTCCCCTTCCCAGGGAAGTCCTGCTCCATGATCTTTATCTCCTCCCCTGAGCATCTCAGTGGTAGGAAAAGCCAGTTGAGGTGGCTGCTGGATTGTCCCTCAGTTTTGGCAGAGGCTTTGAGGCCGGAGGTTCTTTTAAGGGATGCTGGCTTTCCAAACCTCTCCTGTGTTTGCAAGTGTGCAGTAAAACTACCTGTTGTACCAGTGAACAAGTTATGCTCTGATCCACTTGGGATTGCCATGGCTTGGGGTCAGCCCTTGCTGGGAGCTGCTGCTGCTCCTCCCCAGGTGCTTTGCTCTCCTGCACTTCCACTTCTCTCTGCAAATCTCGGGCTCATTGAACCATCTGCTGGCTTTGTCTGTCCCTGTGGCTGCAGGCAGTGTTACTTGCTGCGATCACCGAGAGAGGCCTGCGTGGACAACACGACGGGAGAGAGAAGAAGAGCGAAGAAGAAGGGTTCCTGTGAAGATCGCCGCGCCATCCTGAAGAGCAGCGTCCGGGAGAAGATGATGATGGTGAAAGAAGACCCCATGCTATTCTCCAATGATGCTTTTTCCCTTGAGCCACTGGTAAGTGATAGCTGAGAGCCTCACTTTCTTCCTCTAACTCTAACTCTCTAACTCCCTAACACTCTAACACTCTAACTCTTCCCTATCCCCTTCCCCTTCCCCTTCCCTTTCCTCCTCCTCCTCTTCTGTTTATGCAAGTGAACCCCCACGTTCTCCCATCAACCAGAGCCCTGATTCTGAGGATTGGCATTGTGAGAGATGATGAATGCCTGGAGTCTGCACAGTGCAAAATCCCTTCTCATCTTGGAGTAAACCCCAGAATAATCCCAACCCCTGCTTTCTTTCCAAACAGGTTAAACTAGTATTTTTATTTCCAGGGAAGGGGATCATGTTCTCTTCTTGCCAAGTGCACCAGTGCACAGAGGCAGTTACATACTGCAGCTGACAGCAGCATGATGTGACCAACAGCTTGTGTCAGAGCAGTGGGAATGTTGTGGAGAGTGGGAGCTGATCAGCTGAGCATTGAGAGCTTCCAGTGGTGTATTGAGCTGGGTTTGGAGCGTTTCTTTGGGCTCCTTGTGTTGTTCACTCATCACTGATGCTCTAAATAAAGGCTTGCAGGACTGTGGTTGTACACAAGAAATGGGAAGTTTGAAGAGAAATGTTTTGCTGTCTCTTTCTGTTTCAGGAGGGAGAGATCGGGCCAAATAGTTCAGTCCAAATCAAGGTGACCTTTAAACCCCTAAAGGCCCGAGAGTATCAGAGTGTGGCTTACTGCAACATCTCAGGTACAGCTCCTTTCCCCTGCTTCTCTCAGCCCTACTGAAGCCATGGTGCAAGCCTGAGCCCACTGAGCTCCCCTGGAACTGCTGGGAAGAGTCCCTGGGCAGCAGGGCAGTGCCGGCACATGCCACTGCCCCTGCAGCTTCCAGGGAGTCTCCTGTGCAAGGCCAGGGTCAGAATCCTGGGTCTGGGTTACTGATCCCAGAACAACCCAGGCACTGCAGGGAGAAGTTTTCATGGCACGGCTTTGCCAGCATTTCCTCAAAGGCCAGAGCAGAACAGCTTGAGAGAACAAGCACTAAGCCCCTCTAGACCAGTGACCTCCAGGATGGGTCCATTTGGCATGGATCCATCATCAGGCAGCAGGAGCTGAGTTAGAAATGTGCTCCCTGAGCCTGGATCACCTCCCACTGCCCACACACCACCAGACCAGAGGTGGCTGAGCCCCACTGAGCCCAGGGTCTTTGTAGAGGGACCAGCCTTGGCCAGCACCTGCTTCTCTCCCTGTGTGGGAATTGGCACCTTGCAGCTCCCAGTCTGTGGAGATAGAACACAATGCTGAGTGCCAGAAGTTGAGGGCTTGGGTAACAAAGTCTTGTGCTACTGGGCCAGGTAGCTTGGCAATTGCTGCCCAGCAATCTGCCAGGTACAATTGCCAATCTCTTGATGAGCTTTGTGCCTTCACTGAATGGATTTCAAAGCTCCTCTAGGTGCATGGGAAGGAAACCATAGAATCATGGTATGTTAGGGATGGAATGGACCTTAAAGATGGTCCAGTCCCAAGAGCCCTGCCCTGGGCAGGGACACCTCCCACTAGAGCAGGTAGCTCCAAGCCCCAAGCAGCCTGGCTTTGAACACTTTCAGGGCTGGAACCTCCACAATTCCCCTGGGGAGCCTGCTCCAGTGTCTCACCAGCCTCACAGTAAAACATTTCTTCCTAATACCTCACTTTAATTTCCTTTCTTTCCATTGATACCCATTACTCCATGGGCTGTCATTTCAGGACATGAGAGATGTTTAAAACTCAGCAAACTGGTGGCTAAAATTGGAAACCAGCCCAAGGAATGGGTTAGAAATTGGAAGTCAGCCCCAAGGGAAATGTCCTGAGGGAAGAGAAGGGTCCAAATCTTCTCTTGCAATATCAGGAGCTGGTTTTATCCAGCTCAGAGTCAGGGGCCAGCGTTCAGGCAGGCTGGAAAATAGAGTGTAACAGTGGGAATTATTGTACTGAAATGAGCATCTCTCCCCAGGCCGTGGGAGCAGGCTGCCCCTGCACCTCCGAGGGGAAGGCCAAGGACCCGTGGTTGAATTCAGCCGTCAAATGCTGAAACTTGGGAACATTTTTGTCAACACCTCCCACGTCTATGAGGTGAGCAGCAGGGGTTGGGATGGATCTTGATGGCTCCTGAGGCAGCAGCAAGCCTGGTGGACCTGTGGAATTCCTGACAACACGGGCAGTTGTGAGCAGGGAATATTGGACGTACTGGGCAGATCTGGTGGGGTCAGAAAGGTGTGTCTGCTGTTCATGAAGCCCCAGTCCCTTGGTAATGCCAATTTTTGGCAGCCTTCCTTGGGGGTCAGCTCAGAAGCTTCCTGAAAAACAACCCCTTGGCATATGAAACCCAGACTGGGTCAAAAAGCTGCACGTTCAGAGGCTTTTGTGGCAGCCCCAGACACAAGGCACCTTTGCACTGGACTGTTCAGAAGCAGCTGGAACAAACTGGCTGTGTTGAGCTTCAGTACCCTGCAAACAATTCTCAGTGGAGTGTCTCCTGCTTATTCCTGGGAGTCACAGGAAAGCCATCCAGCCTCCTGGCTCAGTGCTGGCCCTTGCAAAGGGCTTGGGATTCTTTCCTTTGCTGACCACTCCCTCACCACACTCCAGCCTTGCTGCATCCCTGACTCTAGAAAGACAAAAGTGTTCCTGGGAATAAAGCTAAGGATCTTTCTACCTCTTTGCCTCCCCCTCAAAATAGTGTCAAGTTTGCAAAAAAAATAGAGAGCAACTGAAAGAGGGAGAAAATAAGGCACTGCATCATGCCAGACTCTTTCAAAAGCTTGGCTGTGGAAAGGAAAAACACCCTGGGTTTTTTTTACCAAAAGATGGTGCTGTCTTTGTATTTGGTGGTGATGCCTCGTTATCAATGTGTTGTTGTCATGATTTGGGAAAAGGTGAATGAGTAGATGGAACTGTTGGAGCTGTGCTAAGTGGGGCAGTGGCAGCTCTCTGGTGATTGACTACGCAGCTGCCCCACGTTGCTCTCAGGGCCAGCTCTGAATGAGCTTGGTGATGCTGGCCAGAGCTGGAGTGCTCTGTGTCCATGGGAGAAGCCCAGGGTGAGTCTGGTTATGTGCAATTACTGCTGCTTTGCATGAAAACCCAAAGGCAGAACTTGTCCTGTTGTATTTTTGGACTTCTGCCTTTCAGCAGCACAAAGCATCTTCTGCCTTTTCTGGGTGGGAATTGCATCATTAGAAAATAACTGACAAGAAGGGAAGATTGCACATGAATTTCCCTTTTGCTTTCTTGCTGCTGCAGGTGAAACTGATGAACCGAGGAGCTATAGATGCTCCCTTCACCTACATCCCTTCAGCCACAACCGTGGGCCGCTGCTTCAAGTTTGCCCCCGAGGAGGGCGTCATTGCAGCAGGTGGGATCCAGACGATTCACATCTCCTTCAATGCCACCGTCCTGGGGAGCTTTGAGGAACAATTCCAGTTCCGTGTGGCTGCATCTCCTACGCCTGTGATCCTGACAGTCTGGTAAGGACTCTGGGAGCTTGCTGGGCACATCTGTAGCTGTCTCTGGGACATCCCCCACCTCCCTCATTTTGGGGTCGAGCAGAGGAAAAAGGAGTTTCCTGAGCTCTTCATCTCTGCTCTGATCCTGGCACTGCCCCAGTGTAGGGTGCCCGGGGGCTGGAATGACTCCTCCCTGCAGGGATCTCCCTCTGCCTTGGGCCATGGCAGGCAGTGGGATGGATCAGCTTTGGGCAGTAGCTGCTCTGGGCTGTCCCAGCTCAACACCCAGCAAAGCTCCCAGGGCTTTGGAGATGGGGCAGCCTGGGTGATTCTGCAGCAGCAGCAGTGTTTTTAAAAACTTCTGCTCATAATCCATCCCAAATGGGCAGCAGCAGCCTCACCTCACCTCTCATGGCCATGCTGTGGGGGACAAGCTGTGCTCCCAACTCCTGTGCAGAGAGTGCTCCAGTCCCTCCTTTCCACAGCCAGGAAAGGGCTGGGAGACAGGGAACTGTGCAGCAGGAATGTGCCAAGGACATGGGCATCATCCCATGGGCTGGTGCCACTGCAAGAGATAATCCTGGCCCAGCAAAGGGAGAAGGGGTGATAACAGGGAAGGCAGAGCTCAGTCCTCAGTTCCACAGCAGCACGAGGGATTGTCCCTGCCAGCCTGAGCCATGTGCTGGTAGGATAATGTCCTGCAAGCAGGAAAGCTGATGCTGGCTGCTCTGGAGCTTTGCAGCTAGGCTGCTGCTGTTGGGAGGCACTGGATCAAGGCAATAAAGAAATGAATGCACCCTGCACTTGATTATACCAATGAGATAAGGGAGATGGATCAAAAAAGAATAAGAAAATTAGGACTTAGCAAGAGGAAAGTGGTGAGTAGGTCTGCCCGCTGGAGAACAATTATTATAATTGGAGAAACAATTATGCTGGCTTTGTTTTTGGAGGAAAAGTGCTGCTCTGTTATTTTGGAAATCAAGAGGGAACCTTTCACCATCAATTGATTCTCCTCTGTCTCCCCCCAATCTGCTCCTGGGACATTATTTCCCAGGATTGGGATATTATTAAGCACCTTTCTCCTTGGGCAAGGGCAGGTGTCTCTTGTAGAGATGTGTAGAGCAGAGCCAGTGGCAGTCCTGGGAACACAAGAGAAGGCACAGTTCACTGGTCCTTGATTTTTAACCAAAAAGCAGAGTGGGCATGGATTGGTGTCACCCACAAAATAAACTCGTGAGTGTTGTGCAGCTTCAAGTGCTGATTTCAGTGGATGTTGGTGACTTTTGGAGCCTGTCTGCTGAGTTCAAGGACAGGTGAGGTGGCGTGGTAGATTCAGGACACCCATGTTTGGTTGTTGAAGCCATTGCCATTGGCTGTGCCGGCTGCTGCACTGGTGCCAGGCTGGTCCTTTCCTCTAGGATTCATCTGCCCACTGTGCAGAACTGTTGCTGCTCTTTTCAGAGGATGCTTGGGGCTCCCCTGGCTTCATGTCTCTAAAGTCTGTCAGTAATGATTGTGTGGCTCAAAATCTCCTGAGAAAGCTCCTCCATGGGAACACCTGTTGGAGCTAAGAAGCAGCAAGGCAGGGAGCCCGTGGCTGGAAAGGCTGGTTACAGAAGTTTGTGGGGACTTTTATGTCCATCACATTACAGATGGGGAAACTGAGGCAATGGAGCCATGTCTGGGTGTGTGTTCAGGGTCCTTCATGGCACCACCAGCAACTGGGGGCTTTTCCTGCCTGCCCTGTGCCCAAATCCCCACCAGTGGCTGTTGGCTGCCGGCCACTTGGCTTTAGCTGCCTCCTGCCCACACGGACACTGTGCTGAGCACATGGTGCTGTGTTGATTTGAAGCCCACGGTGCCCCTGACCCCAGGCTTTATGTCCCCGAGCCAGGGCTGCCACACGCTTTGTGACTCCCTTTAACCGAGGCATTTCCTCCTGCTCTGTGCTCGTCATCGCAGGGGGTGTGTCACTGGGCCGGCTTTACACTTCGACCTCCACGAGCTCCACTTCGGTGACATCTCCTTCGGTGAGTGTTCCCTGGGCTTGGGCACAGCGTGAGGGATCTGTGCGTTCCACAATGAACCACTTAACATAAAAACATCCATCACTCGTCTTCTGCCACAGCAGCCTCTTCAGGCTGGGAACTCCAGGGCTGCTGGTGCCTCAGGTAGCATTTTGCCCTTGTCAGATCAAATAGAACCAAGGAATAGAAGCTCTGGGCTGTGCCTGCAGTTGTTTTTTCCCCCCATCTGTGTTCAAATGACTCTTGGTGAGCAGGCCTGGGAGAAGTCTCCTCCCCACAGAGCTGGCCAGCCAAGCCAGATGTCCAGTGCAGAGCAGTGGTGGCCGGTGGCCGGGCTCTGCAGGACATCCCCACCATGTGTGGCTGGAGCTCTGGCTTTCCAGGATGGAAAGCAAATCTCAGAGCTCAAGTGGGGTAAACCCTTGCAGGCAGCAATCACAGGGAGCAGCAGGGCTGTGATGGCCCCCTTTGTTGGGTGAGGTGGGACATGGTTCCTAATCACTGCTCTCGAAGCAAGGCTCAGGTTTGCCTCCAGTTGAATGTGCTCTGAGCTGTCACCTGCTCAGTCTGTTTGGCCCAAACCAGGAGACGCCTTAAGGATGCTGCAGAGAGAAACTGCATTAGGGTGCTTTGCATCACCTTCTAGCTCCAGATTCCATTAATTCCTCACGTAGCTTCTCGGTGAGCTGTAGTTCACATAGTAAAGAGCTAAACTGCAGTCACCCTTTCATCCTACCAGGCTGTTCACACCAGGAGTCATGACACAGTTGGTGCCTAAATGGATATTTGTGTCCTTTTCCCAGGTTTTCCCCGCACCATGACCTGTCGCCTCACTAACACCTCCCCGCTGGCCGTGACATTCAAGCTCCGCATGTCGGACGATGGCACGCAGCCTGCTGTCAGCAGCTTGGATCAAATCTGCAAGGAAGGAGACCCATCCTGGAGGAAGGGAATTCATTTTTATGTGGAGCCAAGGGAGTTTACAATGAATCCCAGCCAAGGGACCATCCTCCCCCAGGGACACCAGGATATCGAGGTATGGGAAGAGTCCAGCCACACACGCTTCAGCCCCAGGGCTAAAGCTTCACTGGAGTGTGCGAGGGCTTTAGCTCTGATGCCAGCTTTGAGGATCATGTGAGTGAGAGATCTGCACTGGCCTGAGGCCTCTGTTAGCTGGGTTACTCAGGATGTAACTGAAGCAGCACTGTTTTGTTCCCAAAATCATACGCTGAGATCACAAACCGTATGGTAAAGTACTGGAGCCATTCTTGTGTTTTTGAGAGCAGTTTCTTTGATTGCAAGTGGGCAGAGGAAGGATGAGGACAGAATGAGAGGTGTCATTGTAGAAAGCAGTTTGCTTTTCTTCTTGGTCTCATGTCTCCTCTCCTGGGGAGCAGAATGATTTGTGTTCATTGCAGGGATCTCCAGTGGAGACAAAAAGCTCTGCAGCCATGAACTGCCCAGCACCTGCTGGGCCACATTTGCCCTCAGCTTCCTGCTGTAAAGCTGAACTCATTCTGTCCAAGTCAGCAGATTTCATCTGCATTTGTGTCATTGTAGTCAGATGAAAAATTGGCCCCTTAATTTGGGTACAGTGGTGTGTAGAGCTTTAGCCTAATGTTTGAATTTAGCTGACCTATGCCATGATAGCAAGGTGTGTTTAACAAATCTGGTATTGCCAGAAGGCTTTTGTTACTCTCAGAGACTGTGCTCTACACATGGATCAGCAGAGTAATTAAGGCAAAATCCTCCCTTTCCTTCCCATGAAACAAGAACTGGAGAATACCACGTGTGGGTAATGAGCTTTTATAAGGAAGAATTTACTGCTCTTCTCTTCCACCAGGTGACCCTGTGCTCCAACACGGTGATGGAATACTACCGGAAAATGCTGGTGGACCTGGTGGGCCTGGAGGGTGTTGGCAAGGAAGTGGCATCAGTGATCATCACAGCCAGGTACCAGCACTTCCCTGGCCTCTCCCAGCACACTGCCTGGCACAGGGTTTGCTGGCTGCAGCTCCCAAGGGAAGTGTTGTTTAATGTTCTCATGTTGTGACCAGCTGGACACGAGAACAGCAGTGCTTGGAAAGCAGCCTGTGGTGAAAAGCAGCCCTGCTCACAGCCCAGCACAGTCCTGGGCCTTTTTCTAGAGGGACCAGGAATGAAATCATTTATTGGCCTGGTTTTTGGTGCTTGAGCTGGAACAAATTTCCCGAGGACCTGCTCTCCTTCTTCCTGCAAGAGATGGAGCTGTGCTGGGTTGAGACCCCCCTGCTTTGGTTTGGGACACACCAAGCAGCCTGCTGAGAGTCAGGGTCTGGTTCTGTTCATGAGGGCACGTGACAGTGGGGAAGTGGCTCACAGCCAGAGTGGTGAGGGCAAGATCTTACGAGGGGAAAAGAGCCCTTGATGTGGCAAGTCAGCTCTAGTTTTTCTCGTTTCCTCTGCTTCCCATTTTGAGCTTGAATGTTTTCAGACTTAAACCAAAAGTTGCTCTTGCTGCAGCAGAATTCCATCCTGCCAGTTTAATGTCGAGAGGGATGCAGTTCCCTGGTGCTGCTCCCTCTCGCAGGCAGAGCCATGCAGTCAGTGCCTGGGCTGCAGTTTTGTCAAGCAAGTGCAAATGGGGACAGTCAGTGCATGGAGCTGTGGAGTGAAGGACCGAGGGAGCTGTAGGAACTGGGAGGGGGTGATCACCCACTCTGTAGGGCAGGTGGTGTCCCATGCCCTCCAAAGCTGGGGCAAACAGCTGAGTTTTCAGGCAGGGCAACAGCCCCGTGGGAGAGAAGGGAGTCATTTTTACTGAGACACCGGAGTCGTGTGTTCCTTGAGCCTTAGTGAGCACTGATCCGTGTTGGGAATGCTCCCCCAGAGCTCATGGATCACCGGGACTGTTACAGGAGTCCTTGCAAGCCTTCTGGGCTAAAGGAGAGGCTGAGGCAGCTGTGGGACAAAGTAAGTGCTCTGCCTGGGGCACTTGGCAGCCTCTGGCTGCTGCCTCTCAGGGTTTGCCCCTCCTTGACAAGCCGTGTTGGAGTGGGAAGGCTTTGAAGGCAATTTCTCACTGCAGGGCTGTTAAATGTCTGTTTGACAGTGACAAATGGGTTATCTTTGGGGGTAAATGTTCTCTGTTCTCTCAGTATCTCTGATTCCCTTGGGGTCATCTCTTTGCCCAGATGTCTGGTTCCTGAGCTGCAAGTGTACCCCCAAATCATGCACTGCAATAAGTGCCACCTGAAGGAGCCATACGAGAAGAAGTTCATCATCACCAATAAAACTCACCTTCCTGGCTGCTACGGGCTCATTCCCCAGGTTTGCCATTGCATCCACCTCCTCCTCTCAAATATTGCTGAGGAGATTATTAGGGGAAAAAAGGGTTTGGATAAGACCTTGCTGTTTTCTGTTCAGCCTTAAAAATCTGCTGAGAGCAGGATCCTACCTGAATGTAAACTTTAGGAGGCAGTTTAACCTCCTGAGGAAACAGTTTATGTTCTAGTCTTCAGGGTGTTCTCTGGTGGGAGATCTTAGAGGGTTGTGAAAAGCTGCTGCAGCCACAGACACCAACAGCTGTGCTGGCAGCCTCCTTGCAGGACCCCCTGAGAATGCTAAGCCTGCAATTCTTGCATCTTCTTTGGGCCTTTTACCTTTGTCCTGGGGATTTTGAAAAACGTGTGTGAGTTGCTGTGGCGGTGGATGTTAAGGAGTTTCAAGCTGAATTTGGAGGTCCCTCTGAAGCTGCATTTGATTGTGTCCCTTCTAGAAACGCAAGGAGGACTCTCCTGTGTTGTACTCCAGCCCCAAACCCTGTGGCATTGTCCAGCCTCGCAGCACTGCAGAGATTCCGGTTACAATCCAAGTGCAAACATTGGGCGATCATCGCACCAATGTTCTGATCGGCGTGTTTGGGGATGAAAGAAACCCACTGGTGAGTGCAAGGGGAGATGTGTGCCTTTGTGCAGCTCCTCCTGGCAGGGTGCAGAGTGTGCAGGGATTCATCTGGGAAAAACAGGCACAGGCTGCTGTGGAGAAGGACAGAAGGGACTGGTGCCATAAAGAGCTTATGCCTTATAGGTGGTAATCTCAGTGTCTGACTCTGAATGTAGTTCCTAAGCTGGAATTGAGGATAATTTTAGTTAAATTAATCTTTAAAATGCTAGTAACTTTGGAAATACCTGTTTTCAAATGTCATCTCTTTAAGCACAAAAGAGGATGTCAGAAGACTTCTGGGAAGGTTGAGCTTTGTGGAAAAGAAAGGAAAGCTGGCATTTGAAGAGTAGTTGCAAGGATTTAAACTTACATTAAAACACATGGAAGTGATGATGGCAAATTCCCTGGATGGCACCAAGTATCTGACCCTGGGCCATTGTGACACTGCATGTAAATCAGTCAGCAGGAAGGACAGGCAGTGCAGGCTGTGCCAGGGAGCCTGAAGTTTGACACAACAGTTGCTTTCAACTATCAGGCTGCTTACCTTAAGCAGGAGGGTTTCTCCCCACCAGAATAACCAATTGTTTACCTGTCAGCCTGGTCTTAACTAGACATTTCTTGCAAAGCTTTTACCTTGGGCCAATCATTTGTATTTTGAAAGTTTCTCTTACCTTAATCCTTTTTAATTTGGAGGTGAATATGTAACTTTAATTTTTTTTCCCCAAAAGCCCAGCATTTCAGCTGGAGAGTGGTTAAATAATAAATAATAAATAATAAATAATAAATAATAAATAACTTGAGTAGAGTTGAGCTGTTTAAGCTTTTTTAGGTTTCCCTGTTGTGGTTTGTTTTGGCTTTTATAAAAATCTTTCTTTCCTGCTTCTTCCTGGAACAGAGAGCAGAATTCCTGAGCTCTGGAGAGCTGGCAGAAATCTATGGAACTCCAAAGAAGATAGACTTTGGCATGATCCCAGTGCTACAGCCGAGCTCACAAACTCTTACCCTCTTCAACACAGGTCTCGTCCCTGTAGACTTCAGGATCAAGATTGTAAGTACCTGTGGGGCTGTTTTCCAGGGAATTGACTGGTCAGTAGCAGCCAGGACTTTTTATGACTGGTTTTGATATGCAAGATTTCCATCTGGCCCATCTGGTGTGAGAGGTGGCAGGATACTCCAATATTCCATCGGAGCGAGGCAAGAGGAACCTGGCTCTGGAGCGGTTTTAGCTGGGGCCCTCGGTGAAATCAGGTGCAGAGATGTTGGAGCAGAAACAAGTCTGGATTGTGGTGACAGGTCCTCCCTTCACTTTCTGGAAGGTCTTCAGATGTGCGTGTGACATTTTTGGAGCTCTGAGATCAGAGAAACCTGTGTTCCTTTGCTCCCCAGAGAGCCTGGATTTCCCTATGGTTTCCCTGTCCCAGCTGCATTTGCTTTGTGCCCAAGTGCTGTTTGTAGTGGAGAGCAGGGTGTGAGCTCTGTCCTCAGACTGCAATTGTCACAGCTCCTGTGGCTCAAGCCAGTTGGGCTGTGCACACGAAGATGTGTGGGGGTTGTGCACCCCCCCAGCCTGTGATCTTTGTGCTGTTGAAGAGCATCTTTGGGGAGCAGCTGCAGAGAAAGGCTGTTTTCATATGTGGAGGTTGCACAGGGCAGAAGGAGCTGGGGCTGCTCCCCTGGCAGGGAGAGCAGGGCTGGCACAGCCAGGAAGGGCTTGTAGGCTGGGGCTGGGGCTGGCTGGGTTGTCTGCTGGAGGGGGAGATCTGGGAGGGGCTTGAGGTTTGTTTTTCTTCATGCTGGATGTGCTGAACTTGTGGAGCTGCTTCAAACCTGATCCTATGGCCTTGTTTGTGTTTGTGGCTAAAGCATCAGGCCATGTGGGAGAGTCCAGCCACAGCCTCGTGGGCCAAGGAGGAGGGCTGTGAAGTTGAACTTGCTGCTTTTCCAGCTCTTTGGGGGATAAATGCCACCTTCAAGTGAGGGGTTTTTCCAGGACAGCTTTCTCTAACTCCACAATGAAATTCTGCTTTCAGCCTTTGCAGGGAGCAGTGCATCTTGGCTGGGTGGGCCTGGCATGGAAATGATGGGTTTCACGTGCTCCTAGCAGGGCTGGGCCTGCAGAGCTGTGTCTGTACAGCTGTGCTGGTGCCAGACCTTTCCTCCCTGCTCTGAGCAGCTTCCAGCTCTCTTGCCCAATCCATGGAGTCCATGAGAAAGCAGATGACAAGAGTTCTTGGGAAGAGTGGGCCATGTGCACAGAGCACACATCATCCAGTTTCCTTTCTGCTTCTTGCTTTTCTGCTCTGCTGTAACCATTTTGAGGTGGCTTTTCCAAAGCAGAGGGCACTGGGGCACCTCTCTACAGCTGATGGTCAGTGGGAAGTGAGGGCTTCAGTCCTTCAGGGGATCTTGAGAAGCACTGATGGCCCCTTGGGCAAGAATAGTTTGGTGTTGGGGTTGCAACTGGTATTGCAGTGATATTCTTCAGGATCTCAGCAGTGTCCTCCAGCTGTGTGGTTTCTGGAGTGGGATTTGAGCAGTCCTGGCTTCCTCTGGCCTTGAGCCTTTGTGAGAAGGCAGGAGAGAGAGAAAGCAGCTTTCCCTGGCACACACTCCAGAGCAAGAGTGGGGAAGGAACACTCTCCTGAGGATAAACATCCCTTGGGTTGGGCAGAGCTGGGGTCATTAGGTGAGTCTGTTAAAGGAGAGGAAAATACAGGTTGTATGAGCTCTGCTGTTGCCTGAGACTGCAGCTCAAATTTAGGGAAATGAAGCCTTTATGATTTTTATCCTCCCCTCTTCAGTCTGTCCTTTTCTTATATCCCACAAGAGATCACGGTGCATGGTTTCCATCCTAAATGCATCTTCTGCTTGTCTTACAGGCTGATAAACCCCAGTGCTTTGTTCTTGAAACCCAAGAAGGAGTGATCCCCGCTAGGGGTGAGGTTCCTGTGACTGTCACAGCCATCCTGGATGACACTGGGCATTTTGCTGACTCCATCCAGCTCTTCATCGAGAACAGCTTTTGCTTCAGCTTCTTACTGAGGGCTATGGGCACTGGCACCACAATTGTCACAGACAAACCACTGGCCCCAGAGCTCAACTTGGGATACCAATTCAGGTAGGAGATCTCCCCACTCCCACCTCTCCTCCTGGCTCAACAAGGAGCAGTTTTGCTGTAGTCCTTCAGGCAAGATCTTCTTCAGTGTTCCAATCCCTGAGTCCTTCCCTGAAGGCAGAGATTCCTTCAGAAACGTGTGGTGGCCAGTTGAGAGTTGTTAGATACCCTCAAAAGCCACTGGAAGGGAAACCAGTTGCTAAATGGCCACTGAATTGTCTTTAGTTGTAATACATTTATGTCCTCACTTGATCAAGCAGTGGTGTCACAGCTGCCCCAGAACAAAAGGTTCCCAAAAGGGCGCCCGGGTGAGGCGGTCCCTCCGTGGGGCTGAGGGACCAAGGGCAGATGGCCTCACAGCCTTCCCTTCTGAAATGGCACTTCCCAGGCAAGCAGGGCCTGGGAACAGAGAGACAGGAGGGCACCAACCCCCCCAGGAAGGCAGGAGCCCCCAGAGCAGTTCCAGGGCCAGATGGAAACTGCTGTTTTGTGTGGGGCCCGCAGTGCCACTGCCGCTTCCTCCTGCTGTTCCTGGGCCCTGCTGCTGCCCTGCTGTGCCCAGGGCCTCGATGGCTTTTTTGCTGCCAGCAGAGTTTGCAAAGTTCACTTCAAAACAGTTTCTAATTGCAAAATGAAGTTCTACAAATGGCTCTCAGTGCAAAACCAAAGCTGCTACCAAGGAGAGGGCCCTGCTGCCCTGGTTTCCTCTCCTGGAGCAGGCAGACGATTTTTACCAGCTTGCTGGGATCGTGCAGAAGCTGCCTCTGAGCTGGCTTTTAGAAATGCCTGCAATCATACCCCACACACAAGGTCCTCAAGGGCAGCATCTCAAAGATTCACTGACAGTGTGGGGCACAGAGCAATGCAAAATACAGTAACAGTACGAATCAGCCCAGAACAAACATTTTGGAGGAAAACACCAGGTCCTGTTAGTCTCACCTTGAAAATGCTACATTAGCATTAAAAGCAGATTTCTCTTTGCAATAATGACACCAGAAGGGCAGCTTGTCAGACAGTTTCTGGCCCACATTAAGAGCTGGAAATGAAGACAGTCCCCAAGTTATGAACACCTCAGATGGCTCATCAGGAGCAATCTGATGAGCAGGGAAACAGCTGCTCCCACACCATTTTCCATCCTGGCTTCTCTTGTAGCCACCTTCCCAGTACTCATCAGTTCCAAGTAACAAACAGGGGCCACCATTTCCATCGGCTCTTCTGGAGCGTGGAATGCTACAGGCCAGCCAAGAGGAAGGGCCAGAGCGTCTCAGCCCTCAGCAGCCCCGAGGCCGAAGATGATTTCGAGAGCCGCAGTCGTACGAGCGCCGTGTTCGGGCTGGAGCCAGGCTCCTGGCACCTGCAGCCAGGCCAGTCTGTGGCCATGGTGCTGCGAGGCTTCTCCCACATGCCACAGGTGAGGTCCCCACCAAGGGCTGAGCCTGGGGAGCCCTCACATCCCCTCCCCTGGCCTTGTTCCACAGTGCCTTGACATTTGCCTGGGGAAATGAGCAAGGCCCTTCAAGAAACTGCTTTAAGGCCGCACGTTTCTGTGGCAGCACCAGTTGCTTTCCTTGCTGGCCACCATCAGAGCAGCCAAGGCTTTATTGGGATTCCACAGCTACCAAAACCCAGTGCTGATCCCAAAGCAGGGCTGGAAGGAAATAATGCTCTTTTGGGGCAAACGGTGTTGCACGCTGAGTCAGCAAAGAAGGGCAGACAAATAAGTTACACTTAGACTAGGAGCACAAAAAGAAAGGGAATTCAACAAGTGCCAAGTGGTTTATCTGGGGTAAGCACAGATAAAACAAAAGCCATGTGAAGGGAGGGGAGTTCTCACAAGTGCCTTTTGTTGGCATTGGGGTGCAGTGTTACAGACAACTGAGTGCAGAATAAATCAGCTGCATCACGGCAAGAAAAGGAGGCAGTGCCCACTGTAACTGTGTGGCAGGAATAGGGGCTGTGCTGGGTGCTGAGCCAGTGCAGGGCATTTGCTGGTGCCCTGCCACCCTCCACTGGTGACAAGTGACTCTTGCGTGCAGGAGGTGAGGGATTACATGAGGTGTGAAGCTGTCGTTGGCACAAGCGTGGTGACAAAGAAGATCATAGAAACCATCATTAGCTGCAAGTTCATAGATCCCTCTATAGAAGTATCAGCCAGAAAACTCTCTTTCCGGGTGGAGAAGGTAAGTCTCTGGATTGCATCCTGGCATTTAGCAGCATGGCTGAGGGGGGTGTGTCCTTGTGTTAAAGCCCCTCTTTGCTCTGCCTGAGGCACTTGGTCAAGTGAGTGAAGATGCTTTTAGAGATGAGACTGGTATTTAACTGCCCCAAAGCAAAACTGCAGTTACAGCTGCACTGCTGTGGGGATCATGGCCACTTGCAGAGAAATGCCAGTTTCTCTGCTCACTGTAAAGGGAGGATTTTAAGGATCCTTCAAGGCACGTTGATGTCTGTACACTGAAGCTGTAGGCAAGCTGGGGGGAAGAATGGAAATTTCTGTGAATTCCTCAGGCTAACGAGGAAAAACCCATCATCTCCTGTGTCTCTGCCTTCTCTGCTGTTGGCATGGATGCTTTAGGGTATAGCTATAAGGTATAGCTCTGTGCATTTCCCTAGGCTTCATCTGCTTCAAAAGACCCCCAGACATCCTGCAGTGATGATAACACTGAGGCAGAGCAGGTGCCCTTTAGTCTCTGGATCCCAGCTCCAGCATCATCTTTCCCTCTCCTGCAAGTTGTCTGAAAAAGAGAATATGTTTCATGATTTGGTTTCTGTAGTGTCAGGCCTCTCCTTTGGCTCCCAGGCTTCCACTGAAGTACAGAATCCCTGGAATGGGCAGTTCAGATGTAATTAGAAGCCTTTCAGCTCTCCCTGATTCTGCCTGGGTTCTGCTCAATGCCACACACACCAACTGATTGATTGCATACTATGGCACAGCACCTGTTTGATATCAGTACATCCAGAAGCAGTTTCCCAAACTCTCTGGTTTCTCTAAACCATGCAGGAAGCCCAGCACAATGCACAGACAGGAAGGAAGAACCTAGGCTGATCACAGCTTAGAGACCACACACACCTTGTCCCTGTAGCAGGGGCTGCAGGACACTTGTTGCAGACTAACTGCTTTTTTGAGGCTGCTAGAGCCAATAAGGTTGTAAGAAATGACAGCATGTGAGTGAAGATCATCCAGTGCTGTTCTGCCCAATAGAGAGACAAAACTGGACACAAATGGTCTGGATTCACTTTCTGCTTTAGGTCTTGTTCAAGCAGCCACCTCCTCTCCTATTCCCTCATCTGTACATGGGAGTGGTGCCCTGTCCCCAGGGGATGCTGTGGTTTCTAAACATGACAAGCATCTGCTATAAAGAAACATCTCCTGGGAAAGTAGAAACAAATAGAAAGGATCAATAGCATGTGTGCACTTCTGGGGCTGAAAAATGTGAGATGCAACAGAAGCAGGAGGAGGTCTCTGGCTACTTGAGGCTGTTTTTCCTTGTTTCCATAGAAACCCAGTGATGTCCTAACTCTGCAGTACCAGCCTTTGGCTTTAACAAACACCTGCTCCCTGCCGCTCGACCTCGTGCTGGACGTGGAGCAGCCGTTCCTGGTGTGTGATGAGGACCAGCAGCCCCTCCCAGATGGCCAGGTGAGCAGCCCTGGACTCCTCCAGTGGGGCTGGAAGAGGAGGGATGTGCTGGTGCCTTTCTCTTGGGAGGTCCTTGAGTCAACAAGTTTATTGTGTAGCATCAGCAGTGGGCTGGCCTGAGCTGCATCAGCAGAGCTGCTGAAGGAATCAAAAGATTACCTGAATTGAGAAGTTCCATCCTGGCTTTAAGGCACAAGGAGGAGGGAGCAGGCAATTTGGTCTGGGCAAGCCATGCAGTAAAGGTGTCTCCTGGAAAGCATCCCAGCTCTCCAGCAGCCATCCCCTTGTATTGCTGCTGAGCACAGAAACGTGAGCCTGAGGGAATCCTGGACTGGACTGTGGTGCCTGCAGTCACACCCTTGCTATAAAGAAGTGAATGATGAACTGAGAAGCCCATGCTGGGGCCACACTTGGAGCATTTACTGTTTCATGCTGTCAGACCTTGGCATGTCATTAATTACTGTCCATCTCCTTGCAGCCTGTGACAGTGGGTGTAGAGGAGACCTGCCATGTCTACATTGCATTTGACCCAGCTTACAAACTGGAGCTTCACAGCTGGAAAGAACAGAAGATTCTGAAGATAGACATGGTTAGGGACCATCCTTATGTGGAGTATATCGAGCTTTGGGGAGAAGTCCACTTCCCAAATCTCCGAATCCAGCCCAGCAGCCTGGAGTTTGGCTGCATCGTGGCTGGCACGGAAGCAGTGCGCTCTCTGAGGATGAGCAACTGCAGCCCCCTTCCTGTGGAGTACCACTGGGCATTGCAGGCAGACAGCCAGGTGCACAAGTTCAGGTATGTGCACCTTTGCCCTCTCCTCTTCTTCCTGCTGTCCTGTTTGTGCTTTGCAAAGAACAGAGCTGTTTGTCTAGGATCTGACAGACTGCTCTGACTTCTCCTTGTGCAAATAACACTGACCAGCTGTGCTCAGGCTGCACGCTCAGGGAATAGGTTTTCCAACAATTTGGTGCTGTGTAGCCCCCACAGTGGTTTCCCTTGGGATGGAAAGCTGGGGCCAAAGCTGCTTTCTCAGAGCTCTGTGGCCTGAGGCGATGTCCCCCTTGATGAAGGGCTCCTAATCCCAGCTCCCACAGTGCTGCTGGAGGCCCTTTTGGGGGTGCCCTTTTGACCCCTCTGCTTTGGGATGGGTCCTCTGTGCAGGAGCTGCTCTCTGCTCCTTGCCTTCCTCCCTTGCCTTGTGCTGGAGGATGCCCAGAAAGTCCCAACAGCAGAGAAAGAGCTACTCAGCACCTGGGCTGATGCAGAACATCTCGTTACCTTTCCTTCTTTTCTGAAACAACTCCTTTAGTGCCAGGGTGATTTCTTTCCCAAGGCTCAACTCTTGGTGGACACCTTGGATTCTTCACTCCCTTTTTTGGTGACACTTGTTACTCATTCTGACTTTTCCCCACTGCAACACGTCCCTTATGGGTTCTGTAGTGCTGGACAGCAGGACTTGTTCATCACACCATCTCCTGTCCCTGCCTCCCAGAGAGTTTCTATTTTAGAGTGAAAAATGCCATTGTCTGGGCACCATGGTCCTGGGAAGTTGCCTCAAACCATTGATTCAAACTAAAGGCAGTGGAATAGATGATATGGGATCTCTTGGGGGTTATGATGAGAGATCCTCTCATCCAGAAATGAAACCCAGCCTTAGATAAGAAGCCACAAAGCTAAAGACAGTTATTCTTTGGGGAGCAGGTCATTATTGGCACTGAATGCCTGTCTGGGAATGGAGCATTCAGGCCGTGTTTGACTGTAGGGGAGCTCTTGCAGCTCAGCAGGGTGACAGGCAGGCACAGCCCAACTGTGTCCTCACGTGGCATTAGAAACACAAGCAGAGTTACCCTGAGCACCTGCTTCAATCTAAAGTGGGGAATGTGACCTGAGCCAGCTGGGAGTGTTGGGAAATGCCAACCACCCCTGCCTGCACTGTCAGGGAAACATTCCTGATAAATACCTGGGAGAGCTGCAGAGTTTCTGGCATTGGGCATTGGCAGGGCTGTGCTGGCTCATCACTGCCTGGGTGTGCCCTTGGTGTCTCAAATCTCACTTTTTGCTCTCCTCCTTCCCTGTCTTTTCCTGTCCCCCTGTGCTTTTTGCATCCTCACAAGGTGTTAATCCCTGTCCTCTGTAGTTCCTCAATGCAAGCAGTTGCAGCTGCCTGCACCACTGCTACCTCAGTGTCATCCCTGGGCTGGTTTAGAACAGACCTGCTCCAGCCTGGATTGGGAAGGGCTGGATCAAACCATTCCTGAGTTCAGTGCACCAGCACTCAGCCAGGGGCTGCATCCTGACCAGGAGCTCCTCATGCAGGTGTCCCTCCCTCCCACTGCAGGTCCCTGCTCACAGTTATGTTCTTTTCCAGGTATGAACTTTGCCCACCTAAATTCAGACCCTCACCACCAAAGCTGAAGAGTACCTGTTTGAATTGCTCAGCATCTCAATGGAGCCACTGCAGTATTAAAAATGTGGAGGAGCCAGACACAGACCTGCAAGAACCACAGGATCTTGGCCAATCTTCAAGAGCAGAGGTAGATTTTCTTGTACACCCAGTGCTGTGTTGTCTCCCCAGCTTGCCACCACCAAGTCATGCTCATGCTGACCTCCCTTTTTGCTGCCCTGCTGGTTTGTGCCTTGAGAGTGGGCTGGGCAGCGGGGCCTGTGGATGGACATGGGCTGTGTGGGAGGGAGGAGCAGGAGAGTTTTCCTTGGAGAAGCCTGCTCAGATCCTACAGATCTAAGCTCAACACAGATCTGTGTTGAGTGTGGGATTTTTTGGCCTTGTTCTCTTCACAATGTAAGATGAGGCTTTCATCTGCATCATGATGCTAAGACCTCCAGCTTCCTTCCCAGAGCAAGCTGTGATGAGTCCTGATCTCCATGTACCCTCTTCCCAACCCTGCCAGACCACCTGTTTCCAGGTGTCTGCTTTCACCTGAGAGCTGGTATTGCAGTGGTGGCCCTGAAGCTGTCTTCTAAAATGAGACTTTGCCAAGTGTCTCTCTCTTCCTCTCAGCATAGAAAATGGCTTGTTTTTCAGCTGCCAACATATATTCGTGGAAGGCATTACATCCCAGTGGGGCTGGCAGGATTCAGTCACTCCGTGGATGTACCATGGATTCCCCTCAAAGTGGAGAAGGTAAGAGGGAATCTGTCTCACTTCCACATTTTCAGTGTGGCAAGCAGGGCTGTAGCTGCCAGCCCCACTGGTGGCCCTCAGCATTGCCCACAGAGGGGCCTGGCATCCCTCCAGACCCATCACAAAGTGCTGCTGAAGCAACTGGTTATTGGAGAGGCCACGCAGGACATGCTGTAGGGAGGCCCAAGGACGCTGTGCAGCACCTGTGGAGGGCATTGCTCCCCCTGGACATCATCAGGTGGTCCGTAGGAAAGTTTTGCAGGAGCTTTTGCTGTAGCACCTTGAAAAAGCAGCAGATAAATCAGAGAGAGAGAGAGGGGAAAAGCCTCAGGAGTCAGATGAGCTGGGCTGGGGTCCTTCCCTGAGCTCCAAGAGCTCTCACTCTGCGTGTCCCGCTTTTCTAAAAGCAGTCATAAATGCTTTTTAAAGGCAAGTTGTGCATCAGAGAGAATTTCTACTGCCAGGAGACATCCCAGTTCACTTCAATGTAGTGTATTACTGCATTGATCCGTGAGTATGGGAGAAGATTTTCCTCATGGTGCCTCCACTGGTCAGTGGCATGGATACAGGATGAGATCAGGATGATTCTGGCTGTGTTGTCTGAGGAATAGATCCCTCTGGCTACAGCTGCACTTTGCTCCAAGGTGCTCTTGTGCATCCATTTCCATGCTCAGCACCTCAGTCTCTCCTGTTCTCCGTGCAGGTTTTCAGGATCCTGCCGCTGTCGGGTGTGCTGCAGCCGGGAGAGAGACAGGAGGTCTTCTTCACCTTCACTGGCCACCTCAACACCATGGCCCAAGTCACAGCGCTGTGCCACGTGGAGGGAGGCCCCACCTACGAGGTGAAGCTGACCGGGGAGGCCTCACGTGTCAGCTTCTCCCTGAGCGCCCGGGAGATCAACTGCGGCTCCCAGGTACCCCACGGGTCCCCGGGCACAGCTCCTCGCCTCGCTGCCTTCCTGCCCACCTCGCTCCAGGGCTCCCTTCCCAGCCCCTTTGTTGTCTCTGGGGCTTGGAAGTACAACCTTTGTGGGACACATCTGGCATCCAAGCTGTAAAATGGCCGTCTCCAACCCTCTCCAAAATGCTGGGAATGCCTCTTGTTCAGGGGACTTAACACTGCCTCCTGAGGCACCGCAGGGGGATGCTCTGGACGTCCCTCTGCTGATCCACTCCAAAAGCCTGACCTCCAAGGAGATGCTCTTGTCGAACGCTCTTCTTAATCCATGCAATAATCAGGGGAAGATCTTGGGCTTCCAGTCACTATAGCTGGAGACACTGTCCCAGAATGATCCTCACTTCACTCTTTTTCAGTTGAAAGCCCACAGCTATTTCCAGCTGCTGGCCCTGTCGGTGTTGCTCTGTGTGACTCCCTTGTTGCCTGTATGCTGCTTGCCAATACTTGCATGCAGGTGCCTTTTCTTTTGGAGTGCCTCCGTGCTGTCTCTGTTTCTCCTGGCTGCTGGTGACCCCTCAGAGGGCCTGTGTCCCCACAATGAAATGTGTTCATTTATTACTGGCCCTCCCATGGTTGTTGCCACACCTCTGGGTGCTGCCAGAGCTCCCTGGTCCTGTGCAGGTGCCCTGTGCCTGGGGGTTCCCCGGGTTCCCAAGTGCCCCCATCTCCTCTCTGGTCCCTGCTGCCATCAGGTGTCTGCTTTCAAGGCCAGGAGAGAGGAAGGAGATTCCCAGCAGCAGGCCTGGCTCTGTAACTTCCCGCTCTCTGCCTTCTCTGCAGATGTTTAACGAAGTTCATCACAGCACGGTCATCCTGGCAAACACCAGCAAGATTAAATTCAACTGGGTGCTAGAACCCAGCACTGCAGACCAAGACCTGCCTGGTGTGTTTCTGGTCAAGCCCACCACTGTAAGTAGCACGAGTGACTGACCCCAGCCCTGTCAGGTGGCCCAGGAGAGTGTTAAAGGGACAAAAGAGGGGGAGGGGGAAAAGGGGGAAAAAGGTCCGAGGGGAAAACCCCAAACTCAGCCACGAGATAGAGAGGGCTGTAAACAATTTCTTCTGGGGGCAGAGAAAGTCAAACCAGTGCTATTGAAAGTCAATAAAGCAAAAGGAACAGTGGTGGGTGCTTGGCTCGTGTGCTTAGCCATAGCCAGAGGCACACCAGTCAACACAACCACATCCATTATAGACCCTGGGTACTGCAACAGCCTAATACAAATTCACAAATGGTTACACATATTCAAATATTTTAACATAGTTCCTCCTCCATCCTGCCTTTTTGGAGCATGTACAGTTGCCCTAGTCCTGGTCATTTGGTACTTTTTGACACATTCAGCAGGTTCCCATTAACTTCATTGGTTAATTGTTAATATGACAGCAACTCTTCCCCAACACTGGTATCACCACAAAACATTTGCCTTAAAAAAATTCTAAACTTTAGCAAAAATTCTTTGACAAAAGCCAACATTATAAAACACACAGTATTTACTCTATCAACTGTGCAAGGCAACACTATAATGTATTTATCACAAAGGTGATGTGGTCTGATGGTTTCTTCTAGATAGAGAACCTGTCTTGTCAGCCTGTCTGTCCCCTGAGCCATCCCCCATCAAACACTCTGATGTATTCCCTTCCTCCTCTGCCATTCCTGCAGGGCTCCATTGCATGTGGCAGGAAGCAAGTGCTGAGATTCTCTTACATGCCAGGAGTACCAGGAGCCTTTAGCAGGACATACCAGCTTAAAGTGGGTGACCTGGAGCCGGAAAAGATCTGCCTGAAAGGAGAAGCGTCCTTTCCTATGATCAGTGTCAACCTGCCCTGGAACATCAAAGGTGGGCACTGCCTGTGTGCCCCCAGGAAGGGCCCCTCTGGTTTTGTTCCCTACCAAATGCCCACAGGGCAGCTCATGCCCACCTGCACCAAGCCTGGAGGGCTGCAGGACTCCCAGAGCCGCTCAAGCAATCTGACTGCTTTGTGAGTCTTGAGCAGAGGATCCCATGTGGCCTTTGTCCCAGGAACCATCCTGCAGAGCTTGCCAGCACATCTGGCAGGGTCCTGAAGGATGATGGCTGGCCTGAAAGGCTTGGGAAAGCTGTAAGAGAGGCTGGCAGGGCTTCTGGCAGGGTTGGATTTGCGTGACATTGCAGGGGATGAGATGTTCCTCTGTGGGGAGGAAGATGGATGGGAGCGAACGTGAGCATTCCGAGAGGAGCAGCAGCATCCACTTTCCATAGATGGCTTGAGGGATTTCTTTCTGGAAGAAAGCAGTGTTTGGGAGCTAGGGACTTCCCAATTTAAGTGGGATTGGCACTTTGCTCACACTTCTCTTGGTGGATGTTTTCTTCCTTCAGGAAATGAGAAATGTGGAAAGCCACTACGGCTTGCAGAACACAGGCAGCAATACAGTGAGACCCTGAAAATTCAGATCCCAGCAGCTCAGCCCTTAAAAAGTCCAGATGTGAAGACTGGGAAGCTGCAGCCCTGCATGCCTGGAGGCTCTGACACTGTAGTAAGAACAGCTGCAGCCCCGTTTGGCACATGCCACTGTCTCCATGTCGCCTGAGCCCCTTGCAGCCCACAGCAGTTTCCCGGTGCCCTGATGGCACCTGGGACCTCCCTGCCCACTTAGAACCATGTGTCACCTCAGCATTGCCCCTAGGGCTGCCACTCTGGCCATGGTCTCTCTGGGGGTTGGCTTGCACCAGCTTGTCAGACACCGAGCAGCCAGACAGGAGAACCCCACACCCCTCTCAACAAGAGCAGGGTGGGATCCTTTCTCAGGTGCAAACCTCGGGAAAGACCTTTGCTAACCAGACACTGTCTGTCTTCCGTTTCCTCAGGCAAACACTCGGCTGCAGATAAAGATGATCGAGAAGGCTGCTCTGGAGCTGCAGAAGAAGCTCACGTGCCATCCCCCAAAGACCGAGTTCCCTGACAAAAAGCTGTGCCAGAGCCTTGTCAAGTGAGTAGGGACTCCCATCCCCATCTCCAGGTGCCCCGTGGGGAACAGCCAGCAATGTCCCCTTCTCCTGAGAGCTCCTTGTTTCTGCAGAGCTGGGAATAGCCTGGACTGCAGCGAGGCTCTTGTCCCGGTGGCTGTGACACGCTGCGTGTGAGCAGCTGAGTGCCCTCCCTTCCCCAGCACCACGCTGAGCTTTGGACTCAGCTCCCCACAGCTGTGGGGTTCTGTCCCTAGAGCTGAGGGGACCCACTGCAGACCTTCAAGCCCTTCCAGACAGCATCAATTCTGTCCCTGCTGACTAGCTCTGAAAGAGACAATTCCCAGCTGATGTCTTGGTTCCAACTAACAGAGCACACTAAACAAAAGGAGGAGGGAACTGCACATGTCAGCAAACCCTTGAAAGCCCAAAATCAGATGGCTTGAATCCTGGTGGGGTGGCAGGGCTTATCTAATTAACTTGGTCTGTCCCTTTGCACCATCATGATGCAGCACAAGCAAGGGAGGCTTCAATTCAGGAAGATGCTCTGCAGAACAGATCAGGTGATCTGGCTGCAGAGCAGTGAAGATTTCCTGTGCAGGCAAATCTTATTGCTAGGCCCCAAAGCAATTTCAGGCTCAGGCTGTACACCAGCCTAAGTGGTTTCATTTAGTCCAGTGGAGGCCCAGTGGACTCACCTCTACTGGCTTTTCATGGCAGAGGAGCTGTGGACAGTTTCCATTTTAAACTAATTTTATTTCCAGGTACCATTAGTAGCTGATAAAACCTCGGACCTGCACTCCTCCTGACTTCCCAAAGTCATTGCCAGGTGGTCAGGCCATGGGTCTCACGGGCTTGAGCTGAGTTTTTGCAGCAGTGAATAAAGAAATAGCCACTTGATTTGTATCCTCCATCCACCTGGACATGTAGGCAGGCTGTGGTTTAAGGACTGTCCTTACTCCTCCTTGCAGAGTTGAGCTGCCCGAGTATGTCCTGGACATGGGCACTGTCCTGAAGGGTTTCACTGAGAGACGCACTCTGGAGATCACCAACCCTGGGCAGATCCCAGTGTCCTTCTGGGTCGATGCATCTGTCCTGCAGGACACAGGTAAGCAGTGCTGGAGACACTTCCTGTGGGCATGGAGGAGGTGTCTCACCCAGATTAGCTGAAGCCACTGAACTTGGGGAGGTTTTTCAGCTTTTTCTTCTCCCTGCCCCTGCTGGGAGCTTCAGAGGCAGAATCCTCCTGTCCAGCCATGCCCAGGGACCTGGCCTGCCTACAAGTGCCCTGACACTCCAGTGTGGGGCCAGATGGGCTCATCACCCTGGTCACCTCTCAGCATCTTCTGCCCTTGGCTCCCACGAGCATCAAGTTTCTTTGGGCACTCTGTGGCCTTGTTTTGTGAACCAGTGGTGTCTGCTGTGTTTTGGAAGTGCTTTGTTTGGAGTTCACACTGTCACAGCACTTGTATTCAGCCTTTCTTGAGGAAACAGCCTGTGAGATCCTCTGGTGGATCAAAAGAGGCTTCCAGAAGAGGCCTTGAGGCAAGGCTGCACTTGCATCACACAGTGGCTCGCTGTGTCGAGGGGCGTTCAGGTGCACTCTGAGTTTTTGTCCAGGTCACAGCACAGCCTGGGGTTTTTCCCAGACCTCTCACCAGGACAGCTGTAAGGCCTTAACGTGCTTCTGACACATTGCTTGTGTTTCCTGTGTATCTCAGCTGCTTTGTTTTCATCTGTTCAAGGTTTCAGCGTGGACCTGGGCCAGATGAAGAGTCTGCCCCACATGCAAACCCTGAGGTTTGATGTGTGCTTTGAAAGTGCCCAGCAACCACAGGGTGACGTGGATGTGCTGCTGCCCATACAGGTACCACAGCTCTTGGGGCAGGCAGCAGGCTGGGCACAGCAGCAGATGTCACCTGCACCCTCTGCTGAATTCTCTGTCCTTCTACAGGTAACAAAAGGCCCCACGTCTCACATCCGCCTCCGTGCCACTGTCTTGGAACTGTCGCTCGACCTCTCCCAGAACACACTGCAGTTCCCCAGTATCCTCGTTGGGCAGTGCCAGGTTGAGACAGTCCAGCTCTACAACGGGTTCCAAGTGCCCTGCAAATGGTTCATCACTGCCATCAAGCCTGTTATGAAGGTAAAGCACAGGCAGCACTGAACACACAACTTCTGGCTGGGTTTTCTTTGTGTCTCCTGCCCTTTCTGCTCCTGTGGCTGCCCGAGCACTTGGGTCTGTGGCGTGTTTGAAGAAGTTTCTGAGGGTCTAGATCAAGGCTGGTTTTCCTAGACCTGTTCCATTAGCTGCTGCTTTGCTTTTGTGCCATCTTCAGCCATTCCTCCTCCTCTGAGGACAGCAGTTCCCTCAGCCTGCCCTGTCTACAGGTTTTCCCTCCAGCTTTAGGCTTTGGGGCCACACTTGGTTTGGCTGTGGGTGCTGTCAGCGCTGTATCAGTGTCTCAGAGCACTACAGGAACTGAGGCTCTGTCCTCACAGGCTGAGGAGACCTCACCCCATTGGTTTCTGTGTCCAGAGCAATCAACTCAGATACATGACACCAGCCCAAGGTCAGAAGCAGCAGGCGCTGGAGGAAAGGCGCTGTCCCTTTGAAGTGACGCCCTCCAAAGGAACCCTTGATGCAGGAGCGTGGCAGAACTTGCAAATCCAGTTTGCACCCAAGGAGGAGGTGAGATTGGCAGCTGTCAGCCCAGGAGGCCTGTCAGGGCTATCTGGAAATGAGGGCCTGGTGCAGAGAGTGTGGGACGAGCTCTGCCTTCACAGGGGGCTTTCTGCAAGCGCCGTGCTCAGCGTGGCTCAGTTCAGCCCACAGAGCACTCCCGGGAGATGTGCTCTGAAATGCCCACAGGGAGCTTGCACAGAGAGCATCAGGGCTCTGTGGCTGCCTCTCGGCACAGGGGAGGGATGTGTCCAGCTCCCCTCAGCCTCCCCCTTGCCTGGCCCTGTTTGCAGCTGCGACACTCGGTGCAGAGCAGCTGCACACTCGCAGAGGATAATCCTGGAATGGCCGCTCTAGGCCCATCCTGCTGCACAACTGACTGGCAAAACAGCCACCAGACACCTTCCTGAGCATGGCAGGACAGTCACCTGTCGTGGTGTGCTGCCAGCAGTCAGTCCCTGGGGCTCTGGCCTGCCTGCACATTCCCACACAGCTGGGGATTCAACTGAAAAGGATGCAGCATTCCCAAAAGTACTTTGCCTGGGGCCGCTGGGTCTTGGAAACGGACAGTGTGTAGCAGTATGGACACAAGTGCTTCTGTGCCCACAGACAGTCCCAGGGACCTTTTAATTGCTCAAGAGATGTAAACATCTTGTGTCTGGCTTTGATCAGAGCCAAACACCAAGCAGAGAAGGTGACCCTTATTTCTGGCCAGCCAGAGCTCATTTGCCTCTCTCCTGGAGCTGGCGTTTGCCTGATGCAGCAGTGCCAGGACTGGGTGTGGACACTGTAACCCCAAGGGCCCTTCTCTTGAGCACTGCACTCCTGCATGCCTGAGTGAAAACGCCTGGCAGTCCACTGTCCATCCATCTGGTACCCAATACCCAGTGACAGTGCACACCAGGACTCATCCCAGTTAACTCACACCCAGACACAGGCGCTGTAGTCCCTTGCAGAAGTGAATATCTGGTTTCTGTTCACCTTGGAGGGACTGATAACACCCTGGCCTTGGGGCAAGCGCTGTATTTGGGGTCCTGGGGCTTCATGGATAAGTTTTCTGCACTTTTCTCTTTTCAGAGGTCTTACAAGTATAAGCTTCAGCTCAACATTCATGGGAGCAGCAATCACTTAAGTCTGCACCTCTCGGGGCAAGGTCTGGAGCCACGGTTGGAGTTCAGTCCCCCAGCACTAAAGATGGGATGGGGGCTGGTGGACAGCGATGGGGTGGAGGCCACAGTGGTGGTGAAGAACCCATGCAAATTCCCCATCGAGTTTTACTCCCTGGATTTTGATGAGCAGTACCTGGAGGAGGAGAAGGTGAGAAGGCAGGTCTGGTCCCCGTGTACATGCTGCCCAAGCTTCACAGCACTCCAATCTTCCCAGGCTTGTGTCAGGGAGATGGAGGCAATGCCCAGGGCAAAGCCAGCTCTGCTGATGTGCTGTGGGAGGATTTAAAGAGTTTGTGTTGTTGGGAGGAAGGGAGGAGACAGAAAATGGGTTTATTGCATCTGTGGGATGAAAGGTGAGAAAAGGAATCTTGCATATGGTTTCTCTTCCCTGCTGGCAGGCTGGGCATGACTTGGGCTGGGCATGTGCTCTGGCAGAAAACTCCACTGGTTCTCAGGGCTTTGCTGGCAGAGTGCAGTCCTGGCTAGTGTGGCTAGTGTGGCTGCAGGCAGTGAGCAGCTCATGGTCATTGTTTTCTTCAGATGAGTCACTTGGGAGGGGTTTCTCTCCCAGTCCTGCTTGTAGCTCTTGCCTCTGCTCTGGAGCCTGCTCACCCCACTGGGCATAACAAAATACTTGTACTTGATGGAAATCAAAAAGCCCATTGCCAAAAGCTCAGTGCCTTCAAAGAAGGAGTTGTGAGGATGAAGGTGACAGAAGTATAAACAGGATTTTCTCTCGTCTTTTAGATGCTGAGGCATCTGGGACTGCATCCCCAAGGGCCTCCCCTTCCCCCTGCTGCTGTCCTCTCCAGAGCTGACAGCCCAGAGGAGCGGCTGGGCTCTGCAGAGCATGTGAAGCCCTTCACCATTGTTACACCTGAAGACAATCTGGTGGGTACTGCAGTGGTGCTGGCACTGAAGGTGCCAGGGCAGGGACCAGGCTAGATGGGGGCATGAGGGACAGGTGGATGGAAAAGGATCATTGTGGAGAGGTAGTGAAGATGTGATGGGGCCCCACGTCTGCAGGTCTCCTTTCTGTCAGGGATGGGGCAAAAGAGACAGCTTTGCTGGAGACAGAGCAGTTCTGTAAGAGGGGAAAAATCACTTAAAACCACCAACTTCCTTTGAGGAGAGGATCCTGAGTTAGAAGGGGTGTCCTAGACAAAACAAACCCCAGTAAGGAAGACCAAGTTCCTGGGCAGGTGCACTTATTTATTCTCTCTTCCATTGGTGAACGAAGGCCCATTTTTCTTTCCAGGATGGCAATGTCTCAGGGCTCACCCCTCTCTCCCTTTTCTCTCTCCCTTTAGGCCAAGACCCCAGATGAGATGGGCAGTTCTGCTGAGGGCCAGCCAAAGAAGGGTAAAGCAGCCAGCAGAGACAAGTTTCCAAAGGGGAGCCAAATATCTACACAGAGAACAGAAAGTCCCTGGGAATCCTCCAGCACAAGGTCCAAATGTACACTGGAAAGTGCCTCAGTCCCCACAGAATTCCTCAGGTGAGCTGCACAGGAGGAGGTGATGCCTCTGCTTCTTGGTCCTCTTGCCAAACAAGGTCCATCGTCCCCAGCTGCACAGGGACCCTGTGCCAGGGCCTCCATGGGATGGCCAGTGCACCCTCCTTGTTTCATTTGCTCCTCAGCCATGTCTGAAGCCTCCTCTTTAATTGCCAGGCTGAAACGGTACCGCTGGATAGTGCCTGCCCTCGGTGAGGTGGAACTGAAGGTCCACTTCTCCACCAAAAAGCCAGGGGAGTTTGAGCAGACGCTGAGGTTTGAGCTGGTGGGGACAAAGCGGCAGTACGAGCTGCCCTGCAGTGGCACCGGCCTGTACCCCAGCATCAGCCAGAACCCACGGTAAGGCTGGCCCCTGGCAGCCTCCCACACTGCTGCCCCCGAGCTCACAGCCAGGGCTGCTCCTTGGGCATTCTGGCCTGGGCACATGGTGCTGCCTGACGTCACCCAGCATCTCTTTCTGTGCTGGGAGCTGGGAAGGCAGATGGTCCCTGAGCCACCAGGATGGGTTATGGCTTTCTGACTGCATTTCCTACCTGCAGCATCTCATAGCTCCTCCTTCCCTGCTTTCTCTGCCCAGGCTGGTGTTTCCACAGTGGAGGAGGACCATGAAGGAAGGTGAAATCATCTTCAAGGAATATGTTGAGAGCACCAAGCAATTCCACTTTGGACCGCTGCTGTGTGGGAAATCAAGAGAGTGGTATGTGCTCCCTGCTGGGTGTTGTACTTTCCTGGACACGCTTGGGGACATGGACACAATCCAGGGCAGTCCCTGGCAGAGTCCTGGCACACACCTGGGTTTGAAGGAGCACAGATGTGTGAACCTGAGCATACAAGAGGCAAATGAGCCTTGGGGGAGCCGCTCTGCCTGCCTGCTGGGTGCCTTGGCCAGAGCCCCAGGCTGCTGCCAGTCCAGAGGGGACTTGGGGCAACTTTTGTCTGCCTCCACATCTCAGCTTCACCCCTTAGGAAATGTATGGTGGTTTTTGAAGTGCTTTGAGCTCGGCAGTTAGCCTGAGTGAGCAATTATTCTGTAGGTGGTTTTGTAAAGCTATCATTGATCTGTAATTTTTAATAAGATTTTATGGTTGACCTGCCAGTGGGTGTCAGGGGGTATGTACAGCAGGAACTACATTTGCCTGTAATGACATTGCATCATCACTGCTGGATAAAGTCTGCCTGAAAACGTTGTCATTGAAGCCATTGTGCATTTCTACTTTTACTGTCACTTTTTAAAAAATAGTATTTAACATTAAGTTCTTGTCTCCATGGGAGCTCTGGAGGGCTAAATCTATTTTGACAACACAGTTTCAAAAACCAGACAATCTTTAGCCAGGTTTATGGGATGGTCTGGGATTTCTGTTTGCCTCTTTAACCCTTTCACTCCAAAGTCATTTCCACACCTGAGAGAAGGGTCACTTGTTATCTTTTTGCATTCATCTTGGGAAATGATGCTTTATATTTCTTTCTCAGATTTTGTGATAAGCCATGAAATCCAAAGCAGTTTCATGACTTTTTGGGAAGAGATCAGCTAAACTCTTTTTCCAAAAGCCTTTCTTTATACCCTGCAGGGAAGGCACCCCAAGAAAGAAGGGGAAAGAACCCATGGGCCTGGTGTACTGTTATTTTTCTAGGCACCTTTGAATTTACATTGTATTAAAAACACTTGAAGTGGCCTGAGCATCATCAGGCTTCTGGGGTGGAGGCCCCAAGTACAGGGGAAGGCATCAAAGTCAGGCAAGGATGAGCACATGCCCACGCCCCTGGCTGGGATCCACTTCCCTCACTTGTTTGTTAGAGCAGGGTCCTCCAGCACCGCTTCCTCGGCTGCACACGGTGCTTTCCTCGATGCGTGGCAAAGGCAACAGTCTCCTCTGCAGCCTTTTCCCCTTTTGTGGACAGGTACAAGGCCCAGAACTGTCCTGCCAACTCGGAGAATATAACCATCCTCAACAACTCCCCCATGGACGTAGAGGTCCAGTTCTTCTTTGAGGATGATGAAAAAGCAGAGACGTTCCTTCTGGACCCTCCCAGCATGACCCTGAAACCAAAGAAGAAGCAGGTAGGAGAGGGGCAGGTAGAGCAGGCACCGTAGAAGTGCCCAGGAGCTGCTGCTCCTGCTCACACACAGAGCTCTTTCTATTTCTTTCCGTGGGGCCGGGTCCAGGAGCTGACCATTTGGGCATACCCCACTTCCCCTGGCTTCCTGGAAGACAAACTCATCTGCTGCATTGACAAGAACCCAGAGCCAGTGGTCTTCAGCGTGTGCTGCCACGGGGTGCACGTGAAGCTGGAGGTCAGCCCCCTGGAGCTGTCCTTTGACAAGCTGCTTCTGCACAGGTCAGTCATCCCACAAGCACTCCAAGACTTGTGACAAAGACAAAACATTTGACTCTGCTTTCCAGGGCTCGGATGGAGCTGCTCCAGGTTGCATTCAGTGGCGAGGCTGGTGTGACCAGCCAGCAGCTGATGCCAAGTGCCTCCTGTCTCTGCAGGACTGACAGCAGGACCTTGGTCCTGAAAAACAACACCCTACTGCCCATGGCCTGGCAGCTCAGTGGGCTGGATGACCTTGCTGAGGACTTCTCACTGTCACAAGATAACGGCACCATTGATCCCCGCTCAGAGTTTGAAGTGACAGTGAATTTCAAGGCCCAGCAGATTGGCACCATTGAGAAGACCCTTCGACTAGAGGTGAGAGGGACTGTGCCCTGCCTGGCACAGTGAGCAGCCACGTGCTCTTAGGGACAGAGTCAGGAAGAGCTGCCCCTGACAGACACAAGGGTGCTGTGACCCCAACTTGTGCCTCTACACAGCGTTTGCCAGAACGTGCAGTGCATCCACATCCCCCAGATAAGCAGACACTGCACCCTGAGCCTGTAGCACAAGCACCTTGGCCCTGTGAATGGTTGAAGGTTGTTGTTTGGTTGTACAGACTGCAGCGTGATCTCTGCATTTCTCCTGGAGCTTGTCCAAACCTCTGGCATCGTGCAACAAACTCTGCCCCTGGCATTTTGTTCCCCATGGTTTAGGGGCTGCATTTCAGAGAGGGTGCTAGGTGATTGCAAAGGGTTGTCAATGCCACCTGCTCTGAGACACCCTACACTTCCTGTGGTTGTTCTTACATCCCTGTGCCTCTCAAGGAAGCTTTAGCAGCAGCATTCCCTGCTGTAGGAATGCAGAGTTGGGCTGATGGGGTTTTTTACTGCAGCAGAATCCCACTGGGACAGCCCATGAGATGAACGGGTTAGGAAAGCTTGGGTGTCCACCAACACTTGTGAAGCTGGGGAGGCCATAGGGGAAGCAGCCAGCAGAGACAAGGACTTAGAGGCTGTCTAGCAAAAGAATAATCTGAACAGTGTTTGTTTCTTGCTTCCTCAGGTTTCAGATACAGAAAACATCCTGGGGATTGTTCAGGTTGAAAACATCAAACTGTCTGCAGAGGTGTATGATGTTCTCCTGAGCATGGTCCTGCCTGAAGGTCAGTGGATGTCTCCCAAACACAGCAGTCCAGGTGCACTGCCTGACCTTGGGTGGTGGGTGACCAAAGCACTTGGGATGGGATGGGATGCAAGGATGGCATGGATACATAAAGCACATACCCTGCAAGCTGCATGGAATAAAGCACTGTCAGGGCACTGGCAGCCTTAAGTCTCTCCCCTCTGAACTTTGAAGTGTGCAGCTTCACGTGCAGGTTGGATTTGGGGGCTTTGAAACACCAGTGACGTGAACAGGCAGTTGGCAATTCCCACAGGCTCAGCACAGCATGTAAAGTGATGGGATTTGTGCTTGGAAGCGAGGAAATGGAAGCCGAGCTCCTTAGCTACTAAGCCTGCAGATATTTTGAGTAAGAAGAGAAAGGGCAGACAAGTAGCTGGAAAACCCTTCCAAGAAGAGAAACTTGCTGAAAAGGGTTTTGTGCTGGGACCTCCATGTAGCTTGGGACCTGGTGTATTCTGCAGCAGCTCACAAATACCATGTCTGATCTCGCTCTGCGCGTTGTCTGCAGATGAAACCTTGGATTTTGGAACCATCCATGTCCTGGATAATGTGAAGACCGTCCTGACTCTAAAGAACAAAGGGTTGTACAACATCGAGTACAGGTGAGTCCAGCTGCCTGGTGGTGAGCATTTCCCTGGGTTCCCAGGCCTGCAGTCTCCCTCTGTCAATGGTTAGAACCTGTTTCCATGCTGGCTACCTCACAATAAACACAAAACCTGGGCTCCCTCAGCTATTTCACCAGAGATTCCAGCCACAAACTAGCAGTTCTCCACAGTTCAGCAGGGAACCCAAAGGAGAGCCCCAAGAATTTCAGGCACTGAAATGCTGAGATTCATTGCCTTTCTTTGATGGTCAACTCCTTTCTCCTTCTGAGACTCTGTAAAAGAGTGAATGAAAAATTTCAGTGTCAAGGCTTCTTGCAATAACCTCATGACTGTCTGTGCTCTCTGTCAGCATCCAGGATTCCCTGAGCAGAGCTGCACTCTCCCTTTTCTTCTTTTTCTGGTCCTATGCAAAGTCCTGGCTGTGCTGGCAGCACCTCTACTTGTAACTGCAGAGATCTCCATTCCTTCCCTTTCTCCCCAGATTGATGCTGAAGGGTGCAGGTCCCAGGATGCGAGACTTGGCATCCCACTTCACTGTCAAGCCTCAGTCGGGCAAGCTGATCGCCTCCCAGCCTGGTGTGAATATTGAGATATTCTTCCACCCCACAAGGGAAATGCTCCTCAAGAACAGCCCCATCCTGTACTGCCAGGTGAGCTGCCTGGGCCAGGCTGTTACCACACGGTGTTTTGGGAGCATAAACAGGACAGGTGTCTAATGGAAGGAGGGCTTTAACTGGAGAATCCTCTCTCCTACGTACACAAACAAAGTCTTCAAAACCATTTGGGAGGCTTCCTAAGGGAGCTGAGAATCTGACTCTGGAGGAGGTGCTTTAACAGGGATGGGTGAACTGATGGAGGCCTGGGGTGGAGGCTGGGGACTGGGGTAGAGGCTGGCTGGCCTCTTTGCTTTGTTTACCACCCCTTCCTGTGGACACAGGTGATAGATGCCATCGCAGGGGAAGGAGGCCAGACTGTCGCCAACATCCCAGTGAGGGTGTCGGCCAGAGCTGCGTACAGCAAGTTCAGTATTGAGCCCGCCTCACCCATCAATTTCGGTGCCATGATGAAGGGCAGCAAGAAGACCCAGACTGTCGTGCTGGAGAACACAGGCACGATCAGCTTCAAATTCCACATCCAGCCAGCAACTGAGGATGCATCTTCACTGGAAAGCAAAAGGTACGAGAAGCCCTGCACCACCCTTCCTGCCTGAGGAGGCACCAGCCCACGGCTGAGATGTGGCAGGCAGCCAGACCTGGGCTATGGCCCATTTGCAGCCCTGCCTTGGGGAGAGGGAGCAAAACACGCCTCAGTGTCCCCATGTGTAGTAGGAAGCTGGTGCTCGAGCTGCTCTGTCCAGCAATGGGTGCTGCAGGCTGCTCTCTGGGAACCATCTGGAGCAGGAAGGCTTTCCTCTGTGAGGAGGAAGGCCAGCTTTGGCCTCAGAGAAAGGCAGGGGAGCTCAGCATGACAGATACCTCTGCTTTCTCCTCTCAGTTCAAAGCAAGGGGAATCTGTTCCATCAGCTAGGAAGTGCTCAGCGGGAAGGAAATCAAGCTTGACACAGGTGGGTGACTCCTGCTCCCCAACAATACTGCTGCTGCAGGGGATGTGAGAAGATGCTGCTGTGCCCAGGCTGGGGGCTCATCTCCATTGGGTGGGACGTGGTCTGCAGGATGGAGTCCAGGATCTGCTCAGTCCCATTGACAGTCCTGTACTCTGGCTCTGACCTGCAGTTGTGGGCTCAGCAGAGGGGAGCAGGTCCTGTGTGTGATAGCTGCTGGCCAGCATGTGTCTGTGAACACCACAGAAGCAAAAACATCCCCCCTGAACTCCCGGTCCACAGAGCTCAGACAACATTTTTTTTTCTTCCTTTTCTTCATCTCATTCCCCTACCTCTCTCCCATCATTTCTCACAGCTGTTTCTGCTCTCCTGTTACCTCTGGAGGCTGAGGATCACAGCTACCACCTTCATTCTTTACACTCAATCTCCTTTCTCTCTGCCACTTGAGACAGGCTTGCAGCTCCTCTTGGCTTGTTGGGCTCAACCTGGAGCTGCCTTTGGGCCATGGAGTCATCTTTCCCTGCCCTGGGACTGGCTGCTTGGGCCCAGCTGGAGGCCAAGGCAGGACATACTCTTTGCTGGGGTGCTCAAGGCACAGCTATTACCCTTCAGCCTCTCCTGGAACTTCTTCTGCAGGGTCAGCTCAATGTGGGCATGTTCACGGTGTCCCCTTGCTCCGGCTCCATCGCTCCGTGGGGCCAGCAGCAGATCACGGTGGAGTGCCTGGCAGGGCAGGAGGGGACTTGTGAGGAGCAGCTGTACATTGACATCGTGGGCAGAGACCCCAGGGACAATCCCCTCGGCATTCCCTTTACCCTGACTGCCGAGTCCTGCCTGCCAGGTACGTGCTCTCCACAGGTTCCCTTGGCCAGACCTGCTGCTGATCAGCACCTCAACTTGCTGCTTGGATAGGGAGGCATGCTAGCCCTGGTGTCCCCCCTTGAAATCCTCAGAGTTTCCAGCCCTCTTAAGTCCACTGGTGGATTCATCCCTCCCCAGCTGAGAGGGATGCATGGAAGGATAAAAGGAAAGCAATGCTCTTTAAGACTCAGGTTGACTGAGCTCCATCCTCATAGCCAGCTCCCCCACCCAAAGCTGGGTTTAGCAGTTACCTGGGCAGAAGGAGCTTACCAAGCCTTCTCAGAGGCCAGCAAGGCCCAGATGAATTCATCATGGAGGCTTCTTCATGCTCATCCCTCTGGTCTGTCCACAGCATTTGCTGAGGATGCGATGTTAATCTTCGAAGAATACCCGATCTGCAGCAGCACTGACCTCAGCCACAAGCTGCTCTCTGTGCACGGTGTGGGCCTGTTTGTGAGAGATGAAAACAACTTCATCTTCAACAAGATTCTGGTTGGGCAAGAGGCTGAAGCCCACTTCAACATCTACAACACAAGTGCTCTGCCGTGTGACGTGGTCCTCTCCATCAGCCCCCTGCCAGGACAGGTAAGAACAGGAGGCCAAGGAGATGGTTGCCCTCTAAGGGCCGTGTGAAAGCTGTTTTGTTCTCCAGATTGCTTTCTGTGGCCCACACTAGCTCAGTGTAGGTCAAACTTCAGGGCAGAGCAGCAGAGCCAGGGAACAGTTGTGTTGAATTCTCATGTCTTGGGCAAGGTTTTGGCTCACACCTCTGGGTCTTTGGTGGGAGAAGTGAATCCTTCTGAACCTCTCTTGGAAGCACACTCAGAGAGGGGCTGTTATCAACTGACATGCCAGGGCTCAAAGCAGAGCATCTCCTCAGGCTCCCTGGCTTTTCCTCTCTCTGAAGGCCAGTTGTAGGTTATTTGCAGGGTTTTCCATGCAGTGACCACCTCCCACATAGGGCAGGGCAGCTGCCAGCACTCAGAACACACAATGCTTTAGCACAAGGTCAGCATTCCCTGCTTGAACAACTCATCCTTAAAACAACAGCCCCTGAGTTCACAGCCCATAAACACACCTCTAGGAGGGCTGTGAAAATGGGAAGAGCTGTCACAATGCAAGATTTTTGCCTGGCTGGCTGCTGTTCATAGAAAAGAGAAGCCAGGAGAAAACTGCTTCTTGTAGAAAAGTCTCCATAGCATGACAAGAAAAAAACTCTTCTTCTTACAAGGACTGATCAAAGACTATTGTAGAGTTGATACTGCTTTACCATCCCAGGTTTTGTCTCCCAGTGGTCAAAAGTGGGAAAAGAAAAAGTTGGGTAGGGGGAGAAAAAGTGTTCTGGAGGTTTTATTCTGATGTTTCTTATTCCTGTAGTCCTGTTGATAAAATTTCTTTATTCCTTTTAAGTTTTAAACCTGTTTTACCCTTCTCCTAATCCATAGCTCACAACAAAAAATGCGTAAGTGCCCTGGTGATTTTAGCCAGTGCTAAACCCCACCACATTATTTAGTGCATTGACTGAGAAACTCCAATTAGCAAATCTAAACCACTACAGACATTCTGTTTTCAGTAATGCCTTTATGAATGAAACTGTGTCGTGCTGGAAGGTGTTTTCTCCTAACACTGCTCTCTGGCTTCCCCCAAGGAAAAAGGCCCTGTCACCGTTTTCAAGTTGCATCCAGTCCAGATGTCCATTCCCGGCTCATCCCACGCTGTTGCTACAGTGACCTTCACCCCTCCAGACGAGCAGAACTACGACTGCACTTTTAAGGCTTCCCTTGTCATCCCCAAATGGTAATTGACCCTGAGAAATATTGGGGGAGGCCTCTCTGACAGCTGCCTCTCCACTGGGAAGGCACAGACCTCTTGTTAGCTCTAATGCTCTCAGCAGCCTTAGGCAGAGTACTTGGCATGAGATGATCTGGGAGGCAGTCACTGTTGGATAGAGCAGAAAAATGAGGCAGATTTGTCATACAGGTTTAGCCTGTATGAGCAAATAGGAAGAGAGGGAAATATTAGGTAGCCAACTGGAAGTTACTGAGATGTGCTACAGCTGAGCTGGGCATTTCCAAGGACAGAAGCTTAGATGGATCAGTTTCTGTGGCAGCAAGTCAGCAGTCACAATTTCCTCTTGGTTTCTGTGACATTAAGTGATCCTCTGTGATTCCCTGCATTCATGAAGCTATTTCATGTGAGTGATGGGAGCTGGTATGAAAGAGGAGCCCTGTTCCTCTGCACTGGGACCTGTGTACAGGGGCTTTGACCTGCCCTTCCTCAAGCCTTTAGTGGCTGAATTGGAGCCAGAGAAGTCTAATTGCTAATAAGCAATTGCTTTTCTATTGTTCTTGGAAATGATCTTGGTGGATGGTGACAATGATTTCTTTTTGCCTTCTTGCTTTTGTACTGCTTTCATGCTGTGCTTTTTTTGCTTGTTGCCTATGTCTCATCTCACTGCAGCCAGGGGATTTGCCATATCTCATCTGGTGCCTCATTATGTATCTGCTGTACTGCATGACTCAATTAAGTGAAATTACTTTTAACTGTTACTGTGGAAGGCTCTGGCTCTTTGGACAGGTTCCTCTTGTGAATGGCCCTGAGGGGATTGGGAAGAGGCTGGTGGGGGGCTGTGTTGTGGGCTACAGGAGCACCAGGCAGGGAAAACAGTGTGGACTGCCCCTGCTGCTTGGCTTGCCCAGTGAGAAATGGGTTAGTGCCAGCTGGAATTGTTTGTGTGCCTCTCCTGCAGCTCTGTGAAAATCAAGCCCCAAATCCTGAGCTTCACCATCAGTGGGAGGGGGCACGAGCCGCAGGTGACAGTCGTGTGCCCGAGAGCTCGCAGCAAGAGAGGAAATGCCGTGCTGCGCTTCCAGAGGCTCCAGCTGGGGGATTTAGAGTTGCTCCCCCTGGTCGTCCGTAACAACGGCATCGTACCTGTCAAGGTGAGGACCTGCTCAAGGAATGGGCTGGTTTGGGAATAAGTGCTTGTGGCACAGGGGGAGGGTCCCAAAAACCATGGCAGACCTGGCAAGAGGTGTCACAAATTCTTTTTAAGCAAGGGACTGGCATCTGTTCTCCAAGAAGGGAGTTCTTGAAAATTTTCCATCCAGTCTTTCTTCTTTAAGTTGAACACAAGGAAGGTGGTGGAGTATTTCCCCCCATCTTTCAGGTTTGTTCTCAAGGAATGTGTGATTTTCCAGTTCCATTAGGTTGTATTCCCCAGTTTACTATATTTTAAGCAAACTTAGTTGTGGTTTAATTATATTCTGCTTATTGCTTTCTGTCCTGTTTGGTTCCGTGTTGGTTCAATCCAAATGGCTCTAAAGAGCCCTTTTTCCCAGCTGGTTTGACTTAACTTTTGTGCTCAGTGCTGTTTGCAGTGGGAGAGGTGCTGGGTTCCTATGCAGGACCAGCAGCACTGTGGTGTCAGTCCCTGTGCCATCCTGTACTCACACCAGTATCATTGTGCTCTGTGTTCCCTTTTCTCAGTTTATGTTACACCTGGAGGATGAGCATGGAGCATTCTTCTTGAAAGCCAGGCGCTCCACACTGGAGAGATTCCACACTGAAGATGTGGGAGAGGACTCTGTTGAAAATGGTAAATTCGTTAACCATGAAGTGCGATGGTGCACAGAGGGAAAACGTGTGCCCTGCTCTTGGCTTCTCTGAGCTGCAGCCAGATGTTGGACACACTTTCTTTCCTTGGGCTCTCTGTCCCCCGAGCTTTTCATGGGGACCTTTTGCAGGGTTTCCTCCTAGCAAGGAGTAGGAAGTTCTTGTGTTCTTCTAGACGTGGTGGGCTGGGTTCTGGGGGACTCTCACTGCCTCAGTGCAGCCTCTGAGGTATTTGCAGCATGTGGCAAGGTCCCAGCCTGAACGGACACAGCCCTTGAGCACACAGGCAGCCAGCAGAAGCCCAAAGTGCTCTTTGGCTCAGCTTTCCATGTGGCTGGAGCTGTCTGGAAGCGATGGAATGAGGGCTGGGCATCAACCTGAGGTTAAGCTGCTTAAGTGGTGATGTGTCTGGAGATGGCAGTCTTGTGAACATAAGAAGAGGGTCGGGAACCACTGCGGGTAGAACAACCTGTGCTCAGAAGGCAGCTGGTTTCAACCTTCTGTTCCTCATATATGGAAATATTTCCTCTGTACAACTGTATCACTTAATTCTGATTTCCATTGCTGTGCAGAGAGCAAGCCCCCAGGGAAGCCTCTCCTGCTTCTGCATCGTGGGCAATCGGCAGAGTTTGATGTCATTTTCAATCCCACCCTGGCTCAACGTGTGGAAGGGAAGATCCGCGTTTTAGTGGGGGACACCTACTCTGACAAGACCCTGATAGAGCTGGTGGGTGAAGGCCACAAGGATGAATTCAGCCTCGACTGTCTAGAGGAAGACCCACAGTTGAGGAATGATAAGAGCAGTTTGAACAAAGACATCATTGATGGTAAGAGAGGAGAGGCTGCCAAGGTGGAACAAGGAAGAAGAAAATATCTGATCATGTGTGTCCTCTCTCTAGGCAGGCCTGGGCTGTCACCCCTGGACATGGAGGCCTGTGGGTGTGGCAGCCATGCATGCAGAGCAGTGTGTGCTGTGCTGCATGGCGCTGGCTCAGGGGTGTGCCAGGGTGTTTCCCTGAAAGTGGTGGGATGGGGAACTGCCTGGGGAGCTCCCTGCCAGAGGGAGGAAGGCTTGGAGCAAGGAAGCATTGAACATACAGGAGTCTGTGCATGTGAGGGGGGTGGGGTGGAACTCCCTGCATGCTGAGATCCCTTGCTTTCCTCCTTAACAGCTGTCAGACTGAACCACATCCAGTTTGGGGACTGTCCTGTTGGGAAGCCCTGCCACAGGATCTTCACCATCACCAACCACACCCGCATGACGTTCATGCGCTTCGAGTGGGAGGCAGACGTCCCATTCCAGTTCTCCCCCAGGGTGAGTGGGGGCTGCTCTGCCTTTCCCCATTGCTCAAGCCCTGCCCTGGCGTTCCTGGGAGCTGGCAGGGAGACCTCACATGTCAGTGCTAGCCCATTCCAGTGCCACACAGGAGATGCACTCCCTGGCTTGGCTGGGCCAAGGCTGCCAGCCTTGCAGAAAAGGCTTCGCGTTATGGGAGGTGGTACCTTCTCTTCATACTTTTGTCTATCAAACTTCACAGAAATCCACACTGAGGTGCAGGTTCCTGGCACAGCTGCTCACCACATCAGTCCCCTTTGCTATATCAGTCCTGCCCTTGGCAGTGCTTCCAGTTTGGTCTTGATTCCCTGATTCTCCCTAGGTGGGACATCTCCACCCTGGCTGCACCAAGGCCATCACAGTGACCTTGAAATCAGATGTCCCAGCCACCTTCAGGAGGCACCTTGTGAAATGTAAGGTGACCAAGATCAAATTTGAGCTGCCACTATGGAATGTTCCAGACTGGGATGACGAAATGTGCACTGTCATGTGGAAGGACATCACCGGGAACCAGGAGCCAGCAGCCCAATGGCCTGAAAAAGAGAAGGTAAGAAGCAAAATGGCAAACAAAGCCACCACAGCTTTTCCAAAAAGAGCCACCATAACACCATCACTGCTGGCTGAGCAGCTCCTGCTTCCTCTGGACACTGGACAGCCCTGAGGTTCACCAGCAGGGCATTCTAGGGGAGAGGTGGATGCACATGACCCTCACACAAGAGGGGAAGCCTTTAGACAAGAGACCATTAGCCACACGCTATCAGTCTGGGCCACAAGCACAGTGCTGCAGCCCATGTTGAATGGGAGACAATGTTTTATGATTATCTCATTTTATGGTGTTTGAAATCTCTCCATATGATTTGGTGCCTTTTCACCAACAAGGAGTTAAGTCTGCTGCACTCTGTCTCTTCTTTAGAAGTGGAGACAAATACACTTCTACTGCACCTGCTGGTGAACGCCAAGGTTTGTCTCCATGGATACCAGAGATTTTGGTTGTGGTCTCTGTATTGGGAGGGTTATCTCATCATGGAGTAGCCCAGGCACTGTGTGACCGTATGGAGGAGTCTGAAGAAGGATCATCTCTGGAGACTCTTGCTTTTATTGTCATTATTGCCAAACACACTCAGCTTGGGTGAAGGCTCTTTCCAAGTTTCTGGACCATTTTAAGGCCTCTAAACCATCCTCTTTTCTATCAGAACATCTGCAGTTGGACACTTTCCTAGTGAGATCTTTCACATCCCAAAATGCCCATCCCCAGCTGCCAGCAGTGTGGCTGTTGCTCCACAGGTGACATCTGGAAAGCACTTTCTCCTAAGACAAGAAGAAAAAGGTGCTTCCTAGAAGTCTGTAGTCATGGGGTTCTCCACCCACAGAGCTCCAGCAGGGGAACTTAACCCTAATTTTGAGACCTGCTGGATTTCTAGGGGACCAGGGAAAAAGTCAGTCCCTCTCCAAGGTTGAAGTACAGGGATTGGAACGCCGCTGTAGTCTCCATGGGTACATTAACAGCTGTGCTAGGACTGCTTTGATCAGTGGGCAGAAACAACTACTGCAGCACAACAGTCCCCATTCTGTCATCTTTCCAGGGAAGTAAAAGTGAATGGTCCTTTCTAGTCCCTCTATGAGGCTGATGTTGGAGGCCCAAAGATTCCCTTCTCAGCCTGACTTTCTGGGCTCTGCTCAGCGATTCTTTTCTCCTCTTTTGCAGACAGTGGAGACAGTCCCGGAACCGGCTCACACTGTGCTGAAGAAGAGCGGCCAGGAGGCCGAGCTGTGCCTCAGTGCCTTGGTTGCCTACGCCCAGTTCAAACTGGACACAGTCGTGGTTCAGCTCAAGGACACCTTGCCCTTCCAGACAAGGACAGCCACGTGAGTGCTGAGGCCAGGCAGGGCCCTGCCAGCGGGAGCTGCCTTTGTGGAACTTTGTGCTGGCCGTGGCTGGGGAGACAAAACTCACAACTCGAGCTCCAGGTGCTCAGGAGACAAAACAGCCTCATTTATTATTCAGAGCTCACTGAAATACCCAATGCAAATCTCCTGGGCTAGACAGCCATTGGCTGAGATCTCTCTCCTGCCCAACTTCCTGGCCAGTGCTGTGCTCACTTCTCAGCTTGGATGGGGCTGGCCAAGGGTCCCCTGTAACTTATCTGGGAACACGTTCAGGCATGAACTAGGCCAGCTGAATTGGATTTGTGTTATGGCCACATTCACTGTGTCCAGTCCAGACCAGCTGTACTGTGACAATGCTGTGACACCTTTGCCCAGGGCTGACCCAGTGCCTGCTTCCCAGAACTCCACCCCAGCCAAAACCAGCACAGGCTTGTTCACATGCATGCCAAGCCAAGCAGGAGAGGGTGGTCAGGAGAGGCTCAATGCTGCCATTTTCTGCTGAGAACAGCCACGGGTTTGCTTTCACTGCGTGTCACCTGTTCTCATCTGCTCAAGAATAAGTTTGCAGTCAAAGCAAGACCTAAAGAAAGTCCAAAGTAAGCCCCTTAGCTTCAATGTCCTGGGCACCATGTTGGCCCTTTCCTCTTCAACTTCCAGACTTTGAAATACTTTTCTGGGCCACCCAGGAAGGACAGCAGTCTGAGCATGGCAGGGTTGCCTGGGGAAGAAGATGCTCCTCAGCAGAAAGTGGTAGCAGGAGTCCCTCAGACAATGTTACTGTACTATTTGCTTTCTATTTATTGGACTTTTTTTTTAATTCCTCCTTCTTGCTTTTCAGTTTCAGGATGCACAACACAGGGAAGGTGGCCCTGGAATACTTCTGGGAGGAAGCTGCTCCTGCAGATAGTGAAGCAGTGAGGATGCCATATTCACCCTCTCCGATGGGTAAGGGCATTTCACTTGGTAGCTGAGGGCCTGGGGAGAAGACCCTGCCCCTTCACCCCAAAACTTGAATTCCTTTTTCCTCCTTGTCCACACGTTCACTTTCATCAGCATCTTCCCAGCTGCAGCTGGAGAGTTTTCTCCTTGCCCCCTCTGCCTTTCAGCCCCTTTTGTTCTTGCTCTGCCACTTCAGCTCTGCAAAGGAGCTGAGCCAGGCTCTGGGGAGAGCCACGTGCTGGGTCAGGACTGGGTGGGGGGACATCAGGTCATTGCTTTGAGAAGTCTGAGACTGGGGAGAGCAATGGTGTAACGAGTGAGCTGCCCTGCAGCCACTGTCTGTGTGCAGTTCCCCACTCCAGGGCAGCTGCAAAGTCACTGTCTAAAACCAGCTCCTGCTTTGGCACAGGAGTGTGTGCTGCAGCAGAGACCCTGCTCCCAGAAGCTCTGTTCCCTGCTGGGAACTTGGCCAGAGATGCTCCAAGTGCATCCCAGCTCTCTTCCACCTATGTGCTGCTGCAGGAGGCAGCGTTGCTGGCAACACAGATTTTGTCTTTGAATGGTGTCCTCTTCCTCTCTGCAGGTGGGCTCATCTCTGCTCCTGTTGTAAGGCAGCGCAGAAAGCTGGTGCTTCTTTTCCGGGGGGAGCAGGACCATCCTTTTGAGACGCATCCTTCTGAGCTGCGGCGCCTACAGTGGCTTGCCGAGGAGCAGCAAGATTCCGAGCAGGAACAGCTGCAGGATTCCGAGCAGGAACAGCAAGATTCTGACCAGGAGCAGCTTTCTGAGGAAGAGCAGCTGGATGCCAAGCAGAAGCAGCGTTCCAAGAAGCGGTGCCGCTCCAAGGAATGGAATCTCTCCCCGCAGCGTGCCACTTCCTCCCTGGAAGTCCTCCCAGATGTCACCCATGACCAGTCACTGTTCTCCATCAACCCCAACTTCGGCACCATCGCTCCTGGCCAGAAGAAGACCTTTCATGTGCTCTTCTCCCCAAAGGATGTGGGGAACTTTGAGACCACCATGCTGTGCAGGTGGGAAACATGGACACACTTGCCAACTCACACTTCTGATGGCTATCACTGAATCACAGGGTGGGACAGGGTGGAAGGGACCACAGGAGGTCATCTGGTCCCACTTCCCTACTCAAGCGGGGTCATCCCAGAGCACATGGCACAGAGCAGTGTCCAGAGGGCTCTGCAATAATTCCAGTGAGGGACACTCCACACCCTCTCTGGGCAGCCTGTCACCCGCAAAGGGAAGAAGTTCTTCCTCAGGTTCAGGTGCAATTTCCTGTTCAGGTTCTGCCCGTTGCCTCTTGTGCTATTGCTGGGCATCACCAAGCACAGCCTGGTTCATCCCCTAACACCCTCCCTTCAGTCCCTCTGACCGGGATGGGGAGGTGGGCCTGGAGACAAGCAGCCCCAGAGAGGCAGCAGCTCCCACAGGAGCGCAGAGAGATCATCTGGCCTTGGTAGGGAGACACTGGCAAAAGACACTGTATGAAACATTAAGCTCCTGGAGGGTTGCAAGATCTTGAATGAGAGACCCAGGGACCAGCCAGGCCCTAGCTCTGCTTCTGGCACAGAGCTGCTCACTGCTTGCACAGAGGGAGGATGCAATGCTGTGTGCTCTGCAAGGAGGCAGAAAAGCGTCTGGCTGGAAATGTTTGTCTGGCTAATACCAGTCCCTTTCTCCCCAGCATTCCTAACCTGGAGCAGACTCACAGGACGGTGCAGGTGGTTCTGAAAGGCAGAGCCCGGCAGTGGAAGCGTTTTGAAAAACCGAAATGCTCTGCCTTACTGCAGACAGAGGAAGGCCAGGGACACAAGAAGCAGCTGCACTGGCAACCAACACCACAGTGACAGCATTTGTGTCAGCTGGAGCATCCAGCAGGAGCCAGCAACATCTTGTTTCCTACTGCTGATGGTCTCCCACCCTTTACCTGAGACCTCTGCAGCTGCCCTTCCCAGCTCCAGCCATCATCATCTTTTAATTAATTTTGTTAATTAAATAATTGTTTGTTAATTTGTCAAATACCTTAAGTTTCAGTTAACTGTAAATAAACATTTGCTAATAAGTTGTTAACTGTTAACCATGGTGCCAGAGATCTTTCCTTAAACCCCACTACCCCAGTTCAAACCCCCAAGTTAGTACATTCTGAGGTTCCCCCCAGTTGTCTCCAGTTACTCTGTTCACCCTCTCCTCCCTGGTGTACCCAGAATGGCTCCTGGAGAGCACAAGATGGTGGGGACCGCATGGCCAGGCCCTTCCCTTTTACTTCTCCTCCCCAAAATCCTTTCCTTCTTCCTACCTCCAACCCCTTCTTCCCTGATGCTCCTCCCCCTGTTATCTCTCCTCCTCCAGTTGTCCCTCCCCTTTCTGTCCCCTCGGACCCCTCCTTCTCCACTTGGGCTCCTCCTCCTGAAAAGGTCCCCACCCCTTCCTTTCACAATGGCCCCTCCTCTGAGCCCTCCTCTTTCCCCTGCAGCACCGCCAACCCTCTTCTGACTTTCAGTTCCCACGCCCCTCCTTCTGGTTCCCACACCCCGTGAGCCACAAGTGCCGAGCCCAGGAACCGGAACCCAGAACAGGAGACCCTTCCTCTTGCCACTCCAATTATGTTCAATTATGTGGGAGTGTGCTTCAGGAATGGGAGCCATTCTCATTTCAAAACAAAAGAGAACTCTGCAAAGCCCAGAAAGAGTTTGGAAAGGGAAGCAAATATTTTAAGGGCCTTTTAAAGGCCACCCTCTCCTCCAATCTCTCGGTCCCGTATGACCTCCATGATTTATTTTCGTGCCTCCTTACCCCATCAGAATATCTTGCATGGGAGGGGGCATGGAAGAGGTCATTACAGGCCGAATGTCCTGAGCTATTGCAAAGTTCCGACAGCGCCCTTGATGCCATTGGGAATAAAATAACAACCGAGCACTTGAGCGGCGATGGGGAATGGGCACAGGCGAAGGACCAGGCCCGGGTTTTGCCAAGGCCGGTCCTTGAAAAGATCAAAACAGCTGCAGAGAAAGCGTTCCTCACGTTACCATCCAGAGAACCCCAAGCGAGTTCCACAATCATTCTGCACCAGCATTTTTGAGAAGAGTTGGCCGTCACACTGGGAATTGAAACCATGGCAGGCACCATACAGGGCATGGGGGGAGCTTGTTCTTGTTATCTTTTCTATTTTTAAGAGATGTTGTTAAGAGATACGGAAATTCTGTGCACTGACAGAGCTCTTGTAAGAACTGTAAATTAGTACAACGCCTTTGGGTTTAAATTCAAGCCAGAAGCACCCCTGCTCCCAGAGCAGCAACCCTTCTGTCACTGCTCTTGGACTGCAGCTTCACAAACAGGTGAAACAGACAGACCTCAGCTTAGAAGACCTAAAAGCTAACTTTGTTTTCCTTGAGCAGATTCAGGAGCTACCTGTATTATATATATAAATACTTAACAAGAAAAGAGCAAGAGTGTCAAAAAGGCAAAAGAGCTTGTAGAAAGTAACTTTGATCAAAAATACAGTGGGTTAATAGAGCAGTCTGAAGATGACATTCACAATTTTCCTGGTGATATTGTGCACTGTACTGTAACAGTGGGTAACAATTAGACATAGCCAGTAGGATAACTGGATATTCAATCATTGAATTCTCATTCTTCTGAACACTTCAGCTGTGCTGTAAACTTCAGAGACATTTTTTCAGCAGCTTTCAACAAGTTACTCTGGATTCATCATTCCTGAGACCTAATTGAGTCAAAATGCCAAGTGGGATTATTCTTTCTCAAAGCCTGGAGCCACACAGAGTGAACAAGTACATAAATCATCATGTGCATCCCCATACACCTAACAGTCCAGCCACTAACCAGAGTTTACAAAGGAAAATTCATCATGCACAGTCATTTTTTCACTTTTGCTACAAATTATGTAAAAGAATAAGCTACAAATAGTATCTGAAACCTGTTTAAACTCAGGGATAGTGATGCGGTGCCACAGTCCCAGGCCAGCTCACCACCACCAAGGCACCCTGACAAGTGTGGGGAACAGCTCCTGAATTTCACAGCAGGAGCTGAACCTTCGAGCCGCTGCCCTACAGCACGTTAGAGCTGTCAGCACAAGGAAGAGGGAAAGGACGAGGAGAAGGCTCTCTGAACGGCACCCAGGAACAAGCACGTGCTCTGAACGGGTCACGGACAAAGCCACAAGCACTCTGTGCTGGGGATTAAATAGAAAGAGTGGCTACAACCTGTCAACCAATGAGGAGCCAACAGGGCAGGAGCATCAGGCGGGATTAACAGCACAGGGACCAATAAGGATAAGGGGGAGGAGAGAACAGGTCACACGGGCCAATGGGACCTCGAGGATTGGGGGATTGACAAGGGGGTGGGGCAATCAGGGATTGGCCCAACTGGGCATTGACAGGGAAGGGTCTGGAAGAAGGGGCAGTGACAGGCAGGGAAGGTTTGGGGTAAGGGGCTTGGGTCACAGTGATAGGCAGCGTAGGGGAGGATACAACTTAGGGGCAATCCAACTTTGGGGGAACACAGGAATATAGGAACAAACCATTAACTGTACAACCAGAAATTAAGAAACTATTAAAATGAACACATGCCGCAACAGGATGGCATTGCAATACCCTAAAAAATTCCAAGGGTACCTAGTGCTGCTGCAGTAATACAAGAGAACTGTAACTATGTGTTACTAGTTGTTATCCATATTAGATAAAATTGGCTTAACTCAGCTTTATAAAGCAGGAAGCAAGTCATGGAGAGTTGAAATGATATAGCTGGGACAGTGCAGCCATTCTGTTTTTTGCGAGAGATGCTCTTAAGCCGTGGTGGTAGTAACGTGCTCATCTCCTGTAATTTTGCTCCTTGTGATCTACTTATCCACCTCTCAAGTTTTTTGATCTTTTTTCTTTTTCTTCACTTCTTCAGCTGACTGCCAAAAGGAAACACACAACTTCAATGTTACTACCAAAATAATATATCTATTTTTCAAAGTAAGAAATACTTAGAGCTTTCAGAAAACACAACAGAAGTGTTGGAATGTATAAACAGTAGAAGATATTGAACAGTATTTTCACACTGTACATGTACATCAGCCAAACAAACGGATAGTAGGGCTTGAGGAACAAGGATATAAATGAAGCTTCATTGAAAGGGCTTATTTTGGTTTCTATATGCGGTTACCACCATGATATAAATAATTCACAATCCATTTAAATTTTCTTAAGTTGTATTATTTCATGATCAGCTATGATTTATTTAATTTCTGTTGTACCCTTCACTGAATGATCTGAGCACAATCTCCAAACAAGGCAAATGGTAGAGTAGCAAAGGGCTAACAGGATAAGTCATATTGGCATTTACTTCTGATGACTCACCTCTGAAAGAAAAAGGCAGTAGCTGTTTTTGGCAGAGAAGTTGCATTTACAAATTGGCTTATGGATGCTAAATCTAAACCACAGTGCCTGTAAAAATTACAGGCCGCCTAGCTCCTCGGGCTGCCTGAGAAAATAGCCTGGGAAAAATATGAGAAGGAATTGAAACAATTCCCAGGGACACTAAACAGCCTTGCAGGTGTTGTTTTGCAGTTTTGTTTTCTCTTGCAGGAGAAGGCCAGGGGGGTGATGGGCCCCCCCTGACCAATGATGGTGATGTAGCACTTTGTTAACCAATAGGAGTTTCTTTTCTGTACCTTCCACGTACCAGTCTATAAAACAGGCCTGAAGTAATAAACCAAAGAATTCTCGTGTTGTGACTCCCTTGAGAGTCCAGTGTCGTTCTTCCTCGCCGTTCCCAATCGGAGCGACATCTGGTGACCGCCGACGTGTGGTGCAGCCGACCCTCCGAGGTCTGGTAACCGACGTGACTTCTGCTAATCCCCTGAGGGTAAGCAGCGAGCGGGAAAAAGCCAGCCCTTCCCCCTAGAGGGGTAAGTGGAATTCTCCCGGGCTTTCCTAGAGGAAGCTGGTTCTGGAAACCAACGGGATAGTGGAGCCTGCCTGTGAGTGGGTTTGGAACGGCTCATCTTGGCAAAGCAGAGCTCAAAATCCCCGGGTCTGAGCCGACAGCGTGTGCGTAATTGCATTCGCGGATCCGCCAAGATAAAGTCCTCATAATGGGGAACTGTACTTCAGCTGATGAACAGCTTGCCTACCTTGCATGGCAGGAAGCCCTGCCCCGCATGGGACTCAGTGTTTCTGAAGATGCCATGCGTGCTTTATTTCAGTGGGTGAAAGAGCAAGGTTTTGTTGTGACTATGGACAATGCCTTTGATCTCGAGACTTGGTCGTCGATAGGGGACTATTTATGGTCGGAATTGACTAACGGAGATACCAGCGTGGGTGGCCTGGCGGCCACCTGGGGAGCGCTTTTTAAGGCGCTGGAACGGAGCCAGTCTGAGAACATTGAGGCCGGGATGGAAGACTTAGATACCAGGAGTGCCTCTTTTGTGCGAGATGAGACACTGGGGGATGACACCGTAGATGAGTGGCGTAGCGCTTCCTCGGAGCGGCCTGGGTCCCCGGAGGACTTGGGCCGCAGGTGGAGGCAGGCTGCGCGCCAGAAATTCCCCCCCCCAGGACCGATGCAGCAAGCACCGCCGCCAGCGGCGACGGGGGGTGCTTCCACCCCCCCGCTGCCTTCCACGGGGCCGGCGCTGCCCCTCCCCCGCACTCACCGCGGCTGCTCTGCCACCGTACCTGCTGTAGCTTCTGAGCGGCAATCTACATGGCCTGAGGTGACCGGCCCGCCCGTCTCTTCTGGTGCTCGGGACGACCCAGCAGACACTCTGCCCTGTGACCATCTCGGGCCGTCCCCACCCCATCCAGTAGCCGCGTGTCCGCAGCGGCGGGCACAATTTTGGGATATGGTGAGACAGCTTTTGTGTAAACAACTAGCAAGAGACAATGCTAATGAAGATTGTAGGAAGATCATAGAGGCTCTTCCGGGAGACCCTTTGATACCAGAGATGGTCCAAGCCTGTGCCAAAGTGGGCTCTGTGGGGCACAAAATGTCTGCTCTGGCAGCCGCTCTGGCGTCAAAACAACCAGGACGCCAGGGTGGTTCCAAGAAGGGAAAGGATGCTCAAGGCAAGGCTCGGCAGGGGCAGCAGAATAACAAAGGAAAAGGAAAGTTTTTGTGTGCTAGATGTCACAAACCAGGTCATTTTGCTGATCAATGTAGATCTAGATATCATGTCAATGGTCAGCTTTTGGGGGATTCGGGAAACGTGTACAAGAGCGCACGGGGGACCTGCGCTCTGACACAAGTGAGTTCCCAGGGCACAGCCCCCCCACAGGCCTACTCAGCCAGCTTAGAGGCAGCACCCAGGGGGCAGCTGGAGTGGATGTATACACCGCAACAACAGTGACATTAGATTCTACTTATGTGCATAAGGTTCCCCTGGCTGCTTTTGGTCCTCTGGGTCAAGGTTTGAGTGCACTGCTTGTGGGAAGATCTAGTGCAACACTGCAGGGGATTTTTGTACACCCAGGGGTCATTGATGCTGACTTTATGGGACAAATCTGTGCCTTGGTTTCTACTCCTTCCCCCCCGTTACCATCCCTGAAAAAACTCGCATTGCTCAACTTGTGCCTTTTAAGTCCTGTGTTCCTAGGACTGCTGATCGGGCTCACGGGGATGGTGGCTTTGGATCTACCGGACTGCCCCAAGTCCTTTGGTCTGCCTGTATATCTATTCAGCGACCTCAAATGACATGCACCCTGAGTCTGCCGACTGCCAGCCCGCCGCAAATTCAGCTTCGGGGTCTCATCGACACCGGGCGGATGTGACGATCGTCTCCTTCTCTGCGTGGCCTCCGTCCTGGCCCCTGACTCCTATGGGATCGGCCATTGAGGGATTGGGAGGTACCACGCAGATATTTGTGAGCCAGCGGCCCGTGCTGATCAAAAACCCAGAAGGGCAAACAGCTACGGTCCGGCCTTATGTCACTGCAGCTCCATTGAACCTCTGGGGGCGGGATGTCTTGGCAGCATGGGGGGTGCGGATTGGGACACATTTTTGATAGGGGCCACTGTGGCGAAGGGCACACAACCTTCCACGCTGCCCTTATGGTGGCTGGTGACTAAACCCATCTGGGAAAACCAGTGGCCCCTGGCTAAAGAGAAATTGGTTGCCCTTCGTGAATTGGTCCAAGAACAGTTATGCCAGGGACACATTGAGCCTTCCACTAGTCCCTGGAACAGTCCCGTTTTTGTGATTAGGAAAAAATCTGGGAAGTGGAGATTGTTGCAGGATCTCCGCAAGATCAATGCAGTCATGGAAAGCAGGGGGGCACTGCAGCCTGGCATGCCATCACCTACCATGCTTCCCATGGGGTGGAAAATCCTGATCCTTGATTTAAAAGTTGTTTTTTTACTATCCCATTGCATTCTGAGGACAAATGCAAGTTTGCTTTCACAGTACCTATGATCAACAACGCTGAACCCGTGCAGAGGTATCAATGGAAAGTTTTGCCACAGGGCTGCAAGAACAGCCCGACTATTTGTCAGTGGTATGTAGCTCAGGCCTTATCTGGAGTCCGTGAGCAGTTCCCTGACGCTTATTGTTATCATTACATGGATGACATCCTGGTGGCAGCATCCACCCAGGATGAACTGCTGAGGATACAGCCCCAGCTGTTCGGAGCTCTGCGTTCTTATGGCCTGCAAGTAGCTCCGGAAAAGGTTCAGCAGCATCCTCCTTGGAAATATCTAGGAGTCAAAATCTTAGATCGAACCATTTGCCATCAAGAGGTGCAGTTCGTGAATTCTATCAAAACTCTGAATGATGCCCAAAAATTGATGGGTATCATCACATGGTTGCGTCCTTACTTGGGACTAACCACAGCACAATTGTCCCCATTGTTCAACCTTTTAAAGGGGGACCCTGATCTGAATTCCCCTCGGGAGCTGACTCCTGACGCGCAGCAAGCGCTGGAGGATGTTCAACAGGCTGTTTCTGCTCGGCAGGTTTACCGGGTAGATCCATCCATTGATATCACTGTTTTTATTACTTGTCCAGAGTCTCATCCCACAGGTATCATTGGCCAATGGAGTGAACAATGGGCTGATCCGTTGCACATTTTGGAATGGATCTTTTTGCCCCATCAACCAAAAAAGACGGCTCCCACATTATTTGAATTTGGTTGCTCAATTGATAATTAAATGCCGTCAGCGGTGTTTGCAGTTAATGGCAGCTGACCCTGAGAAAATTATCATCCCGATCCGGCGGGAGGAATTTGAATGGAGTCTGACCAACAGTGCCTCTTTACAGAGTGCGCTAGAAAACTTTTCAGGGCAGATTGCCTATCATCTGCCCAGCCACAAATTGCTGCAATTAGCAGGATCAGCTGAATTGTCCTTTCGGCAAAAAAGTAGTCGGGTGCCAGTGCAAGGACCCACCGTCTTCACTGACGGTTCGGGAAAAACGGGGAAAGCCATTGTTACATGGAAGGATGAGTCTGAGTGGCAAGTGCTGGAAGGCCATGAGACAGGCTCAGCCCAGCTAGTCGAACTAAGGGCCGCTACCATGGCATTCCAGCGGTTTTCTCAGGTACTGCTGAATTTAGTCACTGATTCTGCTTATGTAGCAGATTTCGCTAAACGTTTAGATTGTGTGCTCCTGAAAGAAGTTGATAATGAATGTCTATTTCAGCTGCTGAAGTCTTTGTGGTGTGTGATCCAAGCTCGAGTTCACCCATATTACATTCTGCATATTCGGAGTCATACCAATCTACCAGGTTTCATAGCAGAAGGTAATGCCAGGGCTGATAGGTTGGCTAACCCTGCTTGGGTAGCGCCTCAGCCTGACAAAATTGTACAAGCCAAAGCATTGCATGATTTTTTCCACCAAAGTGCACATACTTTGCAAAAACAGTTTCACTTAACACCGACCGAAGCGCGTGACATTGTCAGTTCTTGTGCTGACTGTCATGGGCTCGCAGCACCTCTGCCAGCGGGGGTGAACCCCAGAGGGTTGAAAGCCCTGCAGCTTTGGCAGACAGATGTCACTCACATTGCTGAGTTTGGCAGACTTAAGTATGTGCATGTGTCTGTAGACACCTTTTCATCTGCTATGTGGGCATCTGCTCACACCGGGGAAAAGGGTCGTGATGTTATTGCCCATTGGAAAATCGCGTTTGCAGTCTTGGGCATACCTTCTTCTGTTCAAGCTGACAATGGTCCTGCCTACACCTCACAAAAGACACAACGGTTTTTACAGTTATGGGGAGTTTCACATGCATTTGGTATTCCACATTCTCCCACTGGGCAGGCTATTGTCGAACGCGCTCATGGTACCTTAAAACGTGTTCTAGAAAAACAAAAAACGGGGATGGTTGGAGAAACTCCACACAGCCGACTGGAGAAAGCCTTGTACACAATTAGTCACCTCACAGTGAAAAAGAATTCAGATAACCCTGTCATCTTGAATCATTTTCTTTCATTGCAGTCTGCAGGCGAGGTGCACCTGCCTCGAGCGAAAGTTTGGGTGAGAGACCTGACCACCAACAAGTGGCAAGGCCCGTGCGAGCTCATCGCTTGGGATCGTGGGTATGCATGCGTTTCCACGGACACTGGAGTACGGTGGATACCTGCAAGGTGTGTTCGCCCTGATCTGCAGCATCAAAAGCAGAAAGCAGTCAACAGGCGACCGTCAGATGGTGACCAAGATACCGATCATCATTCAGATGGTCCTTCTACAAGCAGAGACTAAATATTCTTACCTGTCGACAAGTTAAACTGTCAGTTTGAACAAATTAACAATGTTATTTGTTGTGTGAGAGTGTGTGTTGGTTTACTGAATTAGAGACATTGGAGTCAACCATCGAATCCCTGCAAAGAAAACAATTCTTAAATACCAAAACATAAGCCAAAATTCTAGATTAATTCTAGATTAGCATCCATTCAAAGTTCTAGCAAAGAACCCTCTTCTGCTGTGTTTGTTCTCCCTCCTGCAAGGGCCCAGCAGGACGTGACAAACACTGCCCTTTTATTTATTTTTTTTTAACAAAAAGGGTGAATTATGGATGCTAAATCTAAACCACAGTGCCTGTACAAATTACAGGCCGCCTGGCTCCTCAGGCTGCCTGAGAAAATAGCCTGGGAAAAATACGAGAAGGAATTAAAACAATTCTCAGGGACACTAAACAGCCTTGCAGGTGTTGTTTTGCAGTTTTGTTTTCTCTTGCAGGAGAAGGCCAGGGGGGTGATGGGCCCCCCCTGACCAATGATGGTGATGTAGCACTTTGTTAACCAATAGGAGTTTCTTTTCTGTATCTTCCACGTACCAGTCTATAAAACAGGCCTGAAGAAATAAACCAGGGAATTCTCATGTTGTGACTCCCTTGAGAGTCCAGTGTCGTTCTTCCTCGCTGTTCCCAATCGGAGCGACATTGGCTCACCTCATTGGCAGCAGAACTCCCTTGTTTCTTATAAAAGCTGCTCATCAGCTTGAGTGGGGAGAAGGTGCAAAAGGGTGAGAGAGGCTGACGGAGCTCTGAGGATCCAATGGTGCAAAGATCTGAAAGGTGAAATACCTTTCCTTGAGTTCAGGGTCATTAGGGAAAAGGAGTGCTGAAAGCTTGGTTCTATCAGGCACATTCACCTAGTAAAAGGTTTTTTTCCAGCAGCCATGTGTGCAGCCAGTGCCACGGGATGGCTGCTCTTTCTGTTGTGGGGGCATTGCAGCCTCCAGCTGCAGAGTATGCAAACTGAGCTGCATTGAAATGTGTCCTCCAGAGCTCAGTTTTAGGCTGGTCCTGGTTACCATCTTTACTGATCATCTGGATGTGGGGATTGAGAGCACCCTCAGTAAATTTGCAGAGGCCCAGTTGGGTGGGAGTGTGGATCTGCTGGAGGATGGGAAGGCTCTGCAGTGAGACTTGGACAGACTCAATCAGTGGGCCAAGGACAATGGTCTGAGGTTCCACAAGGCCAGGTGCCACATCCTGAGGGTCACCAGACACCTCAGAGTGAGCCAGAGTGTGCCCAAGGGGGCAAGAGGCCACGGGCACCTGGCCTGTATCAGCACCAGTGTGGGCAGCAGGAGCAGGGCAGTGCCGGCCCCTCCGTGCTGGGCACTGGTGAGGCCCCACCTCGAGTGCTGTGCCCAGCTCTGGGCCCCTCATGAAAAACAACATTGAGGGGCTGGAGTGTGTCCAGAGAAGGGCAGTAAGGCTCATGAAAGGTTGAGAAAATGTCCCATGAGGAGTAGCTGAGGGAGCTGAGTTTAGTCAGTGTGGAGGAGGCTCAGGAGGGACCTCACTGCTCTCTCCAACTCCCTGCCGGGGCCATGCAGTGAGGTGGGGCCGGTCTCTTCTGCTGGGCCTGCAGTGAGAACCAGAGGAACTGGCCTCACGCCGAGAGAGGAAATTCAGGTTAGATTTTAGAAAAAAATTTTCGCTGTTCAGGTGTTCAGGCCTGGGAATAGGTTGGCCAGGGAGGTGGTGGAGTTGTCATCGCTGGAGGTGTTAAAGAGGCCTCTGGATCTGATATTCGGAAATGGTTTAGTGGTTTAGGGTTTGCAGTGGCAGATGCTGGGCTGACATTGAACTGAGTGGTCTTAAAGACCTCTTCCACCCCTGACGGTTCTACAATTGCAAGAGCTTCCTAGCTGGCTGAGGGGAAGGCTCAGGGCTGTCCCGAGTCCGCCGCGCCCTGAGGCGCTCGGGCGGCGCTGCGGCTGCGGCGGCTCCTGAGGGGCCGAGCCGGGCGCTGCCCTCAGCACCGCGGGGCCGCCGCTGCCCCTCAGGCCAGCGATCCCATCCCTCAGCCCGGCGATCTCACCCCTCAGCCCGGCGATCTCACTCCTCAGACCGGCGGTCTCACCCCTCAGCCCGGCGATCTCGCCCCTCAGCCCGGCGGTCTCGCCCCTCAGCCCGGCGATCTCGCCCCTCAGCCCGGCGGTCTCGCCCCTCAGCCCGGCGGTCTCGCCCCTCAGCCCGGCGGTCTCGCCCCTCAGCCCGGCGGTCTCGCCCCTCAGCCCGGCGGGCAGCGCTCGGCAGCGGGGACCCGCCTCGCCTCGGGATCTGCCCGGAGCCCCCCGCTCCGCCGGGTCACAGGTACCTAAAGCCTGTGATCCTGACGAGCCTGTGCTGTGGCCGTGGTTGGTGTCTCACACTTCTGCCATAAGAGCTTCAAGGGGAAGTTCACAAAAGTTTCAAAGCAGAAACCTGCACTAGTTCTGAGTGTAGTTTCAGAGCAGTTGGTGTGTGACAGGACTGGGGCTCAGCATGATGGACGAGCAGTGGTGTTCCCAGTGCCAGGAAGGGCTCGTCCCCTGCTCTTTTTATGGCAGATACTCTGTGTGTCAAAGCTTATTCAACTCTCTCTGGCTCCATGCTGGAGCTGATAAAGGTTTCTCTAAAAATGTACACACTGTCAAAATAAAAATGTTTAATTTTTTTTATTACTTTTTTATTTACGTTTAAACAAGAAAGAACTATTTCTAGCAAGTTATCACTTATATGAATACACATGCAAATGAGATCACAATAAAAATTTATCTAAATACATAAGAAATTAGGAGGAACAGATTGGATAGACCAGGATTAAACTACTAATTTTATTATGCTAGTTATAAACCCTGAGATTTTGATATTTCTGGATCTCAAACCTCAGAGAAATGTAGCATATCTACTCCAGGAGCTGGTAATGGAAGAAAAGAAATACAAGAGTCATTATTTGAATGTTTTAGGCCACAATTAAATGAGCTTGGACCTCCATCCTGTAATTTGTCTCAGTCATCCTTTTGTTTTCTTGCAGAAATCTGAGTTCTGGTCAGATCATCCTGTGTGATGTAAAGCTCTCCTGCTGTCTCCTGCAGCAGGCTCGAGTCTCTAATGAAAATCTCTTTTTCTACAGAAACTTAGAGAAAGTTGCCAGTATTGGCTCCTAAAATGAATGTAAGGTTAAGGTGTGTGGGGTTGAAACCAACCTATTTTCCTTTGCCATGTCTTGTTCTAGAAGAAAACCAGTGTGAGCTGCTTCAGAACAATGGTCTGCCACTTATGATTCAGGTATTGACAGAATCTCAGGACGAGGAACTCATCAAAGCTGCTACTTTTGTGCTGCAGAACTGCAAACAAATGAGTAAGCTTGCAGATATTGCTTTCCAAATGGTTCTTTCTGTCTCTGTGTTCTGCTGCTTCCCCAAATGATTTTAACTGTGGCAGCTTTGTAATTCTGTGTACTCCAAGACACGTTTGTTTTCTGCATAGAAAGTTGTTTATTTGTCATCAAGAACTGACTTGGGCAGCAAAAAGAGAAGTAAAAATTCCAACAGTGTTGCAGTAATGCATCTTTCCCAGTTCTGATTCTCCAAAATACCTGGTTTGTTTGCAAGGCCATCATTTGGAACTCGTTTCCAGTTCAGTCTCTCTCTCAAGAACATCTTCTCTATTCCATGGCATAGCTCAGTCAGCAGACCTTATCTCTGAGTTTGCAGACAGATGTATGAGACTATGTGAGCTTTCAGTCAGGCTTTGAGAATCCTCCACAATTCCATTTCTCACAGACAGGCCACTGGTTTCCTGGAGCCTCCCCAGTCCTGTGCTAACACTCCCTGTTTTCTACAGCCACAAACAGATAGAAAGGTTTGTCTAAGGCAGGAAGGCTCAATGCCAGTGCACCGACTAATTTCTGTTTTAAATCTTCAACCTTCTGCTCGTCTTTTCCCCTCCCAATCTCACCTTCTACTAGCTTTTCATACGAGAGCTTGAGGGCCTGAGTGTACCCTTTGATCCACAGCCTACAATAGCCCAACAAGTCTAAAAGTCTGCTAATCTCTCTCTCAGTTTTTGCTTGCAGGAGTGAGACTATCCCCTTAATTCTTTCAGGATTCAGTCTCTGGTTCCCTTGACAAATTATATGTCCTAAGTATTTTACCTCACATCCTACAAATTGAAGTTTCCCCTTTGATACCCTGAGTCCTTGGTTTCCCAGAAAATTTAATAATGCTATGGTGGATTCCTGAGCCTTCTTTTCATCCTTTCCTGAGAGAAGTAAATTTTCCGCATACTGGAGAAGTTTTATTTCAGGTGTGGTTGAGAAAAGTTGTAGTAGTTCCCTTAGGGCTTGACTATGGATGCTAAATCTGAGCCAGAGTGCCTGTAGTTATTGCAGGCCACATAGCTCTCAGGCCTGACTGAAGCCTAGCCTGGGAAATTCATGAGAAGGAATTAAAACAATTCTCAGAGATACTAAAACAGCCTTGCAGGTGTTGTTTTGCAACCTGTTGTTTCTCCTTGCAAGAGACAGTCAAGGGGGGCAGAGTGCCCCTGACCAATGATGGTGGTGTAGTACTTTGTTAACCAATAAGAGTTTCCTTTCTGTACTTTTCCACGTATCTGTCTATAAGACAGGGCTGAAGCAATAAACTAGGAATTCTCGTGTCGTGACTCCTTTGAGAGTCCATTGTCGTTCCTTCAAGCCGTTCCCAATCGGAGCGACACTTGACCAAATAAATTTAGGGATTCAGAAAATCCTTGGGGCAGCCTTGTACACATACACCACTGATTCACCACCTGCTACAACCTCTGTAGGTTTGATTGATCTGATGTGTGTTTGCAGTTAAAAACCCCACTATTCTGCCTAGTCCTTCCCTTTAATTTGACTCACGAGCTTCCCTTTTGCATCTCCCTCATTCCCCACATCTTTACCCTCCTTGGTTACAGCAGAGCTCAAACCCATTTTATTTCTGGTTAATCTGATTAGGTAAGAACCTGGGATTGTGATGTCATTGCATTAGCAGAAGGAAGGAATACTTCCTGCAGGAAAAACAGTGGAGGCCAAAGAACCAGCCAACCTCCAAATGCTGGCTCTCCCCTGGAGAGCTTCTCCCTAGGCCAGACACTTTGATGTCATGAAGAGAAAAAGTGTCACTGCCAGAGGCCTTGGAGTTGAACATGTTAATTTGTTCCACCCCATTGGTTTCCCTCCCTATCAATCCACCCCGATCCATGTATCCCAGTTTCCCCCTCCCCTCTCCTTCCCTATAAATATCACGGTTTTTCCCCAGTTCCAGGAGCTGCTGTCACTGGCTCTGTTCACTGAGGGCCCTGCTATAATAAAGGCCATTTCTCAGTGGAATGCCATCCAGCTCTCCAGTCTCTCTCTCCGTGTTGCCTGCACGCTGCCGCTGAGCTGAGCTGACTCTGCAGGCAGAGGACGTGCCTGTGGCCCTGGGCAGTCCTTTTCAGGACGGCTTCTTCAGGGCAGTGGCGGCACCCCTGCCATCGACACCGCCACAGCAAAAGATGGCAATTTTGACCTTTGAGAAGCAAGTCATGATCTGACTGGAAGATTAAAACAGAGCAAGCCAAACTGCAGTAGTAACACCAGCTCATTCTGCGAGAGCATAGCTCAAAGAGGGAATTATGGCTCATGCACTGCAGGTAATAAAAGCATAATGTCCTTGTGTTTGGTTATTTGCCTGGAGGGGGCTTTGGCTGAAAGGGGGGAAAGATCAGCTTTAGCAAAAATAGCAGAGCATTAGAAATACTGACTGTGGTTCTTCTATTTACTTGGCAGAAAAGATGGCTTTCAGAGCAGAGGCATCTTGATAGACTCACTTTTCTACAAATGCATGACATTATTTGACTTTAACATACCTCTATTCATATTCTTTCATTCTGTGCTGATGAAACAATTCTTATGAATTCTTATGAAATCCTCTACTGTACAAAATTGCTGTAGTTCATTTTGTTGTTTTTTCTTAAACTCAGAAATCGACATCAGTAATGGAACAACAGACGATACTGAAACTAAATGAAACAATTAATTCCTCAACTTGTAAACTCATGATTTAAAATTGTAATGATTTTGTATGATAGTTTAGTGGATTTCTTTATATTATGGGCTGTCACTGTATTATTCAGCAATATGCCACAATGCAAAGGATTTAATGAGCCTGTAAGGCAGGTTGCTGTGGTGCTCAAACTGATGCAATCCTTCAAGTTCTGGTTTTGAACCTTCCATTAGGCTTTAAGAAACGCTTCAGACAGAGGATATTGTAGCAGATATTGTTTGTACCCAAGACTCTCACTGAGCAGAGTTGTTAAACCAAGTAACAGCTACAAAGCTGCACTGCTAGACGAGCTCTAAGCAGTAATGACTATTTACATCTGTGTGCCTCAAGATTACCTTTATTGCACGGTTACACCCACACAGACAAAGCTCATCCCTCACCTGAGCTGAAGCAGTTGTAGTGTCACTCATCAAGTGCAGCAGGAAGCTCAGCTTTGCTAAGAAGGCTGAACTTACCTTGCTGTGCAGAAGAAATGCTGTGCATTTAGAAATGCAAAAGCAGATTGTCAAGCTGAAGTCCATTAAATACCGCAGTTAGGATCATGATTAGGCACAAGAAGCTGCTGAAATTGCAGAGAGAATTATCACTGAATTTAAGCTGCAGTTAAGTAGAATGCAATAGACATGGGAATCTTGGAGACAAACCAAAACAGAACAACACAAACAACACTTTTTATACTGGTGTCAGTGACTGTCCTTAAAGGTGCTTTTTTTTTGATACTTCAGATGATACAGAGATGGTGTTTATGTGTTGCAGTAGTCTCAAATAATCAGTGTCTTTGACCAATGCTTCTAATTCAGTGACAATCTCATCCCCAGCACTAGCAGCCTCCCAGAGGCAGAAATGGGCTAGTTTTGAGCTGCCCAGCTGGGCTGACCAAACACCAAAGCATGAGCAGCTCTGCACTCCCTGAAGCTGCTCTCAGTGCTGGCACAGCCCAAGCCACAGCCCATCCCAGTGTCACTGCCAGCGTCTCTCCACGATCAACGAGGCACCAACAAACCTGAGCTAAAACCAGTCCTGCACTTAAGCTTTCACTTCACTGACTTCAGCCACAAAGACAACAGTAACTAAACCAGGCACAGCAGCACTGCTGCCACCCAGCCAGGGCTCAGCTGCGAGGTCATTCTGCATGTTCTTGGACCATTAGGGCTGATCAATTTTGAGAACTTGCAGAATGTGCTTAGTGCAGCCAGGAGGAGCTTCTGTTTTCATTGCCTTTTGCTGCTATAATCTGTTCTCTGAAATTTCCTTTAACACCTGGCTCTAGTTTCATCTTTAAATGCAGGAAGCTATTTGTGGCCAATTTAAAATAAATGGCAGTATTTGGTTATTTCCTTTTGGCTGCTGTGAGTTTTGCAAGTAGTAACGTGCTACTGTTTCCTACAGTCCATTTGTCTTTTCTTCCTAAGCACTCATCTCTCCTGTGCCAAAGAAAAGGAGAATTAAAAACAATTCATCTGTGTAAAGAGTTTGCAGGTGTTAACTTGGTGTTAGCAATACTTTATGCTATTACTGCTGAATCCACAGGTCTGCACTTTTAGCAAGATGCTTTACTGAGTTCTGTGGAATGTAACTGGTATGTAGATAACCTGTTTTTCACTAGAGAAGCTTTGAGCCAGCTCTGAATTTTTCTTTCAGTTAGTTCTGTATTTCTAACAACAGCAGGGCAGTATCAGCATGACAAAAATCTCAGGAATTTGTGGGGGGTTTTCTTAATTTATTTCTAAAACATACATATTAATCTTATTCACAATTCTTTCTACTTCCTTCTATTTTTCCTTGCCTGGTTTTGTACCACCACTTTATAAATGAACAAAGCATCCATCAAGGTGTTGAAGGGAGGTAGAATCCAAAGACACAGATTTGTTTGGGGCCAGAAGAGAAACCCAAATGGGGATTATGGAGCTTCTAGACATGCAAGACACCTCTGGGTGCAACCACCTGGAAGCAGCACGTTGGATAAAGAACTGTAACCCTAAATCCTGGAGGCAGAAGGGCTAAAGGCCAAATCTATGGGATGTAGCCATGGCCAGTCCCCAGCCACGATGAGGAGCACTCTGATCCAAGGGCAAACAGCACAACTTCTTCCCATCCATGGGCACCCTCTGCAGCTTCCCCTCTTCTCACTGCCATCCCAAAGCTTCTCCTTTTGGGTGAGCCATCTCCCCTGTCCTCTGAGAGAGTTAATGGCTGGAATGTCAAAGGTTCAGCTGTGAAATCATGCTTAGAAGGCAAAGCTTTCTCTTTTACCCAGTGGAGAACGATGGTCAAAGTAGAGCAGCACCCCAAAGTGACATGCTGACCTGGAATCCCAATCTCCTTGCCTTACATTTTAATTTTCGCTTGTCTACCACACAAGCAAGCTACTGAGCTCTGCAGAAGGGCAAATGGAACAAGAGGGGAAGGTTGTTACTATTTTGGGTGGCTTTTTGAATGAGTTGATGATAGCCAAGAATTGATTTCATCATGACTGGGGCAAAGTACTTGTTATGCATTCACAACTCCATTCACAACTCAGCCACCAGCTCCAGTTATCAGATTGTGAATTGTTCTAGCAGAAAGATCAAAAACTCTCAGAAATATTTTTATTTTGACACATTATTGGAGGGGAGGAATTTTTTCTTCACACTGTCACAGACTGGAAGCTTTTTCTTGAATGCCTTGGTTGCTAGTTTTAGATGTATTTCCCTTTTCCTTGCAGATAAGAGATGAGGACAGCGGCTACAACAAAAATCTGTTTTGCATTCCTAAGCATTATGAAGAGGATTTAGAAAGAGTCTTCATTCCTCACGGACTCATCCTGGACAGGTATGAGGGTAAACAGGAAAGAACAGGAACAGTGATGCCCATTTTTGTCCCTCCAAATGAAAAAAGCCTGAGGTCTTGCCCTGTGCAGCCCATGGGAAACGGGGAAACCCTGCAGCCCTAACACTTCTGTCCTAAAGTCTGGGATAAGAGGGGGTTTATGGAGAGGATTCCTCTGCAAGCCCAGTCAAGCTTCCATGTTCCATCACCTCTCTTGAAGCCCACCTATCCTGCAATATTTGTGTTTATGGGTTAAATCTGCTTATGCTGTGCAAATACCTAATTTATTTTCCTACGACTTGCTGTGCTCACAATTTGCTAGTTAGAAAAACCTAACAGCAAGATCAGAATTTTTACTTGAACATTGCTTAATATATGCACAAACAGCTCTGATATACAGAACACTTTCCAGAATTGCCTTTTTTTTCCTTCTTTCTCCCAGGACAGAGCGTTTGGCTAGAGATATCATGCAAGACATGGGAAGTCATCACATTGTTGCACTCTGTGTCCTTAAAGGAGGCTATAAATTCTTTGCTGATTTGCTGGACCATATAAAAGCACTGAATCAAAATGGTGAAAAATCTGTGCCCGTTACCGTGGATTTTGTCAAAATAAAAAGCTACTGTGTGAGTGACTTTCTTTTCTTTGGAAAATTGACTCTCTCCATAGACTGGCATTCTAAATACTGGTGGTTTGTGTGAGAACCCCCCAAAAATTGAGTTTATGTGTACATTCTCTTCAAATTACATACTAAAAAGGAACTGATTTACTGATCTGCCCCAAAGGGTGGATATTATATATTCACTGGGATAAACATAGCAGAACACTCAAGATGACAAAGCCAGGGGCAGATCTCCAACTCCTTCCTCTTGTAAGAAGCAAGAGCAGCTCACCTTTCAAACAAATCCAGGACAACACTTTGGGGCATGCTTTATGTGACTTCCATCTCTTCTTTCTCCTTCTAGAATGAGTCACCTGCAGAAAAAATCAGTTTTATTGGTGAGGAGCTGTCTACACTAAGTGGGAAGGTATGAATTGGCATCTTAAGCTTTTAAAGGAAAACAACTCTTCTTGTGTGTTTTCCAGGAAATCCATCTTTATTGAAGATTTTGATACTGCATACTTCCAGCCTCTTAACACTGATTTAAAATGCTGGGCTTTGAAGCAGTGAATAATTCCCACTGATCTCAGTGGAAACTTGGAGTGATCAGCAATGAATGCTCCCAAAGGTCCTATTCCCCATTTTATCCCAGAACCCCCAGAAATGAACCACACTCACCTGACTCATTCAGTGCTTCTGGAGTACTGGTGCTGTACACAGAGCAATATACAGACCTGACACAGGTGCCTTTAGCACCATATTTAAGCTTTCAGAAATACTTACAAAATGACTCTTCAGTAAGCACCAAAGTCAAGTCAGTAGTTCAAGTGACAATCTCCTTTGAAAATCAAGGCAAATTCCTTGTAACTGAGGGTTTTAGTGTGCTTTTCTTGGCTGTTTGGTTTGCTGAAAATTGCCATTTAAGTATTTTTTTTTTCTTTCCCTTCCTTCCCTATGTAATCTCTTCCAGAATGTGTTAGTAGTTGAGGTAAGTAATGACTGAAGGAGGGGTGGAATGACACAGATTCTTTTCTCCCTTCTTTTCAAATGAATACATATTAGATATAAAATAATAATTACTGAAGTTACTGGGCTGCCAGGTTGGTATGCTCTAATTTAATCCACTGACAGTCTGATTTTCCTTTCAAACTTGAAGGATAATTTATTTTTTTATCACTTTCAGGACATTATTGAGACTGGTAGAACAATGAAAGCACTGCTTTCAAAACTAAAAGTCAAGAAACCAAGGATGGTAAAAGTTGTAAGGTACAAGGATATAGCTGCTAACTAACATATTCAAATCATTTGGGTGAATAGTCATTGTATGCTGCCAAGTGCTTGTTTGGCTTGAAGTTTGGGGGGGAGAAAGCAAATGCAGGAAGCAATCCTTACCCAGCTGCTGGAAAATTAAGTGTTTCTTAAACTGGGAAATTTCCCTGTGCACTACCATCTTCACTGCTCAAATTAATAAAGGAAGGTTTGATGGCTCTTTCTATGGTGTCCATAAAGTCTGATGGATTCCCTGTTTCTTACTTTATGGCTGAAGGAAATTGATGTCCTTCCGTAAGTTTTCTAACGTCGCCTTCAGTTGCCTTAATGCTGGAATGACAACACTCAGAATATCCCTTACTATCCTCAACTCTAGAAGTTTCCAGAATCTAAGAGTCTGTCAGCACTTGGAAGATGACTTCAAGCAGCATTCTAGATCTGCTTGTAGTAGGTCTCTAAAAGGAAATTTTGTGGAATATCCCTGTGTCTGTCAAGTAATCACAATGCTTTATAAAAACAGTTGCTTTATGCACCAGTTATTCAGACAGGCCTTCTAGGGACTGTCCAGGAGGTTCTCAGTTTTTTCTGAAGGGCACAGGCAAACCAAGACTAGATAAGATTTTGCAGAAGAAATGTCCTTTTCTCCCTCCCTCCCTCCCCACTAAAATCATTCCCAGCCACTTGGACATGCTTCCCCCTCTGTGCTGTTCCAGTGTCCTGAGGCATTGCTCCATGGAAGGGCAATGACCTGAGACCCAGGATTGGAGGGAACTGAATACAAACTAGAGCCACTTGGACATAAAGAATGAACCTAGATCAGAGCCTTTGCTTCTCCCTCCACGACAAGGCTGAACACTACTGCTTTCTGTGAAATAATCTCACTGCCTTAATTTAATGGCATGATTTTACAAGCTTATGGGGAGGCGTGGCAGAAGGGAAGTCTACAGCTTAGACATATTTTAAAAACCAACCTTCTCTGCTCTGCCTTACAGCCTGCTCGTCAAAAGGACATGTCAGAGTCCAGGTTACAGACCAGACTGTAAGTACCATGTTTTTCTAGTATTTTCCAAAACACAGTCTTACCATTTCCCTTCAGGCAAGCACATCTGACAACTGCACAGAAGTTTCATGAAGGCCAAGAGAAATGGGGAGAAACTACATAAAAACTTGTGAACTGATGTCCAGCTATGGCATCCTGAGGCCTCATGACCACCTTCTGTTTTTCCCCTGGCTGGCCTCAGTGCAGGTTTAGCTATTTGATACACAAATTTAACTATTTAGATAGCAGAAATGAATCAAACCTTAACTGTGTGTTGCTTTGCTTTGGCCCTGGAGGACATTTGTTTTGACTCTGCATTATTAAACTTGCCTTGTTTCCAAACTGAAAAGTCCTACTGAATCACGGTTCATCTACTTTCACTCAAGTAAAATCTCATTCCTTGTCTCTTCTCCCAGGACTAACTCATAACCAGGTGTTAAACAATTATTTTGTTAATAAACAGAATTCTCTTAACACCTTAATTATATTACTGACTGATGGGAATGGTTTAGATTCTAACCTCTGTCATCAATTTATAGCTCAGATTCTTAAGGAAGCACCCTGAAAGAGATGATGCCTTTTACTCTTAGCTCAAGTGTGTGTTGAATACAAACTCTGCATTTAAAAGCTGCTTACACCACTGAAGTATAAAAAGAACTGTATTTTCTTACAGATACAGGCTTTGAAATCCCAGATCAATTTGTGGTTGGATATGCTCTTGACTACAATGAATACTTCAGAGATCTAAATGTAAGTACATGCACATTCCTCCACTGCCAAGTATCAGGTACCCAGCAAGAAGATTTGCTTCTACTCAGAGCTTCTCAACAATTAAAAAACCTTCAACTCCAGCTAGAAACTTCCAATAAAGGAGCAAAACCATTTTTAAGGTGCCGAGTTGGTAATGCAGTGTAGGTGCATGAGAAATGTTTGTGCTTCACCTTTTTATAATTCTACTCCACAAGTCTCACGGCTCAGCCGTGCTGCAGAACATTCTGGGCCCCCAGGATGGTGAGCAGCACACAATCTGTGACCCCATCTGAAAATAACTTGTCATTTGACTTTGATTGGATATTTGTCTGACTTAGTTCAACCCTATGTTGCTCTTCAGTCACCAGGTCTTTAAAGCAGCCCTGCAGGGACTCTGTGTGAAGGTCTTCCATACACTTAGGGATAACATGTCTTACATCTTACATGTCTGTAAGAACTCTTCCCTTATTCCATTACAGCTTCTTCAGGCTGCACAGAGTAGTGGCCTTGGAAACATCATAAACTGATAGGGTTGATCATTCTCCCTCCTTTGTTTTCCAAAGTACTTCCTTAATTCTGTTTAACTGGGAAAGTTTTTTACTTCAAAGCCTTTTTCCTAAGACAAACCAGTCCTGCTGAAGACACAAACAGTCTGTGCCATTGCTCAGCAGCATTAAGGAGCATGCAGTAATTTAAGAAACCTAAGTTCTTTCGAATATATAAACCTATATATTACAAATAAACTTGCAAGGAATACTAAGAGCTGGAGTTTACTGCAAGTAGGAAACTTCCAACTATTAGGGTTGTAGTGTGTTTTGAGTGCAGTGCTGGGAATACAGCTGCAAATCAGTCTTACACTTCATTGGAAGATAGAGATGGATAAATATTGTACTTTTTATTTTTTCTTGTAGCACATCTGTATTTTGAAAGAGAAGGCCAAAGAGAAATACAGGATGTGATAATCTCAGTCTTCTGGAGCACTGATTTCTGGCTGCTGCTGAGGTGATCTAAAGCATGCCATCAGGAAATGACTTTTGCTCCTTGCGTGTCCCTGAGCAGCAGGAGAAGCTCCCCGTTAGTGCCAGGAGCTGCAGCTCGCTCATTGCCACGTGTAGGCAGCGCTGAACACGAGCTCTGCAGACGCTGGGATTTTTCCTGCTGGAAGCAGCAGCAGCAGCAGCAGCAGCAGCAGGAGCTGGGTGCGGGGCTCTGGCGATAGCGAGAAACGTGCCCGGCACGTTCCGGGCCCCGCAGCGGATTCCTTCGGCTCGTGGCGGGGCCCGAGGGAGCTCCGAGGGCGGAACAGGCCTCGAGCGGAGGCCGAGATGGAAGCCAGGGGCACGGGCAGGGCTCGGGGTTGCCGGGGAACCGCGGCCGCAGCGGCCGCGGCGCTGCTGCTCCAGGCTCAGTTGCGTGGAGACCGCGATCCTCGGTGGGTGTGCGCAGCCTGGGCACGGGCACACGGCTCCCCTGGGCCACTCGCCAGGGGAATTGTTCACAGGGAATGGGGCTGTGCGGGGCACTTCGTGCTGCATTGCTCTCACAGGGAGTCCCGAGTTCGCGGGGCTTTGCTTTCTGCCAGGGACTCCCGAATTCGCGGGGCTTTGGTCTCTGGGAGGGAGTGCCGAATTTTGTTTGAAGTCAGAGATGGACTAAAGTTGTACTTTTTGGTTTTGTCACATCTGTGCCCCGAATTGTGTTGTGGATGTTCGGATCTGGTGTGTTACTTTGCATCCCCTGCACTCATCTGGTGCAAGGCCTCAGGCAGGGCTCTGGGGGCGCGCTGGAGGCCTTGGATGGGTTGTGACACCCCCTCAGCTGCTCCTCATGGCAATGTCCCCTGCATGTGGCCTTCTTGTGGGGGGAGGTTTTAGAGCTGAGCCGCTTTGTGGGAGGGAGGATGGGTGTGCACTGCCTCTTACCAGAGCCTATGCCACACGGCCAAAATTTCCTCCTTGCCCCTCTGTTGAGGGGAGGTTTGTGTGCAAACCTGGCCTCAGCAGATGAGTCTGTGCCTGCGACTTCCCCAGCCTGAAGCCACACAGAGCTGATTCTCAGGACAGCTGCTGCCTTTGGCTTTGGTGTGGATACATTTTTCTCCCTCAGTGTTGTTGACTTCTCCCCAGACCTGAGATCATAGGACAATAGTGTCACCTCTAGTTTGTCTCAAGTTCCTGAGAGGTGGCTTAACTCACAGTCCAAAGTTCCAGTCAGCAGGCATTTCTAGGGAAGGCTGGGCTTTGGTGGTCACAGCTTCTTTATACAAATTTGTCACAACGGGCAAAAAATGCTTTATAACAAGATTTAAGCCATTAGCCATAACATTCCAGTCTCTCACACGTCCTGTGAGGAGCAGCTGAGAGAGCAAGGGGTGTTTAGCCTAAAGAAGAGGAAGTCCATTCTAGCTATTTTAAAATAATATTAATATTTAAATTAATAATAATAATAATAATAATAATAATAATAATAGTAGTAGTAGTAATAGTAGTAGTAGTATAATACTGAATCTAATAATATTAAAGCTACAGCTTTTACAGTCTGCTCTAACTATTATTAATGTTATTCAGATTTTTAGCTCCAGGTTTCAGTGTGATTCATTTTGGAATTGCACAACATAGCCATATAGTTCAACTAGAGGCCTAACAGTCCTAGCTACTCACACCAAACAAGCACTTGGCTACTTTTAAGTAATATAAATTTTTTAGCATCAGTGTATCTCTTGAGTCTGCCGTGAATTGGATTCTGGATTTTCACAGTTCCATTCTTGCTCCTTGCAGTTTTCTTGAGGCATTGTTGATCTTCTGCGACTTCCTGCTTTCAAAATGCCTTCTGGATTCCCAGAAAAGACAACGACACCTCCTCGGCTTTTGCTCAGGGAAAGACTGAAGTCTTTTAGTGTAAGTAGCCTCTGGGGCTGTGTTAAGGCTGGAAATGCACCTGGTGTCCCTCCTCTCCGTGCCCCTCCTGTTGTCCAGCAGCACTGTGAGGCTGCAGAGCCCTCCCCAGCTCTCTGTGCCGTGCTCCTGTTGCTGGGGGCTGTCCTGGTGCACTTGGGAACAGCGTGTGTTGCTCCAGGGACACTCCAGTGTCTTCCCTGGCTGTGCCAGTGGGGCCAAGTGAAACCAATGTCCAGCTGGAGCCCTGAGCATGCGCTTCTCTCCCTGCCCTTGTCACAGCAATTCCTTCTGCCAGGCTGGGCACTCACTGTGCTGCTCTCACAAAGCTGCCCTTGAGCACCTGGGCAGCTCCAACTCTGCCCAAAGCCTTGAGAGACACGGCTGGTCCCAGCAGCAGAGGTTCCAGAGCAGCTGTTCTCTCTCATCTCCTGCGTGGGGCACAGATCCAGCCCTGCAGACAGCACTGGAGTCAGGGCCACAAAGGTCCCTTGGCTGTCTGGAGCTCGCTTGACTGAAGATGCCCTGCTGCTGAGGCTCTGTCCAGGAGATCCCTGTGTTTTCTTCTGTGGAGGGCTGTGGGAGCCCAGACAGAGCAAGCAAATGCTAATTAACAGAGAGAACTAAAACCTGGACACTTTCCTGTGCCCCTCACTCTTGGTACCACTTTGCTTTCTTGCATCTCCTGGACTCACCCAGCAGCGCTATCTCCTCGCTGTGAGCTTTGAGTGTCGTGCAGGGATGGAGTTAGAGAGTTCTGACAGCTCCTCCCCACTCTCTGAAAAGATCACTGCCTCAATCCAGTGAACCTAAAGAGGAAAGAAATGCCCAAAGAGCAGAAATCCCCAAACATGTCCCATCAAATCATGGAGAAGCTGAGGGACACAGCCATGTGTTTGGAGTATGTCTATTCTGCTCTGTTATTAATTTACTGATGCTAAGTATCTCAACAAGTAACTTAGGGAGCTTCCAGGACTGTCCTAGATGATGTGATCACCAATTAGTCACCAGTGCCACTTGTTCAAGAAAAGCCTTTCTGAACAAGCACATCTCTGATGCTTTTGCTGGGTTTTTTTTTTCCTTTCAGCTGCTTCCCTCTAGATTCTCGAGAGAGAAGTTCAACAAGAATGAGGCCAGTGCTGGGGAGAGTAGTCTGCCCAGAATTGGCCCATTTCTACACACGAGTGAGACTGGTCAGAAGGTAGCCTTTTTCTGCTCTTTTCTTTTCTGTCTGATGCAAGGTTTGAAGAGGGTGTGTGCTTGTGACAGGCTCGCCTCCAGCAAAATCCCTCAGTGTCCAGGTGCTGTTGTCATTGCAAACTGCTGGTAGTGGTGGACTTGGAGTCCTGGTCTGCACCAAGCCAACACAAATAACTTCTGCTGAAACTGCTGGGGTTTGCTGGAGTGGAGCTGCCATTGCTAAAACAGTGGGGGGAAGGGTGGGGACACAAAGGCACAAATTTGCCATTTGCCATTCTCCTGCTGAAATAGCCACCTCTTGCTTTGCTGTGGTCACCATCAAATGCTTGGGGTCATAGGATTTCATCCACAGTGGCAGTGCTGGCCTCTGAAGGCCAAGGAGCTGCAGGAATGACTGCAGATTTAACAAAACTAATTGCATGAATGCTTTGGGTTGGAACAATGTGTTGGGAGCCTGAGAGATTCTGCAGGCTGCCAGGTGTACAGGGGACTTGCCCTGGGCAGGGGGAATGGATGTGCTTTCTCTGGATCAGTGCCTACTTAGAGGTGTGTTTAAAGCTGCTTTTCCTGCAGGACTGGCTGGGTACATTGCACAGTCCAGATGTGGTAGGTGGCCGAGGTGGGTGCTGAGCAGGAAATTGGCAGCAAGAGACAGTAACAAAGTGGTGAAGGATTGCCCTGGAGAGGGAGGTCAGGGACAGCTCAGAGAAGGGCACAACCAAGGGCCAGTGTGCTGCAGCCACTCCCTTCAGCAGTGCAGTCCCACAGGAGAGCTGCTGGTGTGTCTGGAGTGGCAGCAGTGTGGCTGGAGAAGGCAGACAACAGGGGAGAGTTTTCTCAAAGCAATGTCTCTGCTCCAGAAGCATTTGCTGCTGTTGTGTCATTTCAGACATGCCTCTAGAATGGTATCAAATAAGACAGCAATAATAGAGATATACAAGAAAGCACCCATTTAAAGCTCATGGGAAAAGGAGATACTAACTCTACTCTTACCCAAGTTACTGAGAAAAGAACTGACCCTTATCCTCATTTAGCATTCACCTCATTTGTCTTTTTCCTAATTTCTGTGTTATTTTATTTTTGCCTTTACCTCTGTTAGAAACACACTAACTTTTAAATACAATTAAAGGGGACAAAGTTGTGGAAGCAAAAGAAAACTGTTCATTAGTGACAATTCAGCTGAGCTGGGTGTGTGTCTCCCTCCCTGAGAGCTGAGCACACACACCCCCTTCACCAAAATGGCTTTTTTTATACCCTTTATACCCTTTTATATAGCTTCTTTTATACCCTTTATACCCTTTTATATGGCTTCTTTTATACCCTGCCCTGTGTGGCCCAGCAGCTCTTGAGCAGCTCAGAGCAGAGGTGGCTGAGCTACTGTTTCCCCAGTGTGGCCTGGGCAGACGTGCTCTCCCAGAGTCTGTACTTCACTGGGGATCAGAGGAAGAGTCTCCCTCATGAACATTCCTCCCAGCAGCTGAACCTCTCCCTGCTCTCTCTTGTCTCTCCAGTTGTTGCCAGTTCTCCCGAAACAGAGCTCGTTTCGTGTTTCCCCACCAGAGGTGGTGTTTCAGAACTTCGTGGCTCATGAAGTCTCTGAAATGGAACTGTCTCTCACAAATGAGAGCAAGGTGAGTGCTGGGGCCTGGAGCTTTAACACTGTGCTGGAAGAGGAGAGGGGTGTCATTCCCATGGTGTGCAGCAAAGCAAGTTCCCTGCTGCAGCACATCCAGAAGAAAATGTCTCAGCACCTTTGTTCTGCAGGATGCTGGAAATCTTGCTGTGCTGGGAATTCTCCCCTGAGTTTGGCTATGCATTGATGGTATCTATCCCAAAAGGATTTGCTTTCTCTTGAAAGCTCTGGATTGATAGGAATGTTGAGGGCTGTACAGTTCTAACCTGCTTTCATGCTTTGCCTTGGGTCTATACCACATGCTGTGTCTCCCTGGTTAATCTTGGTAGGAATCCTGGTAGGAATCTCTGACTCTCTCAGCCTGTTTGGCTCCCTTTGAGCAGCTCACAGTCAAAGCTCATGGGCTGAGACTTCTCCACTTTATGCTGGAATCACTTAGCACTGATGGCATTGGTACTGCAGGAAATGTGTTCTGAAACAGCCCTGGAGTCAGACTGATGCAGCAGAAGCAGTGAGAGGCCTTTAGGTGCCACTTCAGGCTCCTGCTAAGCTTCATCCAGCTCTGCTCAGGTTTTCCAAAAGCAACGTGGTGCTCTGCTTTCCCTTTGGAGAACCACAGCACATCCAAAGTCATGTGCTCCTGGAGGATTTCACCTTCACTTGAGGCAATTGTGATTATTTTTCAGTTTCCCAAGAGAGCTGAGAGGGGAAAAAGTTGAAAAATGTCAGCAGTTGTGTTCCACTGTAAAGAGGAAAATCGAAACCATTTGAATTTCAGTCAGGGAAACATTTTCTCAAATGAGGCTTGTGCCGAGAGTGGACTGGTGGGAAGAGCCAGGAAGGAGTCAAAATCATCTGGTTTAGACTTTTTGAGAGCATTTGGGTGCTCAGGGGTTGATATCTATGTGCTAGAAAATGCACATTTGCTGTGTCTGTGTATCCCAGAGGGCAGAACCTGGCCTGCTGGCTGCAGGCAGGAATGCCCAGCAGCCCAGCTCACCTGCACAGGCAGCAAGAGCCCCTGGGGAGCCAAGATTGCTTTAATGCTGCAATGTGAGTCAACACTGGTCATGTTTGTCCAGGCAGAAAATGCCTTTGAAGCCCCCAGTCAATAGGCACAGCCTGTCTGTATTTCCATCACTTTTGGCAAAGTGATTGCTGTCCTGGTTTTATGATTCTTCCTTGCTGCTGTAGTTGCTCATTTAAATTCTCTTTTGCCATCTCCATGATTTAGGGATTTTCTTGCTGTGTTCCTTCTTTGCCTTTTCAGGTTTGCTTTTATTCCCAGGGAGGCCACAGTGTTTGGTCTCCTCTCTTGCTGGTCTGCCTGCCTGACTGTATCCCCAGACCTGCCCTAGGCAAACCTGATCTGCTAGAAGGGAATTTCTTCCTTCCCCCAGGATAATGTGCTGCTTTGCTTTCAGGTAGCACATCCCCTGTCTGGAACACCACTGCATGGCTGTGTGCAGGCAGCAGCCAGCAGGTTTTTTGGCCTTGTTGAATGTGCAGATGACTTGGTGCAGGTGCTCTGTCTCCATCCTGCTGGTGCTGACCTGCTGGGCCCTTCCTTCCCACGGGGCACTGCCCTAGTGCCCCTGGCCAAAATGAGCCAGACAGAAGGGATTCAAGTTGTCCCTTGTGAATGATGTGCCTGTACCTGCACAGCTGAAAGTGCTTTGGGAAAGGGATCAAGGAAGGATGTCAGCAGGGCACGGACAGGTCTCCTGTCAGCCTGTTTGCACAAGTGGCACAATCATTGTTTCATGTCTTCCCTGCAGTGTGTTCAGCTGGTGCAGGTCTCCATGCAGAGCTCGCCTTATTTCAGGCTGGTGTGCCCCAACGACGCGTACCGTGCTGTGCCACGAGGTGCGACTGCCCGTGTGCGCATTCAGTTCACCCCCAGCGAGAGCAAGGTGAGACTGAGCCAAAACACACCATTATCTCCAGAGCCATTGTTCTCCCTGCACTCTGGGACAGCCCATTCCATGCTGTGAGCTTGGCTCCAGGCTGGGGGCAGGCAGCCTGCAGCCAGGCTCACCTTGGCACGTGCTGTCAGGGGCTGCAGCCAGGCCTGACAGGCCCTGCTTCCCCTCCCTGCACATTCCTGAGCATTCCCAAGGGAAGATGCACAGGGAACAGGATGAAAATGACAGAGGGCTGTTGAGAGATGTTCAGCCATCTCTAGGTACGGTGGAAGGGGTTTCATTCTTATGGAAAACACTGGAGGAATGAAGAGCTCAGAGAGCTTTCCTCCTTCCTGACTGGCAACAGCTTCCCTGCCTCAGCCTGGGCTGGAGCAAAGTGGTGATTTCTGCCCCCTCTGTTCTCCAGCCTTGCAGCTGTGCTGTGCCACAGCACAAGTGACCAAGGTACAGCTGCAAGGCCACGGCAGAGGATGTGCTGTGCCTGTGAGCCCAGCCTGGCACAGGCACTCTGAGCTCTAGGTGCCCTTAGCAGGAGGTTGGTGAGCTGCAGGGGACTTGGACACCTGCTGAAAGAGCTGCTGTAGGGCAGGTACAACCTGCAGGCAGAGCTGTGAGCCCAGAGCCTGTGGCAGTGACACTGCTGTGGCTCTGTCTTCATGCCTGTCACTGGGGCTGCTCTGTCCACTGGCCCCCATTCCGTGCCAAACGTGCTTTGCTGGGGAGATTTGAGCAGCAGTGCCGAGGCCCTGGAGCTCTGATCTCAGTGCTGGGATCTGGAGGTTTGTTCATACAGAAGGGTTTAGGACATAGCAGGGAAGGGAGGAAGGGAAACAAACAACATCCAACAGCATCCTGCTACCTCTTAGCACTGTTCTTCTGACTTGCTTGGAGAGGCAAAGTTAGAGGGGAGTTGTGAGCCAACTCATGTTTCTACACTAGACCAGAGGTGCAGGACCTTTTTGGGTGCAGCTGTTTTCTCACCTTCCTTTCCTTTTGCTGCTTAGAGTCAGTTTAACATTTGGTCTTATTCTCAAACAGCAGGAATACAGGAACCTAAAGAGGAATGGCCTGTGTTCCCTAGCTCCATGTTCCTTAGAAGGGACTTGGAAATTATTTAACATCATTTAACTTTAGAGTAAAAGCTGTGGCCTAGGGCAGTTCTCTGTATGACCCTAATGACATGAGAGCTTAATGCCACTGAGATAGGTTTTGCAAAGTGCACTGGTGCCTTTAGTAATAATAATATTATTGGTAGAACTTAGTGTTCATTTTGGGGGGGAATAGAATAGAATAGAATAGAATAGAATAGAATAGAATAGAATAGAATAGAATAGAATAGAATAGAATAGAATAGAATAGAATAGAATAGAATAGAATAGAATAGAATAGAATAGAATAGAATAGAATAGAATAGAATAGAATAGAATAGAATAGAATAGAATAGAATAGAAGCCCTTGAAGAGTTCTAGGCCATTGTTTTCTTCTGCCATGGGAATGGCACTAAATGCCCCATGCTGAGCTAGTTTCTTTTCCTGCAGGATTATTCCCATGAGCTGGTCTGCATAACTAAAACAGAAAGGATAATTGTGCCAATTCGGGCCATTGCTGCCCGAGCTATCCTGACCATCCCAGACCAGCTGAACTTCTTGGAGTGTCCGGTCAAGAGCAGCACCAAGAAGACTCTGCTGCTTCGCAACACTGGCAACCTGGAGGCTCATTACTACATCAGCACCCAGAGGTGAGGCAGCTCCTCTGTCCTTGTGCAAAACACCTTTGGGTGATAATAGGCTTGGCAAAGAGCAACAAAAGGAAGCTGAGCATCAGGGCGGCACTGCAGCTCTGGCTGGAAGTGAGCAGGATGGATGGCATCTGCTCTTGCTTTCAGTGGTTTCACAAACCATTCTCTGATGGGATTGCTGGCAGTGGGATCCTTGGGTCTCATTGCAGAGAGCTGGATGCAGAGTATGGGGCAGATGAGGTCATTTTATCCCACAGGATCTCCTGAGGTCTGTATCCGCTCAGAAGTGGGTCAGCAGCTGTTTCTGATCCTGTTTTGTCTCTTTTCTGTTGCCTGAGGTTTCTGTGCTCCCTGCTTGCCCAAGGGAGCCGAAGTGACCTGCACTGCAGAAGGAATATCATCCCCAGATGTCCCCTGAGTCCTGATCTCTCTCTTTGTGTTGCAGTCCTTTCTCCATGGTTCCGGCCATGGGAGCTCTGGGTGCTGGTGACAGCGTGCAGGTGACAGTGGGATTTCACCCGCTGACCACTGGTGCCCATTTTGGGTCCATGGTGGTGTGCTACAACACAGGTGAGTGCTGGGCACTGCACGGGGCACAGGACACTTCTCCAGCACCACTCCCTGTTGTGCCAGCCACCTCAATTCCCTCTAGATGTACCTCCCCTGTTCCAGCTCAACCCCAAAGAAAACTCAGAACCAGTTGGTGCTTAGGGGGCTGATAAAGTGCATCCCCTCTAACAGGACTAAGATTTTTGGGCTCCTGTTTTGCTGAGAGTTGCTGAGTGGAGGAAGGAGGAGCCCTGATTCTCCACTGCCACGTGGCTATGCCTGGCTGAAGTTTTGTTTTATTCTGGCCAGTGCTGTGTGTGAGGTGTGAGGTCTCCATCAGACTCTCTCCAATGCAGTGTATTTCTTGCACACCTCTGTCCCATAGGCTGCTGCTCCACTGGCTTGTCACAGACCCTTGTACTCTGTTGCCCTCTACACATATATATAGTTTCTGTCCAATAACATTTTCAAATCCTCAAGTACTTTTTGGTGACAAATCAAGACAATTTTTTCCTTGTCCCCATTTCCCAGGCCATTCATGCTGTTGCACACCTCTCACATCTATCTCCCATTTGATTTCTTGACTGAGGAATCCCATTCAGGCTTCATGTGGAAGCTGCTCTGTACTTACTGATCTTTCCTTGGTCCCTTTTTTATTCAATTTGAAATGCTCCAGTTTGGTTTTTGAGATCAGAACAATATCAAATATTTCAAGACTGATGTGGCTGTGTGTTTGGACAGGGAGCTGCTGCTGCTGCTGCTGATTTTCATGGTGTTCATTTTGTAGTGGTTTGTCATATTGCAGAGCCAGGCTGGTTGTGTTTCCTCACCTGGGTCCCCTCCTGCTGTGGGCTTCACCTCACTTGTTCCTCTGGGCCTCCTTTTTCTGCTCACATGCCCCCAGGTGGATTTGCTTGTCAGCAGCAAGGGATCCAAGGGATCAGGAGAGACAGGAATCTCATGGGATGCCCAGGGGAAACCCCAGGCAAGCCAGGACTGAACAGGGCTCCTCAGCATCACCTGAAGGACTTGGATGCAGAAATCCTGGTGATCTGAGTGGGTCACCTGAGCACACCTGACAAACCTCACTGTACCTTGGGGCCAAATCTCCACAAACACACTCCAAAATGAGCTGTTTTAGGAGGTGCCCAGGACACCCTCACGCTGCACACACACAGCTGTCAGGACGTTATAAATGTGCTGACCCCTAGAACTGCAAATAGAGCTAAAAGCTGTGACCCTTTCTTCTGTCACCTGTGGTTTGCTCTGTTCCTTGGGCTTTCATCAGCAACTGAGCTGAGCAAAGGCTCCCCTTTGCTTTGTTCCAGGTGAAGAAAGGATCCACACAAACCTTCAGGGAGAAGCTGTAGATGTCAGCATCGGGTTGAGGACGTATTCCGTGGAGCTGAAGAAGACTTTCATCACCACGTCAAGCCACACAGCAATGTTCATCGAGAACAGGAGTAACATCAGAGCCCAGTTCCAGTGGAAGACTTTTCCTAGTGAGGAAGATGAGAATGAAGAGAAGAGGAGGTTGGTTTGAAAGATGCATTTCAGTGAGATCCATGGGCCAAGACTAAAACTAACGTACGGCCTCAGGAGGGTGTTGGTGCTTTGGAATGGCTCAGGCCAAGTAAAGCATCCCTGGCATTAGGGGGTGTGTCCCTGGGCTTCAGGAGCTCAGCACTTGACATTCCAGTTCCATTTATACCCCAGCCAGGGATGGCATTTTGGGAAGGAAAGGTTGATGGCAATGACTGGATTTCCTCAAGTTCTAACGGGGCAGCAGCAGCAATGGCTTTTGGTCATTTGTAAACCATTGCTGGGGGGGAAAAAAAGGGAAGAAAGCAAAAAGAAAATAAAAGGCAAGCACCTCACAACCAGCCAAAAGACACAACCCACTACAGAAGGAGGGTGGGTGGCTGCATCCTTTCTGCTCAGCCTGCTTGTGCAAACTGCCCTGCCAGAACTGCCCTGCCAAAACTGCCCTGGAAAGCCCCTGCTTGCTGTGGGCCAGGTCATTTGCACTCCTCAGAGCCATTTTAAGCTGCCTGCAAAGGACCAGGACTGGCCCACTTGAATGCCTGGCAACAGGGTCCTTCAGTGCCCTGGGCTTCTTGGTTTTCCACTGTTCTCTATCTGCTTACACGATGTCTGACTTTCATACAAGCTCTGTGTGTTAAAAGAAAATCCTGTGACCTTCTCTGGCTGCTTCCCTGGGCTGTTTATTTCCATTTTTCCCACTTGCCTGCCTCAGCCTGGACCCCAGGTGATCCACTTTCCCCTCAGAAGCAACAAGGTTTCCCCAAAGGAAACTTCAGCCTGGTTTTGGTTTTATGGGTTTTTTTCCTAAAGCATCTGTTTTCACACCAGTTTTATGACAGTCCTAGACTGTCACCATGACATTTCATTCTTCCTTATTTCCAGTCCTAGGGATGGTTTTAGCTCCAAGGCCACTGTCCTGCTGTCAGAGAAGCTTTTGAGGTCTTGGAGCAGAGAAGACTTTTTTTTATGAGAGGAGATAGTGTAGGATCCTTTTCCTCTCAGGACTACTACAGGATTCTACTACCATGCACTGGGATGGGACCCAAAAAGCTCTGGATCACAAAAAGGTCTCTCCAGGAGTTTGCTGTCCCCCTCCTGCACAACCAAGTCCCTTCCCTTCTCAGAGCCTCTGTTTTCATGCATATAAAACCTTGAATGTCATTGAAGGGATGCAGTGCCTGAATTCATCCTTTTCCTTTGGAAGTGCTCTGGGATGCTCTTGAGAAAGGCAGAGCAGGGAACAGGGCAGGTCCCAAACAGAAGAAATTAAGAGTGATGCTGGTAACACAGAGCTGTGACCCAGCTTCATCTCCCCTTCCCAGGGAAGTCCTGCTCCATGATCTTTATCTCCTCCCCTGAGCATCTCAGTGGTAGGAAAAGCCAGTTGAGGTGGCTGCTGGATTGTCCCTCAGTTTTGGCAGAGGCTTTGAGGCCGGAGGTTCTCTTAAGGGATGCTGGCTTTCCAAACCTCTCCTGTGTTTGCAAGTGTGCAGTAAAACTACCTGTTGTACCAGTGAACAAGTTATGCTCTGATCCACTTGGGATTGCCATGGCTTGGGGTCAGCCCTTGCTGGGAGCTGCTGCTGCTCCTCCCCAGGTGCTTTGCTCTCCTGCACTTCCACTTCTCTCTGCAAATCTCGGGCTCATTGAACCATCTGCTGGCTTTGTCTGTCCCTGTGGCTGCAGGCAGTGTTACTTGCTGCGATCACCGAGAGAGGCCTGCGTGGACAACACGACGGGAGAGAGAAGAAGAGCGAAGAAGAAGGGTTCCTGTGAAGATCGCCGCGCCATCCTGAAGAGCAGCGTCCGGGAGAAGATGATGATGGTGAAAGAAGACCCCATGCTATTCTCCAATGATGCTTTTTCCCTTGAGCCACTGGTAAGTGATAGCTGAGAGCCTCACTTTCTTCCTCTAACTCTAACTCTCTAACTCCCTAACACTCTAACACTCTAACTCTTCCCTTTCCCCTTCCCCTTCCCTTTCCTCCTCCTCCTCTTCTGTTTATGCAAGTGAACCCCCACGTTCTCCCATCAACCAGAGCCCTGATTCTGAGGATTGGCATTGTGAGAGATGATGAATGCCTGGTGTCTGCACAGTGCAAAATCCCTTCTCATCTTGGAGTAAACCCCAGAATAATCCCAACCCCTGCTTTCTTTCCAAACAGGTTAAACTAATATTTTTATTTCCAGGGAAGGGGATCATGTTCTCTTCTTGCCAAGTGCACCAGTGCAGAGGCAGTTACATACTGCAGCTGACAGCAGCATGATGTGACCAACAGCTTGTGTCAGAGCAGTGGGAATGTTGTGGAGAGTGGGAGCTGATCAGCTGAGCATTGAGAGCTTCCAGTGGTGTATTGAGCTGGGTTTGGAGCGTTTCCTTGGGCTCCTTGTGTTGTTCACTCATCACTGATGCTCTAAATAAAGGCTTGCAGGACTGTGGTTGTACACAAGAAATGGGAAGTTTGAAGAGAAATGTTTTGCTGTCTCTTTCTGTTTCAGGAGGGAGAGATCGGGCCAAATAGTTCAGTCCAAATCAAGGTGACCTTTAAACCCCTAAAGGCCCGAGAGTATCGGAGTGTGGCTTACTGCAACATCTCAGGTACAGCTCCTTTCCCCTGCTTCTCTCAGCCCTACTGAAGCCATGGTGCAAGCCTGAGCCCACTGGGCTCCCCTGGAACTGCTGGGAAGAGTCCCTGGGCAGCAGGGCAGTGCCGGCACATGCCACTGCCCCTGCAGCTTCCAGGGAGTCTCCTATGCAAGGCCAGGGTCAGAATCCTGGGTCTGGGTTACTGATCCCAGAACAACCCAGGCACTGCAGGGAGAAGTTTTCATGGCACGGCTTTGCCAGCATTTCCTCAAAGGCCAGAGCAGAACAGCTTGAGAGAACAAGCACTAAGCCCCTCTAGACCAGTGACCTCCAGCATGGGTCCATTTGGCATGGATCCATCATCAGGCAGCAGGAGCTGAGTTAGAAATGTGCTCCCTGAGCCTGGATCACCTCCCACTGCTCACACACCACCAGACCAGAGGTGGCTGAGCCCCACTGAGCCCAGGGTCTTTGTAGAGGGACCAGCCTTGGCCAGCACCTGCTTCTCTCCCTGTGTGGGAATTGGCACCTTGCAGCTCCCAGTCTGTGGAGATAGAACACAATGCTGAGTGCCAGAAGTTGAGGGCTTGGGCAACAAAGTCTTGTGCTACTGGGCCAGGTAGTTTGGCAATTGCTGCCCAGCAATCTGCCAGGTACAATTGCCAAACTCTTGATGAGCTTGTGCCTTCACTGAATGGATTTCAAAGCTCCTCTAGGTGCATGGGAAGGAAACCATAGAATCATGGTGTGTTAGGGATGGAATGGACCTTAAAGATGATGTAGTCCCAAGAGCCCTGCCCTGGGCAGGGACACCTCCCACTAGAGCAGGTAGCTCCAAGCCCCAAGCAGCCTGGCTTTGAACACTTTCAGGGCTGGAACCTCCACAACTCCCCTGGGGAGCCTGCTCCAGTGTCTCACCAGCCTCACAGTAAAACATTTCTTCCTAATACCTCACCTAAATTTCCTTTCTTTCCATTGATACCCATTACTCCTTGGGCTGTCACTTCAGGACATGAGAGATGTTTAAAACTCAGCAAACTGGTGGCTAAAATTGGAAACCAGCCCAAGGAATGGGTTAGAAATTGGAAGTCAGCCCCAAGGGAAATGTCCTGAGGGAAGAGAAGGGTCCAAATCTTCTCTTGCAATATCAGGAGCTGGTTTTATCCAGCTCAGAGTCAGGGGCCAGCGTTCAGGCAGGCTGGAAAATAGAGTGTAACAGTGGGAATTATTGTACTGAAATGAGCATCTCTCCCCAGGCCGTGGGAGCAGGCTGCCCCTGCACCTCCGAGGGGAAGGCCAAGGACCCGTGGTTGAATTCAGCCGTCAAATGCTGAAACTTGGGAACATTTTTGTCAACACCTCCCACGTCTATGAGGTGAGCAGCAGGGGTTGGGATGGATCTTGATGGCTCCTGAGGCAGCAGCAAGCCTGGTGGACCTGTGGAATTCCTGACAACACGGGCAGTTGTGAGCAGGGAATATTGGACGTACTGGGCAGATCTGGTGGGGTCAGAAAGGTGTGTCTGCTGTTCATGAAGCCCCAGTCCCTTGGCAATGCCAATTTTTGGCAGCCTTCCTTGGGGATCAGCTCAGAAGCTTCCTGAAAAACAACCCCTTGGCATATGAAACCCAGACTGGGTCAAAAAGCTGCACGTTCAGAGGCTTTTGTGGCAGCCCCAGACACAAGGCACCTTTGCACTGGACTGTTCAGAAGCAGCTGGAACAAACTGGCTGTGTTGAGCTTCAGTACCCTGCAAACAATTCTCAGTGGAGTGTCTCCTGCTTATTCCTGGGAGTCACAGGAAAGCCATCCAGCCTCCTGGCTCAGTGCTGGCCCTTGCAAAGGGCTTGGGATTCTTTCCTTTGCTGACCACTCCCTCACCACACTCCAGCCTTGCTGCATCCCTGACTCTAGAAAGACAAAAGTGTTCCTGGGAATAAAGCTAAGGATCTTTCTACCTCTTTGCCTCCCCCTCAAAATAGTGTCAAGTTTGCAAAAAAAATAGAGAGCAACTGAAAGAGGGAGAAAATAAGGCACTGCATCATGCCAGACTCTTTCAAAAGCTTGGCTGTGGAAAGGAAAAACACACTGGGTTTTTTTTACCAAAAGATGGTGCTGTCTCTGTATTTGGTGGTGATGCCTCGTTATCAATGTGTTGTTGTCATGATTTGGGAAAAGGTGAATGAGTAGATGGAACTGTTGGAGCTGTGCTAAGTGGGGCAGTGGCAGCTCTCTGGTGATTGACTACGCAGCTGCCCCACGCTGCTCTCAGGGCCAGCTCTGAATGAGCTTGGTGATGCTGGCCAGAGCTGGAGTGCTCTGTGTCCATGGGAGAAGCCCAGGGTGACTCTGGTTATGTGCAATTACTGCTGCTTTGCATGAAAACCCAAAGGCAGAACTTGTCCTGTTGTATTTTTGGACTTCTGCCTTTCAGCAGCACAAAGCATCTTCTGCCTTTTCTGGGTGGGAATTGCATCATTAGAAAATAACTGACAAGAAGGGAAGATTGCACATGAATTTCCCTTTTGCTTTCTTGCTGCTGCAGGTGAAACTGATGAACCGAGGAGCTATAGATGCTCCCTTCACCTACATCCCTTCAGCCACAACCGTGGGCCGCTGCTTCAAGTTTGCCCCCGAGGAGGGCGTCATTGCAGCAGGTGGGATCCAGACGATTCACATCTCCTTCAATGCCACCGTCCTGGGGAGCTTTGAGGAACAATTCCAGTTCCGTGTGGCTGCATCTCCTACGCCTGTGATCCTGACAGTCTGGTAAGGACTCTGGGAGCTTGCTGGGCACATCTGTAGCTGTCTCTGGGACATCCCCCACCTCCCTCATTTTGGGGTCGAGCAGAGGAAAAAGGAGTTTCCTGAGCTCTTCATCTCTGCTCTGATCCTGGCACTGCCCCAGTGTAGGGTGCCCGGGGGCTGGAATGACTCCTCCCTGCAGGGATCTCCCTCTGCCTTGGGCCATGGCAGGCAGTGGGATGGATCAGCTTTGGGCAGTAGCTGCTCTGGGCTGTCCCAGCTCAACACCCAGCAAAGCTCCCAGGGCTTTGGAGATGGGGCAGCCTGGGTGATTCTGCAGCAGCAGCAGTGTTTTTAAAAACTTCTGCTCATAATCCATCCCAAATGGGCAGCAGCAGCCTCACCTCACCTCTCATGGCCATGCTGTGGGGGACAAGCTGTGCTCCCAACTCCTGTGCAGAGAGTGCTCCAGTCCCTCCTTTCCACAGCTAGGAAAGGGCTGGGAGACAGGGAACTGTGCAGCAGGAATGTGCCAAGGACATGGGCATCATCCCATGGGCTGGTGCCACTGCAAGAGATAATCCTGGCCCAGCAAAGGGAGAAGGGGTGATAACAGGGGAGGCAGAGCTCAGTCCTCAGTTCCACAGCAGCACGAGGGATTGTCCCTGCCAGCCTGAGCCATGTGCTGGTAGGATAATGTCCTGCAAGCAGGAAAGCTGATGCTGGCTGCTCTGGAGCTTTGCAGCTAGGCTGCTGCTGTTGGGAGGCACTGGATCAAGGCAATAAAGAAATGAATGCACCCTGCACTTGATTATACCAATGAGATAAGGGAGATGGATCAAAAAAGAATAAGAAAATTAGGACTTAGCAAGAGGAAAGTGGTGAGTAGGTCTGCCTGCAGTGGAGAAACAATTATGCTGGCTTTGTTTTTGGAGGAAAAGTGCTGCTCTGTTATTTTGGAAATCAAGAGGGAACCTTTCACCATCAATTGATTCTCCTCTGTCTCCCCCCAATCTGCTCCTGGGACATTATTGCATAAGCAGCTTTCTCCTTGGGCAAGGGCAGGTGTCTCTTGTAGAGATGTGTAGAGCAGAGCCAGTGGCAGTCCTGGGAACACAAGAGAAGGCACAGTTCACTGGTCCTTGATTTTTAACCAAAAAGCAGAGTGGGCATGGATTGGTGTCACCCACAAAATAAACTCGTGAGTGTTGTGCAGCTTCAAGTGCTGATTTCAGTGGATGTTGGTGACTTTTGGAGCCTGTCTGCTGATTTCAAGGACAGGTGAGGTGGCGTGGTAGATTCAGGACACCCGTGTTTGGTTGTTGAAGCCATTGCCCTTGGCTGTGCCGGCTGCTGCACTGGTGCCAGGCTGGTCCTTTCCTCTAGGATTCATCTGCCCACTGTGCAGAACTGTTGCTGCTCTTTTCAGAGGATGCTTGGGGCTCCCCTGGCTTCATGTCTCTAAAGTCTGTCAGTAATGATTGTGTGGCTCAAAATCTGCTGAGAAAGCTCCTCCATGGGAACACCAGTTGGAGCTAAGAAGCAGCAAGGCAGGGAGCCTGTGGCTGGAAAGGCTGGTTACAGAAGTTTGTGGGGACTTTTATGTCCATCACATTACAGATGGGGAAACTGAGGCAATGGAGCCATGTCTGGGTGTGTGTTCAGGGTCCTTCATGGCACCACCAGCAACTGGGGGCTTTTCCTGCCTGCCCTGTGCCCAAATCCCCACCAGTGGCTGTTGGCTGCCGGCCACTTGGCTTTAGCTGCCTCCTGCCCACACGGACACTGTGCTGAGCACATGGTGCTGTGTTGATTTGAAGCCCACGGTGCCCCTGACCCCAGGCTTTATGTCCCCGAGCCAGGGCTGCCACACGCTTTGTAACTGCCTTTAACCGAGGCATTTCCTCCTGCTCTGTGCTCGTCATCGCAGGGGGTGTGTCACTGGGCCGGCTTTACACTTCGACCTCCACGAGCTCCACTTCGGTGACATCTCCTTCGGTGAGTGTTCCCTGGGCTTGGGCACAGCGTGAGGGATCTGTGCGTTCCACAATGAACCACTTGAACATAAAAACATCCATCACTCGTCTTCTGCCACAGCAGCCTCTTCAGGCTGGGAACTCCAGGGCTGCTGGTGCCTCAGGTAGCATTTTGCCCTTGTCAGATCAAATAGAACCAAGGAATAGAAGCTCTGGGCTGTGCCTGCAGTTGTTTTTTCCCCCATCTGTGTTCAAATGACTCTTGGTGAGCAGGCCTGGGAGAAGTCTCCTCCCCACAGAGCTGGCCAGCCAAGCCAGATGTCCAGTGCAGAGCAGTGGTGGCCGGTGGCCGGGCTCTGCAGGACATCCCCACCATGTGTGGCTGGAGCTCTGGCTTTCCAGGATGGAAAGCAAATCTCAGAGCTCAAGTGGGGTAAACCCTTGCAGGCAGCAATCACAGGGAGCAGCAGGGCTGTGATGGCCCCCTTTGTTGGGTGAGGTGGGACATGGTTCCTAATCACTGCTCTCGAAGCAAGGCTCAGGTTTGCCTCCAGTTGAATGTGCTCTGAGCTGTCACCTGCTCAGTCTGTTTGGCCCAAACCAGGAGATGCCTTAAGGATGCTGCAGAGAGAAACTGCATTAGGGTGCTTTGCATCACCTTCTAGCTCCAGATTCCATTAATTCCTCACGTAGCTTCTCGGTGAGCTGTAGTTCAGATAGTAAAGAGCTAAACTGCAGTCACCCTTTCATCCTACCAGGCTGTTCACACCAGCAGTCATGACACAGTTGGTGCCTAAATGGATATTTGTGTCCTTTTCCCAGGTTTTCCCCGCACCATGACCTGTCGCCTCACTAACACCTCCCCGCTGGCCGTGACATTCAAGCTCCGCATGTCGGACGATGGCACGCAGCCTGCTGTCAGCAGCTTGGATCAAATCTGCAAGGAAGGTGACCCATCCTGGAGGAAGGGAATTCATTTTTATGTGGAGCCAAGGGAGTTTACAATGAATCCCAGCCAAGGGACCATCCTCCCCCAGGGACACCAGGATATCGAGGTATGGGAAGAGTCCAGCCACACACGCTTCAGCCCCAGGGCTAAAGCTTCACTGGAGTGTGGGAGGGCTTTAGCTCTGATGCCAGCTTTGAGGATCATGTGAGTGAGAGATCTGCACTGGCCTGAGGCCTCTGTTAGCTGGGTTACTCAGGATGTAACTGAAGCAGCACTGTTTTGTTCCCAAAATCATACGCTGAGATCACAAACCGTATGGTAAAGTACTGGAGCCATTCTTGTGTTTTTGAGAGCAGTTTCTTTGATTGCAAGTGGGCAAGAGGAAGGATGAGGACAGAATGAGAGGTGTCATTGTAGAAAGCAGTTTGCTTTTCTTCTTGGTCTCATGTCTCCTCTCCTGGAGAGCAGAATGATTTGTGTTCATTGCAGGGATCTCCAGTGGAGACAAAAAGCTCTGCAGCCATGAACTGCCCAGCACCTGCTGGGCCACATTTGCCCTCAGCTTCCTGCTGTAAAGCTGAACTCATTCTGTCCAAGTCAGCAGATTTCATCTGCATTTGTGTCATTGTAGTCAGATGAAAAATTGGCCCCTTAATTTGGGTACAGTGGTGTGTAGAGCTTTAGCCTAATGTTTGAATTTAGCTGACCTATGCCATGATAGCAAGGTGTGTTTAACAAATCTGGTATTGCCAGAAGGCTTTTGTTAACTCTCAGAGACTGTGCTCTACACATGGATCAGCAGAATAATTAAGGCAAAATCCTCCCTTTCCTTCCCATGAAACAAGAACTGGAGAATACCACGTGTGGGTAATGAGCTTTTATAAGGAAGAATTTACTGCTCTTCTCTTCCACCAGGTGACCCTGTGCTCCAACACGGTGATGGAATACTACCGGAAAATGCTGGTGGACCTGGTGGGCCTGGAGGGTGTTGGCAAGGAAGTGGCATCAGTGATCATCACAGCCAGGTACCAGCACTTCCCTGGCCTCTCCCAGCACACTGCCTGGCACAGGGTTTGCTGGCTGCAGCTCCCAAGGGAAGTGTTGTTTAATGTTCTCATGTTGTGACCAGCTGGACACGAGAACAGCAGTGCTTGGAAAGCAGCCTGTGGTGAAAAGCAGCCCTGCTCACAGCCCAGCACAGTCCTGGGCCTTTTTCTAGAGGGACCAGGAATGAAATCATTTATTGGCCTGGTTTTTGGTGCTTGAGCTGGAACAAATTTCCCGAGGACCTGCTCTCCTTCTTCCTGCAAGAGATGGAGCTGTGCTGGGTTGAGACCCCCCTGCTTTGGTTTGGGACACACCAAGCAGCCTGCTGAGAGTCAGGGTCTGGTTCTGTTCATGAGGGCACGTGACAGTGGGGAAGTGGCTCACAGCCAGAGTGGTGAGGGCAAGATCTTACGAGGGGAAAAGAGCCCTTGATGTGGCAAGTCAGCTCTAGTTTTTCTCCTTTCCTCTGCTTCCCATTTTGAGCTTGAATGTTTTCAGACTTAAACCAAAAGTTGCTCTTGCTGCAGCAGAATTCCATCCTGCCAGTTTAATGTCGAGAGGGATGCAGTTCCCTGGTGCTGCTCCCTCTCGCAGGCAGAGCCATGCAGTCAGTGCCTGGGCTGCAGTTTTGTCAAGCAAGTGCAACTGGGGACAGTCAGTGCATGGAGCTGTGGAGTGAAGGACCGAGGGAGCTGTAGGAACTGGGAGGGGGTGATCACCCACTCTGTAGGGCAGGTGGTGTCCCATGCCCTCCAAAGCTGGGGCAAACAGCTGAGTTTTCAGGCAGGGCAACAGCCCCGTGGGAGAGAAGGGAGTCATTTTTACTGAGACACCGGAGTCGTGTGTTCCTTGAGCCTTAGTGAGCACTGATCCGTGTTGGGAATGCTCCCCCAGAGCTCATGGATCACCGGGACTGTTACAGGAGTCCTTGCAAGCCTTCTGGGCTAAAGGAGAGGCTGAGGCAGCTGTGGGACAAAGTAAGTGCTCTGCCTGGGGCACTTGGCAGCATCTGGCTGCTGCCTCTCAGGGTTTGCCCCTCCTTGACAAGCCGTGTTGGAGTGGGAAGGCTTTGAAGGCAATTTCTCACTGCAGGGCTGTTAAATGTCTGTTTGACAGTGACAAATGGGTTATCTTTGGGGGTAAATGTTCTCTGTTCTCTCAGTATCTCTGATTCCCTTGGGGTCATCTCTTTGCCCAGATGTCTGGTTCCTGAGCTGCAAGTGTACCCCCAAATCATGCGCTGCAATAAGTGCCACCTGAAGGAGCCATACGAGAAGAAGTTCATCATCACCAATAAAACTCACCTTCCTGGCTGCTACGGGCTCATTCCCCAGGTTTGTCATTGCATCCACCTCCTCCTCTCAAATATTGCTGAGGAGATTATTAGGGGAAAAAAGGGTTTGGATAAGACCTTGCTGTTTTCTGTTCAGCCTTAAAAATCTGCTGAGAGCAGGATCCTACCTGAATGTAAACTTTAGGAGGCAGTTTAACCTCCTGAGGAAACAGTTTATGTTCTAGTCTTCAGGGTGTTCTCTGGTGGGAGATCTTAGAGGGTTGTGAAAAGCTGCTGCAGCCACAGACACCAACAGCTGTGCTGGCAGCCTCCTTGCAGGACCCCCTGAGAATGCTAAGCCTGCAATTCTTGCATCTTCTTTGGGCCTTTTACCTTTGTCCTGGGGATTTTGAAAAACGTGTGTGAGTTGCTGTGGCAGTGGATGTTAAGGAGTTTCAAGCTGAATTTGGAGGTCCCTCTGAAGCTGCATTTGATTGTGTCCCTTCTAGAAACGCAAGGAGGACTCTCCTGTGTTGTACTCCAGCCCCAAACCCTGTGGCATTGTCCAGCCTCGCAGCACTGCAGAGATTCCGGTTACAATCCAAGTGCAAACATTGGGCGATCATCGCACCAATGTTCTGATCGGCGTGTTTGGGGATGAAAGAAACCCACTGGTGAGTGCAAGGGGAGATGTGTGCCTTTGTGCAGCTCCTCCTGGCAGGGTGCAGAGTGTGCAGGGATTCTTCTGGGAAAAACAGGCACAGGCTACTGTGGAGAAGGACAGAAGGGACTGGTGCCATAAAGAGCTTATGCCTTATAGGTGGTAATCTCAGTGTCTGACTCTGAATGTAGTTCCTAAGCTGGAATTGAGGATAATTTTAGTTAAATTAATCTTTAAAATGCTAGTAACTTTGGAAATACCTGTTTTCAAATGTCATCTCTTTAAGCACAAAAGAGGATGTCAGAAGACTTCTGGGAAGGTTGAGCTTTGTGTAAAAGAAAGGAAAGCTGGCATTTGAAGAGTAGTTGCAAGGATTTAAACTTACATTAAAACACATGGAAGTGATGATGGCAAATTCCCTGGATGGCACCAAGTATCTGACCCTGGGCCATTGTGACACTGCATGTAAATCAGTCAGCAGGAATGACAGGCAGTGCAGGCTGTGCCAGGGAGCCTGAAGTTTGACACAACAGTTGCTTTCAACTATCAGGCTGCTTACCTTAAGCAGGAGGGTTTCTCCCCACCAGAATAACCAATTGTTTACCTGTCAGCCTGGTCTTAACTAGACATTTCTTGCAAAGCTTTTACCTTGGGCCAATCATTTGTATTTTGAAAGTTTCTCTTACCTTGATCCTTTTGAATTTGGAGGTGAATATGTAACTTTATTTTTTTTTTCCCAAAAGCCCAGCATTTCAGCTGGAGAGTGGTTAAATAATAAATAATAAATAATAAATAATAAATAACTTGAGTAGAGTTGAGCTGTTTAAGCTTTTTTAGGTTTCCCTGTTGTGGTTTGTTTTGGCTTTTATAAAAATCTTTCTTTCCTGCTTCTTCCTGGAACAGAGAGCAGAATTCCTGAGCTCTGGAGAGCTGGCAGAAATCTATGGAACTCCAAAGAAGATAGACTTTGGCATGATCCCAGTGCTACAGCCGAGCTCACAAACTCTTACCCTCTTCAACACAGGTCTCGTCCCTGTAGACTTCAGGATCAAGATTGTAAGTACCTGTGGGGCTGTTTTCCAGGGAATTGACTGGTCAGTAGCAGCCAGGACTTTTTATGACTGGTTTTGATATGCAAGATTTCCATCTGGCCCATCTGGTGTGAGAGGTGGCAGGATACTCCAATATTCCATCGGAGCGAGGCAAGAGGAACCTGGCTCTGGAGTGGTTTTAGCTGGGGCCCTCAGTGAAATCAGGTGCAGAGATGTTGGAGCAGAAACAAGTCTGGATTGTGGTGACAGGTCCTCCCTTCACTTTCTGGAAGGTCTTCAGATGTGCGTGTGACATTTTTGGAGCTCTGAGATCAGAGAAACCTGTGTTCCTTTGCTCCCCAGAGAGCCTGGATTTCCCTATGGTTTCCCTGTCCCAGCTGCATTTGCTTTGTGCCCAAGTGCTGTTTGTAGTGGAGAGCAGGGTGTGAGCTCTGTCCTCAGACTGCAATTGTCACAGCTCCTGTGGCTCAAGCCAGTTGGGCTGTGCACACGAAGATGTGTGGGGGTTGTGCACCCCCCCAGCCTGTGATCTTTGTGCTGTTGAAGAGCATCTTTGGGGAGCAGCTGCAGAGAAAGGCTGTTTTCATATGTGGAGGTTGCACAGGGCAGAAGGAGCTGGGGCTGCTCCCCTGGCAGGGAGAGCAGGGCTGGCACAGCCAGGAAGGGCTTGTAGGCTGGGGCTGGGGCTGGCTGGGTTGTCTGCTGGAGGGGGAGATCTGGGAGGGGCTTGAGGTTTGTTTTTCTTCATGCTGGATGTGTTGAACTTGTGGAGCTGCTTCAAACCTGATCCTATGGCCTTGTTTGTGTTTGTGGCTAAAGCATCAGGCCATGTGGGAGAGTCCAGCCACAGCCTCCTGGGCCAAGGAGGAGGGCTGTGAAGTTGAACTTGCTGCTTTTCCAGCTCTTTGGGGGATAAATGCCACCTTCAAGTGAGGGGTTTTTCCAGGACAGCTTTCTCTAACTCCACAATGAAATTCTGCTTTCAGCCTTTGCAGGGAGCAGTGCATCTTGGCTGGGTGGGCCTGGCATGGAAATGATGGGTTTCACATGCTCCTAGCAGGGCTGGGCCTGCAGAGCTGTGTCTGTACAGCTGTGCTGGTGCCAGACCTTTCCTCCCTGCTCTGAGCAGCTTCCAGCTCTCTTGCCCAATCCATGGAGTCCATGAGAAAGCAGATGACAAGAGTTCTTAGGAAGAGTGGGCCATGTGCACAGAGCACACATCATCCAGTTTCCTTTCTGCTTCTTGCTTTTCTGCTCTGCTGTAACCATTTTGAGGTGGCTTTTCCAAAGCAGAGGGCACTGGGGCACCTCTCTACAGCTGATGGTCAGTGGGAAGTGAGGGCTTCAGTCCTTCAGGGGATCTTGAGAAGCACTGATGGCCCCTTGAGCAAGAATAGTTTGGTGTTGGGGTTGCAACTGGTATTGCAGTGATATTCTTCAGGATCTCAGCAGTGTCCTCCAGCTGTGTGGTTTCTGGAGTGGGATTTGAGCAGTCCTGGCTTCCTCTGGCCTTGAGCCTTTGTGAGAAGGCAGGAGAGAGAGAAAGCAGCTTTCCTTGGCACACACTCCAGAGCAAGAGTGGGGAAGGAACACTCTCCTGAGGATAAACATCCCTTGGGTTGGGCAGAGCTGGGGTCATTAGGTGAGTCTGTTAAAGGAGAGGAAAATACAGGTTGTATGAGCTCTGCTGTTGCCTGAGACTGCAGCTCAAATTTAGGGAAATGAAGCCTTTATGATTTTTATCCTCCCCTCTTTAGTCTGTCCTTTTCTTATATCCCACAAGAGATCACGGTGCATGGTTTCCATCCTAAATGCATCTTCTGCTTGTCTTACAGGCTGATAAACCCCAGTGCTTTGTTCTTGAAACCCAAGAAGGAGTGATCCCCGCTAGGGGTGAGGTTCCTGTGACTGTCACAGCCATCCTGGATGACACTGGGCATTTTGCTGACTCCATCCAGCTCTTCATCGAGAACAGCTTTTGCTTCAGCTTCTTACTGAGGGCTATGGGCACTGGCACCACAATTGTCACAGACAAACCACTGGCCCCAGAGCTCAACTTGGGATACCAATTCAGGTAGGAGATCTCCCCACTCCCACCTCTCCTCCTGGCTCAACAAGGAGCAGTTTTGCTGTAGTCCTTCAGGCAAGATCTTCTTCAGTGTTCCAATCCCTGAGTCCTTCCCTGAAGGCAGAGATTCCTTCAGAAACGTGTGGTGGCCAGTTGAGAGTTGTTAGATACCCTCAAAAGCCACTGGAAGGGAAACCAGTTGCTAAATGGCCACTGAATTGTCTTTAGTTGTAATACATTTATGTCCTCACTTGATCAAGCAGTGGTGTCACAGCTCCCCCAGAACAAAAGGTTCCCAAAAGGGCGCCCAGGTGAGGCGGTCCCTCCGTGGGGCTGAGGGACCAAGGGCAGATGGCCTCACAGCCTTCCCTTCTGAAATGGCACTTCCCAGGCAAGCAGGGCCTGGGAACAGAGAGACAGGAGGGCACCAACCCCCCCAGGAAGGCAGGAGCCCCCAGAGCAGTTCCAGGGCCAGATGGAAACTGCTGCTTTGTGTGGGGCCCGCAGTGCCACTGCCGCTTCCTCCTGCTGTTCCTGGGCCCTGCTGCTGCCCTGCTGTGCCCAGGGCCTCGATGGCTTTTTTGCTGCCAGCAGAGTTTGCAAAGTTCACTTCAAAACAGTTTCTAACTGCAAAATGAAGTTCTACAAATGGCTCTCAGTGCAAAACCAAAGCTGCTACCAAGGAGAGGGGCCCTGCTGCCCTGGTTTCCTCTCCTGGAGCAGGCAGACGATTTTTACCAGCTTGCTGGGATCGTGCAGAAGCTGCCTCTGAGCTGGCTTTTAGAAATGCCTGCAATCATACCCCACACACAAGGTCCTCAAGGGCAGCATCTCAAAGATTCACTGACAGTGTGGGGCACAGAGCAATGCAAAATACAGTAACAGTACGAATCAGCCCAGAACAAACATTTTGGAGGAAAACCCCAGGTCCTGTTAGTCTCACCTTGAAAATGCTACCTTAGCATTAAAAGCAGATTTCTCTTTGCAATAATGACACCAGAAGGGCAGCTTGTCAGACAGTTTCTGGCCCACATTAAGAGCTGGAAATGAAGACAGTCCCCAAGTTATGAACACCTCAGATGGCTCATCAGGAGCAATCTGATGAGCAGGGAAACAGCTGCTCCCACACCATTTTCCATCCTGGCTTCTCTTGTAGCCACCTTCCCAGTACTCACCAGTTCCAAGTAACAAACAGGGGCCACCATTTCCATCGGCTCTTCTGGAGCGTGGAATGCTACAGGCCAGCCAAGAGGAAGGGCCAGAGCGTCTCAGCCCTCAGCAGCCCCGAGGCCGAAGATGATTTCGAGAGCCGCAGTCGTACGAGCGCCGTGTTCGGGCTGGAGCCAGGCTCCTGGCACCTGCAGCCAGGCCAGTCTGTGGCCATGGTGCTGCGAGGCTTCTCCCACATGCCACAGGTGAGGTCCCCACCAAGGGCTGAGCCTGGGGAGCCCTCACATCCCCTCCCCTGGCCTTGTTCCACAGTGCCTTGACATTTGCCTGGGGAAATGAGCAAGGCCCTTCAAGAAACTGCTTTAAGGCCGCACGTTTCTGTGGCAGCACCAGTTGCTTTCCTTGCTGGCCACCATCAGAGCAGCCAAGGCTTTATTGGGATTCCACAGCTACCAAAACCCAGTGCTGATCCCAAAGCAGGGCTGGAAGGAAATAATGCTCTTTTGGGGCAAACGGTGTTGCACGCTGAGTCGGCAAAGAAGGGCAGACAAATAAGTTACACTTAGACTAGGAGCACAAAAAGAAAGGGAATTCAACAAGTGCCAAGTGGTTTATCTGGGGTAAGCACAGATAAAACAAAAGCCATGTGAAGGGAGGGGAGTTCTCACAAGTGCCTTTTGTGGGCATTGGGGTGCAGTGTTACAGACAGCTGAGTGCAGAATAAATCAGCTGCATCACGGCAAGAAAAGGAGGCAGTGCCCACTGTAACTGTGTGGCAGGAATAGGGGCTGTGCTGGGTGCTGAGCCAGTGCAGGGCATTTGCTGGTGCCCTGCCACCCTCCACTGGTGACAAGTGACTCTTGCATGCAGGAGGTGAGGGATTACATGAGGTGTGAAGCTGTCGTTGGCACAAGCGTGGTGACAAAGAAGATCATAGAAACCATCATTAGCTGCAAGTTCATAGATCCCTCTATAGAAGTATCAGCCAGAAAACTCTCTTTCCGGGTGGAGAAGGTAAGTCTCTGGATTGCATCCTGGCATTTAGCAGCATGGCTGAGGGGGGTGTGTCCTTGTGTTAAAGCCCCTCTTTGCTCTGCCTGAGGCACTTGGTCAAGTGAGTGAAGATGCTTTTAGAGATGAGACTGGTATTTAACTGCCCCAAAGCAAAACTGCAGTTACAGCTGCACTGCTGTGGGGATCATGGCCACTTGCAGAGAAATGCCAGTTTCTCTGCACACTGTAAAGGGAGGTTTTTAAGGATCCTCCAAGGCACGATGATGTCTGTACACTGAAGCTGTAGGCAAGCTGGGGGGAAGAATGGAAATTTCTGTGAATTCCTCAGGCTAACGAGGAAAAACCCATCATCTCCTGTGTCTCTTTGCCTTCTCTGCTGTTGGCATGGATGCTTTAGGGTATAGCTATAAGGTATAGCTCTGTGCATTTCCCTAGGCCTCACCTGCTTCAAAAGGCCCCCAGACATCCTGCAGTGATGATAACACTGAGGCAGAGCAGGTGCCCTTTAGTCTCTGGATCCCAGCTCCGGCATCATCTTTCCCTCTCCTGCAAGTTGTCTGAAAAAGAGAGTATGTTTCAGGATTTGGTTTCTGTACTTTCAGGCCTCTCGTTTGGCTCCCAGGCTTCCACTGAAGTACAGAATCCCTGGAACAGGCAGTTCAGATGTAATTAGAAGCCTTTCAGCTCTCCCTGATTCTGCCTGGGTTCTGCTCAATGCCACACACACCAACTGATTGATTGCATACTATGGCACAGCACCTGTTTGATATCAGTACATCCAGAAGCAGTTTCCCAAACTCTCTGGTTTCTCTAAACCATGCAGGAAGCCCAGCACAATGCACAGACAGGAAGGAAGAGCCTAGGCTGATCACAGCTTTGAGACCATACACACCTTGTCCCCGTAGCAGGAGCTGCAGGACACTTGTTGCAGACTGACTGCTTTTTTGAGGCTGCTAGAGCCAATAAGGTTGTAAGAAATGACAGCATGTGAGTGAAGATCATCCAGTGCTGTTCTGCCCAATAGAGAGACAAAACTGGACACAAATGGTCTGGATTCACTTTCTGCTTTAGGTCTTGTTCAAGCAGCCACCTCCTCTCCTATTCCCTCATCTGTACATGGGAGTGGTGCCCTGTCCCCAGAGGATGCTGTGGTTTCTAAACATGACAAGCATCTGCTATAAAGAAACATCTCCTGGGAAAGTAGAAACAAATAGAAAGGATCAATAGCATGTGTGCACTTCTGGGGCTGAAAAATGTGAGATGCAACAGAAGCAGGAGGAGGTCTCTGGCTACTTGAGGCTGTTTTTCCTTGTTTCCATAGAAACCCAGTGATGTCCTAACTCTGCAGTACCAGCCTTTGGCTTTAACAAACACCTGCTCCCTGCCGCTCGACCTCGTGCTGGACGTGGAGCAGCCGTTCCTGGTGTGTGATGAGGACCAGCAGCCCCTCCCAGATGGCCAGGTGAGCAGCCCTGGACTCCTCCAGTGGGGCTGGAAGAGGAGGGATGTGCTGGTGCCTTTCTCTTGGGAGGTCCTTGAGTCAACAAGTTTATTGTGTAGCATCAGCAGTGGGCTGGCCTGAGCTGCATCAGCAGAGCTGCTGAAGGAATCAAAAGATTACCTGAATTGAGAAGTTCCATCCTGGCTTTAAGGCACAAGGAGGAGGGAGCAGGCAATTTGGTCTGGGCAAGCCATGCAGTAAAGGTGTCTCCTGGAAAGCATCCCAGCTCTCCAGCAGCCATCCCCTTGTATTGCTGCTGAGCACAGAAACGTGAGCCTGAGGGAATCCTGGACTGGACTGTGGTGCCTGCAGTCACACCCTTGCTATAAAGAAGTGAATGATAAACTGAGAAGCCCATGCTGGGGCCACACTTGGAGCATTTACTGTTTCATGCTGTCAGACCTTGGCATGTCATTAATTACTGTCCATCTCCTTGCAGCCTGTGAGAGTGGGTGTAGAGGAGACCTGCCATGTCTACATCGCATTTGACCCAGCTTACAAACTGGAGCTTCACAGCTGGAAAGAACAGAAGATTCTGAAGATAGACATGGTTAGGGACCATCCTTATGTGGAGTATATCGAGCTTTGGGGAGAAGTCCACTTCCCAAATCTCCGAATCCAGCCCAGCAGCCTGGAGTTTGGCTGCATCGTGGCTGGCACGGAAGCAGTGCGCTCTCTGAGGATGAGCAACTGCAGCCCCCTTCCTGTGGAGTACCACTGGGCATTGCAGGCAGACAGCCAGGTGCACAAGTTCAGGTATGTGCACCTTTGCCCTCTCCTCTTCTTCCTGCTGTCCTGTTTGTGCTTTGCAAAGAACAGAGCTGTTTGTCTAGGATTTGACAGACTGCTCTGACTTCTCCTTGTGCAAATAACACTGACCAGCTGTGCTCAGGCTGCACGCTCAGGGAATAGGTTTTCCACCAATTTGGTGCTGTGTAGCCCCCACAGTGGTTTCCCTTGGGAAGGAAAGCTGGGGCCAAAGCTGCTTTCTCAGAGCTCTGTGGCCTGAGGCGATGTCCACCTTGATGAAGGGCTCCTAATCCCAGCTCCCACAGTGCTGCTGGAGGCCCTTTTGGGGGTGCCCTTTTGGCCCCTCTGCTTTGGGATGGGTCCTCTGTGCAGGAGCTGCTCTCTGCTCCTTGCCTTCCTCCCTTGCCTTGTGCTGGAGGATGCCCAGAAAGTCCCAACAGCAGAGAAAGAGCTACTCAGCACCTGGGCTGATGCAGAACATCTCGTTACCTTTCCTTCTTTTCTGAGACAACTCCTTTAGTGCCAGGGTGATTTCTTTCCCAAGGCTCAACTCTTGGTGGACACCTTGGATTCTTCACTCCCTTTTTTGGTGACACTTGTTACTCATTCTGACTTTTCCCCACTGCAACACGTCCCTTATGGGTTCTGTAGTGCTGGACAGCAGGACTTGTTCATCATACCATCTCCTGTCCCTGCCTCCCAGAGAGTTTCTATTTTAGAGTGAAAAATGCCATTGTCTGGGCACCATGGTCCTGGGAAGTTGCCTCAAACCATTGATTCAAACTAAAGGCAGTGGAATAGATGATAGGGGATCTCTTGGGGGTTATGATGAGAGATCCTCTCATCCAGAAATGAAACCCAGCCTTAGATAAGAAGCCACAAAGCTAAAGACAGTTATTCTTTGGGGAGCAAGTCATTATTGGCACTGAATGCCTGTCTGGGAATGGAGCATTCAGGCCGTGTTTGGCTGTAGGGGAGCTCTTGCAGCTCAGCAGGGTGACAGGCAGGCACAGCCCAACTGTGTCCTCACGTGGCATTAGAAACACAAGCAGAGTTACCCTGAGCACCTGCTTCAATCTAAAGTGGGGAATGTGACCTGAGCCAGCTGGGAGTGTTGGGAAATGCCAACCACCCCTGCCTGCACTGTCAGGGAAACATTCCTGATAAATACCTGGGAGAGCTGCAGAGTTTCTGGCATTGGGCATTGGCAGGGCTGTGCTGGCTCATCACTGCCTGGGTGTGCCCTTGGTGTCTCAAATCTCACTTTTTGCTCTCCTCCTTCCCTGTCTTCTCCTGTCCCACTGTGCTTTTTGCATCCTCACAAGGTGTTAATCCCTGTCCTCTGTAGTTCCTCAATGCAAGCAGTTGCAGCTGCCTGCACCACTGCTACCTCAGTGTCATCCCTGGGCTGGTTTAGAACAGACCTGCTCCAGCCTGGATTGGGAAGGGCTGGATCAAACCATTCCTGAGTTCAGTGCACCAGCACCCAGCCAGGGGCTGCATCCTGACCAGGAGCTCCTCATGCAGGTGTCCCTCCCTCCCACTGCAGGTCCCTGCTCACAGTTATGTTCTTTTCCAGGTATGAACTTTGCCCACCTAAATTCAGACCCTCACCACCAAAGCTGAAGAGTACCTGTTTGAATTGCTCAGCATCTCAATGGAGCCACTGCAGTATTAAAAATGTGGAGGAGCCAGACACAGACCTGCAAGAACCACAGGATCTTGGCCAATCTTCAAGAGCAGAGGTAGATTTTCTTGTACACCCAGTGCTGTGTTGTCTCCCCAGCTTGCCACCACCAAGTCATGCTCATGCTGACCTCCCTTTTTGCTGCCCTGCTGGTTTGTGCCTTGAGAGTGGGCTGGGCAGCGGGGCCTGTGGATGGACATGGGCTGTGTGGGAGGGAGGAGCAGGAGAGTTTTCCTTGGAGAAGCCTGCTCAGATCCTACAGATCTAAGCTCAACACAGATCTGTGTTGAGTGTGGGATTTTTTGGCCTTGTTCTCTTCACAATGTAAGATGAGGCTTTCATCTGCATCATGATGCTAAGACCTCCAGCTTCCTTCCCAGAGCAAGCTGTGATGAGTCCTGATCTCCATGTACCCTCTTCCCAACCCTGCCAGACCACCTGTTTCCAGGTGTCTGCTTTCACCTGAGAACTGGTATTGCAGTGGTGGCCCTGAAGCTGTCTTCTAAAATGAGACTTTGCCAAGTGTCTCTCTCTTCCTCTCAGCATAGAAAATGGCTTGTGTTTCAGCTGCCAACATATATTCGTGGAAGGCATTACATCCCAGTGGGGCTGGCAGGATTCAGTCACTCCGTGGATGTACCATGGATTCCCCTCAAAGTGGAGAAGGTAAGAGGGAATCTGTCTCACTTCCACGTTTTCAGTGTGGCAAGCAGGGCTGTAGCTGCCAGCCCCACTGGTGGCCCTCAGCATTGCCCACAGAGGGGCCTGGCATCCCTCCAGACCCATCACAAAGTGCTGCTGAAGCAACTGGTTATTGGAGAGGCCACGCAGGACATGCTGTAGGGAGGCCCAAGGACGCTGTGCAGCACCTGTGGAGGGCATTGCTCCCCCTGGACATCATCAGGTGGTCCGTAGGAAAGTTTTGCAGGAGCTTTTGCTGTAGCACCTTGAAAAAGCAGCAGATAAATCAGAGAGAGAGAGAGAGGGGAAAAGCCTCAGGAGTCAGATGAGCTGGGCTGGGGTCCTTCCCTGAGCTCCAAGAGCTCTCACTCTGCGTGTCCCGCTTTTCTAAAAGCAGTCATAAATGCTTTTTAAAGGCAAGTTGTGCATCAGAGAGAATTTCTACTGCCAGGAGACATCCCAGTTCACTTCAATGTAGTGTATTACTGCATTGATCCGTGAGTATGGGAGAAGATTTTCCTCATGGTGCCTCCACTGGTCAGTGGCATGGATACAGGATGAGATCAGGATGATTCTGGCTGTGTTGTCTGAGGAATAGATCCCTCTGGCTACAGCTGCACTTTGCTCCAAGGTGCTCTTGTGCATCCATTTCCATGCTCAGCACCTCAGTCTCTCCTGTTCTCCGTGCAGGTTTTCAGGATCCTGCCGCTGTCGGGTGTGCTGCAGCCGGGAGAGAGACAGGAGGTCTTCTTCACCTTCACTGGCCACCTCAACACCATGGCCCAAGTCACAGCGCTGTGCCACGTGGAGGGAGGCCCCACCTACGAGGTGAAGCTGACCGGGGAGGCCTCACGTGTCAGCTTCTCCCTGAGCGCCCGGGAGATCAACTGCGGCTCCCAGGTACCCCACGGGTCCCCGGGCACAGCTCCTCGCCTCGCTGCCTTCCTGCCCACCTCGCTCCAGGGCTCCCTTCCCAGCCCCTTTGTTGTCTCTGGGGCTTGGAAGTACAACCTTTGTGGGACACATCTGGCATCCAAGCTGTAAAATGGCCGTCTCCAACCCTCTCCAAAATGCTGGGAATGCCTCTTGTTCAGGGGACTTAACACTGCCTCCTGAGGCACCGCAGGGGGATGCTCTGGACGTCCCTCTGCTGATCCACTCCAAAAGCCTGACCTCCAAGGAGATGCTCTTGTCGAACGCTCTTCTTAATCCATGCAATAATCAGGGGAAGATCTTGGGCTTCCAGTCACTATAGCTGGAGACACTGTCCCAGAATGATCCCCACTTCACTCTTTTTCAGTTGAAAGCCCACAGCTATTTCCAGCTGCTGGCCCTGTCGGTGTTGCTCTGTGTGACTCCCTTGTTGCCTGTATGCTGCTTGCCAATACTTGCATGCAGGTGCCTTTTCTTTTGGAGTGCCTCCGTGCTGTCTCTGTTTCTCCTGGCTGCTGGTGACCCCTCAGAGGGCCTGTGTCCCCACAATGAAATGTGTTCATTTATTACTGGCCCTCCCATGGTTGTTGCCACACCTCTGGGTGCTGCCAGAGCTCCCTGGTCCTGTGCAGGTGCCCTGTGCCTGGGGGTTCCCCGGGTTCCCAAGTGCCCCCATCTCCTCTCTGGTCCCTGCTCCCATCATGTGTCTGCTTTCAAGGCCAGGAGAGAGGAAGGAGATTCCCAGCAGCAGGCCTGGCTCTGTAACTTCCCGCTCTCTGCCTTCTCTGCAGATGTTTAACGAAGTTCATCACAGCACGGTCATCCTGGCAAACACCAGCAAGATTAAATTCAACTGGGTGCTAGAACCCAGCACTGCAGACCAAGACCTGCCTGGTGTGTTTCTGGTCAAGCCCACCACTGTAAGTAGCACGAGTGACTGACCCCAGCCCTGTCAGGTGGCCCAGGAGAGTGTTAAAGGGACAAAAGAGGGGGAGGGGGAAAAGGGGGAAAAAGGTCCGAGGGGAAAACCCCAAACTCAGCCACGAGATAGAGAGGGCTGTAAACAATTTCTTCTGGGGGCAGAGAAAGTCAAACCAGTGCTATTGAAAGTCAATAAAGCAAAAGGAACAGTGGTGGGTGCTTGGCTCGTGTGCTTAGCCATAGCCAGAGGCACACCAGTCAACACAACCACATCCATTATAGACCCTGGGTACTGCAACAGCCTAATACAAATTCACAAATGGTTACACATATTCAAATATTTTAACATAGTTCTTCCTCCATCCTACCTTTTTGGAGCATGTACAGTTGCCCTAGTCCTGGTCATTTGGTACTTTTTGACACATTCAACAGGTTCCCATTAACTTCATTGGTTAAATGTTAATATGACAGCAACTCTTCCCCAACACTGGTATCACCACAAAACATTTGCCTTAAAAAAATTCTAAACTTTAGCAAAAATTCTTTGACAAAAGCCAACATTATAAAACACACAGTATTTACTCTAACAACTGTGCAAGGCAACACTATAATGTATTTATCACAAAGGTGATGTGGTCTGATGGTTTCTTCTAGATAGAGAACCTGTCTTGTCAGCCTGTCTGTCCCCTGAGCCATCCCCCATCAAACACTCTGATGTATTCCCTTCCTCCTCTGCCATTCCTGCAGGGCTCCATTGCATGTGGCAGGAAGCAAGTGCTGAGATTCTCTTACATGCCAGGAGTACCAGGAGCCTTTAGCAGGACATACCAGCTTAAAGTGGGTGACCTGGAGCTGGAAAAGATCTGCCTGAAAGGAGAAGCGTCCTTTCCTATGATCAGTGTCAACCTGCCCTGGAACATCAAAGGTGGGCACTGCCTGTGTGCCCCCAAGAAGGGCCCCTCTGGTTTTGTTCCCTACCAAATGCCCACAGGGCAGCTCATGCCCACCTGCACCAAGCCTGGAGGGCTGCAGGACTCCCAGAGCCACTCAAGCCATCTGACTGCTTTGTGAGTCTTGAGCAGAGGATCCCATGTGGCCTTTGTCCCAGGAACCATCCTGCAGAGCTTGCCAGCACATCTGGCAGGGTCCTGAAGGATGATGGCTGGCCTGAAAGGCTTGGGAAAGCTGTAAGAGAGGCTGGCAGGGCTTCTGGCAGGGTTGGATTTGCGTGACATTGCAGGGGATGAGATGTTCCTCTGTGGGGAGGAAGATGGATGGGAGCGAACGTGAGCATTCCGAGAGGAGCAGCAGCATCCACTTTCTATAGATGGCTTGAGGGATTTCTTTCTGGAAGAAAGCAGTGTTTGGGAGCTAGGGACTTCCCAATTTAAGTGGGATTGGCACTTTGCTCACACTTCTCTTGGTGGATGTTTTCTTCCTTCAGGAAATGAGAAATGTGGAAAGCCACTACGGCTTGCAGAACACAGGCAGCAATACAGTGAGACCCTGAAAATTCAGATCCCAGCAGCTCAGCCCTTAAAAAGTCCAGATGTGAAGACTGGGAAGCTGCAGCCCTGCATGCCTGGAGGCTCTGACATTGTAGTAAGAACAGCTGCAGCCCCGTTTGGCACATGCCACTGTGTCCATGTCGCCTGAGCCCCTTGCAGCCCACAGCAGTTTCCCGGTGCCCTGATGGCACCTGGGACCTCCCTGCCCACTTAGAACCATGTGTCACCTCAGCATTGCCCCTAGGGCTGCCACTCTGGCCATGGTCTCTCTGGGGGTTGGCTTGCACCAGCTTGTCAGACACCGAGCAGCCAGACAGGAGAACCCCACACCCCTCTCAACAAGAGCAGGGTGGGATCCTTTCTCAGGTGCAAACCTCGGGAAAGACCTTTGCTAACCAGACACTGTCTGTCTTCCGTTTCCTCAGGCAAACACTCGGCTGCAGATAAAGATGATCGAGAAGGCTGCTCTGGAGCTGCAGAAGAAGCTCGCGTGCCATCCCCCAAAGACCGAGTTCCCTGACAAAAAGCTGTGCCAGAGCCTTGTCAAGTGAGTAGGGACTCCCATCCCCATCTCCAGGTGCCCCGTGGGGAACAGCCAGCAATGTCCCCTTCTCCTGAGAGCTCCTTGTTTCTGCAGAGCTGGGAATAGCCTGGACTGCAGCGAGGCTCTTGTCCCGGTGGCTGTGACACGCTGCGTGTGAGCAGCTGAGTGCCCTCCCTTCCCCAGCACCACGCTGAGCTTTGGACTCAGCTCCCCACAGCTGTGGGGTTCTGTCCCTAGAGCTGAGGGGACCCACTGCAGACCTTCAAGCCCTTCCAGACAGCTTCAATTCTGTCCCTGCTGACTAGCTCTGAAAGAGACAATTCCCAGCTGATGTCTTGGTTCCAACTAACAGAGCACACTAAACAAAAGGAGGAGGGAACTGCACATGTCAGCAAACCCTTGAAAGCCCAAAATCAGATGGCTTGAATCCTGGTGGGGTGGCAGGGCTTATCTAATTAACTTGGTCTGTCCCTTTGCACCATCATGATGCAGCACAAGCAAGGGAGGCTTCAATTCAGGAAGATGCTCTGCAGAACAGATCAGGTGATCTGGCTGCAGAGCAGTGAAGATTTCCTGTGCAGGCAAATCTTATTGCTAGGCCCCAAAGCAATTTCAGGCTCAGGCTGTACACCAGCCTAAGTGGTTTCATTTAGTCCAGTGGAGGCCCAGTGGACTCACCTCTACTGGCTTTTCATGGCAGAGGAGCTGTGGACAGTTTCCATTTTAAACTAATTTTATTTCCAGGTACCATTAGTAGCTGATAAAACCTAGGACCTGCACTCCTCCTGACTTCCCAAAGTCATTGCCAGGTGGTCAGGCCATGGGTTTCACGGGCTTGAGCTGAGTTTTTGCAGCAGTGAATAAAGAAATAGCCATTTGATTTGTATCCTCCATCCACCTGGACATGGAGGCAGGCTGTGGTTTAAGGACTGTCCTTACTCCTCCTTGCAGAGTTGAGCTGCCCGAGTATGTCCTGGACATGGGCACTGTCCTGAAGGGTTTCACTGAGAGACGCACTCTGGAGATCACCAACCCTGGGCAGATCCCAGTGTCCTTCTGGGTCGATGCATCTGTCCTGCAGGACACAGGTAAGCAGTGCTGGAGACACTTCCTGTGGGCATGGAGGAGGTGTCTCACCCAGATTAGCTGAAGCCACTGAACTTGGGGAGGTTTTTCAGCTTTTTCTTCTCCCTGCCCCTGCTGGGAGCTTCAGAGGCAGAATCCTCCTGTCCAGCCATGCCCAGGGACCTGGCCTGCCTACAAGTGCCCTGACACTCCAGTGTGGGGCCAGATGGGCTCATCACCCTGGTCACCTCTCAGCATCTTCTGCCCTTGGCTCCCACGAGCATCAAGTTTCTTTGGGCACTCTGTGGCCTTGTTTTGTGAACCAGTGGTGTCTGCTGTGTTTTGGAAGTGCTTTGTTTGGAGTTCACACTGTCACAGCACTTGTATTCAGCCTTTCTTGAGGAAACAGCCTGTGAGATCCTCTGGTGGATCAAAAGAGGCTTCCAGAAGAGGCCTTGAGGCAAGGCTGCACTTGCATCACACAGTGGCTCGCTGTGTCGAGGGGCGTTCAGGTGCACTCTGAGTTTTTGTCCAGGTCACAGCACAGCCTGGGGTTTTTCCCAGACCTCTCACCAGGACAGCTGTAAGGCCTTAACGTGCTTCTGACACATTGCTTGTGTTTCCTGTGTATCTCAGCTGCTTTGTTTTCATCTGTTCAAGGTTTCAGCGTGGACCTGGGCCAGATGAAGAGTCTGCCCCACATGCACACCCTGAGGTTTGATGTGTGCTTTGAAAGTGCCCAGCAACCACAGGGTGACGTGGATGTGCTGCTGCCCATACAGGTACCACAGCTCTTGGGGCAGGCAGCAGGCTGGGCACAGCAGCAGATGTCACCTGCACCCTCTGCTGAATTCTCTGTCCTTCTACAGGTAACAAAAGGCCCCACGTCTCACATCCGCCTCCGTGCCACTGTCTTGGAACTGTCGCTCGACCTCTCCCAGAACACACTGCAGTTCCCCAGTATCCTCGTTGGGCAGTGCCAGGTTGAGACAGTCCAGCTCTACAACGGGTTCCAAGTGCCCTGCAAATGGTTCATCACTGCCATCAAGCCTGTTACGAAGGTAAAGCACAGGCAGCACTGAACACACAACTTCCTGGCTGGGTTTTCTTTGTGTCTCCTGCCCTTTCTGCTCCTGTGGCTGCCCGAGCACTTGGGTCTGTGGTGTGTTTGAAGAAGCTTCTGAGGGTCTAGATCAAGGCTGGTTTTCCTAGACCTGTTCCATTAGCTGCTGCTTTGCTTTTGTGCCTTCTTCAGCCATTCCTCCTCCTCTGAGGACAGCAGTTCCCTCAGCCTGCCCTGTCTACAGGTTTTCCCTCCAGCTCTAGGCTTTGGGGCCACACTTGGTTTGGCTGTGGGTGCTGTCAGCGCTGTATCAGTGTCTCAGAGCACTACAGGAACTGAGGCTCTGTCCTCACAGGCTGAGGAGACCTCACCCCATTGGTTTCTGTGTCCAGAGCAATCAACTCAGATACATGACACCAGCCCAAGGTCAGAAGCAGCAGGCGCTGGAGGAAAGGCGCTGCCCCTTTGAAGTGACGCCCTCCAAAGGAACCCTTGATGCAGGAGCGTGGCAGAACTTGCAAATCCAGTTTGCACCCAAGGAGGAGGTGAGATTGGCAGCTGTCAGCCCAGGAGGCCTGTCAGGGCTATCTGGAAATGAGGGCCTGGTGCAGAGAGTGTGGGACGAGCTCTGCCTTCACAGGGGGCTTTCTGCAAGCGCCGTGCTCAGCGTGGCTCAGTTCAGCCCACAGAGCACTCCCGGGAGATGTGCTCTGAAATGCCCACAGGGAGCTTGCACAGAGAGCATCAGGGCTCTGTGGCTGCCTCTCGGCACAGGGGAGGGATGTGCCCAGCTCCCCTCAGCCTCCCCCTTGCCTGGCCCTGTTTGCAGCTGCGACACTCGGTGCAGAGCAGCTGCACACTCGCAGAGGATAATCCTGGAATGGCCGCTCTAGGCCCATCCTGCTGCACAACTGACTGGCAAAACAGCCACCAGACACCTTCCTGAGCATGGCAGGACAGTCACCTGTCGTGGTGTGCTGCCAGCAGTCAGTCCCTGGGGCTCTGGCCTGCCTGCACATTCCCACACAGCTGGGGATTCAACTTAAAAGGATGCAGCATTCCCAAAAGTACTTTGCCTGGGGCCGCTGGGTCTTGGAAACTGACAGTGTGTAGCAGTATGGACACAAGTGCTTCTGTGCCCACAGACAGTCCCAGGGACCTTTTAATTGCTCAAGAGATGTAAACATCTTGTGTCTGGCTTTGATCAGAGCCGATCACCAAGCAGAGAAGGTGACCCTTATTTCTGGCCAGCCAGAGCTCATTTGCCTCTCTCCTGGAGCTGGCGTTTGCCTGATGCAGCAGTGCCAGGACTGGGTGTGGACACTGTAACCCCAAGGGCCCTTCTCTTGAGCACTGCACTCCTGCATGCCTGGGTGAAAACGCCTGGCAGTCCACTGTCCATCCATCTGGTACCCAATACCCAGTGACAGTGCACACCAGGACTCATCCCAGTTACTCACACCCAGACACAGGCGCTGTAGTCCCTCGCAGAAGTGAATATCTGGTTTCTGTTCACCTTGGAGGGACTGATAACACCCTGGCCTTGGGGCAAGCGCTGTATTTGGGGTCCTGGGGCTTCATGGATAAGTTTTCTGCACTTTTCTCTTTTCAGAGGTCTTACAAGTATGAACTGAAACTTAACATTCATGGGAGCAGCAATCACTTAAGTCTGCACCTCTCGGGGCAAGGTCTGGAGCCACGGTTGGAGTTCAGTCCCCCCGCACTAAAGATGGGATGGGGGCTGGTGGACAGCGATGGGGTGGAGGCCACAGTGGTGGTGAAGAACCCATGCAAATTCCCCATCGAGTTTTACTCCCTGGATTTTGATGAGCAGTACCTGGAGGAGGAGAAGGTGAGAAGGCAGGTCTGGTCCCCGTGTACATGCTGCCCAAGCTTCACAGCACTCCAATCTTCCCAGGCTTGTGTCAGGGAGATGGAGGCAATGCCCAGGGCAAAGCCAGCTCTGCTGATGTGCTGTGGGAGGATTTAAAGAGTTTGTGTTGTTGGGAGGAAGGGAGGAGACAGAAAATGGGTTTATTGCATCCGTGGGATGAAAGGTGAGAAAAGGAATCTTGCATATGGTTTCTCTTCCCTGCTGGCAGGCTGGGCATGACTTGGGCTGGGCATGTGCTCTGGCAGAAAACTCCACTGGTTCTCAGGGCTTTGCTGGCAGAGTGCAGTCCTGGCTAGTGTGGCTAGTGTGGCTGCAGGCAGTGAGCAGCTCATGGTCATTGTTTTCTTCAGATGAGTCACTTGGGAGGGGTTTCTCTCCCAGTCCTGCTTGTAGCTCTTGCCTCTGCTCTGGAGCCTGCTCACCCCACTGGGCATAACAAAATACTTGTACTTGATGGAAATCAAAAAGCCCATTGCCAAAATCTCAGTGCCTTCAAAGAAGGAGTTGTGAGGATGAAGGTGACAGAAGTATAAACAGGATTTTCTCTTGTCTTTTAGATGCTGAGGCATCTGGGACTGCATCCCCAAGGGCCTCCCCTTCCCCCTGCTGCTGTCCTCTCCAGAGTTGACTGCCCAGAGGAGCGGCTGGGCTCTGCAGAGCATGTGAAGCCCTTCACCATTGTTACACCTGAAGACAATCTGGTGGGTACTGCAGTGGTGCTGGCACTGAAGGTGCCAGGGCAGGGACCAGGCTAGATGGGGGCATGAGGGACAGGTGGATGGAAAAGGATCATTGTGGAGAGGTAGTGAAGATGTGATGGGGCCCCACGTCTGCAGGTCTCCTTTCTGTCAGGGATGGGGCAAAAGAGACAGCTTTGCTGGAGACAGAGCAGTTCTGTAAGAGGGGAAAAATCACTTAAAACCACCAACTTCCTTTGAGGAGAGGATCCTGAGTTAGAAGGGGTGTCCTAGACAAAACAAACCCCAGTAAGGAAGACCAAGTTCCTGGGCAGGTGCACTTATTTATTCTCTCTTCCATCGGTGAACGAAGGCCCATTTTTCTTTCCAGGATGGGAATGTCTCAGGGCTCACCCCTCTCTCCCTTTTCTCTCTCCCTTTAGGCCAAGACCCCAGATGAGATGGGCAGTTCTGCTGAGGGCCAGCCAAAGAAGGGTAAAGCAGCCAGCAGAGACAAGTTTCCAAAGGGGAGCCAAATATCTACACAGAGAACAGAAAGTCCCTGGGAATCCTCCAGCACAAGGTCCAAATGTACACTGGAAAGTGCCTCAGTCCCCACAGAATTCCTCAGGTGAGCTGCACAGGAGGAGGTGATGCCTCTGCTTCTTGGTCCTCTTGCCAAACAAGGTCCATCGTCCCCAGCTGCACAGGGACCCTGTGCCAGGGCCTCCATGGGATGGCCAGTGCACCCTCCTTGTTTCATTTGCTCCTCAGCCATGTCTGAAGCCTCCTCTTTAATTGCCAGGCTGAAACGGTACCGCTGGATAGTGCCTGCCCTCGGTGAGGTGGAACTGAAGGTCCACTTCTCCACCAAAAAGCCAGGGGAGTTTGAGCAGACGCTGAGGTTTGAGCTGGTGGGGACAAAGCGGCAGTACGAGCTGCCCTGCAGTGGCACCGGCCTGTACCCCAGCATCAGCCAGAACCCACGGTAAGGCTGGCCCCTGGCAGCCTCCCACACTGCTGTCCCCGAGCTCACAGCCAGGCTGCTCCTTGGGCATTCTGGCCTGGGCACATGGTGCTGCCTGACGTCACCCAGCATCTCTTTCTGTGCTGGGAGCTGGGAAGGCAGATGGTCCCTGAGCCACCAGGATGGGTTATGGCTTTCTGACTGCATTTCCTACCTGCAGCATCTCATAGCTCCTCCTTCCCTGCTTTCTCTGCCCAGGCTGGTGTTTCCACAGTGGAGGAGGACCATGAAGGAAGGTGAAATCATCTTCAAGGAATATGTTGAGAGCACCAAGCAATTCCACTTTGGACCGCTGCTGTGTGGGAAATCAAGAGAGTGGTATGTGCTCCCTGCTGGGTGTTGTACTTTCTTTCCTGGACACGCTTGGGGACATGGACACAATCCAGGGCAGTCCCTGGCAGAGTCCTGGCACACACGTGGGTTTGAAGGAGCACAGATGTGTGAACCTGAGCATACAAGAGGCAAATGAGCCTTGGGGGTGCCGCTCTGCCTGCCTGCTGGGTGCCTTGGCCAGAGCCCCAGGCTGCTGCCAGTCCAAAGGGGACTTGGGGCAACTTTTGTCTGCCTCCACATCTCAGCTTCACCCCTTAGGAAATGTATGGTGGTTTTTGAAGTGCTTTGAGCTCGGCAGTTAGCCTGAGTGAGCAATTATTCTGTAGGTGGTTTTGTAAAGCTATCATTGATCTGTAATTATTAATAAGATTTTATGGCTGACCTGCCAGTGGGTGTCAGGGGGTATGTACAGCAGGAACTACATTTGCCTGTAATGACATTGCATCATCACTGCTGGATAAAGTCTGCCTGAAAACGTTGTCATTGAAGCTATTCTGCATTTCTACTTTTACTGTCACTTTTTAAAAAATAGTATTTAACATTAAGTTCTTGTCTCCATGGGAGCTCTGGAGGGCTAAATCTATTTTGACAACACAGTTTCAAAAACCAGACAATCTTTAGCCAGGTTTATGGGATGGTCTGGGATTTCTGTTTGCCTCTTTAACCCTTTCACTCCAAAGTCATTTCCACACCTGAGAGAAGGGTCACTTGTTATCGTTTTGCATTCCTCTTGGGAAATGATGCTTTATATTTCTTTCTCAGATTCTGTGATAAGCCATGAAATCCAAAGCAGTTTCATGACTTTTTGGAAATAGATCAGCTAAACTCTTTTTCCAAAAGCCTTTCTTTATACCCTGCAGGGAAGGCACCCCAAGAAAGAAGGGGAAAGAACCCATGGGCCTGGTGTATTGTTATTTTTCTAGGCACCTTTGAATTTACATTGTATTAAAAACACTTGAAGTGGCCTGAGCATCATCAGGCTTCTGGGGTGGAGGCCCCAAGTACAGGGGAAGGCATCAAAGTCAGGCAAAGATGAGCACATGCCCACGCCCCTGGCTGGGATCCACTTCCCTCACTTGTTTGTTAGAGCAGGGTCCTCCAGCACCGCTTCCTCGGCTGCACACGGTGCTTTCCTCGATGCGTGGCAAAGGCAACAGTCTCCTCTGCAGCCTTTTCCCCTTTTGTGGACAGGTACAAGGCCCAGAACTGTCCTGCCAACTCGGAGAATATAACCATCCTCAACAACTCCCCCATGGACGTAGAGGTCCAGTTCTCCTTTGAGGATGATGAAAAAGCAGAGACGTTCCTTCTGGACCCTCCCAGCATGACCCTGAAACCAAAGAAGAAGCAGGTAGGAGAGGGGCAGGTAGAGCAGGCACCGTAGAAGTGCCCAGGAGCTGCTGCTCCTGCTCACACACAGAGCTCTTTCTATTTCTTTCCGTGGGGCCGGGTCCAGGAGCTGACCATTTGGGCATACCCCACTTCCCCTGGCTTCCTGGAAGACAAACTCATCTGCTGCATTGACAAGAACCCAGAGCCAGTGGTCTTCAGCGTGTGCTGCCATGGGGTGCACGTGAAGCTGGAGGTCAGCCCCCTGGAGCTGTCTTTTGAAAAGCTGCTTCTGCACAGGTCAGTCATCCCACAAGCACTCCAAGACTTGTGACAAAGACAAAACATTTGACTCTGCTTTCCAGGGCTCGGATGGAGCTGCTCCAGGTTGCATTCAGTGGCGAGGCTGGTGTGACCAGCCAGCAGCTGATGCCAAGTGCCTCCTGTCTCTGCAGGACTGACAGCAGGACCTTGGTCCTGAAAAACAACACCCTACTGCCCATGGCCTGGCAGCTCAGTGGGCTGGATGACCTTGCTGAGGACTTCTCACTGTCACAAGATAACGGCACCATTGATCCCCGCTCAGAGTTTGAAGTGACAGTGAATTTCAAGGCCCAGCAGATTGGCACCATTGAGAAGACCCTTCGACTAGAGGTGAGAGGGACTGTGCCCTGCCTGGCACAGTGAGCAGCCACGTGCTCTTAGGGACAGAGTCAGGAAGAGCTGCCCCTGACAGACACAAGGGTGCTGTGACCCCAACTTGTGCCTCTACACAGCGTTTGCCAGAACGTGCAGTGCATCCACATCCCCCAGATAAGCAGACACTGCACCCTGAGCCTGTAGCACAAGCACCTTGGCCCTGTGAATGGTTGAAGGTTGTTGTTTGGTTGTACAGACTGCAGCGTGATCTCTGCATTTCTCCTGGAGCTTGTCCAAACCTCTGGCATCGTGCAACAAACTCTGCCCCTGGCATTTTGTTCCCCATGGTTTAGGGGCTGCATTTCAGAGAGGGTGCTAGGTGATTGCAAAGGGTTGTCAATGCCACCTGCTCTGAGACACCCCACACTTCCTGTGGTTGTTCTTACATCCCTGTGCCTCTCAAGGAAGCTTTAGCAGCAGCATTCCCTGCTGTAGGAATGCAGAGTTGGGCTGATGGGGTTTTTTACTGCAGCAGAATCCCACTGGGACAGCCCATGAGATGAACGGGTTAGGAAAGCTTGGGTGTCCACCAACACTTGTGAAGCTGGGGAGGCCATAGGGGAAGCAGCCAGCAGAGACAAGGACTTAGAGGCTGTCTAGCAAAAGAATAATCTGAACAGTGTTTGTTTCTTGCTTCCTCAGGTTTCAGATACAGAAAACATCCTGGGGATTGTTCAGGTTGAAAACATCAAACTGTCTGCAGAGGTGTATGATGTTCTCCTGAGCATGGTCCTGCCTGAAGGTCAGTGGATGTCTCCCAAACACAGCAGTCCAGCTGCACTGCCTGACCTTGGGTGGTGGGTGACCAAAGCACTTGGGATGGGATGGGATGCAAGGATGGCATGGATACATAAAGCACATACCCTGCAAGCTGCATGGAATAAAGCACTGTCAGGGCACTGGCAGCCTTAAGTCTCTCCCCTCTGAACTTTGAAGTGTGCAGCTTCACGTGCAGGTTGGATTTGGGGGCTTTGAAACACCAGTGACGTGAACAGGCAGTTGGCAATTCCCACAGGCTCAGCACAGCATGTAAAGTGATGGGATTTGTGCTTGGAAGCGAGGAAATGGAAGCCGAGCTCCTTAGCTACTAAGCCTGCAGATATTTTGAGTAAGAAGAGAAAGGGCAGACAAGTAGCTGGAAAACCCTTCCAAGAACAGAAACTTGCTGAAAAGGGTTTTGTGCTGGGACCTCCATGTAGCTTGGGACCTGGTGTATTCTGCAGCAGCTCACAAATACCATGTCTGATCTCGCTCTGCGCATTGTCTGCAGATGAAACCTTGGATTTTGGAACCATCCATGTCCTGGATAATGTGAAGACCGTCCTGACTCTAAAGAACAAAGGGTTGTACAACATCGAGTACAGGTGAGTCCAGCTGCCTGGTGGTGAGCATTTCCCTGGGTTCCCAGGCCTGCAGTCTCCCTCTGTCAATGGTTAGAACCTGTTTCCATGCTGGCTACCTCACAATAAACACAAAACCTGGGCTCCCTCAGCTATTTCACCAGAGATTCCAGCCACAAACTAGCAGTTCTCCACAGTTCAGCAGGGAACCCAAAGGAGAGCCCCAAGAATTTCAGGCACTGAAATGCTGAGATTCATTGCCTTTCTTTGATGGTCACCTCCTTTCTCCTTCTGAGACTCTGTAAAAGAGTGAATGAAAAATTTCAGTGTCAAGGCTTCTTGCAATAACCTCATGACTGTCTGTGCTCTCTGTCAGCATCCAGGATTCCCTGAGCAGAGCTGCACTCTCCCTTTTCTTCTTTTTCTGGTCCTATGCAAAGTCCTGGCTGTGCTGGCAGCACCTCTACTTGTAACTGCAGAGATCTCCATTCCTTCCCTTTCTCCCCAGATTGATGCTGAAGGGTGCAGGTCCCAGGATGCGAGACTTGGCATCCCACTTCACTGTCAAGCCTCAGTCGGGCAAGCTGATCGCCTCCCAGCCTGGTGTGAATATTGAGATATTCTTCCACCCCACAAGGGAAATGCTCCTCAAGAACAGCCCCATCCTGTACTGCCAGGTGAGCTGCCTGGGCCAGGCTGTTACCACACGGTGTTTTGGGAGCATAAACAGGACAGGTGTCTAATGGAAGGAGGGCTTTAACTGGAGAATCCTCTCTCCTACGTACACAAACAAAGTCTTCAAAACCATTTGGGAGGCTTCCTAAGGGAGCTGAGAATCTGACTCTGGAGGAGGTGCTTTAACAGGGATGGGTGAACTGATGGAGGCCTGGGGTGGAGGCTGGGGACTGGGGTAGAGGCTGGCTGGCCTCTTTGCTTTGTTTACCACCCCTTCCTGTGGACACAGGTGATAGATGCCATCGCAGGGGAAGGAGGCCAGACTGTCGCCAACATCCCAGTGAGGGTGTCGGCCAGAGCTGCGTACAGCAAGTTCAGTATTGAGCCCGCCTCACCCATCAATTTCGGTGCCATGATGAAGGGCAGCAAGAAGACCCAGACTGTCGTGCTGGAGAACACAGGCACGATCAGCTTCAAATTCCGCATCCAGCCAGCAACCGAGGATGCATCTTCACTGGAAAGCAAAAGGTACGAGAAGCCCTGCACCACCCTTCCTGCCTGAGGAGGCACCAGCCCACGGCTGAGATGTGGCAGGCAGCCAGACCTGGGCTATCGCCCATTTGCATCCCTGCCTTGGGGAGAGGGAGCAAAACACGCCTCAGTGTCCCCATGTGTAGTAGGAAGCTGGTGCTCGAGCTGCTCTGTCCAGCAATGGGTGCTGCAGGCTGCTCTCTGGGAACCATCTGGAGCAGGAAGGCTTTCCTCTGTGAGGAGGAAGGCCAGCTTTGGCCTCAGAGAAAGGCAGGGGAGCTCAGCATGACAGATACCTCTGCTTTCTCCTCTCAGTTCAAAGCAAGGGGAATCTGTTCCATCAGCTAGGAAGTGCTCAGCGGGAAGGAAATCAAGCTTGACACAGGTGGGTGACTCCTGCTCCCCAACAATGCAGCTGCTGCAGGGGATGTGAGAAGATGCTGCTGTGCCCAGGCTGGGGACTCATCTCCATTGGGTGGGACGTGGTCTGCAGGATGGAGTCCAGGATCTGCTCAGTCCCACTGACAGTCCTGTACTCTGGCTCTAACCTGCAGTTGTGGGGTCAGCAGAGGGGAGCAGGTCCTGTGTGTGATAGCTGCTGGCCAGCATGTGTCTGTGAACACCACAGAAGCAAAAACATCCCTCCTGAACTCCCAGTCCACAGAGCTCAGACAACATTTTTTTTTCTTCCTTTTCTTCATCTCATTCCCCTACCTCTCTCCCATCATTTCTCACAGCTGTTTCTGCTCTCCTGTTACCTCTGGAGGCTGAGGATCACAGCTACCACCTTCATTCTTTACACTCAATCTCCTTTCTCTCTGCCACTTGAGACAGGCTTGCAGCTCCTCTTGGCTTGTTGGGCTCAACCTGGAGCTGCCTTTGGGCCATGGAGTCATCTTTCCCTGCCCTGGGACTGGCTGCTTGGGCCCAGCTGGAGGCCAAGGCAGGACATACTCTTTGCTGGGGTGCTCAAGGCACAGCTATTACCCTTCAGCCTCTCCTGGAACTTCTTCTGCAGGGTCAGTTCAATGTGGGCATGTTCACGGTGTCCCCTTGCTCCGGCTCCATCGCTCCGTGGGGCCAGCAGCAGATCACGGTGGAGTGCCTGGCAGGGCAGGAGGGGACTTGTGAGGAGCAGCTGTACATTGACATCGTGGGCAGAGACCCCAGGGACAATCCCCTCGGCATTCCCTTTACCCTGACTGCCGAGTCCTGCCTGCCAGGTACGTGCTCTCCACAGGTTCCCTTGGCCAGACCTGCTGCTGATCAGCACCTCAACTTGCTGCTTGGATAGGGAGGCATGCTAGCCCTGGTGTCCCCCCTTGAAATCCTCAGAGTTTCCAGCCCTCTTAAGTCCACTGGTGGATTCATCCCTCCCCAGCTGAGAGGGATGCATGGAAGGATAAAAGGAAAGCAATGCTCTTTAAGACTCAGGTTGACTGAGCTCCATCCTCATAGCCAGCTCCCCCACCCAAAGCTGGGTTTAGCAGTTACCTGGGCAGAAGGAGCTTACCAAGCCTTCTCAGAGGCCAGCAAGGCCCAGATGAATTCATCATGGAGGCTTCTTCATGCTCATCCCTCTGGTCTGTCCACAGCATTTGCTGAGGATGCGATGTTAATCTTCGAAGAATACCCGATCTGCAGCAGCACTGACCTCAGCCACAAGCTGCTCTCTGTGCACGGTGTGGGCCTGTTTGTGAGAGATGAGAACAACTTCATCTTCAACAAGATTCTGGTTGGGCAAGAGGCTGAAGCCCACTTCAACATCTACAACACAAGTGCTCTGCCGTGTGACGTGGTCCTCTCCATCAGCCCCCTGCCAGGACAGGTAAGAACAGGAGGCCAAGGAGATGGTTGCCCTCTAAGGGCCGTGTGAAAGCTGTTTTGTTCTCCAGATTGCTTCCTGTGGCCCACACTAGCTCAGTGTAGGTCAAACTTCAGGGCAGAGCAGCAGAGCCAGGGAACAGTTGTGTTGAATTCTCATGTCTTGGGCAAGGTTTTGGCTCACCTCTGGGTCTTTGGTGGGAGAAGTGAATCCTTCTGAACCTCTCTTGGAAGCACACTCAGAGAGGGGCTGTTATCAACTGACATGCCAGGGCTCAAAGCAGAGCATCTCCTCAGGCTCCCTGGCTTTTCCTCTCTCTGAAGGCCAGTTGTAGGTTATTTGCAGGGTTTTCCATGCAGTGACCACCTCCCACATAGGGCAGGGCAGCTGCCAGCACTCAGAACACACAATGCTTTAGCACAAGGTCAGCATTCCCTGCTTGAACAACTCATCCTTAAAACAACAGCCCCTGAGTTCACAGCCCATAAACACACCTCTAGGAGGGCTGTGAAAATGGGAAGAGCTGTCACAATGCAAGATTTTTGCCTGGCTGGCTGCTATTCATGGAAAAGAGAAGCCAGGAGAAAACTGCTTCTTGTAGAAAAGTCTCCATAGCATGACAAGAAAAAATTCTTCTTACAAGGACTGATCAAAGACTATTGTAGAGTTGATACTGCTTTACCATCCCAGGTTTTGTCTCCCAGTGGTCAGCTGGGAAAAGAAAAAGTTGGGTAGGGGGATAAAAAGTGTTCTGGAGGTTTTATTCTGATATTTCTTATTCCTGTAGTCCTGTTGATAAAGTTTCTTTATTCCTTTTAAGTTTTAAACCTGTTTTACCCTTCTCCTAATCCATAGTTCACAACAAAAAATGCGTAAGTGCCCTGGTGATTTTAGCCAGTGCTAAACCCCACCACATTATTTAGTGCATTGACTGAGAAACTCCAATTAGCAAATCTAAACCACTACAGACATGCTGTTTTCAGTAATGCCTTTATGAATGAAACTGTGTCGTGCTGGAAGGTGTTTTCTCCTAACACTGCTCTCTGGCTTCCCCCAAGGAAAAAGGCCCTATCACCGTTTTCAAGTTGCATCCAGTCCAGATGTCCATTCCCGGCTCATCCCACGCTGTTGCTACAGTGACCTTCACCCCTCCAGACGAGCAGAACTACGACTGCACTTTTAAGGCTTCCCTTGTCATCCCCAAATGGTAATTGACCCTGAGAAATATTGGGGGAAGCCTCTCTGACAGCTGCCTCTCCACTGGGAAGGCACAGACCTCTTGTTAGCTCTAATGCTCTCAGCAGCCTTAGGCAGAGTACTTGGCATGAGATGATCTGGGAGGCAGTCACTGTTGGATAGAGCAGAAAAATGAGGCAGATTTGTCATACAGGTTTAGCCTGTATGAGCAAATAGGAAGACAGAGAAATATTAGGTAGCCAACTGGAAGTTACTGAGATGTGCTACAGCTGAGCTGGGCATTTCCAAGGACAGAAGCTTAGATGGATCAGTTTCTGTGGCAGCAAGTCAGCAGTCACAATTTCCTCTTGGTTTCTGTGACATTAAGTGATCCTCTGTGATTCCCTGCATTCATGAAGCTATTTCATGTGAGTGATGGGAGCTGGTATGAAAGAGGAGCCCTGTTCCTCTGCACTGGGACCTGTGTACAGGGGCTTTGACCTGCCCTTCCTCAAGCCTTTAGTGGCTGAATTGGAGCCAGGGAAGTCTAATTGCTAATAAGCAATTGCTTTTCTATTGTTCTTGGAAGTGATCTTGGTGGATGGTGACAATGATTTCTTTTTGCCTTCTTGCTTTTGTACTGCTTTCATGCTGTGCTTTTTTTGCTTGTTGCCTATGTCTCATCTCACTGCAGCCAGGGGATTTGCCATATCTCATCTGGTGCCTCATTATGTATCTGCTGTACTGCATGATTGAATTAAGTGAAATTACTTTTAACTGTTACTGTGGAAGGCTCTGGCTCTTTGGAGCAGATTCCTCTTGTGAATGGCCCTGAGGGGATTGGGAAGAGGCTGGTGGGGGGCTGTGTTGTGGGGTACAGGAGCACCAGGCAGGGAAAACAGTGTGGACTGCCCCTGCTGCTTGGCTTGCCCAGTGAGAAATGGGTTAGTGCCAGCTGGAATTGTTTGTGTGCCTCTCCTGCAGCTCTGTGAAAATCAAGCCCCAAATCCTGAGCTTCACCATCAGTGGGAGGGGGCACGAGCCGCAGGTGACAGTCGTGTGCCCGAGAGCTCGCAGCAAGAGAGGAAATGCCGTGCTGCGCTTCCAGAGGCTCCAGCTGGGGGATTTAGAGATGCTCCCCCTGGTCGTCCGTAACAACGGCATCGTACCTGTCAAGGTGAGGACCTGCTCAAGGAATGGGCTGGTTTGGGAATAAGTGCTTGTGGCACAGGGGGAGGGTCCCAAAAACCATGGCAGACCTGGCAAGAGGTGTCACAAATTCTTTTTAAGCAAGGGACTGACATCTGTTCTCCAAGAAGGGAGTTCTTAAAAAATTTCCATCCAGTCTTTCTTCTTTAAGTTGAACACAAGGAAGGTGGTGGAGTATTTTTTCCCCGTCTTTCAGGTTTGTTCTCAAGGAATGTGTGATTTTCCAGTTCCATTAGGTTGTATTCCCCAGTTTACTATATTTTAAGCAAACTTAGTTGTGGTTTAATTATATTCTGCTTATTGCTTTCTGTCCTGTTTGGTTCCGTGTTGGTTCAATCCAAATGGCTCTAAAGAGCCCTTTTTCCCAGCTGGTTTGACTTAACTTTTGTGCTCAGTGCTGTTTGCAGTGGGAGAGGTGCTGGGTTCCTATGCAGGACCAGCAGCACTGTGGTGTCAGTCCCTGTGCCATCCTGTACTCACACCAGTATCATTGTGCTCTGTGTTCCCTTTTCTCAGTTTATGTTACACCTGGAGGATGAGCATGGAGCATTCTTCTTGAAAGCCAGGCGCTCCACACTGGAGAGATTCCACACTGAAGATGTGGGAGAGGACTCTGTTGAAAATGGTAAATTCGTTAACCATGAAGTGCGATGGTGCACAGAGGGAAAACGTGTGCCCTGCTCTTGGCTTCTCTGAGCTGCAGCCAGATGTTGGACACACTTTCTTTCCTTGGGCTCTCTGTCCCCCGAGCTTTTCATGGGGACCTTTTGCAGGGTTTCCTCCTAGCAAGGAGTAGGAAGTTCTTGTGTTCTTCTAGACGTGGTGGGCTGGGTTCTGGGGGACTCTCACTGCCTCAGTGCAGCCTCTGAGGTATTTGCAGCATGTGGCAAGGTCCCAGCCTGAACGGACACAGCCCTTGAGCACACAGGCAGCCAGCAGAAGCCCAAAGTGCTCTTTGGCTCAGCTTTCCATGTGGCTGGAGCTGTCTGGAAGCGATGGAATGAGGGCTGGGCATCAACCTGAGGTTAAGCTGCTTAAGTGGTGATGTGTCTGGAGATGGCAGTCTTGTGAACACAGGAAGAGGGTCGGGAACCACTGCGGGTAGAACAACCTGTGCTCAGAAGGCAGCTGGTTTCAACCTTCTGTTCCTCATATATGGAAATATTTCCTCTGTACAACTGTATCACTTAATTCTGATTTCCATTGCTGTGCAGAGAGCAAGCCCCCAGGGAAGCCTCTCCTGCTTCTGCATCGTGGGCAATCGGCAGAGTTTGATGTCATTTTCAATCCCACCCTGGCTCAACGTGTGGAAGGGAAGATCCGCGTTTTAGTGGGGGACACCTACTCTGACAAGACCCTGATAGAGCTGGTGGGTGAAGGCCACAAGGATGAATTCAGCTTCGACTGTCTAGAGGAAGACCCACAGTTGAGGAATGATAAGAGCAGTTTGAACAAAGACATCATTGATGGTAAGAGAGGAGAGGCTGCCAAGGTGGAACAAGGAAGAAGAAAATATCTGATCATGTGTGTCCTCTCTCTAGGCAGGCCTGGGCTGTCACCCCTGGACATGGAGGCCTGTGGGTGTGGCAGCCATGCATGCAGAGCAGTGTGTGCTGTGCTGCATGGCGCTGGCTCAGGGGTGTGCCAGGGTGTTTCCCTGAAAGTGGTGGGATGGGGAACTGCCTGGGGAGCTCCCTGCCAGAGGGAGGAAGGCTTGGAGCAAGGAAGCATTGAACATACAGGAGTCTGTGCATGTGAGGGGGGTGGGGTGGAACTCCCTGCATGCTGAGATCCCTTGCTTTCCTCCTTAACAGCTGTCAGACTGAACCACATCCAGTTTGGGGACTGTCCTGTTGGGAAGCCCTGCCACAGGATCTTCACCATCACCAACCACACCGGCATGACGTTCATGCGCTTCGAGTGGGAGGCAGACGTCCCATTCCAGTTCTCCCCCAGGGTGAGTGGGGGCTGCTCTGCCTTTCCCCATTGCTCAAGCCCTGCCCTGGCATTCCTGGGAGCTGGCAGGGAGACCTCACATGCCAGTGCTAGCCCATTCCAGTGCCACACAGGAGATGCACTCCCTGGCTTGGCTGGGCCAAGGCTGCCAGCCTTGCAGAAAAGGCTTCGCGTTATGGGAGGTGGTACCTTCTCTTCATACTTTTGTCTATCAAACTTCACAGAAATCCACACTGAGGTGCAGGTTCCTGGCACAGCTGCTCACCACATCAGTCCCCTTTGCTATATCAGTCCTGCCCTTGGCAGTGCTTCCAGTTTGGTCTTGATTCCCTGATTCTCCCTAGGTGGGACATCTCCACCCTGGCTGCACCAAGGCCATCACAGTGACCTTGAAATCAGATGTCCCAGCCACCTTCAGGAGGCACCTTGTGAAATGTAAGGTGACCAAGATCAAATTTGAGCTGCCACTATGGAATGTTCCGGACTGGGACGACGAAATGCGCACTGTCATGTGGAAGGACATCACCGGGAACCAGGAGCCAGCAGCCCAATGGCCTGAAAAAGAGAAGGTAAGAAGCAAAATGGCAAACAAAGCCACCACAGCTTTTCCAAAAAGAACCACCATAACACCATCACTGCTGGCTGAGCAGCTCCTGCTTCCTCTGGACACTGGACAGCCCTGAGGTTCACCAGCAGGGCATTCTAGGGGAGAGGTGGATGCACATGACCCTCACACAAGAGGGAAAGCCTTTAGACAAGAGACCATTAGCCACACGCTATCAGTCTGGGCCACAAGCACAAGTGCTGCAGCCCATGTTGAATGGGAGACAATGTTTTTGATTATCTCATTTTATGGTGTTTGAAATCTCTCCATATGATTTGGTGCCTTTTCACCAACAAGGAGTTAAGTCTGCTGCACTCTGTCTCTTCTTTAGAAGTGGAGACAAATACACTTCTACTGCACCTGCTGGTGAATGCCAAGGTTTGTCTCCATGGATACCAGAGATTTTGGTTGTGGTCTCTGTATTGGGAGGGTTATCTCATCATGGAGTAGCCCAGGCACTGTGTGACCGTATGGAGGAGTCCGGAGAAGGATCATCTCTGGAGACTCTTGCTTTTATTGTCATTATTGCCAAACACACTCAGCTTGGGTGAAGGCTCTTTCCAAGTTTCTGGACCATTTTAAGGCCTCTAAACCATCCTCTTTTCTATCAGAACATCTGCAGTTGGACACTTTCCTAGTGAGATCTTTCACATCCCAAAATGCCCATCCCCAGCTGCCAGCAGTGTGGCTGTTGCTCCACAGGTGACATCTGGAGAGCACTTTCTCCTAAAACAAGAAGAAAAAAGTGCTTCCTAGAAGTCTGCAGTCATGGGGTTCTCCACCCACAGAGCTCCAGCAGGGGAACTTAACCCTAATTTTGAGACCTGCTGGATTTCTAGGGGACCAGGGAAAAAGTCAGTCCCTCTCCAAGGTTGAAGTACAGGGATTGGAACGCCGCTGTAGTCTCCATGGGTACATTAACAGCTGTGCTAGGACTGCTTTGATCAGTGGGCAGAAACAACTACTGCAGCACAACAGTCCCAATTCTGTCATCTTTCCAGGGAAGTAAAAGTGAATGGTCCTTTCTAGTCCCTCTATGAGGCTGATGTTGGAGGCCCAAAGATTCCCTTCTCAGCCTGACTTTCTGGGCTCTGCTCAGCGATTCTTTTCTCCTCTTTTGCAGACAGTGGAGACAGTCCCAGAACCGGCTCACACTGTGCTGAAGAAGAGCGGCCAGGAGGCCGAGCTGTGCCTCAGTGCCTTGGTTGCCTACGCCCAGTTCAAACTGGACACAGTCGTGGTTCAGCTCAAGGACACCTTGCCCTTCCAGACAAGGACAGCCACGTGAGTGCTGAGGCCAGGCAGGGCCCTGCCAGCGGGAGCTGCCTTTGTGGAACTTTGTGCTGGCCGTGGCTGGGGAGACAAAACTCACGACTCGAGCTCCAGGTGCTCAGGAGACAAAACAGCCTCATTTATTATTCAGAGCTCACTGAAATACCCAATGCAAATCTCCTGAGCTAGACAGCCATTGGCTGAGATCTCTCTCCTGCCCAACTTCCTGGCCAGTGCTGTGCTCACTTCTCAGCTTGGATGGGGCTGGCCAAGGGTCCCCTGTAACTTACCTGGGAACACGTTCAGGCATGAACTAGGCCAGCTGAATTGGATTTGTGTTATGGCCACATTCACTGTGTCCAGTCCAGACCAGCTGTACTGTGACAATGCTGTGACACCTTTGCCCAGGGCTGACCCAGTGCCTGCTTCCCAGAACTCCACCCCAGCCAAAACCAGCACAGGCTTGTTCACATGCATGCCAAGCCAAGCAGGAGAGGGTGGTCAGGAGAGGCTCAATGCTGCCATTTTCTGCTGAGAACAGCCACGGGTTTGCTTTCACTGCGTGTCACCTGTCCTCATCTGCTCAAGAATAAGTTTGCAGTCAAACAAGACCTAAAGAAAGTCCAAAGTAAGCCCCTTAGCTTCAATGTCCTGGGCACCATGTTGGCCCTTTCCTCTTCAACTTCCAGACTTCGAAATACTTTTCTGGGCCACCCAGGAAGGACAGCAGTCTGAGCATGGCAGGGTTGCCTGGGGAAGAAGATGCTCCTCAGCAGAAAGTGGTAGCAGGAGTCCCTCAGACAATGTTACTGTACTATTTGCTTTCTATTTATTGGACTTTTTTTTTTAATTCCTCCTTCTTGCTTTTCAGTTTCAGGATGCACAACACAGGGAAGGTGGCCCTGGAATACTTCTGGGAGGAAGCTGCTCCTGCAGATAGTGAAGCAGTGAGGATGCCATATTCAACCTCTCTGATGGGTAAGGGCATTTCACTTGGTAGCTGAGGGCCTGGGGAGAAGACCCTGCCCCTTCACCCCAAAACTTGAATTCCTTTTTCCTCCTTGTCCACACGTTCACTTTCATCAGCATCTTCCCAGCTGCAGCTGGAGAGTTTTCTCCTTGCCCCCTCTGCCTTTCAGCCCCTTTTGTTCTTGCTCTGCCACTTCAGCTCTGCAAAGGAGCTGAGCCAGGCTCTGGGGAGAGCCACGTGCTGGGTCAGGACTGGGAGGGGGGACATCAGGTCATTGCTTTGAGAAGTCTGAGACTGGGGAGAGCAATGGTGTAACGAGTGAGCTGCCCTGCAGCCACTGTCTGTGTGCAGTTCCCCACTCCAGGGCAGCTGCAAAGTCACTGTCTAAAACCAGCTCCTGCTTTGGCACAGGAGTGTGTGCTGCAGCAGAGACCCTGCTCCCAGAAGCTCTGTTCCCTGCTGGGAACTTGGCCAGAGATGCTCCGAGTGCATCCCAGCTCTCTTCCACCTATGTGCTGCTGCAGGAGGCAGCGTTGCTGGCAACACAGATTTTGTCTTTGAATGGTGTCCTCTTCCTCTCTGCAGGTGGGCTCATCTCTGCTCCTGTTGTAAGGCAGCGCAGAAAGCTGGTGCTTCTTTTCCGGGGGGAGCAGGACCATCCTTTTGAGACGCATCCTTCTGAGCTGCGGCGCCTACAGTGGCTTGCCGAGGAGCAGCAAGATTCCGAGCAGGAACAGCTGCAGGATTCCGAGCAGGAACAGCAAGATTCTGACCAGGAGCAGCTTTCTGAGGAAGAGCAGCTGGATGCCAAGCAGAAGCAGCGTTCCAAGAAGCGGTACCGCTCCAAGGAATGGAATCTCTCCCCGCAGCGTGCCACTTCCTCCCTGGAAGTCCTCCCAGATGTCACCCATGACCAGTCACTGTTCTCCATCAACCCCAACTTCGGCACCATCGCTCCTGGCCAGAAGAAGACCTTTCATGTGCTCTTCTCCCCAAAGGATGTGGGGAACTTTGAGACCACCATGCTGTGCAGGTGGGAAACATGGACACACTTGCCAACTCACACTTCTGATGGCTATCACTGAATCACAGGGTGGGACAGGGTGGAAGGGACCACAGGAGGTCATCTGGTCCCACTTCCCTACTCAAGCGGGGTCATCCCAGAGCACATGGCACAGAGCAGTGTCCAGAGGGCTCTGCAATAATTCCAGTGAGGGACACTCCACACCCTCTCTGGGCAGCCTGTCACCCGCAAAGGGAAGAAGTTCTTCCTCAGGTTCAGGTGCAACTTCCTGTTCAGGTTCTGCCCGTTGCCTCTTGTGCTATTGCTGGGCATCACCAAGCACAGCCTGGTTCATCCCCTAACACCCTCCCTTCAGTCCCTCTGACCGGGATGGGGAGGTGGGCCTGGAGACAAGCAGTCCCAGAGAGGCAGCAGCTCCCACAGGAGCGCAGAGAGATCATCTGGCCTTGGTAGGGAGACACTGGCAAAAGACACTGTATGAAACATTAAGCTCCTGGAGGGTTGCAAGATCTTGAATGAGAGACCCAGGGACCAGCCAGTCCCTAGCTCTGCTTCTGGCACAGAGCTGCTCACTGCTTGCACAGAGGGAGGATGCAATGCTGTGTGCTCTGCAAGGAGGCAGAAAAGCGTCTGGCTGGAAATGTTTCTCTGGCTAATACCAGTCCCTTTCTCCCCAGCATTCCTAACCTGGAGCAGACTCACAGGACGGTGCAGGTGGTTCTGAAAGGCAGAGCCCGGCAGTGGAAGCGTTTTGAAAAACCAAAATGCTCTGCCTTACAGCAGACAGAGGAAGGCCAGGGACACAAGAAGCAGCTGCACTGGCAACCAACACCACAGTGACAGCATTTGTGTCAGCTGGAGCATCCAGCAGGAGCCAGCAACATCTTGTTTCCTACTGCTGATGGTGTCCCACCCTTTACATGCGACCTCTGCAGCTGCCCTTCCCAGCTCCAGCCATCATCATCTTTTAATTAATTTTGTTAATTAAATAATTGTTTGTTAATTTGTTAAATAACTTAAGTTTCAGTTAACTGTAAATAAACACTTGCTAATAAGTTGTTAACTGTTAGCCATGGTGCCAGAGATCTTTCCTTAAACCCCACTACCCCAGTTCAAACCCCCAAGTTAGTACATTCTGAGGTTCCCCCCAGTTGTCTCCAGTTACTCCGTTTACCCTCTCCTCCCTGGTGTACCCAGAATGGCTCCTGGAGAGCACAAGATGATGGGGACCGCATGGCCAGGCCCCTCCCTTGTACTTCTCCTCCCCAAAATCCTTTCCTTCTTCCTACTTCCAACCCCTTCTTCCCTGATGCTCCTCCCCCTGTTATCTCTCCTCCTCCAGTTGTCCCTCCCCTTCCTGTCCCCGCGGACCCCTCCTTCTCCACTTGGGCTCCTCCTCCTGAAAAGGTCCCCACCCCTTCCTTTCACAATGGCCCCTCCTCTGAGCCCTCCTCTTTCCCCTGCAGCACCGCCAACCCTCTTCTGACTTTCAGATCCCACACCCCTCCTTCTGGTTCCCACACCCTGTGAGCCACAAGTGCCGAGCCCAGGAACCGGAACCCAGAACAGGAGACCCTTCCTCTTGCCACTCCAATTATGTTCAATTATGTGGGAGTGTGCTTCTGGAATGAGAGCCATTCTCATTTCAAAACAAAAGAGAACTCTGCAAAGCCCAGAAAGAGTTTGGAAAGGGAAGCAAATATTTTAAGGGCCTTTTAAAGGCCACCCTCTCCTCCAATCTCTCGGTCCCGTATGACCTCCATGATTTATTTTCGTGCCTCCTTACCCCATCAGAATATCTTGCATGGGAGGGGGCATGGAAGAGGTCATTACAGGCCGAATGTTCTGAGCTATTGCAAAGTTCCGACAGCGCCCTTGATGCCATTGGGAATAAAATAACAACCGAGCACTTGAGCGGCGATGGGGAATGGGCACAGGCGAAGGACCAGGCCCGGGTTTTGCCAAGGCCGGCCCTTGAAAAGATCAAAACAGCTGCAGAGAAAGCGTTCCTCACGTTACCATCCAGAGAACCCCAAGCGAGTTCCACAATCATTCTGCACCAGCATTTTTGAGAAGAGTTGGCCGTCACACTGGGAATTGAAACCATGGCAGGCACCATACAGGGCATGGGGGGAGCTTGTTCTTGTTATCTTTTCTATTTTTAAGAGATGTTGTTAAGAGATACGGAAATTCTGTGCACTGACAGAGCCCTTGTAAGAAGTGTAAATTAGTACAACGCCTTCGGGCTTAAATTCAAGCCAGAAGCACCCCTGCTCCCAGAGCAGCAACCCTTCTGTCACTGCTCTTGGACTGCAGCTTCACAAACAGGTGAAACAAACAGACCTCAGCTTAGAAGACCTAAAAGCTAACTTTGTTTTCCTTGAGCAGATTCAGGAGCTACCTGTATTATATATATAAATACTTCACAAGAAAAGAGCAAGAGTGTCAAAAAGGCAAAAGAGCTTGGTAATTTGTAGAAAGTAACTTTGATCAAAAATACAGTGGGTTAATAGAGCAGTCTGAAGATGACATTCACGATTTTCCTGGTGATATTGTGCAGTGTACTGTAACAGTGGGTAACAATTAGACATAGCCAGTAGGATAACTGGATATTCAATCACTGAATTCTCATTCTTCTGAACACTTCAACTGTGCTGTAAACTTCAGAGACATTTTTTCAGCAGCTTTCAACAAGTTACTCTGGATTCATCATTCCTGAGACCTAATTGAGTCAAAATGCCAAGTGGGATTATTCTTTCTCAAAGCCTGGAGCCACACAGAGTGAACAAGTACATAAATCATCATGTGCATCCCCATACACCTAACAGTCCAGTCACTAACCAGAGTTTACAAAGGAAAACTCAACATGCACAGTCATTTTTTCACTTTTGCTACAAATTATGTAAAAGAATAAGCTACAAATAGTATCTGAAACCTGTTTAAACTCAGGGATAGTGATGCGGTGCCACAGTCCCAGGCCAGCTCACCACCACCAAGGCACCCTGACAAGTGTGGGGAACAGCTCCTGAATTTCACAGCAGGAGCTGAACCTTCGAGCCGCTGCCCTACAGCACGTTAGAGCTGTCAGCACAAGGAAGAGGGAAAGGACGAGGAGAAGGCTCTCTGAACGGCACCCAGGAACGAGCACATGCTCTGAACGGGTCACGGACAAAGCCACAAGCACTCTGTGCTGGGGATTAAATAGAAAGAGTGGCTACAACCTGTCAACCAATGAGGAGCCAACAGGGCAGGAGCATCAGGCGGGATTAACAGCACAGGGACCAATAAGGATAAGGGGGAGGAGAGAACAGGTCACACGGGCCAATGGGGCCTCGAGGATTGGGGGATTGACAGGGGGGTGGGGCAATCAGGGATTGGCCCAACTGGGCATTGACAGGGAAGGGTCTGGAAGGAAGGGGCAGTGACAGGCAGGGAAGGTTTGGGGTAAGGGCTTGGGTCACAGTGATAGGCAGCGTAGGGGAGGATACAACTTAGGGGCAATCCAACTTTGGGGGAACACAGGAATATAGGAACAAACCATTAGCTGTACAACCAGAAATTAAGAAACTATTAAAATGAACACATGCCGCAACACGATGGCATTGCAATACTGTCGCTGCCCGCTTGGCCCTTCACGCCCCGGCTAGCTCGTGCCAAGCGGGCAGCGGCAGGAGTGGGGAACCAGGCGAGCACTGTGTGGCTCGACCTGGAACCTCTAGAGCTCCTTTGGGCTTGGGCTCTATAGTGTGCAGGGCGACACGAGGTGCAGTAAAGGGAGAGAGAGTGCTCGGAGTCCTCCAATTTCCCAGGAACAAGTTTATTCCAGCAGGTGCAGGGAGAAGGCAATGAGGGACAGGGCTGGGATCTCGAGGAGAAAGTCCGAGCCGAGACCCTGGGCACCTCTGTGCGCCAGGTTTTAAAGCCCGTGGGCGGCTCATACAACAACCAATGATATGGCAGCAGGGGAGGTGTTGTAGGAAGGGGTTACAATACACAAATCCAATGGTAGGGACTTGGGGGAGGGAGGATAGCTATACAACCAATAGGGCATCGAGTAAGGGATGATGAGCAGGGAAGGAACCAGAACAAAAGGTGTGGTGTACATAGATTGATAGGGCTTGGGGGTAGGACCAAAGTGATGGATGGGGAACAATCTGGAAAGAGGGGAGAGGTTTACAATGACAGGCAACTGGGAACAAACTATATATGGGATAGTGGGGGAGTAACTGGGTCAAACCAACTCTAAGCTCAACGAAGGTGAACAAACATACTTAATGAAGATAAACTAACAGGCGGCAACATCTCCCCCTTTCTTTTTTAGAAAGAGGAGGTTGCATCGGCAGGAGGTGCAGAGGGTTCAACAAACCAGTCTTGGGGTACGGGAGAAGGAGGAGGTGAAGAGGGAGGAGAAGGAGCGCTAACAAAATTGACTTGAGGGGAGGGGGATACAAGATGTAAAACCGACTGAACTAAACATCTCTTTAAAACTGCAAACGCTATTAAAACGATGAAAACGATGAAAACAATCCATAAAACAGTCTTTAAAATGGACGAGAGCCATCCGGAGACCCCCCATCCCGAAAAAAGACTGGTGACCCAGTCATTAGTCTCTGGGCCACCAGCATCATCAGGAGCGCAGTGGTTGGCGCAACGATCGGGGTGGTCATCTTTCCGATGGCTCTTTCTGAAAACAAAACATACGAAAAGCATAGCTTTAACTGAAAAAGGTAGGTTGACGTAACAAAAAGGGGCTTGGGTTGTTTCCTCCTCCTCCTCGGGATGGGGGATGGCTCATCCGGACGCGACGTCATTGACATCCTCGACCCTATCTGGTGGCCTGCTTGGATGTCTGGGGACGTAAGGTTTCACCCATCTTTGTGGGATCCACCTTAGTCCCTGGGGCGAGGATATGCAAGCGTACCCCCGCCCCCAGGTCACCAGATCAAAAGGACCCAAGATCTTCTGGGTCTCAGGGTCCCGGACCAGCACTGGAGGGCGCTGCTGCAACTGGTAGTTCTTGTTGGTCTTGAAATACCGGGCCACTGGAGGGCTAGGGTCCTGTTCGGAACAATTGAGAAAGTTTAGCGTGTAAAGGGCTTTGCACAACCGCTCTTGTGGCGTGCAGCCCTTCACAGTCTCCCTTTGATGAGAAAGGACACGCTTGAGCGACTGATGGGCTCGCTCAACGATCGCTTGGCCGGTGGGGGAGTGTGGGATGCCTCTCTTATGTTCCACTCCCCACTCCTGCAGGAATTCCTCCAGTTTCCTGGAGGTGTATGCTGGGCCATTGTCTGTTTTTATTTCTTTGGGGACCCCCAGTACAGAGAAAGCCTGCATTAGATGCTTACAGACATGCTCGGCTTTCTCTCCTGTGTGGGCAGAAGCAAAGACAGCACCTGAGAAGGTATCGATGGAAAGGTGTACGAACCGAAACCTGCCAAACTCAGGGACGTGTGTTACGTCCATCTGCCACACTTCGCAGCTTCCCAGACCTCGAGGGTTGACCCCCGATCCCAAGGAGGGCATTGCGGTGGATTGGCAATGTGGGCATGTGGCCACAATGGCTCTGGCTTGATCTCGCCGCAGGTGGAATTGGCGGACCAGACCAGGCACATTTTGATGGAACATCTGATGGCTCAGCTTAGCTTGTTGGAACAGATCTGGGAGCTGAGCCATGGAAACAGGGGCAGCGAGGGAATCAGCTACCTGGTTTCCCTCGGCTACCGGGCCAGGGAGATCCGTATGTGACCTTACATGCATTACAAAAAATGGTTGCTTTCTGTGGGAAACAGCATATATTAGCTTAGAAAGCAACTCAAACAATTTCGGGTTTGAGACCTCCTTCAGAGCAGCGTGCTCTGCTCTGGCAACTACCCCTGCAACATAGGCCGAATCAGTGATTAAATTGAAAGGTTCAGGAAACCTCTCAAAGGCTCTGACGACTGCATCCAACTCAGCAACTTGTGGAGACCCTTCCACATATTGAATATCTGCTTCCCACTGCTGAGTTTCGGGATCTCGCCAAGTCACTACAGACTTGTGAGATGCCCCGGATGCGTCTGTGAACACAGTCAAAGCTTTGAGGGGCTTTCTGCTCCGCATTTCTTTTGGAATCGGTTCAAATTTAGAATTGAAAAATTTGTGGGCAGGGGCATGGACCGAAACTTGGCCTTCAAAACTATCTAAAGCAATCTGGAGTGTCTCATTCTCCCGAAGTAGTTGATTAAACATTTCTTTTGTCAGCCTATCTGGAGACGCTTTGTCCCGAGACAAGCTGACTGGTACTCGAACGCATGCAAAATCACATCCAGCCATCTCCCGAAGCCGAGCTCGAGCTCTCCCGATGAGCTGAGCCATCAGCTCCTGTGGCCGGATGATACTTTTGGACCTTTGATGGCTCAAGAAAACCCACTCTATGATTAAGAGGGGATCCTTAGAGCCCTGGTCCCACTGAAAAATCAGCCCACTGAGGTGTGGCATTCTCCCGAGTATGATGAATTCAAAAGGCAGGGTCGGCTCGTACCGATGTGCTTGCCTTTCGACAAGCGCATCCTCCACTTTCTCTAGGGCTTTCCTCGCCTCTGGGGTCAGAGTCCTGGGAGAACTCAGCTCTTTCTCCCCCTTCAAAAGTGTGAAGAGGGGGGCTAGGTCTTCCGTGGAAAGGCCCAGCCAAGGCCTGACCCAGTTTAAGGTCCCACACAGCGAGTGAAGGTCCGCTAAGGTTTTCGGATTGCTGTTTATTGCCAATTTTTGAGGCACAACAGTCCTCTCAGCAATCCGCAGACCCAGATACTTCCAGGGTGGCATCCGTTGAACTTTATCCTCCTGGAGTTGAAAACCTGCGGATGTTAAAACTTTAACCACTCGGTCAAGAGAGCGTGTGAGTAAATCGTCATGGGGGGCGCACACTAGGACATCATCCATGTAGTGATGGATGATGACCTCCCCCATTTTGGCACGTACAGGAGACAGCAATGAGGAGACATACCACTGGCAGATAGTCGGCGAGTTTTTCATGCCCTGGGGCAATACCCGCCAGTGGAACCTCCTCATTGGGGCTTCTCGGTTAAGGGTAGGCACCGAGAAGGCAAACCGTGGGGCATCTTCAGGGTGTAGAGGAATTTGGAAGAAGCAATCTTTGATGTCAACTACTGCCAATTGCCAATTTCGAGGGAGCATGGTTGGGGAAGGCATCCCTGGTTGAAGAGGTCCCATGTCTACAGTGATCTTGTTGATTTCACGAAGATCGTGAAGGAGCCGCCACTTGTCTTTCCCCGGCTTACGGATTACAAATACCGGGGAGTTCCAAGGGCTGGTGGTCTCGACTATATTACCCTTCGCTAACTGCTCCTCCACGAGTTCGTTGAGCGCCTTCAATTTATCTTTCCTGAGCGGCCACTGATCAATCCAGACCGCTTCGTTAGTGGTCCAATCTAACTTCTGGAAAGGGCGCTCCACAGTGGCCGCTTCTAAAAATCCCGAGGGGTTTTCGGGATTTCAATCTTCACCCCCCACTGAGACATGAGATCCCTCCCCCACAAGGGAACCTGATAATCCGCAACGAATGGGCGTAAGTTTGCCAATTGCCCATCCGGCCCCGCAATTTGTACCACACTCTTTGAAATGCGAGCCAATTGGGTACCCCCTATACCCTGTATCTTCCCTGCCACGGGTTGCAACTCCCAATGTGACGGCCATCTCCTTTCGGGGATGATCGTCACATCCGCTCCTGTGTCAAGCAGACCTTTCATCTGTAAGGATTCTGCACCCTGCTTGACGCTGCAGTCTATGATGGGTTTATCCTCACCCACTACTTCTGCCCAGTAGACGCCTGGTGCGTGGTCGTCTACTGGGATACCCTCGGGAATGGGGATAAACTGGGCGATGATCTGGCCTTTAGGGAGGAAGTATGGTGGGTGAGTGCAGCGCGCCAGGAGAATGAGGTTCTCCGGACCACCTGGGAAGGTGATCGGAGAAATCTCAATCTCCGGGGGTGTGTGCTTGGTGTCCCCGATGGCAATATACTTACAGTCGTGTCCATTCCCTGGCTGGTTCTCCTCCAGTGGGTCCACAGCTACCACCGTCCAGTGCTGGGACCGGAAGAGGATGTCTTTGACGGTGATAAGGTGTCGCGTCCGGTAAATTTGCCACGTCCGATGATTCTTTCCCCCCACCTCCGCGATACCTGCCCCATTTTTTGCATCGCGCGGGGCAGGTTCGCGCCGCGCTCTCAGTTTTTTTGTTTTTTATTAGCTGTTCCCTCCAGTACCCTCTCCCCAGATCCATTTCCCACGAGCCCCTGGCGTGGGTGGGCGGTGGGACAGTCCCTCGCCATGTGACCCAGTTGTCCACATCGGTAACACTGAGTAGTTCTTGCTGGTGGAAGGATGAACTGGCCCGACGGGTGTTGGGTCACTGCCGCTGTTGGTGTTCTCCTGGCCGCCTGTGGTGGTGGTGGTACCCTGGACGCCCCCACTAACGGAACTTTCTTCTCACATGCATCAATGAGGACGTCCAAGGTTGGCGGTGGATACATGGGCAAACTAAATATAACCTGTTTGCAGATGTCATTACAGTTCGCCTTAGCCATTTCTAAGACAAGCTGCTCTTGTAGCTCAGGTTTATCAACTTGTCTTTCTATTTGCTCCTGTAAATGGTTAATAAACACGGTAAATGGCTCATCGGGGAACTGTTTAATATTTGAGAAGTTGGCCAGGGGTTCCCCCCCTGGCAGGATATTAAATACCTTCTCTGCGGCCTCCGTGATCTTAGCTAAGACAGGCCGTGGTAAAACCCTTGCCTGTTCTTCCGGCTTCCCCCAATTCCCTTCACCGCACAAGTGATCTATCGAGAGGGGGTTTTCATCCGCGTCAACCGCGGACTCCTCGCTGCGCAACAGCTCAGGAAGGATGGCCTCTAACGACTTCTTCCACCTCAGTTTCCACAGCCTATAATCAGCTGGGGAAAGGAGGCAGGCAAACAACTCTTTTAAGTCGTGGGGGACCATCTCGTTCGCGGAGAAGGTGGCTTTTAATAAACCCTTAAAGTATTCACTTCTCCTGCCGAACTCTTTCTGGGCTTTGCACAGCTCCCTCTTTGTCTGGAAGGAGAAGGGTTCCCATTCTCGGTACCTCCCTCCCCTTCCTCTAAAACTGACCGGTGCGGCAAAGGGAATCACTACCTGTTCCGGGTTCTGGTCCTCAGGCCTGTCACTTCCTGTCCCTGAAGCGTGGGAACCGGATGGGACAGTGTGGGAGCTGGGAGGAGGGACGTGGGAACCAGGAAGAGGGGCGTGGGAACCGGGAGGAGGGGCGTGGGAACCAGAAGCCGGAAGAGGCGGGGCTGGAGGACCGACTGAGGAGGAGGGCTGAAGGGAGGAGCAGCGGCCGGAAGGGGTGGGGTTTTGGGAGGTCACACTTTGGAGACACGCCCCTGAGGAGGAGGAACCACCCAAGGGGAGGTGGGAGGAGTCAGGGTAGGATGGAAGGGAGGGGCTAGGGAGGAAAGGGTTGGTCATTGAGGGAAGAAAGGGGTTCTTGGAAGAAGGAGCACAAGGGGGGGGTCCGACTATGCGGTCCCCACCATCTTGTGCCCTTTGGAGGCCATTTTGAGGGTTAGGAGAGGGGTCAGGGGATATAGGGGAGCATTGAAAACTGGGGGAAACTGAGGCACGGGGGTTAGAAGAGGAATCAGGGAACATGGAGGAGCCTTGGAGACTGGGGGAAACTGAGACATGGGGGTCTGAGGGTAAAAACTGGGGACTTGTAACCTGGGAAACGTTTAACTGAGGGTTGCTAACTGGGGAAACTGAGGAATGGGAAGACACTCTGGCAGCTTGGCCAGGGCTGCCAGGGCAAGGGTTCTGGGAGAGACGTGGGGAGCCAGGGATCCTGTTACCCTTGGGGGATCCCTGAACAGGACAACTTGCCCTGCAGGTCGCTCTGCAGGTCTCCCTCAACTCGGGATCAGCTCTATTACAGCAGACCGAATTAAAATAAATAATGTTACAAATTTTTCAACCGAATTATCACCTCCATTAACTATCTCCGTTAATTTTGATCCAACTGCATTCCAGAATTCTACAGAATTTGCTTTGTCTGGGGTCACATTTGGGAAATGCAGGAACAGCCATCTCACAAACCTCTTTACCCTCCCATGAGAAAACTTCTTATTCCCCCCCTCAAGGGTACCCACAACTTGGTAAAAGACTCTCTTTTGCTGTGCCGAAAGACGTGCTCCCATCTTGTCAGCCCTGGCACAGCAATCCCACCGCCCCCTGCAACCAAACGACAAATCAACGAAATAAAAACACGGGTCCGGACCGGGCTACACACACACACTCCCCCCCGAGGGAGTTTTCACACACTGGGCGCCCCCTCGTCCCACACACAGGGACCACTCACCCAAGTCCGGACGACTGTTGCAGGCGACGTCCACACCTCCCGAGGCGACCGTCTGCACGTCTGACGGCTGCCGCCTTGACCTCTGGGAGCGCAACTCGGCAAAAACGAGTCTACTACTACCAGAGCAGCTGCCGCTCACGGTCTCTGTGAAATCCACTGGAATTTGTAGATCCACCAACCTCTCCGGGGGTCTCCACGCCTCACAAGAGGCCCCACGTTGGGCGCCAGCTGTCGCTGCCCGCTCGGCCCTTCACGCCCCGGCTAGCTTGTGCCAAGCGTCGGCGGCAGGAGTGGGGAACCAGGTGAGCACTGTGTGGCTCGACCTGGAACCTCTAGAGCTCCTTTGGGCTCGGGCTCTATAGTATGCAGGGCGACATGAGGTGCAGTAAAGGGAGAGAGAGTGCTCAGAGTCCTCCAATTTCCCAGGAACAAGTTTATTCCAGCAGCTGCAGGGAGAAGGCGATGAGGGACAGGGCTGGGATCTCGAGGAGAAAGTCCGAGCCGAGACCCTGGGCACCTCTGTGCGCCAGGTTTTAAAGCCCGTGGGCGGCTCATACAACAACCAATGATATGGCAGCAGGGGAGGTGTTGTGGGAAGGGGTTACAATACACAAATCCAATGGTAGGGACTTGGGGGAGGGAGGATAGCTATACAACCAATAGGGCATCGAGTAAGGGATGATGAGCAGGGAAGGAACCAGAACAAAAGGTGTGGTGTACATAGATTGATAGGGCTTGGGGGTAGGACCAAAGTGATGGATGGGGAACAATCTGGAAAGAGGGGAGAGGTTTACAATGACAGGCAACTGGGAACAAACCATATCGGGATAGTGGGGAGTAACTGGGGCAAACCAACTCTAAACTCAACGAAGGTGAACAAACATACTTAATGAAGGTAAACTAACAGGCAGCAACAATTTGTGGCCAATTTAAAATAAATGGCAGTATTTGGTTATTTCCTTTTGGCTGCTGTGAGTTTTGCAAGTAGTAACGTACTACTGTTTCCTACAGTCCATTTGTCTTTTCTTCCTAAGCACTCATCTCTCCTGTGCCAAAGAAAAGGAGAATTAAAAACAATTCATCTGTGTAAAGAGTTTGCAGGTGTTAACTTGGTGTTAGCAATACTTTATGCTATTACTGCTGAATCCACAGGTCTGCACTTTTAGCAAGATGTTTTACTGAGTTCTGTGGAATGTAACTGGTATGTAGATAACCTGTTTTTCACTAGAGAAGCTTTGAGCCAGTTCTGAATTTTTCTTTCAGTTAGTTCTGTATTTCTAACAACAGCAGGGCAGTATCAGCGTGACAAAATCTCAGGAATTTGAGGGGGTTTTCTTAATTTATTTCTAAAACTTACATATTAATCTTATTCACAATTCTTTCTACTTCCTTCTATTTTTCCTTGCCTGGTTTTGTACCACCACTTTATAAATGAACAAAGCATCCATCAAGGTGTTGAAGGGAGGTAGAATCCAAAGACACAGATTTGTTTGGGGCCAGAAGAGAAACCCAAATGGGGATTATGGAGCTTCTAGACATGCAGACACCTCTGGGTGCAACCACCTGAAAGCAGCACGTTGGATAAAGAACTGTAACCCTAAATCCTGGAGGCAGAAGGGCTAAAGGCCAAATCTATGGGATGTAGCCATGGCCAGTCCCCAGCCACGATGAGGAGCACTCTGATCCAAGGGCAAACAGCACAACTTCTTCCCATCCATGGGCACCCTCTGCAGCTTCCCCTCTTCTCACTGCCATCCCAAAGCTTCTCCTTTTGGGTGAGCCATCTCCCCTGTCCTCTGAGAGAGTTAATGGCTGGAATGTCAAAGGTTCAGCTGTGAAATCATGCTTAGAAGGCAAAGCTTTCTCTTTTACCCAGTGGAGAACGATGGTCAAAGTAGAGCAGCACCCCAAAGTGACATGCTGACCTGGAATCCCAATCTCCTTGCCTTACATTTTAATTTTCGCTTGTCTACCACACGAGCAAGCTACTGAGCTCTGCAGAAGGGCAAATGGAACAAGAGGGGAAGGTTGTTACTATTTTGGGTGGCTTTTTGAATGAGTTGATGATAGCCAAGAATTGATTTCATCATGACTGGGGCAAAGTACTTGTTATGCATTCACAACTCCATTCACAACTCAGCCACCAGCTCCAGTTATCAGATTGTGAATTGTTCTAGCAGAAAGATCAAAAACTCTCAGAAATATTTTTATTTTGACACATTATTGGAGGGGAGGAATTTTTTCTTCACACTGTCACAGACTGGAAGCTTTTTCTTGAATGCCTTGGTTGCTAGTTTTAGATGTATTTCCCTTTTCCTTGCAGATAAGAGATGAGGACAGCGGCTACAACAAAAATCTGTTTTGCATTCCTAAGCATTATGAAGAGGATTTAGAAAGAGTCTTCATTCCTCACGGACTCATCCTGGACAGGTATGAGGGTAAACAGGAAAGAACAGGAACAGTGATGCCCATTTTTGTCCCTCCAAATGAAAAAAGCCTGAGGTCCTGCCCTGTGCAGCCCATGAGAAACGGGGAAACCCTGCAGCCCTAACACTTCTGTCCTAAAGTCTGGGATAAGAGGGGGTTTATGGAGAGGATTCCTCTGCAAGCCCAGTCAAGCTTCCATGTTCCATCAACTCTCTTGAAGCCCACCTATCCTGCAATATTTGTGTTTATGGGTTAAATCTGCTTATGCTGTGCAAATACCTAATTTATTTTCCTACGACTTGCTGTGCTCACAATTTGCTAGTTAGAAAAACCTAACAGCAAGATCAGAATTTTTACTTGAACATTGCTTAATATATACACAAACAGCTCTGATATACAGAACACTTTCCAGAATTGCCTTTTTTTTCCTTCTTTCTCCCAGGACAGAGCGTTTGGCTAGAGATATCATGCAAGACATGGGAAGTCATCACATTGTTGCACTCTGTGTCCTTAAAGGAGGCTATAAATTCTTTGCTGATTTGCTGGACCATATAAAAGCACTGAACCAAAATGGTGATAAATCTGTGCCCGTTACCGTGGATTTTGTCAGAATAAAAAGCTACTGTGTGAGTGACTTTCTTTTCTTTGGAAAATTGACTCTCTCCATAGACTGGCATTCTAAATACTGGTGGTTTGTGTGAGAACCCCCCAAAAATGGAGTTTATGTGTACATTCTCTTCAAATTACATACTAAAAAGGAACTGATTTACTGATCTGCCCCAAAGGGTGGATATTATATATTCACTGGGATAAACATAGCAGAACACTCAAGATGACAAAGCCAGGGGCAGATCTCCAACTCCTTCCTCTTGCAGGAAGCAAGAGCAGCTCACCTTTCAAACAAATCCAGGACAACACTTTGGGGCATGCTTTATGTGACTTCCATCTCTTCTTTCTCCTTCTAGAATGAGTCACTTGCAGAAAAAATCAGTTTTATTGGCGAGGAGCTGTCTACACTAAGTGGGAAGGTATGAATTGGCATCTTCAGCTTTTAAAGGAAAACAACTGTTCTTGTGTGTTTTCCAGGAAATCCATCTTTATTGAAGATTTTGATACTGCATACTTCCAGCCTCTTAACACTGATTTAAAATGCTGGGCTTTGAAGCAGTGAATAATTCCCACTGATCTCAGTGGAAACTTGGAGTGATCAGCAATGAGTGCTCCCAAAGGTCCTATTCCCCATTTTATCCCAGAACCCCCAGAAATGAACCACACTCACCTGACTCATTCAGTGCCTCTGGAATACTGGTGCTGTACACAGAGCAATATACAGACCTGACACAGGTGCCTTTAGCACTATATTTAAGCTTTCAGAAATACTTACAAAAAGATTCTTCAGTAAGCACCAAAGTCAAGTCAGTAGTTCAAGTGACAATCTCCTTTGAAAGTCAAGGCAAATTCCTTGTAACTGAGGGTTTTAGTGTGCTTTTCTTGCCTGTTTGGTTTGCTGAAAATTGCCACTTAAGTATTTTTTTTTCTTTCCCTTCTTTCCCTATGTTATCTCTTCCAGAATGTGTTAGTAGTAGAGGTAAGTAATGACTGAAGGAGGGGTGGAATGACACAGATTCTTTTCTCCCTTCTTTTCAAATGAATACATATTAGATATAAAATAATAATTACTGAAGTTACTGGGCTGCCAGGTTGGTATGCTCTAATTTAATCCACTGACAGTCTGATTTTTCTTTCAAACTTGAAGGATAATTTATTTTTTTATCACTTTCAGGACATTATTGAGACTGGTAGAACAATGAAAGCACTGCTTTCAAAACTAAAAGACAAGAAACCAAGGATGGTAAAAGTTGTAAGGTACAAGGATATAGCTGCTAACTAACATATTCAAATCATTTGGGTGAATAGTCATTGTATGCTGCCAAGTGCTTGTTTGGCTTGAAGTTTGGGGGGGAGAAAGCAAATGCAGGAAGCAATCCTTACCCAGCTGCTGGAAAATTAAGTGTTTCTTAAACTGGGAAATTTCCCTGTGCACTACCATCTTCACTGCTCAAATTAATAAAGGAAGGTTTGATGGCTCTTTCTATGGTGTCCATAAAGTCTGATGGATTCCCTGTTTCTTACTTTATGGCTGAAGGAAATTGATGTCTTTCCATAAGTTTTCTAACGTCGCCTCAGTTGCCTCAATGCTGGAATGACAACACTCAGAATATCCCTTACTATCCTCAACTCTAGAAGTTTCCAGAATCTAAGAGTCTGTCAGCACTTGGAAGATGACTTCAAGCAGCATTCTAGATCTGCTTGTAGTAGGTCTCTAAAAGGAAATTTTGTGGAATATCCCTGTGTCTGTCAAGTAATCACAATGCTTTATAAAAACAGTTGCTTTATGCACCAGTTATTCAGACAGGCCTTCTAGGGACTGTCCAGGAGGTTCTCAGTTTCTTCTGAAGGGCACAGGCAAACCAAGACTAGATAAGATTTTGCAGAAGAAATGTCCTTTTCTCCCTCCCTCCCCACTAAAATCATTCCCAGCCACTTGGACATGCTTCCCCCTCTGTGCTGTTCCAGTGTCCTGAGGCATTGCTCCATGGAAGGGCAATGACCTGAGACCCAGGATTGGAGGGAACTGAATACAAACTAGAGCCACTTGGACATAAAGAATGAACCTAGATCAGAGCCTTTGCTTCTCCCTCCACGACAAGGCTGAACACTACTGCTTTCTGTGAAATAATCTCACTGCCTTAATTTAATGGCATGATTTTACAAGCTTATGGGGAGGCGTGGCAGAAGGGAAGTCTACAGCTTAGACATATTTTAAAAACCAACCTTCTCTGCTCTGCCTTACAGCCTGCTCGTCAAAAGGACATGTCAGAGTCCAGGTTACAGACCAGACTGTAAGTACCATGTTTTTCTAGTATTTTCCAAAACACAGTCTTACCATTTCCCTTCAGGCAGCACATCTGACAACTGCACAGAAGTTTCATGAAGGCCAAGAGAAATGGGGAGAAACTACATAAAAACTTGTGAACTGATGTCCAGCTATGGCATCCTGAGGCCTCATGACCACCCTCTGTTTTTCCCCTGGCTGGCCTCAGTGCAGGTTTAGCTATTTGATACACAATTTAACTATTTAGATAGCAGAAATGAATCAAACCTTAACTGTGTGTTGCTTTGCTTTGGCCCTGGAGGACATTTGTTTTGACTCTGCATTATTAAACTTGCCTTGTTTCCAAACTGAAAAGTCCTACTGAATCACGGTTCATCTACTTTCACTCAAGTAAAATCTCATTCCTTGTCTCTTCTCCCAGGACTAACTCATAACCAGGTGTTAAACAATTATTTTGTTAATAAACAGAATTCTCTTAACAACCTTAATTATATTACTGACTGATGGGAATGGTTTAGATTCTAACCTCTGTCATCAATTTATAGCTCAGATTCTTAAGGAAGCACCCTGAAAGAGATGATGTCTTTTACTCTTAGCTCAAGTGTGTGTTGAATACAAACTCTGCATTTAAAAGCTGCTTACACCACTGAAGGATAAAAAGAACTGTATTTTCTTACAGATACAGGCTTTGAAATCTCAGATCAATTTGTGGTTGGATATGCTCTTGACTACAATGAATACTTCAGAGATCTAAATGTAAGTACATGCACATTCCTCCACTGCCAAGTATCAGGTACCCAGCAAGAAGGTTTGCTTCTACTCAGAGCTTCTCAACAATTACAAAACCTTCAACTCCAGCTAGAAACTTCCAATAAAGGAGCAAAACCATTTTTAAGGTGCCGAGTTGGTAATGCAGTGAAGGTGCATGAGAAATGTTTGTGCTTCACCTTTTTATAATTCTACTCCACAAGTCTCACGGCTCAGCCGTGCTGCAGAACATTCTGGGCCCCCAAGATGGTGAGCAGCACACAATCTGTGACCCCATCTGAAAATAACTTGTCATTTGACTTTGATTGGATATTTGTCTGACTTAGTTCAACCCTATGTTGCTCTTCAGTCACCAGGTCTTTAAAGCAGCCCTGCAGGGACTCTGTGTGAAGGTTTTCCATACACTTAGGGATAACATGTCTTACATCTTACATGTCTGTAAGAACTCTTCCCTTATTCCATTACAGCTTCTTCAGGCTGCACAGAGTAGTGGCCTTGGAAACATCATAAACTGATAGGGTTGATCATTTTTCCCTCCTTTGTTTTCAAAAGTACTTCCTTAATTCTGTTTAACTGGGAAAGTTTTTTACTTCAAAGCCTTTTTCCTAAGACAAACCAGTCCTGCTGAAGACACAAACAGTCTGTGCCATTGCTCAGCAGCATTAAGGAGCATGCAGTAATTTAAGAAACCTAAGTTCTTTCAAATATATCAACCTATATATTGCAAATAAACTTGCAAAGAATACTAAGAGCTGGAGTTTACTGCAAGTAGGAAACTTCCAACTATTAGGGTTGTAGTGTGTTTTGAGTGCAGTGCTGGGAATACAGCTGCAAATCAGTCTTACACTTCATTGGAAGATAGAGATGGATAAATATTGTACTTTTTATTTTTTCTTGTAGCACATCTGTATTTTGAAAGAGAAGGCCAAAGAGAAATACAGGATGTGATAATCTCAGTCTTCTGGAGCACTGATTTCTGGCTGCTGCTGAGGTGATCTAAAGCATGCCATCAGGAAATGACTTTTGCTACTTGCGTGTCCCTGAGCAGCAGGAGAAGCTCCCCGTTAGTGCCAGGAGCTGCAGCTCGCTCATTGCCACGTGTAGGCAGCGCTGAACACGAGCTCTGCAGACGCTGGGATTTTTCCTGCTGGAAGCAGCAGCAGCAGCAGCAGCAGCAGGAGCTGGGTGCGGGGCTCTGGCGATAGCGAGAAACGTGCCCGGCACGTTCCGGGCCCCGCAGCGGATTCCTTCGGCTCGTGGCGGGGCCCGAGGGAGCTCCGAGGGCGGAACAGGCCTCGAGCGGAGGCCGAGATGGAAGCCAGGGGCACGGGCAGGGCTCGGGGTTGCCGGGGAACCGCGGCCGCAGCGGCCGCGGCGCTGCTGCTCCAGGCTCAGTTGCGTGGAGACCGCGATCCTCGGTGGGTGTGCGCAGCCTGGGCACGGGCACACGGCTCCCCTGGGCCACTCGCCAGGGGAATTGTTCACAGGGAATGGGGCTGTGCGGGGCACTTCGTGCTGCATTGCTCTCACAGGGAGTCCCGAGTTCGCGGGGCTTTGCTTTCTGCCAGGGACTCCCGAATTCGCGGGGCTTTGGTCTCTGGGAGGGAGTGCCGAATTTTGTTTGAAGTCAGAGATGGACTAAAGTTGTACTTTTTGGTTTTGTCACATCTGTGCCCCGAATTGTGTTGTGGATGTTCGGATCTGGTGTGTTACTTTGCATCCCCTGCGCTCATCTGGTGCAAGGCCTCAGGCAGGGCTCTGGGGGCGCGCTGGAGGCCTTGGATGGGTTGTGACACCCCCTCAGCTGCTCCTCATGGCAATGTCCCCTGCATGTGGCCTTCTTGTGGGGGGAGGTTTTAGAGCTGAGCCGCTTTGTGGGAGGGAGGATGGGTGTGCACTGCCTCTTACCAGAGCCTATGCCACACGGCCAAAATTTCCTCCTTGCCCCTCTGTTGAGGGGAGGTTTGTGTGCAAACCTGGCCTCAGCAGATGAGTCTGTGCCTGCGACTTCCCCAGCCTGAAGCCACACAGAGCTGATTCTCAGGACAGCTGCTGCCTTTGGCTTTGGTGTGGATACATTTTTCTCCCTCAGTGTTGTTGACTTCTCCCCAGACCTGAGATCATAGGACAATAGTGTCACCTCTAGTTTGTCTCAAGTTCCTGAGAGGTGGCTTAACTCACAGTCCAAAGTTCCAGTCAGCAGGCATTTCCAGGGAAGGCTGGGCTTTGGTGGTCACAGCTTCTTTATACAAATTTGTCACAACGGGCAAAAAATGCTTTATAACAAGATTTAAGCCATTAGCCATAACATTCCAGTCTCTCACACGTCCTGTGAGGAGCAGCTGAGAGAGCAAGGGGTGTTTAGCCTAAAGAAGAGGAGGTCCATTCTAGCTATTTTTAAATAATATTAATATTTAAATTAATAATAATAATAATAATAATAATAATAATAATAATAATAATAATAATAGTAGTAGTAGTAGTAGTATAATACTGAATCTAATAATATTAAAGCTACAGCTTTTACAGTCTGCTCTAACTATTATTAATGTTATTCAGATTTTTAGCTCCAGGTTTCAGTGTGATTCATTTTGGAATTGCACAACATAGCCATATAGTTCAACTAGAGGCCTAACAGTCCTAGCTACTCACACCAAACAAGCACTTGGCTACTTTTAAGTAATATAAATTTTTTAGCATCAGTGTATCTCTTGAGTCTGCCGTGAATTGGATTCTGGATTTTCAGAGTTCCATTCTTGCTCCTTGCAGTTTTCTTGAGGCATTGTTGATCTTCTGCGACTTCCTGCTTTCAAAATGCCTTCTGGATTCCCAGAAAAGACAACGACACCTCCTCGGCTTTTGCTCAGGGAAAGACTGAAGTCTTTTAGTGTAAGTAGCCTCTGGGGCTGTGTTAAGGCTGGAAATGCACCTGGTGTCCCTCCTCTCCGTGCCCCTCCTGTTGTCCAGCAGCACTGTGAGGCTGCAGAGCCCTCCCCAGCTCTCTGTGCCGTGCTCCTGTTGCTGGGGGCTGTCCTGGTGCACTTGGGAACAGCGTGTGTTGCTCCAGGGACACTCCAGTGTCTTCCCTGGCTGTGCCAGCGGGGCCAAGTGAAACCAATGTCCAGCTGGAGCCCTGAGCATGCGCTTCTCTCCCTGCCCTTGTCACAGCAATTCCTTCTGCCAGGCTGGGCACTCACTGTGCTGCTCTCACAAAGCTGCCCTTGAGCACCTGGGCAGCTCCAACTCTGCCCAAAGCCTTGAGAGACACGGCTGGTCCCAGCAGCAGAGGTTCCAGAGCAGCTGTTCTCTCTCATCTCCTGCGTGGGGCACAGATCCAGCCCTGCAGACAGCACTGGAGTCAGGGCCACAAAGGTCCCTTGGCTGTCTGGAGCTCGCTTGACTGAAGATGCCCTGCTGCTGAGGCTCTGTCCAGGAGATCCCTGTGTTTTCTTCTGTGGAGGGCTGTGGGAGCCCAGACAGAGCAAGCAAATGCTAATTAACAGAGAGAACTAAAACCTGGGCACTTTCCTGTGCCCCTCACTCTTGGTACCACTTTGCTTTCTTGCATCTCTTGGACTCACCCAGCAGCGCTATCTCCTCGCTGTGAGCTTTGAGTGTTGTGCAGGGATGGAGTTAGAGAGTTCTGACAGCTCCTCCCCACTCTCTGAAAAGATCACTGCCTCAATCCAGTGAACCTAAAGAGGAAAGAAATGCCCAAAGAGCAGAAATCCCCAAACATGTCCCATCAAATCATGGAGAAGCTGAGGGACACAGCCATGTGTTTGGAGTATGTCTATTCTGCTCTGTTATTAATTTACTGATGCTAAGTATCTCAACAAGTAACTTAGGGAGCTTCCAGGACTGTCCTAGATGATGTGATCACCAGTGCCACTTGTTCAAGAAAAGCCTTTCTGAACAAGCACATCTCTGATGCTTTTGCTGGGTTTTTTTTTGCCTTTCAGCTGCTTCCCTCTAGATTCTCGAGAGAGAAGTTCAACAAGAATGAGGCCAGTGCTGGGGAGAGTAGTCTGCCCAGAATTGGCCCATTTCTACACACGAGTGAGACTGGTCAGAAGGTAGCCTTTTTCTGCTCTTTTCCTTTCTGTCTGATGCAAGGTTTGAAGAGGGTGTGTGCTTGTGACAGGCTCGCCTCCAGCAAAATCCCTCAGTGTCCAGGTGCTGTTGTCATTGCAAACTGCTGGTAGTGGTGGACTTGGAGTCCTGGTCTGCACCAGGCCAACACAAATAACTTCTGCTGAAACTGCTGGGGTTTGCTGGAGTGGAGCTGCCATTGCTAAAACAGTGGGGGGAAGGGTGGGGACACAAAGGCACAAATTTGCCATTTGCCATTCTCCTGCTGAAATAGCCACCTCTTGCTTTGCTGTGGTCACCATCAAATGCTTGGGGTCATAGGATTTCATCCACAGTGGCAGTGCTGGCCTCTGAAGGCCAAGGAGCTGCAGGAATGACTGCAGATTTAACAAAACTAATTGCATGAATGCTTTGGGTTGGAACAATGTGTTGGGAGCCTGAGAGATTCTGCAGGCTGCCAGGTGTACAGGGGACTCGCCCTGGGCAGGGGGAATGGATGTGCTTTCTCTGGATCAGTGCCTACTTAGAGGTGTGTTTAAAGCTGCTTTTCCTGCAGGACTGGCTGGGTACATTGCACAGTCCAGATGTGGTAGGTGGCCGAGGTGGGTGCTGAGCAGGAAATTGGCAGCAAGAGACAGTAACAAAGTGGTGAAGGATTGCCCTGGAGAGGGAGGTCAGGGACAGCTCAGAGAAGGGCACAACCAAGGGCCAGTGTGCTGCAGCCACTCCCTTCAGCAGTGCAGTCCCACAGGAGAGCTGCTGGTGTGTCTGGAGTGGCAGCAGTGTGGCTGGAGAAGGCAGACAACAGGGGAGAGTTTTCTCAAAGCAATGTCTCTGCTCCAGAAGCATTTGCTGCTGTTGTGTCATTTCAGACATGCCTCTAGAATGGTATCAAATAAGACAGCAATAATAGAGATATACAAGAAAGCACCCATTTAAAGCTCATGGGAAAAGGAGATACTAACTCTACTCTTACCCAAGTTACTGAGAAAAGAACTGACCCTTATCCTCATTTAGCATTCACCTCATTTGTCTTTTTCCTAATTTCTGTGTTATTTTATTTTTGCCTTTACCTCTGTTAGAAACACACTAACTTTTAAATACAATTAAAGGGGACAAAGTTGTGGAAGCAAAAGAAAACTGTTCATTAGTGACAATTCAGCTGAGCTGGGTGTGTGTCTCCCTCCCTGAGAGCTGAGCACACACACCCCCTTCACCAAAATGGCTTTTTTTATACCCTTTATACCCTTTTATATGGCTTCTTTTATACCCTTTATACCCTTTTATATGGCTTCTTTTATACCCTGCCCTGTGTGGCCCAGCAGCTCTTGAGCAGCTCAGAGCAGAGGTGGCTGAGCTACTGTTTCCCCAGTGTGGCCTGGGCAGACGTGCTCTCCCAGAGTCTGTACTTCACTGGGGATCAGAGGAAGAGTCTCCCTCATGAACATTCCTCCCAGCAGCTGAACCTCTCCCTGCTCTCTCTTGTCTCTCCAGTTGTTGCCAGTTCTCCCGAAACAGAGCTCGTTTCGTGTTTCCCCACCAGAGGTGGTGTTTCAGAACTTCGTGGCTCATGAAGTCTCTGAAATGGAACTGTCTCTCACAAATGAGAGCAAGGTGAGTGCTGGGGCCTGGAGCTTTAACACTGTGCTGGAAGAGGAGGGGGGTGTCATTCCCATGGTGTGCAGCAAAGCAAGTTCCCTGCTGCAGCACATCCAGAAGAAAATGTCTCAGCACCTTTGTTCTGCAGGATGCTGGAAATCTTGCTGTGCTGGGAATTCTCCCCTGAGTTTGGCTATGCATTGATGGTATCTATCCCCAAGGATTTGCTTTCTCTTGAAAGCTCCGGATTGATAGGAATGTTGAGGGCTGTACAGTTCTAACCTGCTTTCATGCTTTGCCTTGGGTCTATACCACATGCTGTGTCTCCCTGGTTAATCTTGGTAGGAATCCTGGTAGGAATCTCTGCCTCTCTCAGCCTGTTTGGCTCCCTTTGAGCAGCTCACAGTCAAAGCTCATGGGCTGAGACTTCTCCTCTTTATGCTGGAATCACTTAGCACTGATGGCATTGGTACTGCAGGAAATGTGTTCTGAAACAGCCCTGGAGTCAGACTGATGCAGCAGAAGCAGTGAGAGGCCTTTAGGTGCCACTTCAGGCTCCTGCTAAGCTTCATCCAGCTCTGCTCAGGTTTTCCAAAAGCAACGTGGTGCTCTGCTTTCCCTTTGGAGAACCACAGCACATCCAAAGTCATGTGCTCCTGGAGGATTTCACCTTCACTTGAGGCAATTGTGATTATTTTTCAGTTTCCCAAGAGAGCTGAGAGGGGAAAAAGTTGAAAAATGTCAGCAGTTGTGTTCCACTGTAAAGAGGAAAATCGAAACCATTTGAATTTCAGTCAGGGAAACATTTTCTCAAATGAGGCTTGTGCCGAGAGTGGACTGGTGGGAAGAGCCAGGAGGGAGTCAAAATCATCTGGTTTAGACTTTTTGAGAGCATTTGGGTGCTCAGGGGTTGATATCTATGTGCTAGAAAATGCACATTTGCTGTGTCTGTGTATCCCAGAGGGCAGAACCTGGCCTGCTGGCTGCAGGCAGGAATGCCCAGCAGCCCAGCTCGCCTGCACAGGCAGCAAGAGCCCCTGGGGAGCCAAGATTGCTTTAATGCTGCAATGTGAGTCAACACTGGTCATGTTTGTCCAGGCAGAAAATGCCTTTGAAGCCCCCAGTCAATAGGCACAGCCTGTCTGTATTTCCATCACTTTTGGCAAAGTGATTGCTGTCCTGGTTTTATGATTCTTCCTTGCTGCTGTAGTTGCTCATTTAAATTCTCTTTTGCCATCTCCATGATTTAGGGATTTTCTTGCTGTGTTCCTTCTTTGCCTTTTCAGGTTTGCTTTTATTCCCAGGGAGGCCACAGTGTTTGGTCTCCTCTCTTGCTGGTCTGCCTGCCTGACTGTATCCCCAGACCTGCCCTAGGCAAACCTGATCTGCTAGAAGGGAATTTCTTCCTTCCCCCAGGATAATGTGCTGCTTTGCTTTCAGGTAGCACATCCCCTGTCTGGAACACCACTGCATGGCTGTGTGCAGGCAGCAGCCAGCAGGTTTTTTGGCCTTGTTGAATGTGCAGATGACTTGGTGCAGGTGCTCTGTCTCCATCCTGCTGGTGCTGACCTGCTGGGCCCTTCCTTCCCACGGGGCACTGCCCTAGTGCCCCTGGCCAAAATGAGCCAGACAGAAGGGATTCAAGTTGTCCCTTGTGAATGATGTGCCTGTACCTGCACAGCTGAAAGTGCTTTGGGAAAGGGATCAAGGAAGGATGTCAGCAGGGCACGGACAGGTCTCCTGTCAGCCTGTTTGCACAAGTGGCACAATCATTGTTTCATGTCTTCCCTGCAGTGTGTTCAGCTGGTGCAGGTCTCCATGCAGAGCTCGCCTTATTTCAGGCTGGTGTGCCCCAACGACGCGTACCGTGCTGTGCCACGAGGTGCGACTGCCCGTGTGCGCATTCAGTTCACCCCCAACGAGAGCAAGGTGAGACTGAGCCAAAACACACCATTATCTCCAGAGCCATTGTTCTCCCTGCACTCTGGGACAGCCCATTCCATGCTGTGAGCTTGGCTCCAGGCTGGGGGCAGGCAGCCTGCAGCCAGGCTCACCTTGGCACGTGCTGTCAGGGGCTGCAGCCAGGCCTGACAGGCCCTGCTTCCCCTCCCTGCACATTCCTGAGCATTCCCAAGGGAAGATGCACAGGGAACAGGATGAAAATGACAGAGGGCTGTTGAGAGATGTTCAGCCATCTCTAGGTACGGTGGAAGGGGTTTCATTCTTATGGAAAACACTGGAAGAATGAAGAGCTCAGAGAGCTTTCCTCCTTCCTGACTGGCAACAGCTTCCCTGCCTCAGCCTGGGCTGGAGCAAAGTGGTGATTTCTGCCCCCTCTGTTCTCCAGCCTTGCAGCTGTGCTGTGCCACAGCACAAGTGACCAAAGTACAGCTGCAAGGCCAGGGCAGAGGATGTGCTGTGCCTGTGAGCCCAGCCTGGCACAGGCACACTGAGCTCTAGGTGCCCTTAGCAGGAGGTTGGTGAGCTGCAAGGGGACTTGGACACCTGCTGAAAGAGCTGCTGTAGGGCAGGTACAACCTGCAGGCAGAGCTGTGAGCCCAGAGCCTGTGGCAGTGACACTGCTGTGGCTCTGTCTTCATTCCTGTCACTGGGGCTGCTCTGTCCACTGGCCCCCATTCCGTGCCAAACGTGCTTTGCTGGGGAGATTTGAGCAGCAGTGCCGAGGCCCTAGAGCTCTGATCTCAGTGCTGGGATCTGGAGGTTTGTTCATACAGAAGGGTTTAGGACATGGCAGGGAAGGGAGGAAGGGAAACAAACAACATCCAACAGCATCCTGCTACCTCTTAGCACTGTTCTTCTCCTGACTTGCTTGGAGAGGCAAAGTTAGAGGGGAGTTGTGAGCCAACTCATGTTTCTACACTAGACCAGAGGTGCAGGACCTTTTTGGGTGCAGCTGTTTTCTCACCTTCCTTTCCTTTTGCTGCTTAGAGTCAGTTTAACACTTGGTCCTATTCTCAAACAGCAGGAATACAGGAACCTAAAGAGGAATGGCCTGTGTTCCCTAGCTCCATGTTCCTTAGAAGGGACTTGGAAATTATTTAACATCATTAAACTTTAGAGTAGAAGTTGTGGCCTAGGGCAGTTCTCTGTATGACCCTAATGACATGAGAGCTTAATGCCACTGAGATAGGTTTTGCAAAGTGAACTGGTGCCTTTAATAATAATAATATTATTGGTAGAACTTAGTGTTCATTTTGGGGTGGAATAGAGTAGAGTAGAGTAGAGTAGAGTAGAGTAGAGTAGAGTAGAGTAGAGTAGAGTAGAATAGAATAGAATAGAATAGAATAGAATAGAATAGAATAGAATAGAATAGAATAGAATAGAATAGATGCCCTTGAAGGGTTCTAGGCCATTGTTTTCTTCTGCCATGGGAATGGCACTAAATGCCCCATGCTGAGCTAGTTTCTTTTCCTGCAGGATTATTCCCATGAGCTGGTCTGCATCACTAAAACAGAAAGGATAGTTGTGCCAATTCGGGCCATTGCTGCCCGAGCTGTCCTGACCATCCCAGACCAGCTGAACTTCTCGGAGTGTCCGGTCAAGAGCAGCACCAAGAAGACTCTGCTGCTTCGCAACACTGGCAACCTGGAGGCTCATTACTACATCAGCACCCAGAGGTGAGGCAGCTCCTCTGTCCTTGTGCAAAACACCTTTGGGTGATAATAGGCTTGGCAAAGAGCAACAAAAGGAAGCTGAGCATCAGGGCGGCACTGCAGCTCTGGCTGGAAGTGAGCAGGATGGATGGCATCTGCTCTTGCTTTCAGTGGTTTCACAAACCATTCTCTGATGGGATTGCTGGCAGTGGGATCCTTGGGTCTCATTGCAGAGAGCTGGATGCAGAGTATGGGGCAGATGAGGTCATTTTATCCCACAGGATCTCCTGAGGTCTGTATCCCCTCAGAAGTAGGTCAGCAGCTGTTTCTGATCCTGTTTTGTCTCTTTTCTGTTGCCTGAGGTTTCTGTGCTCCCTGCTTGCCCAAGGGAGCCGAAGTGACCTGCACTGCAGAAGGAATATCATCCCCAGATGTCCCCTGAGTCCTGATCTCTCTCTTTGTGTTGCAGTCCTTTCTCCGTGGTTCCGGCCATGGGAGCTCTGGGTGCTGGTGACAGCGTGCAGGTGACAGTGGGATTTCACCCGCTGACCACTGGTGCCCATTTTGGGTCCATGGTGGTGTGCTACAACACAGGTGAGTGCTGGGCACTGCACGGGGCACAGGACACTTCTCCAGCACCACTCCCTGTTGTGCCAGCCACCTCAATTCCCTCTAGATGTACCTCCCCTGTTCCAGCTCAACCCCAAAGAAAACTCAGAACCAGTTGGTGCTTAGGGGGCTGATAAAGTGCATCCCCTCTAACAGGACTAAGATTTTTGGGCTCCTGTTTTGCTGAGAGTTGCTGAGTGGAGGAAGGAGGAGCCCTGATTCTCCACTGCCATGTGGCTATGCCTGGCTGAAGTTTTGTTTTATTCTGGCCAGTGCTGTGTGTGAGGTGTGAGGTCTCCATCAGACTCTCTCCAATGCAGTGTATTTCTTGCACACCTCTGTCCCATAGGCTGCTGCTCCACTGGCTTGTCACAGACCCTTGTACTGTGTTGCCCTCTAACATATATATAGTTTCTGTCTAATAACATTTTCAAATCCTCAAGTACTTTTTGGTGACAAATCAAGACAATTTTTTCCTTGTCCCCATTTCCCAGGCCATTCATGCTGTTGCACACCTCTCACATCTATCTCCCATTTGATTTCTTGACTGAGGAATCCCATTCAGGCTTCATGTGGAAGCTGCTCTGTACTTACTGATCTTTCCTTGGTCCCTTTTTTATTCAATTTGAAATGCTCCAGTTTGGTTTTTGAGATCAGAACAATATCAAATATTTCAAGACTGATGTGGCTGTGTGTTTGGACAGGGAGCTGATGATGATGATGATTTTCATGGTGTTCATTTTGTAGTGGTTTGTCATATTGCAGAGCCAGGCTGGTTGTGTTTCCTCACCTGGGTCCCCTCCTGCTGTGGGCTTCACCTCACTTGTTCCTCTGGGCCTCCTTTTTCTGCTCACATGCCCCCAGGTGGATTTGCTTGTCAGCAGCAAGGGATCCAAGGGATCAGGAGAGACAGGAATCTCATGGGATGCCCAGGGGGAACCCCAGGCAAGCCAGGACTGAACAGGGCTCCTTAGCATCACCTGAAGGACTTGGATGCAGAAATCCTGGTGATCTGAGTGGGTCACCTGAGCACACCTGACAAACCTCATTGTACCTTGGGGCCAAATCTCCACAAACACACTCCAAAATGAGCTGTTTTAGGAGGTGCCCAGGACACCCTCACGCTGCACACACACAGCTGTCAGGACGTTATAAATGTGCTGACCCCTAGAACTGCAAATAGAGCTAAAAGCTGTGACCCTTTCTTCTGTCACCTGTGGTTTGCTCTGTTCCTTGGGCTTTCATCAGCAACTGAGCTGAGCAAAGGCTCCCCTTTGCTTTGTTCCAGGTGAAGAAAGGATCCACACAAACCTTCAGGGAGAAGCTGTAGATGTCAGCATCGGGTTGAGGACGTATTCCGTGGAGCTGAAGAAGACTTTCATCACCACGTCAAGCCACACAGCAATGTTCATCGAGAACAGGAGTAACATCAGAGCCCAGTTCCAGTGGAAGACTTTTCCTAGTGAGGAAGATGAGAATGAAGAGAAGAGGAGGTTGGTTTGAAAGATGCATTTCAGTGAGATCCATGGGCCAAGACTAAAACTAACGTACGGCCTCAGGAGGGTGTTGGTGCTTTGGAATGGCTCAGGCCAAGTAAAGCATCCCTGGCATTAGGGGGTGTGTCCCTGGGCTTCAGGAGCTCAGCACTTGACATTCCAGTTCCATTTATACCCCAGCCAGGGATGGCATTTTGGGAAGGAAAGGTTGATGGCAATGACTGGATTTCCTCAAGTTCTAACGGGGCAGCAGCAGCAATGGCTTTTGGTCATTTGTAAACCATTGCTGGGGGGGAAAAAAAGGGAAGAAAGCAAAAAGAAAATAAAAGGCAAGCACCTCACAACCAGCCAAAAGACACAACCCACTACAGAAGGAGGGTGGGTGGCTGCATCCTTTCTGCTCAGCCTGCTTGTGCAAACTGCCCTGCCAGAACTGCCCTGCCAAAACTGCCCTGGAAAGCCCCTGCTTGCTGTGGGCCAGGTCATTTGCACTCCTCAGAGCCATTTTAAGCTGCCTGCAAAGGACCAGGAGATGAACACTGGCCCACTTGAATGGCTGGCAAGAGGGTCCTTTAGTGCCCTGGGCTTCTTGGTTTTCCACTGTTCTCTATCTGCTTACACGATGTCTGACTTTCATACAAGCTCTGTGTGTTAAAAGAAAATCCTGTGACCTTCTCTGGCTGCTTCCCTGGGCTGTTTATTTCCATTTTTCCCACTTGCCTGCCTCAGCCTGGACCCCAGGTGATCCACTTTCCCCTCAGAAGCAACAAGGTTTCCCCAAAGGAAACTTCAGCCTGGTTTTGGTTTCATGGGTTTTTTTCCAAAAGCATCTGTTTTCACACCAGTTTTATGACAGTCCTAGACTGTCACCATGACATTTCATTCTTCCTTATTTCCAGTCCTAGGGATGGTTTTAGCTCCAAGGCCACTGTCCTGCTGTCAGAGAAGCTTTTGAGGTCTTGGAGCAGAGAAGACTTTTTTTATGAGAGGAGATAGTGTAGGATCCTTTTCTTCTCAGGACTACTACAGGATTCTACTACCATGCACTGGGATGGGACCCATAAAGCTCTGGATCACAAAAAGGTCTCTCCAGGAGTTTGCTGTCCCCCTCCTGCAGAACCAAGTCCCTTCCCTTCTCAGAGCCTCTGTTTTCATGCATATAAAACCTTGAATGTCATTGAAGGGATGCAGTGCCTGAATTCATCCATTTCCTTTGGAAGTGCTCTGGGATGCTCTTGAGAAAGGCAGAGCAGGGAACAGGGCAGGTCCCAAAGAGAAGAAACCAAGAGTGATGCTGGTAACGCAGAGCTGTGACCCAGCTTCATCTCCCCTTCCCAGGGAAGTCCTGCTCCATGATCTTTATCTCCTCCCCTGAGCATCTCAGTGGTAGGAAAAGCCAGTTGAGGTGGCTGCTGGATTGTCCCTCAGTTTTGGCAGAGGCTTTGAGGCCGGAGGTTCTCTTAAGGGATGCTGGCTTTCCAAACCTCTCCTGTGTTTGCAAGTGTGCAGTAAAACTACCTGTTGTACCAGTGAACAAGTTATGCTCTGATCCACTTGGGATTGCCATGGCTTGGGGTCAGCCCTTGCTGGGAGCTGCTGCTGCTCCTCCCCAGGTGCTTTGCTCTCCTGCACTTCCACTTCTCTCTGCAAATCTCGGGCTCATTGAACCATCTGCTGGCTTTGTCTGTCCCTGTGGCTGCAGGCAGTGTTACTTGCTGCGATCACCGAGAGAGGCCTGCGTGGACAACACGACGGGAGAGAGAAGAAGAGCGAAGAAGAAGGGTTCCTGTGAAGATCGCCGCGCCATCCTGAAGAGCAGCGTCCGGGAGAAGATGATGATGGTGAAAGAAGACCCCATGCTATTCTCCAATGATGCTTTTTCCCTTGAGCCACTGGTAAGTGATAGCTGAGAGCCTCACTTTCTTCCTCTAACTCTAACTCTCTAACTCCCTAACACTCTAACACTCTAACTCTTCCCTATCCCCTTCCCCTTCCCCTTCCCTTTCCTCCTCCTCCTCTTCTGTTTATGCAAGTGAACCCCCACGTTCTCCCATCAACCAGAGCCCTGATTCTGAGGATTGGCATTGTGAGAGATGATGAATGCCTGGAGTCTGCACAGTGCAAAATCCCTTCTCATCTTGGAGTAAACCCCAGAATAATCCCAACCCCTGCTTTCTTTCCAAACAGGTTAAACTAATATTTTTATTTCCAGGGAAGGGGATCATGTTCTCTTCCTGCCAAGTGCACCAGTGCACAGAGGCAGTTACATACTGCAGCTGACAGCAGCATGATGTGACCAACAGCTTGTGTCAGAGCAGTGGGAATGTTGTGGAGAGTGGGAGCTGATCAGCTGAGCATTGAGAGCTTCCAGTGGTGTATTGAGCTGGGTTTGGAGCGTTTCCTTGGGCTCCTTGTGTTGTTCACTCATCACTGATGCTCTAAATAAAGGCTTGCAGGACTGTGGTTGTACACAAGAAATGGGAAGTTTGAAGAGAAATGTTTTGCTGTCTCTTTCTGTTTCAGGAGGGAGAGATCGGGCCAAATAGTTCAGTCCAAATCAAGGTGACCTTTAAACCCCTAAAGGCCCGAGAGTATCGGAGTGTGGCTTACTGCAACATCTCAGGTACAGCTCCTTTCCCCTGCTTCTCTCAGCCCTACTGAAGCCATGGTGCAAGCCTGAGCCCACTGAGCTCCCCTGGAACTGCTGGGAAGAGTCCCTGGGCAGCAGGGCAGTGCTGGCACATGCCACTGCCCCTGCAGCTTCCAGGGAGTCTCCTGTGCAAGGCCAGGGTCAGAATCCTGGGTCTGGGTTACTGATCCCAGAACAACCCAGGCACTGCAGGGAGATGTTTTCATGGCACGGCTTTGCCAGCATTTCCTCAAAGGCCAGAGCAGAACAGCTTGAGAGAACAAGCACTAAGCCCCTCTAGACCAGTGACCTCCAGGATGGGTCCATTTGGCATGGATCCATCATCAGGCAGCAGGAGCTGAGTTAGAAATGTGCTCCCTGAGCCTGGATCACCTCCCACTGCCCACACACCACCAGACCAGAGGTGGCTGAGCCCCACTGAGCCCAGGGTCTTTGTAGAGGGACCAGCCTTGGCCAGCACCTGCTTCTCTCCCTGTGTGGGAATTGGCACCTTGCAGCTCCCAGTCTGTGGAGATAGAACACAATGCTGAGTGCCAGAAGTTGAGGGCTTGGGCAACAAAGTCTTGTGCTACTGGGCCAGGTAGTTTGGCAATTGCTGCCCAGCAATCTGCCAGGTACAATTGCCAAACTCTTGATGAGCTTGTGCCTTCACTGAATGGATTTCAAAGCTCCTCTAGGTGCATGGGAAGGAAACCATAGAATCATGGTGTGTTAGGGATGGAATGGACCTTAAAGATGATGTAGTCCCAAGAGCCCTGCCCTGGGCAGGGACACCTCCCACTAGAGCAGGTAGCTCCAAGCCCCAAGCAGCCTGGCTTTGAACACTTTCAGGGCTGGAACCTCCACAACTCCCCTGGGGAGCCTGCTCCAGTGTCTCACCAGCCTCACAGTAAAACATTTCTTCCTAATACCTCACCTAAATTTCCTTTCTTTCCATTGATACCCATTACTCCTTGGGCTGTCACTTCAGGACATGAGAGATGTTTAAAACTCAGCAAACTGGTGGCTAAAATTGGAAACCAGCCCAAGGAATGGGTTAGAAATTGGAAGTCAGCCCCAAGGGAAATGTCCTGAGGGAAGAGAAGGGTCCAAATCTTCTCTTGCAATATCAGGAGCTGGTTTTATCCAGCTCAGAGTCAGGGGCCAGCATTCAGGCAGGCTGGAAAATAGAGTGTAACAGTGGGAATTATTGTACTGAAATGAGCATCTCTCCCCAGGCCGTGGGAGCAGGCTGCCCCTGCACCTCCGAGGGGAAGGCCAAGGACCCGTGGTTGAATTCAGCCGTCAAATGCTGAAACTTGGGAACATTTTTGTCAACACCTCCCACGTCTATGAGGTGAGCAGCAGGGGTTGGGATGGATCTTGATGGCTCCTGAGGCAGCAGCAAGCCTGGTGGACCTGTGGAATTCCTGACAACACGGGCAGTTGTGAGCAGGGAATATTGGACGTACTGGGCAGATCTGGTGGGGTCAGAAAGGTGTGTCTGCTGTTCATGAAGCCCCAGTCCCTTGGTAATGCCAATTTTTGGCAGCCTTCCATGGGGGTCAGCTCAGAAGCTTCCTGAAAAACAACCCCTTGGCATATGAAACCCAGACTGGGTCAAAAAGCTGCACGTTCAGAGGCTTTTGTGGCAGCCCCAGACACAAGGCACCTTTGCACTGGACTGTTCAGAAGCAGCTGGAACAAACTGGCTGTGTTGAGCTTCAGTACCCTGCAAACAATTCTCAGTGGAGTGTCTCCTGCTTATTCCTGGGAGTCACAGGAAAGCCATCCAGCCTCCTGGCTCAGTGCTGGCCCTTGCAAAGGGCTTGGGATTCTTTCCTTTGCTGACCACTCCCTCACCACACTCCAGCCTTGCTGCATCCCTGACTCTAGAAAGACAAAAGTGTTCCTGGGAATAAAGCTAAGGATCTTTCTACCTCTTTGCCTCCCCCTCAAAATAGTGTCAAGTTTGCAAAAAAAATAGAGAGCAACTGAAAGAGGGAGAAAATAAGGCACTGCATCATGCCAGACTCTTTCAAAAGCTTGGCTGTGGAAAGGAAAAACACACTGGGTTTTTTTTACCAAAAGATGGTGCTGTCTCTGTATTTGGTGGTGATGCCTCGTTATCAATGTGTTGTTGTCATGATTTGGGAAAAGGTGAATGAGTAGATGGAACTGTTGGAGCTGTGCTAAGTGGGGCAGTGGCAGCTCTCTGGTGATTGACTACGCAGCTGCCCCACGTTGCTCTCAGGGCCAGCTCTGAATGAGCTTGGTGATGCTGGCCAGAGCTGGAGTGCTCTGTGTCCATGGGAGAAGCCCAGGGTGACTCTGGTTATGTGCAATTACTGCTGCTTTGCATGAAAACCCAAAGGCAGAACTTGTCCTGTTGTATTTTTGGACTTCTGCCTTTCAGCAGCACAAAGCATCTTCTGCCTTTTCTGGGTGGGAATTGCATCATTAGAAAATAACTGACAAGAAGGGAAGATTGCACATGAATTTCCCTTTTGCTTTCTTGCTGCTGCAGGTGAAACTGATGAACCGAGGAGCTATAGATGCTCCCTTCACCTACATCCCTTCAGCCACAACCGTGGGCCGCTGCTTCAAGTTTGCCCCCGAGGAGGGCGTCATTGCAGCAGGTGGGATCCAGACGATTCACATCTCCTTCAATGCCACCGTCCTGGGGAGCTTTGAGGAACAATTCCAGTTCCGTGTGGCTGCATCTCCTACGCCTGTGATCCTGACAGTCTGGTAAGGACTCTGGGAGCTTGCTGGGCACATCTGTAGCTGTCTCTGGGACATCCCCCACCTCCCTCATTTTGGGGTCGAGCAGAGGAAAAAGGAGTTTCCTGAGCTCTTCATCTCTGCTCTGATCCTGGCACTGCCCCAGTGTAGGGTGCCCGGGGGCTGGAATGACTCCTCCCTGCAGGGATCTCCCTCTGCCTTGGGCCATGGCAGGCAGTGGGATGGATCAGCTTTGGGCAGTAGCTGCTCTGGGCTGTCCCAGCTCAACACCCAGCAAAGCTCCCAGGGCTTTGGAGATGGGGCAGCCTGGGTGATTCTGCAGCAGCAGCAGTGTTTTTAAAAACTTCTGCTCATAATCCATCCCAAATGGGCAGCAGCAGCCTCACCTCACCTCTCATGGCCATGCTGTGGGGGACAAGCTGTGCTCCCAACTCCTGTGCAGAGAGTGCTCCAGTCCCTCCTTTCCACAGCTAGGAAAGGGCTGGGAGACAGGGAACTGTGCAGCAGGAATGTGCCAAGGACATGGGCATCATCCCATGGGCTGGTGCCACTGCAAGAGATAATCCTGGCCCAGCAAAGGGAGAAGGGGTGATAACAGGGGAGGCAGAGCTCAGTCCTCAGTTCCACAGCAGCACGAGGGATTGTCCCTGCCAGCCTGAGCCATGTGCTGGTAGGATAATGTCCTGCAAGCAGGAAAGCTGATGCTGGCTGCTCTGGAGCTTTGCAGCTAGGCTGCTGCTGTTGGGAGGCACTGGATCAAGGCAATAAAGAAATGAATGCACCCTGCACTTGATTATACCAATGAGATAAGGGAGATGGATCAAAAAAGAATAAGAAAATTAGGACTTAGCAAGAGGAAAGTGGTGAGTAGGTCTGCCTGCAGTGGAGAAACAATTATGCTGGCTTTGTTTTTGGAGGAAAAGTGCTGCTCTGTTATTTTGGAAATCAAGAGGGAACCTTTCACCATCAATTGATTCTCCTCTGTCTCCCCCCAAACTGCTCCTGGGACATTATTGCATAAGCAGCTTTCTCCTTGGGCAAGGGCAGGTGTCTCTTGTAGAGATGTGTAGAGCAGAGCCAGTGGCAGTCCTGGGAACACAAGAGAAGGCACAGTTCACTGGTCCTTGATTTTTAACCAAAAAGCAGAGTGGGCATGGATTGGTGTCACCCACAAAATAAACTCGTGAGTGTTGTGCAGCTTCAAGTGCTGATTTCAGTGGATGTTGGTGACTTTTGGAGCCTGTCTGCTGAGTTCAAGGACAGGTGAGGTGGCGTGGTAGATTCAGGACACCCGTGTTTGGTTGTTGAAGCCATTGCCCTTGGCTGTGCCGGCTGCTGCACTGGTGCCAGGCTGGTCCTTTCCTCTAGGATTCATCTGCCCACTGTGCAGAACTGTTGCTGCTCTTTTCAGAGGATGCTTGGGGCTCCCCTGGCTTCATGTCTCTAAAGTCTGTCAGTAATGATTGTGTGGGTCAAAATCTGCTGAGAAAGCTCCTCCATGGGAACACCAGTTGGAGCTAAGAAGCAGCAAGGCAGGGAGCCCGTGGCTGGAAAGGCTGGTTACAGAAGTTTGTGGGGACTTTTATGTCCATCACATTACAGATGGGGAAACTGAGGCAATGGAGCCATGTGTGGGTGTGTGTTCAGGGTCCTTCATGGCACCACCAGCAACTGGGGGCTTTTCCTGCCTGCCCTGTGCCCAAATCCCCACCAGTGGCTGTTGGCTGCCGGCCACTTGGCTTTAGCTGCCTCCTGCCCACACGGACACTGTGCTGAGCACATGGTGCTGTGTTGATTTGAAGCCCACGGTGCCCCTGACCCCAGGCTTTATGTCCCCGAGCCAGGGCTGCCACACGCTTTGTGACTCCCTTTAACCGAGGCATTTCCTCCTGCTCTGTGCTCGTCATCGCAGGGGGTGTGTCACTGGGCCGGCTTTACACTTCGACCTCCATGAGCTCCACTTCGGTGACATCTCCTTCGGTGAGTGTTCCCTGGGCTTGGGCACAGCGTGAGGGATCTGTGCGTTCCACAATGAACCACTTGAACATAAAAACATCCATCACTCGTCTTCTGCCACAGCAGCCTCTTCAGGCTGGGAACTCCAGGGCTGCTGGTGCCTCAGGTAGCATTTTGCCCTTGTCAGATCAAATAGAACCAAGGAATAGAAGCTCTGGGCTGTGCCTGCAGTTGTTTTTTCCCCCCATCTGTGTTCAAATGACTCTTGGTGAGCAGGCCTGGGAGAAGTCTCCTCCCCACAGAGCTGGCCAGCCAAGCCAGATGTCCAGTGCAGAGCAGTGGTGGCCGGTGGCCGGGCTCTGCAGGACATCCCCACCATGTGTGGCTGGAGCTCTGGCTTTCCAGGATGGAAAGCAAATCTCAGAGCTCAAGTGGGGTAAACCCTTGCAGGCAGCAATCACAGGGAGCAGCAGGGCTGTGATGGCCCCCTTTGTTGGGTGAGGTGGGACATGGTTCCTAATCACTGCTCTCGAAGCAAGGCTCAGGTTTGCCTCCAGTGGAATGTGCTCTGAGCTGTCACCTGCTCAGTCTGTTTGGCCCAAACCAGGAGATGCCTTAAGGATGCTGCAGAGAGAAACTGCATTAGGGTGCTTTGCATCACCTTCTAGCTCCAGATTCCATTAATTCCTCACGTAGCTTCTCGGTGAGCTGTAGTTCAGATAGTAAAGAGCTAAACTGCAGTCACCCTTTCATCCTACCAGGCTGTTCACACCAGGAGTCATGACACAGTTGGTGCCTAAATGGATATTTGTGTCCTTTTCCCAGGTTTTCCCCGCACCATGACCTGTCGCCTCACTAACACCTCCCCGCTGGCCGTGACATTCAAGCTCCGCATGTCGGACGATGGCACGCAGCCTGCTGTCAGCAGCTTGGATCAAATCTGCAAGGAAGGTGACCCATCCTGGAGGAAGGGAATTCATTTTTATGTGGAGCCAAGGGAGTTTACAATGAATCCCAGCCAAGGGACCATCCTCCCCCAGGGACACCAGGATATCGAGGTATGGGAAGAGTCCAGCCACACACGCTTCAGCCCCAGGGCTAAAGCTTCACTGGAGTGTGGGAGGGCTTTAGCTCTGATGCCAGCTTTGAGGATCATGTGAGTGAGAGATCTGCACTGGCCTGAGGCCTCTGTTAGCTGGGTTACTCAGGATGTAACTGAAGCAGCACTGTTTTGTTCCCAAAATCATACGCTGAGATCACAAACCGTATGGTAAAGTACTGGAGCCATTCTTGTGTTTTTGAGAGCAGTTTCTTTGATTGCAAGTGGGCAGAGGAAGGATGAGGACAGAATGAGAGGTGTCATTGTAGAAAGCAGTTTGCTTTTCTTCTTGGTCTCATGTCTCCTCTCCTGGGAGCAGAATGATTTGTGTTCATTGCAGGGATCTCCAGTGGAGACAAAAAGCTCTGCAGCCATGAACTGCCCAGCACCTGCTGGGCCACATTTGCCCTCAGCTTCCTGCTGTAAAGCTGAACTCATTCTGTCCAAGTCAGCAGATTTCATCTGCATTTGTGTCATTGTAGTCAGATGAAAAATTGGCCCCTTAATTTGGGTACAGTGGTGTGTAGAGCTTTAGCCTAATGTTTGAATTTAGCTGACCTATGCCATGATAGCAAGGTGTGTTTAACAAATCTGGTATTGCCAGAAGGCTTTTGTTACTCTCAGAGACTGTGCTCTACACATGGATCAGCAGAGTAATTAAGGCAAAATCCTCCCTTTCCTTCCCATGAAACAAGAACTGGAGAATACCACGTGTGGGTAATGAGCTTTTATAAGGAAGAATTTACTGCTCTTCTCTTCCACCAGGTGACCCTGTGCTCCAACACGGTGATGGAATACTACCGGAAAATGCTGGTGGACCTGGTGGGCCTGGAGGGTGTTGGCAAGGAAGTGGCATCAGTGATCATCACAGCCAGGTACCAGCACTTCCCTGGCCTCTCCCAGCACACTGCCTGGCACAGGGTTTGCTGGCTGCAGCTCCCAAGGGAAGTGTTGTTTAATGTTCTCATGTTGTGACCAGCTGGACACGAGAACAGCAGTGCTTGGAAAGCAGCCTGTGGTGAAAAGCAGCCCTGCTCACAGCCCAGCACAGTCCTGGGCCTTTTTCTAGAGGGACCAGGAATGAAATCATTTATTGGCCTGGTTTTTGGTGCTTGAGCTGGAACAAATTTCCCGAGGACCTGCTCTCCTTCTTCCTGCAAGAGATGGAGCTGTGCTGGGTTGAGACCCCCCTGCTTTGGTTTGGGACACACCAAGCAGCCTGCTGAGAGCCAGGGTCTGGTTCTGTTCATGAGGGCACGTGACAGTGGGGAAGTGGCTCACAGCCAGAGTGGTGAGGGCAAGATCTTACGAGGGGAAAAGAGCCCTTGATGTGGCAAGTCAGCTCTAGTTTTTCTCCTTTCCTCTGCTTCCCATTTTGAGCTTGAATGTTTTCAGACTTAAACCAAAAGTTGCTCTTGCTGCAGCAGAATTCCATCCTGCCAGTTTAATGTCGAGAGGGATGCAGTTCCCTGGTGCTGCTCCCTCTCGCAGGCAGAGCCATGCAGTCAGTGCCTGGGCTGCAGTTTTGTCAAGCAAGTGCAAATGGGGACAGTCAGTGCATGGAGCTGTGGAGTGAAGGACCGAGGGAGCTGTAGGAACTGGGAGGGGGTGATCACCCACTCTGTAGGGCAGGTGGTGTCCCATGCCCTCCAAAGCTGGGGCAAACAGCTGAGTTTTCAGGCAGGGCAACAGCCCCGTGGGAGAGAAGGGAGTCATTTTTACTGAGACACCGGAGTCGTGTGTTCCTTGAGCCTTAGTGAGCACTGATCCGTGTTGGGAATGCTCCCCCAGAGCTCATGGATCACCGGGACTGTTACAGGAGTCCTTGCAAGCCTTCTGGGGTAAAGGAGAGGCTGAGGCAGCTGTGGGACAAAGTAAGTGCTCTGCCTGGGGCACTTGGCAGCCTCTGGCTGCTGCCTCTCAGGGTTTGCCCCTCCTTGACAAGCCGTGTTGGAGTGGGAAGGCTTTGAAGGCAATTTCTCACTGCAGGGCTGTTAAATGTCTGTTTGACAGTGACAAATGGGTTATCTTTGGGGGTAAATGTTCTCTGTTCTCTCAGTATCTCTGATTCCCTTGGGGTCATCTCTTTGCCCAGATGTCTGGTTCCTGAGCTGCAAGTGTACCCCCAAATCATGCACTGCAATAAGTGCCACCTGAAGGAGCCATACGAGAAGAAGTTCATCATCACCAATAAAACTCACCTTCCTGGCTGCTACGGGCTCATTCCCCAGGTTTGTCATTGCATCCACCTCCTCCTCTCAAATATTGCTGAGGAGATTATTAGGGGAAAAAAGGGTTTGGATAAGACCTTGCTGTTTTCTGTTCAGCCTTAAAAATCTGCTGAGAGCAGGATCCTACCTGAATGTAAACTTTAGGAGGCAGTTTAACCTCCTGAGGAAACAGTTTATGTTCTAGTCTTCAGGGTGTTCTCTGGTGGGAGATCTTAGAGGGTTGTGAAAAGCTGCTGCAGCCACAGACACCAACAGCTGTGCTGGCAGCCTCCTTGCAGGACCCCCTGAGAATGCTAAGCCTGCAATTCTTGCATCTTCTTTGGGCCTTTTACCTTTGTCCTGGGGATTTTGAAAAACATGTGTGAGTTGCTGTGGCGGTGGATGTTAAGGAGTTTCAAGCTGAATTTGGAGGTCCCTCTGAAGCTGCATTTGATTGTGTCCCTTCTAGAAACGCAAGGAGGACTCTCCTGTGTTGTACTCCAGCCCCAAACCCTGTGGCATTGTCCAGCCTCGCAGCACCGCAGAGATTCCGGTTACAATCCAAGTGCAAACATTGGGCGATCATCGCACCAATGTTCTGATCGGCGTGTTTGGGGATGAAAGAAACCCACTGGTGAGTGCAAGGGGAGATGTGTGCCTTTGTGCAGCTCCTCCTGGCAGGGTGCAGAGTGTGCAGGGATTCTTCTGGGAAAAACAGGCACAGGCTGCTGTGGAGAAGGACAGAAGGGACTGGTGGCATGAAGAGCTTATGCCTTATAGGTGGTAATCTCAGTGTCTGACTCTGAATGTAGTTCCTAAGCTGGAATTGAGGATAATTTTAGTTAAATTAATCTTTAAAATGCTAGTAACTTTGGAAATACCTGTTTTCAAATGTCATCTCTTTAAGCACAAAAGAGGATGTCAGAAGACTTCTGGGAAGGTTGAGCTTTGTGTAAAAGAAAGGAAAGCTGGCATTTGAAGAGTAGTTGCAAGGATTTAAACTTACATTAAAACACATGGAAGTGATGATGGCAAATTCCCTGGATGGCACCAAGTATCTGACCCTGGGCCATTGTGACACTGCATGTAAATCAGTCAGCAGGAAGGACAGGCAGTGCAGGCTGTGCCAGGGAGCCTGAAGTTTGACACAACAGTTGCTTTCAACTATCAGGCTGCTTACCTTAAGCAGGAGGGTTTCTCCTCACCAGAATAACCAATTGTTTACCTGTCAGCCTGGTCTTAACTAGACATTTCTTGCAAAGCTTTTACCTTGGGCCAATCATTTGTATTTTGAAAGTTTCTCTTACCTTAATCCTTTTTAATTTGGAGGTGAATATGTAACTTTAATTTTTTTTCCCCAAAAGCCCAGCATTTCAGCTGGAGAGGGGTTAAATAATAAATAATAAATAATAAATAACTTGAGTAGAGTTGAGCTGTTTAAGCTTTTTTAGGTTTCCCTGTTGTGGTTTGTTTTGGCTTTTTAAAAAATCTTTCTTTCCTGCTTCTTCCTGGAACAGAGAGCAGAATTCCTGAGCTCTGGAGAGCTGGCAGAAATCTATGGAACTCCAAAGAAGATAGACTTTGGCATGATCCCAGTGCTACAGCCGAGCTCACAAACTCTTACCCTCTTCAACACAGGTCTCGTCCCTGTAGACTTCAGGATCAAGATTGTAAGTACCTGTGGGGCTGTTTTCCAGGGACTTGACTGGTCAGTAGCAGCCAGGACTTTTTATGACTGGTTTTGATATGCAAGATTTCCATCTGGCCCATCTGGTGTGAGAGGTGGCAGGATACTCCAATATTCCATTGGAGCGAGGCAAGAGGATCCTGGCTCTGGAGTGGTTTTAGCTGGGGCCCTCGGTGAAATCAGGTGCAGAGATGTTGGAGCAGAAACAAGTCTGGATTGTGGTGACAGGTCCTCCCTTCACTTTCTGGAAGGTCTTCAGATGTGCGTGTGACATTTTTGGAGCTCTGAGATCAGAGAAACCTGTGTTCCTTTGCTCCCCAGAGAGCCTGGATTTCCCTATGGTTTCCCTGTCCCAGCTGCATTTGCTTTGTGCCCAAGTGCTGTTTGTAGTGGAGAGCAGGGTGTGAGCTCTGTCCTCAGACTGCAATTGTCACAGCTCCTGTGGCTCAAGCCAGTTGGGCTGTGCACACGAAGATGTGTGGGGGTTGTGCACCCCCCCAGCCTGTGATCTTTGTGCTGTTGAAGAGCATCTTTGGGGAGCAGCTGCAGAGAAAGGCTGTTTTCATATGTGGAGGTTGCACAGGACAGAAGGAGCTGGGGCTGCTCCCCTGGCAGGGAGAGCAGGGCTGGCACAGCCAGGAAGGGCTTGTAGGCTGGGGCTGGGGCTGGCTGGGTTGTCTGCTGGAGGGGGAGATCTGGGAGGGGCTTGAGGTTTGTTTTTCTTCTTGCTGGATGTGCTGAACTTGTGGAGCTGCTTCAAACCTGATCCTATGGCCTTGTTTGTGTTTGTGGCTAAAGCATCAGGCCATGTGGGAGAGTCCAGCCACAGCCTCCTGGGCCAAGGAGGAGGGCTGTGAAGTTGAACTTGCTGCTTTTCCAGCTCTTTGGGGGATAAATGCCACCTTCAAGTGAGGGTTTTTTCCAGGACAGCTTTCTCTAACTCCACAATGAAATTCTGCTTTCAGCCTTTGCAGGGAGCAGTGCATCTTGGCTGGGTGGGCCTGGCATGGAAATGATGGGTTTCACGTGCTCCTAGCAGGGCTGGGCCTGCAGAGCTGTGTCTGTACAGCTGTGCTGGTGCCAGACCTTTCCTCCCTGCTCTGAGCAGCTTCCAGCTCTCTTGCCCAATCCATGGACTCCATGAGAAAGCAGATGACAAGAGTTCTTGGGAAGAGTGGGCCATGTGCACAGAGCACACATCATCCAGTTTCCTTTCTGCTTCTTGCTTTTCTGCTCTGCTGTAACCATTTTGAGGTGGCTTTTCCAAAGCAGAGGGCACTGGGGCACCTCTCTACAGCTGATGGTCAGTGGGAAGTGAGGGCTTCAGTCCTTCAGGGGATCTTGAGAAGCACTGATGGCCCCTTGGGCAAGAATAGTTTGGTGTTGGGGTTGCAACTGGTATTGCAGTGATATTCTTCAGCAGTGTCCTCCAGCTGTGTGGTTTCTGGAGTGGGATTTGAGCAGTCCTGGCTTCCTCTGGCCTTGAGCCTTTGTGAGAAGGCAGGAGAGAGAGAAAGCAGCTTTCCCTGGCACACACTCCAGAGCAAGAGTGGGGAAGGAACACTCTCCTGAGGATAAACATCCCTTGGGTTGGGCAGAGCTGGGGTCATTAGGTGAGTCTGTTAAAGGAGAGGAAAATACAGGTTGTATGAGCTCTGCTGTTGCCTGAGACTGCAGCTCAAATTTAGGGAAATGAAGCCTTTATGATTTTTATCCTCCCCTCTTCAGTCTGTCCTTTTCTTATATCCCACAAGAGATCACGGTGCATGGTTTCCATCCTAAATGCATCTTCTGCTTGTCTTACAGGCTGATAAACCCCAGTGCTTTGTTCTTGAAACCCAAGAAGGAGTGATCCCCGCTAGGGGTGAGGTTCCTGTGACTGTCACAGCCATCCTGGATGACACTGGGCATTTTGCTGACTCCATCCAGCTCTTCATCGAGAACAGCTTTTGCTTCAGCTTCTTACTGAGGGCTATGGGCACTGGCACCACAATTGTCACAGACAAACCACTGGCCCCAGAGCTCAACTTGGGATACCAATTCAGGTAGGAGATCTCCCCACTCCCACCTCTCCTCCTGGCTCAACAAGGAGCAGTTTTGCTGTAGTCCTTCAGGCAAGATCTTCTTCAGTGTTCCAATCCCTGAGTCCTTCCCTGAAGGCAGAGATTCCTTCAGAAACGTGTGGTGGCCAGTTGAGAGTTGTTAGATACCCTCAAAAGCCACTGGAAGGGAAACCAGTTGCTAAATGGCCACTGAATTGTCTTTAGTTGTAATACATTTATGTCCTCACTTGATCAAGCAGTGGTGTCACAGCTGCCCCAGAACAAAAGGTTCCCAAAAGGGCGCCCGGGTGAGGCGGTCCCTCCGTGGGGCTGAGGGACCAAGGGCAGATGGCCTCACAGCCTTCCCTTCTGAAATGGCACTTCCCAGGCAAGCAGGGCCTGGGAACAGAGAGACAGGAGGGCACCAACCCCCCCAGGAAGGCAGGAGCCCCCAGAGCAGTTCCAGGGCCAGATGGAAACTGCTGCTTTGTGTGGGGCCCGCAGTGCCACTGCCGCTTCCTCCTGCTGTTCCTGGGCCCTGCTGCTGCCCTGCTGTGCCCAGGGCCTCGATGGCTTTTTTGCTGCCAGCAGAGTTTGCAAAGTTCACTTCAAAACAGTTTCTAATTGCAAAATGAAGTTCTGCAAATGGCTCTCAGTGCAAAACCAAAGCTGCTACCAAGGAGAGGGGCCCTGCTGCCCTGGTTTCCTCTCCTGGAGCAGGCAGACGATTTTTACCAGCTTGCTGGGATCGTGCAGAAGCTGCCTCTGAGCTGGCTTTTAGAAATGCCTGCAATCATACCCCACACACACAAGGTCCTCAAGGGCAGCATCTCAAAGATTCACTGACAGTGTGGGGCACAGAGCAATGCAAAATACAGTAACAGTACGAATCAGCCCAGAACAAACATTTTGGAGGAAAACACCAGGTCCTGTTAGTCTCACCTTGAAAATGCTACATTAGCATTAAAAGCAGATTTCTCTTTGCAATAATGACACCAGAAGGGCAGCTTGTCAGACAGTTTCTGGCCCACATTAAGAGCTGGAAATGAAGACAGTCCCCAAGTTATGAACACCTCAGATGGCTCATCAGGAGCAATCTGATGAGCAGGGAAACAGCTGCTCCCACACCATTTTCCATCCTGGCTTCTCTTGTAGCCACCTTCCCAGTACTCACCAGTTCCAAGTAACAAACAGGGGCCACCATTTCCATCGGCTCTTCTGGAGCGTGGAATGCTACAGGCCAGCCAAGAGGAAGGGCCAGAGCGTCTCAGCCCTCAGCAGCCCCAAGGCCGAAGATGATTTCGAGAGCCGCAGTCGTACGAGCGCCGTGTTCGGGCTGGAGCCAGGCTCCTGGCACCTGCAGCCAGGCCAGTCTGTGGCCATGGTGCTGCGAGGCTTCTCCCACATGCCACAGGTGAGGTCCCCACCAAGGGCTGAGCCTGGGGAGCCCTCACATCCCCTCCCCTGGCCTTGTTCCACAGTGCCTTGACATTTGCCTGGGGAAATGAGCAAGGGCCTTCAAGAAACTGCTTTAAGGCCGCACGTTTCTGTGGCAGCACCAGTTGCTTTCCTTGCTGGCCACCATCAGAGCAGCCAAGGCTTTATTGGGATTCCACAGCTACCAAAACCCAGTGCTGATCCCAAAGCAGGGCTGGAAGGAAATAATGCTCTTTTGGGGCAAACGGTGTTGCACGCTGAGTCAGCAAAGAAGGGCAGACAAGTAAGTTACACTTAGACTAGGAGCACAAAAAGAAAGGGAATTCAACAAGTGCCAAGTGGTTTATCTGGGGTAAGCACAGATAAAACAAAAGCCATGTGAAGGGAGGGGAGTTCTCACAAGTGCCTTTTGTGGGCATTGGGGTGCAGTGTTACAGACAACTGAGTGCAGAATAAATCAGCTGCATCACGGCAAGAAAAGGAGGCAGTGCCCACTGTAACTGTGTGGCAGGAATAGGGGCTGTGCTGGGTGCTGAGCCAGTGCAGGGCATTTGCTGGTGCCCTGCCACCCTCCACTGGTGACAAGTGACTCTTGCGTGCAGGAGGTGAGGGATTACATGAGGTGTGAAGCTGTCGTTGGCACAAGCGTGGTGACAAAGAAGATCATAGAAACCATCATTAGCTGCAAGTTCATAGATCCCTCTATAGAAGTATCAGCCAGAAAACTCTCTTTCCGGGTGGAGAAGGTAAGTCTCTGGATTGCATCCTGGCATTTAGCAGCATGGCTGAGGGGGGTGTGTCCTTGTGTTAAAGCCCCTCTTTGCTCTGCCTGAGGCACTTGGTCAAGTGAGTGAAGATGCTTTTAGAGATGAGACTGGTATTTAACTGCCCCAAAGTAAAACTGCAGTTACAGCTGCACTGCTGTGGGGATCATGGCCACTTGCAGAGAAATGCCAGTTTCTCTGCTCACTGTAAAGGGAGGATTTTAAGGATCCTTCAAGGCACGATGATGTCTGTACACTGAAGCTGTAGGCAAGCTGGGGGGAAGAATGGAAATTTCTGTGAATTCCTCAGGCTAACGAGGAAAAACCCATCATCTCCTGTGTCTCTTTGCCTTCTCTGCTGTTGGCATGGATGCTTTAGGGTATAGCTATAAGGTATAGCTCTGTGCATTTCCCTAGGCCTCACCTGCTTCAAAAGGCCCCCAGACATCCTGCAGTGATGATAACACTGAGGCAGAGCAGGTGCCCTTTAGTCTCTGGATCCCAGTTCCAGCATCATCTTTCCCTCTCCTGCAAGTTGTCTGAAAAAGAGAGTATGTTTCAGGATTTGGTTTCTGTACTTTCAGGCCTCTCCTTTGGCTCCCAGGCTTCCACTGAAGTACAGAATCCCTGGAACAGGCAGTTCAGATGTAATTAGAAGCCTTTCAGCTCTCCCTGATTCTGCCTGGGTTCTGCTCAATGCCACACACACCAACTGATTGATTGCATACTATGGCACAGCACCTGTTTGATATCAGTACATCCAGAAGCAGTTTCCCAAACTCTCTGGTTTCTCTCAACCATGCAGGAAGCCCAGCACAATGCACAGACAGGAAGGAAGAGCCTAGGCTGATCACAGCTTAGAGACCACACACACCTTGTCCCTGTAGCAGGGGCTGCAGGACACTTGTTGCAGACTAACTGCTTTTTTGAGGCTGCTAGAGCCAATAAGGTTGTAAGAAATGATAGCATGTGAGTGAAGATCATCCAGTGCTGTTCTGCCCAATAGAGAGACAAAACTGGAGACAAATGGTCTGGATTCACTTTCTGCTTTAGGTCTTGTTCAAGCAGCCACCTCCTCTCCTATTCCCTCATCTGTACATGGGAGTGGTGCCCTGTCCCCAGAGGATGCTGTGGTTTCTAAACATGACAAGCATCTGCTATAAAGAAACATCTCCTGGGAAAGTAGAAACAAATAGAAAGGATCGATAGCATGTGTGCACTTCTGGGGCTGAAAAATGTGAGATGCAACAGAAGCAGGAGGAGGTCTCTGGCTACTTGAGGCTGTTTTTCCTTGTTTCCATAGAAACCCAGTGATGTCCTAACTCTGCAGTACCAGCCTTTGGCTTTAACAAACACCTGCTCCCTGCCGCTCGACCTCGTGCTGGACGTGGAGCAGCCGTTCCTGGTGTGTGATGAGGACCAGCAGCCCCTCCCAGATGGCCAGGTGAGCAGCCCTGGACTCCTCCAGTGGGGCTGGAAGAGGAGGGATGTGCTGGTGCCTTTCTCTTGGGAGGTCCTTGAGTCAACAAGTTTATTGTGTAGCATCAGCAGTGGGCTGGCCTGAGCTGCATCAGCAGAGCTGCTGAAGGAATCAAAAGATTACCTGAATTGAGAAGTTCCATCCTGGCTTTAAGGCACAAGGAGGAGGGAGCAGGCAATTTGGTCTGGGCAAGCCATGCAGTAAAGGTGTCTCCTGGAAAGCATCCCAGCTCTCCAGCAGCCATCCCCTTTTATTGCTGCTGAGCACAGAAACGTGAGCCTGAGGGAATCCTGGACTGGACTGTGGTGCCTGCAGTCACACCCTTGCTATAAAGAAGTGAATGATGAACTGGGCCCATGCTGGGGCCACACTTGGAGCATTTACTGTTTCATGCTGTCAGACCTTGGCATGTCATTAATTACTGTCCATCTCCTTGCAGCCTGTGAGAGTGGGTGTAGAGGAGACCTGCCATGTCTACATCGCATTTGACCCAGCTTACAAACTGGAGCTTCACAGCTGGAAAGAACAGAAGATTCTGAAGATAGACATGGTTAGGGACCATCCTTATGTGGAGTATATCGAGCTTTGGGGAGAAGTCCACTTCCCAAATCTCCGAATCCAGCCCAGCAGCCTGGAGTTTGGCTGCATCGTGGCTGGCACGGAAGCAGTGCGCTCTCTGAGGATGAGCAACTGCAGCCCCCTTCCTGTGGAGTACCACTGGGCATTGCAGGCAGACAGCCAGGTGCACAAGTTCAGGTATGTGCACCTTTGCCCTCTCCTCTTCTTCCTGCTGTCCTGTTTGTGCTTTGCAAAGAACAGAGCTGTTTGTCTAGGATCTGACAGACTGCTCTGACTTCTCCTTGTGCAAATAACACTGACCAGCTGTGCTCAGGCTGCACGCTCAGGGAATAGGTTTTCCACCAATTTGGTGCTGTGTAGCCCCCACAGTGGTTTCCCTTGGGAAGGAAAGCTGGGGCCAAAGCTGCTTTCTCAGAGCTCTGTGGCCTGAGGCGATGTCCACCTTGATGAAGGGCTCCTAATCCCAGCTCCCACAGTGCTGCTGGAGGCCCTTTTGGGGGTGCCCTTTTGGCCCCTCTGCTTTGGGATGGGTCCTCTGTGCAGGAGCTGCTCTCTGCTCCTTGCCTTCCTCCCTTGCCTTGTGCTGGAGGATGCCCAGAAAGTCCCAACAGCAGAGAAAGAGCTACTCAGCACCTGGGCTGATGCAGAACATCTCGTTACCTTTCCTTCTTTTCTGAGACAACTCCTTTAGTGCCAGGGTGATTTCTTTCCCAAGGCTCAACTCTTGGTGGACACCTTGGATTCTTCACTCCCTTTTTTTGTGACACTTGTTACTCATTCTGACTTTTCCCCACTGCAACACGTCCCTTATGGGTTCTGTAGTGCTGGACAGCAGGACTTGTTCATCACGCCATCTCCTGTCCCTGCCTCCCAGAGAGTTTCTATTTTAGAGTGAAAAATGCCATTGTCTGGGCACCATGGTCCTGGGAAGTTGCCTCAAACCATTGATTCAAACTAAAGGCAGTGGAATAGATGATATGGGATCTCTTGGGGGTTATGATGAGAGATCCTCTCATCCAGAAATGAAACCCAGCCTTAGATAAGAAGCCACAAAGCTAAAGACAGTTATTCTTTGGGGAGCAGGTCATTATTGGCACTGAATGCCTGTCTGGGAATGGAGCATTCAGGCCGTGTTTGACTGTAGGGGAGCTCTTGCAGCTCAGCAGGGTGACAGGCAGGCACAGCCCAACTGTGTCCTCACGTGGCATTAGAAACACAAGCAGAGTTACCCTGAGCACCTGCTTCAATCTAAAGTGGGGAATGTGACCTGAGCCAGCTGGGAGTGTTGGGAAATGCCAACCACCCCTGCCTGCACTGTCAGGGAAACATTCCTGATAAATACCTGGGAGAGCTGCAGAGTTTCTGGCATTGGGCATTGGCAGGGCTGTGCTGGCTCATCACTGCCTGGGTGTGCCCTTGGTGTCTCAAATCTCACTTTTTGCTCTCCTCCTTCCCTGTCTTTTCCTGTCCCCCTGTGCTTTTTGCATCCTCACAAGGTGTTAATCCCTGTCCTCTGTAGTTCCTCAATGCAAGCAGTTGCAGCTGCCTGCACCACTGCTACCTCAGTGTCATCCCTGGGCTGGTTTAGAACAGACCTGCTCCAGCCTGGATTGGGAAGGGCTGGATCAAACCATTCCTGAGTTCAGTGCACCAGCACCCAGCCAGGGGCTGCATCCTGACCAGGAGCTCCTCATGCAGGTGTCCCTCCCTCCCACTGCAGGTCCCTGCTCACAGTTATGTTTTTTTCCAGGTATGAACTTTGCCCACCTAAATTCAGACCCTCACCACCAAAGCTGAAGAGTACCTGTTTGAATTGCTCAGCATCTCAATGGAGCCACTGCAGTATTAAAAATGTGGAGGAGCCAGACACAGACCTGCAAGAACCACAGGATCTTGGCCAATCTTCAAGAGCAGAGGTAGATTTTGTTGTACACCCAGTGCTGTGTTGTCTCCCCAGCTTGCCACCAAGTCATGCTCATGCTGACCTCCCTTTTTGCTGCCCTGCTGGTTTGTGCCTTGAGAGTGGGCTGGGCAGCGGGGCCTGTGGATGGACATGGGCTGTGTGGGAGGGAGGAGCAGGAGAGTTTTCCTTGGAGAAGCCTGCTCAGATCCTACAGATCTAAGCTCAACACAGATCTGTGTTGAGTGTGGGATTTTTTGGCCTTGTTCTCTTCACAATGTAAGATGAGGCTTTCATCTGCATCATGATGCTAAGACCTCCAGCTTCCTTCCCAGAGCAAGCTGTGATGAGTCCTGATCTCCATGTACCCTCTTCCCAACCCTGCCAGACCACCTGTTTCCAGGTGTCTGCTTTCACCTGAGAGCTGGTATTGCAGTGGTGGCCCTGAAGCTGTCTTCTAAAATGAGACTTTGCCAAGTGTCTCTCTCTTCCTCTCAGCATAGAAAATGGCTTGTTTTTCAGCTGCCAACATATATTCGTGGAAGGCATTACATCCCAGTGGGGCTGGCAGGATTCAGTCACTCCGTGGATGTACCATGGATTCCCCTCAAAGTGGAGAAGGTAAGAGGGAATCTGTCTCACTTCCACGTTTTCAGTGTGGCAAGCAGGGCTGTAGCTGCCAGCCCCACTGGTGGCCCTCAGCATTGCCCACAGAGGGGCCTGGCATCCCTCCAGACCCATCACAAAGTGCTGCTGAAGCAACTGGTTATTGGAGAGGCCACGCAGGACATGCTGTAGGGAGGCCCAAGGACGCTGTGCAGCACCTGTGGAGGGCATTGCTCCCCCTGGACATCATCAGGTGGTCCGTAGGAAAGTTTTGCAGGAGCTTTTGCTGTAGCACCTTGAAAAAGCAGCAGATAAATCAGAGAGAGAGAGAGGGGAAAAGCCTCAGGAGTCAGATGAGCTGGGCTGGGGTCCTTCCCTGAGCTCCAAGAGCTCTCACTCTGCGTGTCCCGCTTTTCTAAAAGCAGTCATAAATGCTTTTTAAAGGCAAGTTGTGCATCAGAGAGAATTTCTACTGCCAGGAGACATCCCAGTTCACTTCAATGTAGTGTATTACTGCATTGATCCGTGAGTATGGGAGAAGATTTTCCTCATGGTGCCTCCACTGGTCAGTGGCATGGATACAGGATGAGATCAGGATGATTCTGGCTGTATTGTTTGAGGAATAGATCCCTCTGGCTACAGCTGCACTTTGCTCCAAGGTGCTCTTGTGCATCCATTTCCATGCTCAGCACCTCAGTCTCTCCTGTTCTCCGTGCAGGTTTTCAGGATCCTGCCGCTGTCGGGTGTGCTGCAGCCGGGAGAGAGACAGGAGGTCTTCTTCACCTTCACTGGCCACCTCAACACCATGGCCCAAGTCACAGCGCTGTGCCACGTGGAGGGAGGCCCCACCTACGAGGTGAAGCTGACCGGGGAGGCCTCACGTGTCAGCTTCTCCCTGAGCGCCCGGGAGATCAACTGCGGCTCCCAGGTACCCCACGGGTCCCCGGGCACAGCTCCTCGCCTCGCTGCCTTCCTGCCCACCTCGCTCCAGGGCTCCCTTCCCAGCCCCTTTGTTGTCTCTGGGGCTTGGAAGTACAACCTTTGTGGGACACATCTGGCATCCAAGCTGTAAAATGGCCGTCTCCAACCCTCTCCAAAATGCTGGGAATACCTCTTGTTCAGGGGACTTAACACTGCCTCCTGAGGCACCGCAGGGGGATGCTCTGGACGTCCCTCTGCTGATCCACTCCAAAAGCCTGACCTCCAAGGAGATGCTCTTGTCGAACGCTCTTCTTAATCCATGCAATAATCAGGGGAAGATCTTGGGCTTCCAGTCACTATAGCTGGAGACACTGTCCCAGAATGATCCCCACTTCACTCTTTTTCAGTTGAAAGCCCACAGCTATTTCCAGCTGCTGGCCCTGTCGGTGTTGCTCTGTGTGACTCCCTTGTTGCCTGTATGCTGCTTGCCAATACTTGCATGCAGGTGCCTTTTCTTTTGGAGTGCCTCCGTGCTGTCTCTGTTTCTCCTGGCTGCTGGTGACCCCTCAGAAGGCCTGTGTCCCCACAATGAAATGTGTTCATTTATTACTGGCCCTCCCATGGTTGTTGCCACACCTCTGGGTGCTGCCAGAGCTCCCTGGTCCTGTGCAGGTGCCCTGTGCCTGGGGGTTCCCCGGGTTCCCAAGTGCCCCCATCTCCTCTCTGGTCCCTGCTCCCATCAGGTGTCTGCTTTCAAGGCCAGGAGAGAGGAAGGAGATTCCCAGCAGCAGGCCTGGCTCTGTAACTTCCCGCTCTCTGCCTTCTCTGCAGATGTTTAACGAAGTTCATCACAGCACGGTCATCCTGGCAAACACCAGCAAGATTAAATTCAACTGGGTGCTAGAACCCAGCACTGCAGACCAAGACCTGCCTGGTGTGTTTCTGGTCAAGCCCACCACTGTAAGTAGCACGAGTGACTGACCCCAGCCCTGTCAGGTGGCCCAGGAGAGTGTTAAAGGGACAAAAGAGGGGGAGGGGGAAAATGGGGAAAAAGGTCTGAGGGGAAAACCCCAAACTCAGCCACGAGATAGAGAGGGCTGTAAGCAATTTCTTCTGGGGGCAGAGAAAGTCAAACCAGTGCTATTGAAAGTCAATAAAGCAAAAGGAACAGTGGTGGGTGCTTGGCTCGTGTGCTTAGCCATAGCCAGAGGCACACCAGTCAACACAACCACATCCATTATAGACCCTGGGTACTGCAACAGCCTAATACAAATTCACAAATGGTTACACATATTCAAATATTTTAACATAGTTCCTCCTCCATCCTGCCTTTTTGGAGCATGTACAGTTGCCCTAGTCCTGGTCATTTGGTACTTTTTGACACATTCAGCAGGTTCCCATTAACTTCATTGGTTAAATGTTAATAATACAGCAACTCTTCCCCAACACTGGTATCACCACAAAACATTTGCCTTAAAAAAATTCTGAACTTCAGCAAAAATTCTTTGACAAAAGCCAACATTATAAAACACACAGTACTCTAACAACTGTGCAAGGCAACACTATAATGTATTTATCACAAAGGTGATGTGGTCTGATGGTTTCTTCTAGATAGAGAACCTGTCTTGTCAGCCTGTCTGTCCCCTGAGCCATCCCCCATCAAACACTCTGATGTATTCCCTTCCTCCTCTGCCATTCCTGCAGGGCTCCATTGCATGTGGCAGGAAGCAAGTGCTGAGATTCTCTTACATGCCAGGAGTACCAGGAGCCTTTAGCAGGACATACCAGCTTAAAGTGGGTGACCTGGAGCCGGAAAAGATCTGCCTGAAAGGAGAAGCGTCCTTTCCTATGATCAGTGTCAACCTGCCCTGGAACATCAAAGGTGGGCACTGCCTGTGTGCCCCCAGGAAGGGCCCCTCTGGTTTTGTTCCCTACCAAATGCCCACAGGGCAGCTCATGCCCACCTGCACCAAGCCTGGAGGGCTGCAGGACTCCCAGAGCCGCTCAAGCCATCTGACTGCTTTGTGAGTCTTGAGCAGAGGATCCCATGTGGCCTTTGTCCCAGGAACCATCCTGCAGAGCTTGCCAGCACATCTGGCAGGGTCCTGAAGGATGATGGCTGGCCTGAAAGGCTTGGGAAAGCTGTAAGAGAGGCTGGCAGGGCTTCTGGCAGGGTTGGATTTGCGTGACATTGCAGGGGATGAGATGTTCCTCTGTGGGGAGGAAGATGGGTGGGAGCGAACGTGAGCATTCCGAGAGGAGCAGCAGCATCCGCTTTCCATAGATGGCTTGAGGGATTTCTTTCTGGAAGAAAGCAGTGTTTGGGAGCTAGGGACTTCCCAATTTAAGTGGGATTGGCACTTTGCTCACACTTCTCTTGGTGGATGTTTTCTTCCTTCAGGAAATGAGAAACGTGGAAAGCCACTACGGCTTGCAGAACACAGGCAGCAATACAGTGAGACCCTGAAAATTCAGATCCCAGCAGCTCAGCCCTTAAAAAGTCCAGATGTGAAGACAGGGAAGCTGCAGCCCTGCATGCCTGGAGGCTCTGACATTGTAGTAAGAACAGCTGCAGCCCCGTTTGGCACATGCCACTGTGTCCATGTCGCCTGAGCCCCTTGCAGCCCACAGCAGTTTCCCGGTGCCCTGATGGCACTTGGGACCTCCCTGCCCACTTAGAACCATGTGTCACCTCAGCATTGCCCCTAGGGCTGCCACTCTGGCCATGGTCTCTCTGGGGGTTGGCTTGCACCAGCTTGTCAGACACCGAGCAGCCAGACAGGAGAACCCCACACCCCTCTCAACAAGAGCAGGGTGGGATCCTTTCTCAGGTGCAAACCTCGGGAAAGACCTTTGCTAACCAGACACCGTCTGTCTTCCGTTTCCTCAGGCAAACACTCGGCTGCAGATAAAGATGATCGAGAAGGCTGCTCTGGAGCTGCAGAAGAAGCTCACGTGCCATCCCCCAAAGACCGAGTTCCCTGACAAAAAGCTGTGCCAGAGCCTTGTCAAGTGAGTAGGGACTCCCATCCCCATCTCCAGGTGCCCCGTGGGGAACAGCCAGCAATGTCCCCTTCTCCTGAGAGCTCCTTGTTTCTGCAGAGCTGGGAATAGCCTGGACTGCAGCGAGGCTCTTGTCCCGGTGGCTGTGACACGCTGCGTGTGAGCAGCTGAGTGCCCTCCCTTCCCCAGCACCACGCTGAGCTTTGGACTCAGCTCCCCACAGCTGTGGGGTTCTGTCCCTAGAGCTGAGGGGACCCACTGCAGACCTTCAAGCCCTTCCAGACAGCATCAATTCTGTCCCTGCTGACTAGCTCTGAAAGAGACAATTCCCAGCTGATGTCTTGGTTCCAACTAACAGAGCACACTAAACAAAAGGAGGAGGGAACTGCACATGTCAGCAAACCCTTGAAAGCCCAAAATCAGATGGCTTGAATCCTGGTGGGGTGGCAGGGCTTATCTAATTAACTTGGTCTGTCCCTTTGCACCATCATGATGCAGCACAAGCAAGGGAGGCTTCAATTCAGGAAGATGCTCTGCAGAACAGATCAGGTGATCTGGCTGCAGAGCAGTGAAGATTTCCTGTGCAGGCAAATCTTATTGCTAGGCCCCAAAGCAATTTCAGGCTCAGGCTGTACACCAGCCTAAGTGGTTTCATTTAGTCCAGTGGAGGCCCAGTGGACTCACCTCTACTGGCTTTTCATGGCAGAGGAGCTGTGGACAGTTTCCATTTTAAACTAATTTTATTTCCAGGTACCATTAGTAGCTGATAAAACCTAGGACCTGCACTCCTCCTGACTTCCCAAAGTCATTGCCAGGTGGTCAGGCCATGGGTTTCACGGGCTTGAGCTGAGTTTTTGCAGCAGTGAATAAAGAAATAGCCACTTGATTTGTATCCTCCATCCACCTGGACATGGAGGCAGGCTGTGGTTTAAGGACTGTCCTTACTCCTCCTTGCAGAGTTGAGCTGCCCGAGTATGTCCTGGACATGGGCACTGTCCTGAAGGGTTTCACTGAGAGACGCACTCTGGAGATCACCAACCCTGGGCAGATCCCAGTGTCCTTCTGGGTCGATGCATCTGTCCTGCAGGACACAGGTAAGCAGTGCTGGAGACACTTCCTGTGGGCATGGAGGAGGTGTCTCACACAGATTAGCTGAAGCCACTGAACTTGGGGAGGTTTTTCAGCTTTTTCTTCTCCCTGCCCCTGCTGGGAGCTTCAGAGGCAGAATCCTCCTGTCCAGCCATGCCCAGGGACCTGGCCTGCCTACAAGTGCCCTGACACTCCAGTGTGGGGCCAGATGGGCTCATCACCCTGGTCACCTCTCAGCTTCTTCTGCCCTTGGCTCCCATGAGCGTCAAGTTTCTTTGGGCACTCTGTGGCCTTGTTTTGTGAACCAGTGGTGTCTGCTGTGTTTTGGAAGTGCTTTGTTTGGAGTTCACACTGTCACAGCACTTGTATTCAGCCTTTCTTGAGGAAACAGCCTGTGAGATCCTCTGGTGGATCAAAAGAGGCTTCCAGAAGAGGCCTTGAGGCAAGGCTGCACTTGCATCACACAGTGGCTCGCTGTGTCGAGGGGCGTTCAGGTGCACTCTGAGTTTTTGTCCAGGTCACAGCACAGCCTGGGGTTTTTCCCAGACCTCTCACCAGGACAGCTGTAAGGCCTTAACGTGCTTCTGACACATTGCTTGTGTTTCCTGTGTATCTCAGCTGCTTTGTTTTCATCTGTTCAAGGTTTCAGCGTGGACCTGGGCCAGATGAAGAGTCTGCCCCACATGCACACCCTGAAGTTTGATGTGTGCTTTGAAAGTGCCCAGCAACCACAGGGTGACGTGGATGTGCTGCTGCCCATACAGGTACCACAGCTCTTGGGGCAGGCAGCAGGCTGGGCACAGCAGCAGATGTCACCGGCACCCTCTGCTGAATTCTCTGTCCTTCTACAGGTAACAAAAGGCCCCACGTCTCACATCCGCCTCCGTGCCACTGTCTTGGAACTGTCGCTCGACCTCTCCCAGAACACACTGCAGTTCCCCAATATCCTCGTTGGGCAGTGCCAGGTTGAGACAGTCCAGCTCTACAACGGGTTCCAAGTGCCCTGCAAATGGTTCATCACTGCCATCAAGCCTGTTACGAAGGTAAAGCACAGGCAGCACTGAACACACAACTTCTGGCTGGGTTTTCTTTGTGTCTCCTGCCCTTTCTGCTCCTGTGGCTGCCCGAGCACTTGGGTCTGTGGTGTGTTTGAAGAAGTTTCTGAGGGTCTAGATCAAGGCTGGTTTTCCTAGACCTGTTCCATTAGCTGCTGCTTTGCTTTTGTGCCATCTTCAGCCATTCCTCCTCCTCTGAGGACAGCAGTTCCCTCAGCCTGCCCTGTCTACAGGTTTTCCCTCCAGCTCTAGGCTTTGGGGCCACACTTGGTTTGGCTGTGGGTGCTGTCAGTGCTGTATCAGTGTCTCAGAGCACTACAGGAACTGAGGCTCTGTCCTCACAGACTGAGGAGACCTCACCCCATTGGTTTCTGTGTCCAGAGCAATCAACTCAGATACATGACACCAGCCCAAGGTCAGAAGCAGCAGGCGCTGGAGGAAAGGCGCTGTCCCTTTGAAGTGATGCCCTCCAAAGGAACCCTTGATGCAGGAGCGTGGCAGAACTTGCAAATCCAGTTTGCACCCAAGGAGGAGGTGAGATTGGCAGCTGTCAGCCCAGGAGGCCTGTCAGGGCTATCTGGAAATGAGGGCCTGGTGCAGAGAGTGTGGGACGAGCTCTGCCTTCACAGGGGGCTTTCTGCAAGCGCCGTGCTCAGCGTGGCTCAGTTCAGCCCACAGAGCACTCCCGGGAGATGTGCTCTGAAATGCCCACAGGGAGCTTGCACAGAGAGCATCAGGGCTCTGTGGCTGCCTCTCGGCACAGGGGAGGGATGTGCCCAGCTCCCCTCAGCCTCCCCTTGCCTGGCCGTGTTTGCAGCTGCGACACTCGGTGCAGAGCAGCTGCACACTCGCAGAGGATAATCCTGGAATGGCCGCTCTAGGCCCATCCTGCTGCACAACTGACTGGCAAAACAGCCACCAGACACCTTCCTGAGCATGGCAGGACAGTCACCTGTCGTGGTGTGCTGCCAGCAGTCAGTCCCTGGGGCTCTGGCCTGCCTGCACATTCCCACACAGCTGGGGATTCAACTGAAAAGGATGCAGCATTCCCAAAAGTACTTTGCCTGGGGCCACTGGGTCTTGGAAACTGACAGTGTGTAGCAGTATGGACACAAGTGCTTCTGTGCCCACAGACAGTCCCAGGGACCTTTTAATTGCTCAAGAGATGTAAACATCGTGTCTGGCTTTGATCAGAGCCAAACACCAAGCAGAGAAGGTGACCCTTATTTCTGGCCAGCCAGAGCTCATTTGCCTCTCTCCTGGAGCTGGCGTTTGCCTGATGCAGCAGTGCCAGGACTGGGTGTGGACACTGTAACCCCAAGGGCCCTTCTCTTGAGCACTGCACTCCTGCATGCCTGGGTGAAAACGCCTGGCAGTCCACTGTCCATCCATCTGGTACCCAATACCCAGTGACAGTGCACACCAGGACTCATCCCAGTTACTCACACCCAGACACAGGCGCTGTAGTCCCTCTCAGAAGTGAATATCTGGTTTCTGTTCACCTTGGAGGGACTGATAACACCCTGGCCTTGGGGCAAGCACTGTATTTGGGGTCCTGGGGCTTCATGGATAAGTTTTCTGCACTTTTCTCTTTTCAGAGGTCTTACAAGTATGAACTGAAACTTAACATTCATGGGAGCAGCAATCACTTAAGTCTGCACCTCTCGGGGCAAGGTCTGGAGCCACGGTTGGAGTTCAGTCCCCCAGCACTAAAGATGGGATGGGGGCTGGTGGACAGCGATGGGGTGGAGGCCACAGTGGTGGTGAAGAACCCATGCAAATTCCCCATCGAGTTTTACTCCCTGGATTTTGATGAGCAGTACCTGGAGGAGGAGAAGGTGAGAAGGCAGGTCTGGTCCCCGTGTACATGCTGCCCAAGCTTCACAGCACTCCAATCTTCCCAGGCTTGTGTCAGGGAGATGGAGGCAATGCCCAGGGCAAAGCCAGCTCTGCTGATGTGCTGTGGGGGGATTTAAAGAGTTTGTGTTGTTGGGAGGAAGGGAGGAGACAGAAAATGGGTTTATTGCATCTGTGGGATGAAAGGTGAGAAAAGGAATCTTGCATATGGTTTCTCTTCCCTGCTGACAGGCTGGGCATGACTTGGGCTGGGCATGTGCTCTGGCAGAAAACTCCACTGGTTCTCAGGGCTTTGCTGGCAGAGTGCAGTCCTGGCTAGTGTGGCTAGTGTGGCTGCAGGCAGTGAGCAGCTCATGGTCATTGTTTTCTTCAGATGAGTCACTTGGGAGGGGTTTCTCTCCCAGTCCTGCTTGTAGCTCTTGCCTCTGCTCTGGAGCCTGCTCACCCCACTGGGCATAACAAAATACTTGTACTTGATGGAAATCAAAAAGCCCATTGCCAAAAGCTCAGTGCCTTCAAAGAAGGAGTTGTGAGGTTGAAGGTGACAGATGTATAAACAGGATTTTCTCTCGTCTTTTAGATGCTGAAGCATCTGGGACTGCATCCCCAAGGGCCTCCCCTTCCCCCTGCTGCTGTCCTCTCCAGAGTTGACTGCCCAGAGGAGCGGCTGGGCTCTGCAGAGCATGTGAAGCCCTTCACCATTGTTACACCTGAAGACAATCTGGTGGGTACTGCAGTGGTGCTGGCACTGAAGGTGCCAGGGCAGGGACCAGGCTAGATGGGGGCATGAGGGACAGGTGGATGGAAAAGGATCATTGTGGAGAGGTAGTGAAGATGTGATGGGGCCCCACGTCTGCAGGTCTCCTTTCTGTCAGGGATGGGGCAAAAGAGACAGCTTTGCTGGAGACAGAGCAGTTCTGTAAGAGGGGGAAAATCACTTAAAACCACCAACTTCCTTTGAGGAGAGGATCCTGAGTTAGAAGGGGTGTCCTAGACAAAACAAACCCCAGTAAGGAAGACCAAGTTCCTGGGCAGGTGCACTTATTTATTCTCTCTTCCATTGGTGAACGAAGGCCCATTTTTCTTTCCAGGATGGGAATGTCTCAGGGCTCACCCCTCTCTCCCTTTTCTCTCTCCCTTTAGGCCAAGACCCCAGATGAGATGGGCAGTTCTGCTGAGGGCCAGCCAAAGAAGGGTAAAGCAGCCAGCAGAGACAAGTTTCCAAAGGGGAGCCAAATATCTACACAGAGAACAGAAAGTCCCTGGGAATCCTCCAGCACAAGGTCCAAATGTACACTGGAAAGTGCCTCAGTCCCCACAGAATTCCTCAGGTGAGCTGCACAGGAGGAGGTGATGCCTCTGCTTCTTGGTCCTCTTGCCAAACAAGGTCCATCGTCCCCAGCTGCACAGGGACCCTGTGCCAGGGCCTCCATGGGATGGCCAGTGCACCCTCCTTGTTTCATTTGCTCCTCAGCCATGTCTGAAGCCTCCTCTTTAATTGCCAGGCTGAAACGTTACCGCTGGATAGTGCCTGCCCTCGGTGAGGTGGAACTGAAGGTCCACTTCTCCACCAAAAAGCCAGGGGAGTTTGAGCAGACGCTGAGGTTTGAGCTGGTGGGGACAAAGCGGCAGTACGAGCTGCCCTGCAGTGGCACCGGCCTGTACCCCAGCATCAGCCAGAACCCACGGTAAGGCTGGCCCCTGGCAGCCTCCCACACTGCTGTCCCCGAGCTCACAGCCAGGGCTGCTCCTTGGGCATTCTGGCCTGGGCACATGGTGCTGCCTGACGTCACCCAGCATCTCTTTCTGTGCTGGGAGCTGGGAAGGCAGATGGTCCCTGAGCCACCAGGATGGGTTATGGCTTTCTGACTGCATTTCCTACCTGCAGCATCTCATAGCTCCTCCTTCCCTGCTTTCTCTGCCCAGGCTGGTGTTTCCACAGTGGAGGAGGACCATGAAGGAAGGTGAAATCATCTTCAAGGAATATGTTGAGAGCACCAAGCAATTCCACTTTGGACCGCTGCTGTGTGGGAAATCAAGAGAGTGGTATGTGCTCCCTGCTGGGTGTTGTACTTTCTTTCCTGGACACGCTTGGGGACATGGACACAATCCAGGGCAGTCCCTGGCAGAGTCCTGGCACACACCTGGGTTTGAAGGAGCACAGATGTGTGAACCTGAGCATACAAGAGGCAAATGAGCCTTGGGGGAGCCGCTCTGCCTGCCTGCTGGGTGCCTTGGCCAGAGCCCCAGGCTGCTGCCAGTCCAGAGGGGATTTGGGGCAACTTTTGTCTGCCTCCACATCTCAGCTTCACCCCTTAGGAAATGTATGGTGTTTTTTGAAGTGCTTTGAGCTCGGCAGTTAGCCTGCGTGAGCAATTATTCTGTAGGTGCTTTTGTAAAGCTATCATTGATCTGTAATTATTAATAAGATTTTATGGCTGACCTGCCAGTGGGTGTCAGGGGGTATGTACAGCAGGAACTACATTTGCCTGTAATGACATTGCATCATCACTGCTGGATAAAGTCTGCCTGAAAACGTTGTCATTGAAGCCATTGTGCATTTCTACTTTTACTGTCACTTTTTAAAAAATAGTATTTAACATTAAGTTCTTGTCTCCATGGGAGCTCTGGAGGGCTAAATCTATTTTGACAACACAGTTTCAAAAACCAGACAATCTTTAGCCAGGTTTATGGGATGGTCTGGGATTTCTGTTTGCCTCTTTAACCCTTTCACTCCAAAGTCATTTCCACACCTGAGAGAAGGGTCACTTGTTATCTTTTTGCATTCCTCTTGGGAAATGATGCTTTATATTTCTTTCTCAGAATCTGTGATAAGCCATGAAATCCAAAGCAGTTTCATGACTTTTTGGAAATAGATCAGCTAAACTCTTTTCCCAAAAGCCTTTCTTTATACCCTGCAGGGAAGGCACCCCAAGAAAGAAGGGGAAAGAACCCATGGGCCTGGTGTACTGTTATTTTTCTAGGCACCTTTGAATTTACATTGTATTAAAAACACTTGAAGTGGCCTGAGCATCATCAGGCCTCTGGGGTGGAGGCCCCAAGTACAGGGTAAGGCATCAAAGTCAGGCAAGGATGAGCACATGCCCACGCTCCTGGCTGGGATCCACTTCCCTCACTTGTTTGTTAGAGCAGGGTCCTCCAGCACCGCTTCCTCGGCTGCACACGGTGCTTTCCTCGATGCGTGGCAAAGGCAACAGTCTCCTCTGCAGCCTTTTCCCCTTTTGTGGACAGGTACAAGGCCCAGAACTGTCCTGCCAACTCGGAGAATATAACCATCCTCAACAACTCCCCCATGGACGTAGAGGTCCAGTTCTTCTTTGAGGATGATGAAAAAGCAGAGACGTTCCTTCTGGACCCTCCCAGCATGACCCTGAAACCAAAGAAGAAGCAGGTAGGAGAGGGGCAGGTAGAGCAGGCACCGTAGAAGTGCCCAGGAGCTGCTGCTCCTGCTCACACACAGAGCTCTTTCTATTTCTTTCCGTGGGGCCGGGTCCAGGAGCTGACCATTTGGGCATACCCCACTTCCCCTGGCTTCCTGGAAGACAAACTCATCTGCTGCATTGACAAGAACCCAGAGCCAGTGGTCTTCAGCGTGTGCTGCCATGGGGTGCATGTGAAGCTGGAGGTCAGCCCCCTGGAGCTGTCCTTTGACAAGCTGCTTCTGCACAGGTCAGTCATCCCACAAGCACTCCAAGACTTGTGACAAAGACAAAACATTTGACTCTGCTTTCCAGGGCTCGGATGGAGCTGCTCCAGGTTGCATTCAGTGGCGAGGCTGGTGTGACCAGCCAGCAGCTGATGCCAAGTGCCTCCTGTCTCTGCAGGACTGACAGCAGGACCTTGGTCCTGAAAAACAACACCCTACTGCCCATGGCCTGGCAGCTCAGTGGGCTGGATGACCTTGCTGAGGACTTCTCACTGTCACAAGATAACGGCACCATTGATCCCCGCTCAGAGTTTGAAGTGACAGTGAATTTCAAGGCCCAGCAGATTGGCACCATTGAGAAGACCCTTCGACTAGAGGTGAGAGGGACTGTGCCCTGCCTGGCACAGTGAGCAGCCACGTGCTCTTAGGGACAGAGTCAGGAAGAGCTGCCCCTGACAGACACAAGGGTGCTGTGACCCCAACTTGTGCCTCTACACAGCGTTTGCCAGAACGTGCAGTGCATCCACATCCCCCAGATAAGCAGACACTGCACCCTGAGCCTGTAGCACAAGCACCTTGGCCCTGTGAATGGTTGAAGGTTGTTGTTTGGTTGTACAGACTGCAGCATGATCTCTGCATTTCTCCTGGAGCTTGTCCAAACCTCTGGCATCGTGCAACAAACTCTGCCCCTGGCATTTTGTTCCCCATGGTTTAGGGGCTGCATTTCAGAGAGGGTGCTAGGTGATTGCAAAGGGTTGTCAATGCCACCTGCTCTGAGACACCCCACACTTCCTGTGGTTGTTCTTGCATCCCTGTGCCTCTCAAGGAAGCTTTAGCAGCAGCATTCCCTGCTGTAGGAATGCAGAGTTGGGCTGATGGGGTTTTTTACTGCAGCAGAATCCCACTGGGACAGCCCATGAGATGAACGGGTTAGGAAAGCTTGGGTGTCCACCAACACTTGTGAAGCTGGGGAGGCCATAGGGGAAGCAGCCAGCAGAGACAAGGACTTAGAGGCTGTCTAGCAAAAGAATAATCTGAACAGTGTTTGTTTCTTGCTTCCTCAGGTTTCAGATACAGAAAACATCCTGGGGATTGTTCAGGTTGAGAACATCAAACTGTCTGCAGAGGTGTATGATGTTCTCCTGAGCATGGTCCTGCCTGAAGGTCAGTGGATGTCTCCCAAACAAAGCAGTCCAGGTGCACTGCCTTACCTTGGGTGGTGGGTGACCAAAGCACTTGGGATGGGATGGGATGCAAGGATGGCATGGATACATAAAGCACATACCCTGCAAGCTGCATGGAATAAAGCACTGTCAGGGCACTGGCAGCCTTAAGTCTCTCCCCTCTGAACTTTGAAGTGTGCAGCTTCACGTGCAGGTTGGATTTGGGGGCTTTGAAACACCAGTGACGTGAACAGGCAGTTGGCAATTCCCACAGGCTCAGCACAGCATGTAAAGTGATGGGATTTGTGCTTGGAAGCGAGGAAATGGAAGCCGAGCTCCTTAGCTACTAAGCCTGCAGATATTTTGAGTAAGAAGAGAAAGGGCAGACAAGTAGCTGGAAAACCCTTCCAAGAACAGCAACTTGCTGAAAAGGGTTTTGTGCTGGGACCTCCATGTAGCTTGGGACCTGGTGTATTCTGCAGCAGCTCACAAATACCATGTCTGATCTCGCTCTGCGCGTTGTCTGCAGATGAAACCTTGGATTTTGGAACCATCCATGTCTTGGATAATGTGAAGACCGTCCTGACTCTAAAGAACAAAGGGTTGTACAACATTGAGTACAGGTGAGTCCAGCTGCCTGGTGGTGAGCATTTCCCTGGGTTCCCAGGCCTGCAGTCTCCCTCTGTCAATGGTTAGAACCTGTTTCCATGCTGGCTACCTCACAATAAACACAAAACCTGGGCTCCCTAATCTCAGCTGTTTCACCAGAGATTCCAGCCACAAATCAGCAGTTCTCCACAGTTCAGCAGGGAACCCAAAGGAGAGCCCCAAGAATTTCAGGCACTGAAATGCTGAGATTCATTGCCTTTCTTTGATGGTCACCTCCTTTCTCCTTCTGAGACTCTGTAAAAGAGTGAATGAAAAATTTCAGTGTCAAGGCTTCTTGCAATAACCTCATGACTGTCTGTGCTCTCTGTCAGCATCCAGGATTCCCTGAGCAGAGCTGCACTCTCCCTTTTCTTCTTTTTCTGGTCCTATGCAAAGTCCTGGCTGTGCTGGCAGCACCTCTACTTGTAACTGCAGAGATCTCCATTCCTTCCCTTTCTCCCCAGATTGATGCTGAAGGGTGCAGGTCCCAGGATGCGAGACTTGGCATCCCACTTCACTGTCAAGCCTCAGTCGGGCAAGCTGATCGCCTCCCAGCCTGGTGTGAATATTGAGATATTCTTCCACCCCACAAGGGAAATGCTCCTCAAGAACAGCCCCATCCTGTACTGCCAGGTGAGCTGCCTGGGCCAGGCTGTGTTACCACACGGTGTTTTGGGAGCATAAACAGGACAGGTGTCTAATGGAAGGAGGGCTTTAACTGGAGAATCCTCTCTCCTACGTACACAAACAAAATCTTCAAAACCATTTGGGAGGCTTCCTGAGGGAGCTGAGAATCTGTCTCTGAAGGAGGTGCTTTAACAGGGGTGGGTGAACTGATGGAGGCCTGGGGTGGAGGCTGGGGACTGGAGTAGAGGACTGGCTAGCTTCTTTGCTTTGTTTACCACCCCTTCCTGTGGACACAGGTGATAGATGCCATCGCAGGGGAAGGAGGCCAGACTGTCGCCAACATCCCAGTGAGGGTGTCGGCCAGAGCTGCGTACAGCAAGTTCAGTATTGAGCCCGCCTCACCCATCAATTTCGGTGCCATGATGAAGGGCAGCAAGAAGACCCAGACTGTCGTGCTGGAGAACACAGGCACGATCAGCTTCAAATTCCGCATCCAGCCAGCAACCGAGGATGCATCTTCACTGGAAAGCAAAAGGTACGAGAAGCCCTGCACCACCCTTCCTGCCTGAGGAGGCACCAGCCCACGGCTGGGATGAGGCAAGCAGACAGACCTGGGCTATCGCCCATTTGCATCCCTGCCTTGGGGAGAGGGAGCAAAACACGCCTCAGTGTCCCCATGTGTAGTAGGAAGCTGGTGCTCGAGCTGCTCTGTCCAGCAATGGGTGCTGCAGGCTGCTCTCTGGGAACCATCTGGAGCAGGAAGGCTTTCCTCTGTGAGGAGGAAGGCCAGCTTTGGCCTCAGAGAAAGGCAGGGGAGCTCAGCTTGACAGATACCTCTGCTTTCTCCTCTCAGTTCAAAGCAAGGGGAATCTGTTCCATCAGCTAGGAAGTGCTCAGCGGGAAGGAAATCAAGCTTGACACAGGTGGGTGACTCCTGCTCCCCAACAATGCTGCTGCTGCAGGGGATGTGAGAAGATGCTGCTGTGCCCAGGCTGGGGGCTCATCTCCATGGGGTGGGACGTGGTCTGCAGGATGGAGTCCAGGATCTGCTCAGTCCCACTGACAGTCCTGTACTCTGGCTCTGACCTGCAGTTGTGGGCTCAGCAGAGGGGAGCAGGTCCTGTGTGTGATAGCTGCTGGCCAGCATGTGTCTGTGAACACCACAGAAGCAAAAACATCCCCCCTGAACTCCCAGTCCACATTTTTTTTTCTTCTTTTTCTTCTTCCCAGTGCCCTACCTCTCTCCCATCATTTCTCACAGCTGTTTCTGCTCTCCTGTTACCTCTGGAGGCTGAGGATCACAGCTACCACCTTCATTCTTTACACTCAATCTCCTTTCTCTCTGCCACTTGAGACAGGCTTGCAGCTCCTCTTGGCTTGTTGGGCTCAACCTGGAGCTGCCTTTGGGCCACGGAGTCATCTTTCCCTGCCCTGGGACTGGCTGCTTGGGCCCAGCTGGAGGCCAAGGCAGGACATACTCTTTGCTGGGGTGCTCAAGGCACAGCTATTACCCTTCAGCCTCTCCTGGAACTTCTTCTGCAGGGTCAGCTCAATGTGGGCATGTTCACGGTGTCCCCTTGCTCCGGCTCCATCGCTCCGTGGGGCCAGCAGCAGATCACGGTGGAGTGCCTGGCAGGGCAGGAGGGGACTTGTGAGGAGCAGCTGTACATTGACATCGTGGGCAGAGACCCCAGGGACAATCCCCTCGGCATTCCCTTTACCCTGACTGCCGAGTCCTGCCTGCCAGGTACGTGCTCTCCACAGGTTCCCTTGGCCAGACCTGCTGCTGATCAGCACCTCAACTTGCTGCTTGGATAGGGAGGCATGCTAGCCCTGGTGTCCCCCCTTGAAATCCTCAGAGTTTCCAGCCCTCTTAAGTCCACTGGTGGATTCATCCCTCCCCAGCTGAGAGGGATGCATGGAAGGATAAAAGGAAAGCAATGCTCTTTAAGACTCAGGTTGACTGAGCTCCATCCTCATAGCCAGCTCCCCCACCCAAAGCTGGGTTTAGCAGTTACCTGGGCAGAAGGAGCTTACCAAGCCTTCTCAGAGGCCAGCAAGGCCCAGATGAATTCATCACGGAGGCTTCTTCATGCTCATGCCTCTGGTCTGTCCACAGCATTTGCTGAGGATGCAGTGTTAATCTTTGAAGAATACCCGATCTGCAGCAGCACTGACCTCAGCCACAAGCTGCTCTCTGTGCACGGTGTGGGCCTGTTTGTGAGAGATGAAAACAACTTCATCTTCAACAAGATTCTGGTTGGGCAAGAGGCTGAAGCCCACTTCAACATCTACAACACAAGTGCTCTGCCGTGTGACGTGGTCCTCTCCATCAGCCCCCTGCCAGGACAGGTAAGAACAGGAGGCCAAGGAGATGGTTGCCCTCTAAGGGCCGTGTGAAAGCTGTTTTGTTCTCCAGATTGCTTCCTGTGGCCCACACTAGCTCAGTGTAGGTCAAACTTCAGGGCAGAGCAGCAGAGCCAGGGAACAGTTGTGTTGAATTCTCATGTCTTGGGCAAGGTTTTGGCTCACACCTCTGGGTCTTTGGTGGGAGAAGTGAATCCTTCTGAACCTCTCTTGGAAGCACACTCAGAGAGGGGCTGTTATCAACTGACATGCCAGGGCTCAAAGCAGAGCATCTCCTCAGGCTCCCTGGCTTTTCCTCTCTCTGAAGGCCAGTTGTAGGTTATTTGCAGGGTTTTCCATGCAGTGACCACCTCCCACATAGGGCAGGGCAGCTGCCAGCACTCAGAACACACAATGCTTTAGCACAAGGTCAGCATTCCCTGCTTGAACAACTCATCCTTAAAACAACAGCCCCTGAGTTCACAGCCCATAAACACACCTCTAGGAGGGCTGTGAAAATGGGAAGAGCTGTCACAACGCAAGATTTTTGCCTGGCTGGCTGCTGTTCATAGAAAAGAGAAGCCAGGAGAAAACTGCTTCTTGTAGAAAAGTCTCCATAGCATGACAAGAAAAAACTCTTCTTCTTACAAGGACTGATCAAAGACTATTGCAGAGTTGATACTGCTTTACCATCCCAGGTTTTGTCTCCCAGTGGTCAGCTGGGAAAAGAAAAAGTTGGGTAGGGGGAGAAAAAGTGTTCTGGAGGTTTTATTCTGATGTTTCTTATTCCTGTAGTCCTGTTGATAAAGTTTCTTTATTCCTTTTAAGTTTTAAACCTGTTTTACCCTTCTCCTAATCCATAGTTCACAACAAAAAATGCATAAGTGTCCTGGTGATTTTAGCCAGTGCTAAACCCCACCACATTATTTAGTGCATTGACTGAGAAACTCCAATTAGCAAATCTAAACCACTACAGACATGCTGTTTTCAGTAATGCCTTTATGAATGAAACTGTGTCGTGCTGGAAGGTGTTTTCTCCTAACACTGCTCTCTGGCTTCCCCCAAGGAAAAAGGCCCTATCACCGTTTTCAAGTTGCATCCAGTCCAGATGTCCATTCCCGGCTCATCCCACGCTGTTGCTACAGTGACCTTCACCCCTCCAGATGAGCAGAACTACGACTGCACTTTTAAGGCTTCCCTTGTCATCCCCAAATGGTAATTGACCCTGAGAAATATTGGGGGAGGCCTCTCTGACAGCTGCCTCTCCACTGGGAAGGCACAGACCTCTTGTTAGCTCTAATGCTCTCAGCAGCCTTAGGCAGAGTACTTGGCATGAGATGATCTGGGAGGCAGTCACTGTTGGATAGAGCAGAAAAATGAGGCAGATTTGTCATACAGGTTTAGCCTGTATGAGCAAATAGGAAGACAGGGAAATATTAGGTAGCCAACTGGAAGTTACTGAGATGTGCTACAGCTGAGCTGGGCATTTCCAAGGACAGAAGCTGAGATGGATCAGTTTCTGTGGCAGCAAGTCAGCAGTCACAATTTCCTCTTGGTTTCTGTGACATTAAGTGATCCTCTGTGATTCCCTGCATTCATGAAGCTATTTCATGTGAGTGATGGGAGCTGGTATGAAAGAGGAGCCCTGTTCCTCTGCACTGGGACCTGTGTACAGGGGCTTTGACCTGCCCTTCCTCAAGCCTTTAGTGGCTGAATTGGAGCCAGAGAAGTCTAATTGCTAATAAGCAATTGCTTTTCTATTGTTCTTGGAAATTATCTTGGTGGATAGTGACAATGATTTCTTTTTGCCTTCTTGCTTTTGTACTGCTTTCATGCTGTGCTTTTTTTGCTTGTTGCCTATGTCTCATCTCACTGCAGCCAGGGGATTTGCCATATCTCATCTGGTGCCTCATTATGTATCTGCTGTACTGCATGACTCAATTAAGTGGAATTACTTTTAACTGTTACTGTGGAAGGCTCTGGCTCTTTGGAGCAGATTCCTCTTGTGAATGGCCCTGAGGGGATTGGGAAGAGGCTGGTGGGGGGCTGTGTTGTGGGCTACAGGAGCACCAGGCAGGGAAAACAGTGTGGACTGCCCCTGCTGCTTGGCTTGCCCAGTGAGAAATGGGTTAGTGCCGGCTGGAATTGTTTGTGTGCCTCTCCTGCAGCTCTGTGAAAATCAAGCCCCAAATCCTGAGCTTCACCATCAGTGGGAGGGGGCACGAGCCGCAGGTGACAGTCGTGTGCCCGAGAGCTCGCAGCAAGAGAGGAAATGCCGTGCTGCGCTTCCAGAGGCTCCAGCTGGGGCATTTAGAGATGCTCCCCCTGGTCGTCCGTAACAACGGCATCGTACCTGTCAAGGTGAGGACCTGCTCAAGGAATGGGCTGGTTTGGGAATAAGTGCTTGTGGCACAGGGGGAGGGTCCCAAAAACCATGGCAGACCTGGCAAGAGGTGTCACAAATTCTTTTAAGCAAGGGACTGACATCTGTTCTCCAAGAAGGGAGTTCTTGAAAATTTTCCATCCAGTCTTTCTTCTTTAAGTTGAACACAAGGAAGGTGGTGGAGTATTTTCCCCCCGTCTTTCAGGTTTGTTCTCAAGGAATGTGTGATTTTCCAGTTCCATTAGGTTGTATTCCCCAGTTTACTATATTTTAAGCAAACTTAGTTGTGGTTTAATTATATTCTGCTTATTGCTTTCTGTCCTGTTTGGTTCCGTGTTGGTTCAATCCAAATGGCTCTAAAGAGCCCTTTTTCCCAGCTGGTTTGACTTAACTTTTGTGCTCAGTGCTGTTTGCAGTGGGAGAGGTGCTGGGTTCCTATGCAGGACCAGCAGCACTGTGGTGTCAGTCCCTGTGCCATCCTGTACTCACACCAGTATCATTGTGCTCTGTGTTCCCTTTTCTCAGTTTATGTTACACCTGGAGGATGAGCATGGAGCATTCTTCTTGAAAGCCAGGCGCTCCACACTGGAGAGATTCCACACTGAAGATGTGGGAGAGGACTCTGTTGAAAATGGTAAATTCGTTAACCATGAAGTGCGATGGTGCACAGAGGGAAAACGTGTGCCCTGCTCTTGGCTTCTCTGAGCTGCAGCCAGATGTTGGACACACTTTCTTTCCTTGGGCTCTCTGTCCCCCGAGCTTTTCATGGGGACCTTTTGCAGGGTTTCCTCCTAGCAAGGAGTAGGAAGTTCTTGTGTTCTTCTAGACGTGGTGGGCTGGGTTCTGGGGGACTCTCACTGCCTCAGTGCAGCCTCTGAGGTATTTGCAGCATGTGGCAAGGTCCCAGCCTGAATGGACACAGCCCTTGAGCACACAGGCAGCCAGCAGAAGCCCAAAGTGCTCTTTGGCTCAGCTTTCCATGTGGCTGGAGCTGTCTGGAAGCGATGGAATGAGGGCTGGGCATCAACCTGAGGTTAAGCTGCTTAAGTGGTGATGTGTCTGGAGATGGCAGTCTTGTGAACACAGGAAGAGGGTCGGGAACCACTGCGGGTAGAACAACCTGCGCTCAGAAGGCAGCTGGTTTCAACCTTCTGTTCCTCATATATGGAAATATTTCCTCTGTACAACTGTATCACTTAATTCTGATTTCCATTGCTGTGCAGAGAGCAAGCCCCCAGGGAAGCCTCTCCTGCTTCTGCATCGTGGGCAATCGGCAGAGTTTGATGTCATTTTCAATCCCACCCTGGCTCAACGTGTGGAAGGGAAGATCCGCGTTTTAGTGGGGGACACCTACTCTGACAAGACCCTGATAGAGCTGGTGGGTGAAGGCCACAAGGATGAATTCAGCTTCGACTGTCTAGAGGAAGACCCACAGTTGAGGAATGATAAGAGCAGTTTGAACAAAGACATCATTGATGGTAAGAGAGGAGAGGCTGCCAAGGTGGAACAAGGAAGAAGAAAATATCTGATCATGTGTGTCCTCTCTCTAGGCAGGCCTGGGCTGTCACCCCTGGACATGGAGGCCTGTGGGCGTGGCAGCCATGCATGCAGAGCAGTGTGTGCTGTGCTGCATGGCGCTGGCTCAGGGGTGTGCCAGGGTGTTTCCCTGAAAGTGGTGGGATGGGGAACTGCCTGGGGAGCTCCCTGCCAGAGGGAGGAAGGCTTGGAGCAAGGAAGCATTGAACATACAGGAGTCTGTGCATGTGAGGGGGGTGGGGTGGAACTCCCTGCATGCTGAGATCCCTTGCTTTCCTCCTTAACAGCTGTCAGACTGAACCACATCCAGTTTGGGGACTGTCCTGTTGGGAAGCCCTGCCACAGGATCTTCACCATCACCAACCACACCCGCATGACGTTCATGCGCTTCGAGTGGGAGGCAGACGTCCCATTCCAGTTCTCCCCCAGGGTGAGTGGGGGCTGCTCTGCCTTTCCCCATTGCTCAAGCCCTGCCCTGGCGTTCCTGGGAGCTGGCAGGGAGACCTCACATGCCAGTGCTAGCCCATTCCAGTGCCACACAGGAGATGCACTCCCTGGCTTGGCTGGGCCAAGGCTGCCAGCCTTGCAGAAAAGGCTTCGCGTTATGGGAGGTGGTACCTTCTCTTCATACTTTTGTCTATCAAACTTCACAGAAATCCACACTGAGGTGCAGGTTCCTGGCACAGCTGCTCACCACATCAGTCCCCTTTGCTGTATCAGTCCTGCCCTTGGCAGTGCTTCCAGTTTGGTCTTGATTCCCTGATTCTCCCTAGGTGGGACATCTCCACCCTGGCTGCACCAAGGCCATCACAGTGACCTTGAAATCAGATGTCCCAGCCACCTTCAGGAGGCACCTTGTGAAATGTAAGGTGACCAAGATCAAATTTGAGCTGCCACTATGGAATGTTCCGGACTGGGACGACGAAATGTGCACTGTCATGTGGAAGGACATCACCGGGAACCAGGAGCCAGCAGCCCAATGGCCTGAAAAAGAGAAGGTAAGAAGCAAAATGGCAAACAAAGCCACCACAGCTTTTCCAAAAAGAGCCACCATAACACCATCACTGCTGGCTGAGCAGCTCCTGCTTCCTCTGGACACTGGACAGCCCTGAGGTTCACCAGCAGGGCATTCTAGGGGAGAGGTGGATGCACATGACCCTCACACAAGAGTGGAAGCCTTTAGACAAGAGACCATTAGCCACACACTATCAGTCTGGGCCACAAGCACAAGTGCTGCAGCCCATGTTGAATGGGAGACAATGTTTTATGATTATCTCATTTTATGGTGTTTGAAATCTCTCCATATGATTTGGTGCCTTTTCACCAACAAGGAGTTAAGTCTGCTGCACTCTGTCTCTTCTTTAGAAGTGGAGGCAAATACACTTCTACTGCACCTGCTGGTGAACGCCAAGGTTTGTCTCCATGGATACCAGAGATTTTGGTTGTGGTCTCTGTATTGGGAGGGTTATCTCATCATGGAGTAGCCCAGGCACTGTGTGACCGTATGGAGGAGTCCGGAGAAGGATCATCTCTGGAGACTCTTGCTTTTATTGTCATTATTGCCAAACACACTCAGCTTGGGTGAAGGCTCTTTCCAAGTTTCTGGACCATTTTAAGGCCTCTAAACCATCCTCTTTTCTATCAGAACATCTGCAGTTGGACACTTTCCTAGTGAGATCTTTCACGTCCCAAAATGCCCATCCCCAGCTGCCAGCAGTGTGCCTGCTGCTCCACAGGTGACATCTGGAGAGCACTTTCTCCTAAGACAAGAAGAAAAAGGTGCTTCCTAGAAGTCTGCAGTCACGGGGTTCTCCACCCACAGAGCTCCAGCAGGGGAACTTAACCCTAATTTTGAGACCTGCTGGATTTCTAGGGGACCAGGGAAAAAGTCAGTCCCTCTCCAAGGTTGAAGTACAGGGATTGGAACGCCGCTGTAGTCTCCATGGGTACATTAACAGCTGTGCTAGGACTGCTTTGATCAGTGGGCAGAAACAACTACTGCAGCATAACAGTCCCAATTCTGTCATCTTTCCAGGGAAGTAAAAGTGAATGGTCCTTTCTAGTCCCTCTATGAGGCTGATGTTGGAGGCCCAAAGATTCCCTTCTCAGCCTGACTTTCTGGGCTCTGCTCAGCGATTCTTTTCTCCTCTTTTGCAGACAGTGGAGACAGTCCCGGAACCGGCTCACACTGTGCTGAAGAAGAGCGGCCAGGAGGCCGAGCTGTGCCTCAGTGCCTTGGTTGCCTACGCCCAGTTCAAACTGGACACAGTCGTGGTTCAGCTCAAGGACACCCTGCCCTTCCAGACAAGGACAGCCACGTGAGTGCTGAGGCCAGGCAGGGCCCTGCCAGCGGGAGCTGCCTTTGTGGAACTTTGTGCTGGCCGTGGCTGGGGAGACAAAACTCACAACTCGAGCTCCAGGTGCTCAGGAAACAAAACAGCCTCGTTTATTATTCAGAGCTCACTGAAATACCCAATGCAAATCTCCTGGGCTAGACAGCCATTGGCTGAGATCTCTCTCCTGCCCAACTTCCTGGCCAGTGCTGTGCTCACTTCTCAGCTTGGATGGGGCTGGCCAAGGGTCCCCTGTAACTTACCTGGGAACACGTTCAGGCATGAACTAGGCCAGCTGAATTGGATTTGTGTTATGGCCACATTCACTGTGTCCAGTCCAGACCAGCTGTACTGTGACAATGCTGTGACACCTTTGCCCAGGGCTGACCCAGTGCCTGCTTCCCAGAACTCCACCCCAGCCAAAACCAGCACAGGCTTGTTCACATGCATGCCAAGCCAAGCAGGAGAGGGTGGTCAGGAGAGGCTCAATGCTGCCATTTTCTGCTGAGAACAGCCACGGGTTTGCTTTCACTGCGTGTCACCTGTCCTCATGTGCTCAAGAATAAGTTTGCAGTCAAAGCAAGACCTAAAGAAAGTCCAAAGTAAGCCCCTTAGCTTCAATGTCCTGGGCACCATGTTGGCCCTTTCCTCTTCAACTTCCAGACTTTGAAATACTTTTCTGGGCCACCCAGGAAGGACAGCAGTCTGAGCATGGCAGGGTTGCCTGGGGAAGAAGATGCTCCTCAGCAGAAAGTGGTAGCAGGAGTCCCTCAGACAATGTTACTGTGCTATTTGCTTTCTATTTATTGGACATTTTTTTTTTAATTCCTCCTTCTTGCTTTTCAGTTTCAGGATGCACAACACAGGGAAGGTGGCCCTGGAATACTTCTGGGAGGAAGCTGCTCCTGCAGATAGCGAAGCAGTGAGGATGCCATATTCAACCTCTCCGATGGGTAAGGGCATTTCACTTGGTAGCTGAGGGCCTGGGGAGAAGACCCTGCCCCTTCACCCCAAAACTTGAATTGCTTTTTCCTCCTTGTCCACACGTTCACTTTCATCAGCATCTTCCCAGCTGCAGCTGGAGAGTTTTGTCCTTGCCCCCTCTGCCTTTCAGCCCCTTTTGTTCTTGCTCTGCCACTTCTGCTCTGCAAAGGAGCTGAGCCAGGCTCTGGGGAGAGCCACGTGCTGGGTCAGGACTGGGAGGGGGGACATCAGGTCATTGCTTTGAGAAGTCTGAGACTGGGGAGAGCAATGGTGTAACGAGTGAGCTGCCCTGCAGCCACTGTCTGTGTGCAGTTCCCCACTCCAGGGCAGCTGCAAAGTCACTGTCTAAAACCAGCTCCTGCTTTGGCACAGGAGTGTGTGCTGCAGCAGAGACCCTGCTCCCAGAAGCTCTGTTCCCTGCTTGGAACTTGGTCAGAGATGCTCCAAGTGCATCCCAGCTCTCTTCCACCTATGTGCTGCTGCAGGAGGCAGCGTTGCTGGCAACACAGATTTTGTCTTTGAATGGTGTCCTCTTCCTCTCTGCAGGTGGGCTCATCTCTGCTCCTGTTGTAAGGCAGCGCAGAAAGCTGGTGCTTCTTTTCCGGAGGGAGCAGGACCATCCTTTTGAGACGCATCCTTCTGAGCTGCGGCGCCTACAGTGGCTTGCCGAGGAGCAGCAAGATTCCGAGCAGGAACAGCTGCAGGATTCCGAGCAGGAACAGCTGCAGGATTCCGAGCAGGAACAGCAAGATTCTGACCAGGAGCAGCTTTCTGAGGAAGAGCAGCTGGATGCCAAGCAGAAGCAGCATTCCAAGAAGCGGTGCCGCTCCAAGGAATGGAATCTCTCCCCGCAGCGTGCCACTTCCTCCCTGGAAGTCCTCCCAGATGTCACCCATGACCAGTCACTGTTCTCCATCAACCCCAACTTCGGCACCATCGCTCCTGGCCAGAAGAAGACCTTTCATGTGCTCTTCTCCCCAAAGGATGTGGGGAACTTTGAGACCACCATGCTGTGCAGGTGGGAAACATGGACACACTTGCCAACTCACACTTCTGATGGCTATCACTGAATCACAGGGTGGGACAGGGTGGAAGGGACCACAGGAGGTCATCTGGTCCCACTTCCCTACTCAAGCGGGGTCATCCCAGAGCACATGGCACAGAGCAGTGTCCAGAGGGCTCTGCAATAATTCCAGTGAGGGACACTCCACACCCTCTCTGGGCAGCCTGTCACCCGCAAAGGGAAGAAGTTCTTCCTCAGGTTCAGGTGCAATTTCCTGTTCAGGTTCTGCCCGTTGCCTCTTGTGCTATTGCTGGGCATCACCAAAGCACAGCCTGGTTCATCCCCTAACACCCTCCCTTCAGTCCCTCTGACCGGGATGGGGAGGTGGGCCTGGAGAAAAGCAGCCCCAGAGAGGCAGCAGCTCCCACAGGAGCGCAGAGAGATCATCTGGCCTTGGTAGGGAGACACTGGCAAAAGACACTGTATGAAACATTAAGCTCCTGGAGGGTTGCAAGATCTTGAATGAGAGACCCAGGGACCAGCCAGTCCCTAGCTCTGCTTCTGGCACAGAGCTGCTCACTGCTTGCACAGAGGGAGGATGCAATGCTGTGTGCTCTGCAAGGAGGCAGAAAAGCGTCTGGCTGGAAATGTTTGTCTGGCTAATACCAGTCCCTTTCTCCCCAGCATTCCTAACCTGGAGCAGACTCACAGGACGGTGCAGGTGGTTCTGAAAGGCAGAGCCCGGCAGTGGAAGCGTTTTGAAAAACCAAAATGCTCTGCCTTACTGCAGACAGAGGAAGGCCAGGGACACAAGAAGCAGCTGCACTGGCAACCAACACCACAGTGACAGCATTTGTGTCAGCTGGAGCATCCAGCAGGAGCCAGCAACATCTTGTTTCCTACTGCTGATGGTCTCCTACCCTTTACATGTGACCTCTGCAGCTGCCCTTCCCAGCTCCAGCAAACATCATCTTTTAATTAATTTTGTTAATTAAATAATTGTTTGTTAATTTGTCAAATAACTTAAGTTTCAGTTAACTGTAAATAAACACTTGCTAATAAGTTGTTAACTGTTAGCCATGGTGCCAGAGATCTTTCCTTAAACCCCACTACCCCAGTTCAAACCCCCAAGTTAGTACATTCTGAGGTTCCCCCCAGTTGTCTCCAGTTACTCTGTTCACCCTCTCCTCCCTGGTGTACCCAGAATGGCTCCTGGAGAGCACAAGATGGTGGGGACCGCATGGCCAGGCCCCTCCCTTGTACTTCTCCTCCCCAAAATCCTTTCCTTCTTCCTACCTCCAACCCCTTCTTCCCTCATGCTCCTCCCCCTGTTATCTCTCCTCCTCCAGTTGTCTCTCCCCTTCCTGTCCCCTCGGACCCCTCCTTCTCCACTTGGGCTCCTCCTCCTGAAAAGGTCCCCACCCCTTCCTTTCACAATGGCCCCTCCTCTGAGCCCTCCTCTTTCCCCTGCAGCACCGCCAACCCTCTTCTGACTTTCAGTTCCCACGCCCCTCCTTCTGGTTCCCACACCCCGTGAGCCACAAGTGCCAAGCCCAGGAACCGGAACCCAGAACAGGAGACCCTTCCTCTTGCCACTCCAATTATGTTCAGTTATGTGGGAGTGTGCTTCAGGAATGGGAGCCATTCTCATTTCAAAACAAAAGAGAACTCTGCAAAGCCCAGAAAGAGTTTGGAAAGGGAAGCAAATATTTTAAGGGCCTTTTAAAGGCCACCCTCTCCTCCAATCTCTCGGTCCCGTATGACCTCCATGATTTATTTTCGTGCCTCCTTACCCCATCAGAATATCTTGCATGGGAGGGGGCATGGAAGAGGTCATTACAGGCCGAATGTTCTGAGCTATTGCAAAGTTCCGACAGCGCCCTTGATGCCATTGGGAATAAAATAACAACCGAGCACTTGAGCGGCGATGGGGAATGGGCACAGGCGAAGGACCAGGCCCGGGTTTTGCCAAGGCCAGTCCTTGAAAAGATCAAAACAGCTGCAGAGAAAGCGTTCCTCACGTTACCATCCAGAGAACCCCAAGCGAGTTCCACAATCATTCTGCAGCAACCTAATGAGGCGTTCCTAGATTTTATTGATGGTGGTGGGTTCACATGGAGAAACAGGTGGAAGATCCAGGGCTGCATTTTGCCTTGCTGTTGGAATTAGCAAAGGCAAATGCCAATGATACATGCAAGCCAGTCATTATGGGAATGCCTTTGGATCCTCTCCCCACCGTCACCACCACCATCGAGATGTGATCCAGAAGGCTGCTAGCTTAGGGGCTGACCATCATAGACAGCCAGGAAGGACGGGGGCTCCAGCAGCGGTGGCGGTCCCACCACCACCTGTAACACCATGGGAACCACGGTGCCATCGCTGTGGGCAGCGAGGGCGTATCACCCATTTCTGTCCAGTGCCCAGCCCCTGTGGGCCAGGACAAAGGAACTGGAGGGGAGGGCAACGTACAAAAAAAACCCAGAAGGGCAGCATCAACCTCCTCTGCGTGTGGATAGAACAGAGCAGGCTTTTCAGGGGGAGGGGGGCTCAGATAAGACATTTCTAACTGGACTGACTTTCACCAAAGGACAAATAATACCTTCAATAAAGTATGGCAGCCTCAATAGCCACTCCATTTAGCAGCAGCAGCAGACCATCTTTTTAGGTCCTGCCATTGGACTGTGATTGCCGTGGACCTACTGGGCAGAAGATTGACTTTCCCTGACCCAGGCTGTAAGTATTTTGTTACTGGGGACACCAAGCACACACCCCCAGAGACTGAAGTCTCTCTGGTCACCCTCAAGGGTGATCTGGATGGACTCATTCTCTCAGTGCGATGCATCCACCCACCCTTCTACTTGGCCAAGGGGCAGGTCATCGCCCAGGCCTTCCTCATGCCATTGGGGGTCCTGGTAGATGAGTTTTCACCTGAGCTCTACTGGACAGAACTGGTGGGTGAGAACAAGCCCATGCTCCCATGCTACGTTAAGCTGGTTTGGAGATCCTAGGGATGAAGGGCTTGTTGGACACTGGGGCAGATGTGACACTCATCCCTGAGAAGAGTTGGCCGTCACACTGGGAATTGAAAACCGTGGCAGGCACCATACAGGGCATGGCGGGGGGGCTTGTTCTTGTTATCTTTTCTATTTTTAAGAGATGTTGTTAAGAGGTACGGAAATTCTGTGCACTGACAGAGCCCTTGTAAGAAGTGTAAATTAGTACAATGCCTTTGGGTTTAAATTCAAGCCAGAAGCACCCCTGCTCCCAGAGCAGCAACCCTTCTGTCACTGCTCTTGGACTGCAGCTTCACAAACAGGTGAAATAGACAGACCTCAGCTTAGAAGACCTAAAAGCTAACTTTGGTTTCCTTGAGCAGATTCAGGAGCTACCTGTATTATATATATAAATACTTAACAAGAAAAGAACAAGAGTGTCAAAAAGGCAAAAGAGCTTGGTAATTTGTAGAAAGTAAATTTGATCAAAAATACAGATCAAAAATAGAGCAGTCTGAAGATGACATTCACAATTTTCCTGGTGATATTGTGCACTGTACTGTAACAGTGGGTAACAATTAGACATAGCCAGTAGGATAACTGGATATTCAATCATTGAACTCTCATTCTTCTGAACACTTCAGCTGTGCTGTAAACTTCAGAGACATTTTTTCAGCAGCTTTCAACAAGTTACTCTGGATTCATCATTCCTGAGACCTAATTGAGTCAAAATGCCAAGTGGGATTATTCTTTCTCAAAGCCTGGAGCCACACAGAGTGAACAAGTACATAAATCATCATGTGCATCCCCATACACCTAACAGTCCAGCCACTAACCAGAGTTTACAAAGGAAAATTCCGCATGCACAGTCATTTTTTCACTTTTGCTACAAATTATGTAAAAGAATAAGCTACAAATAGTATCTGAAACCTGTTTAAACTCAGGGATAGTGATGCCGTGCCACAGTCCCAGGCCAGCTCACCACCACCAAGGCACCCTGACAAGTGTGGGGAACAGCTCCTGAATTTCACAGCAGGAGCTGAACTTTCGAGCCGCTGCCCTACAGCACGTTAGAGCTGTCAGCACAAGGAAGAGGGAAAGGACGAGGAGAAGGCTCTCTGAACGGCACCCAGGAACGAGCACGTGCTCTGAACAGGTCACGGACAAAGCCACAAACACTCTGTGCTGGGGATTAAATAGAAAGAGTGGCTACAACCTGTCAACCAATGAGGAGCCAACAGGGCAGGAGCATCAGGCGGGATTAACAGCACAGGGACCAATAAGGATAAGGGGGAGGAGAGAACAGGTCACACGGGCCAATGGGGCCTCGAGGATTGGGGGATTGACAGGGGGGTGGGGCAATCAGGGATTGGCCCAACTGGGCATTGACAGGGAAGGGTCTGGAAGGAAGGGGCAGTGACAGGCAGGGAAGGTTTGGGGTAAGGGCTTGGGTCACAGTGATAGGCAGCGTAGGGGAGGATACAACTTAGGGGCAATCCAACTTTGGGGGAACACAGGAATATAGGAACAAACCATTAGCTGTACAACCAGAAATTAAGAAACTATTAAAATGAACACATGCCGCAACAGGATGGCATTGCAATACCCTAAGAAATTCCAAGGGTGCTGCTGCGGTAATTCCAATTAGTGCTGCTGCAGTAATACAAGAGAACTGTAACTATGTGTTACTAGTTGTTATCTATATTAGATAAAAATGGCTTAACTTAGCTTTATAAAGCAGGAAGCAAGTCATGGAGAGTTGAAATGATATAGCTGGGACAGTGCAGCCATTCTGTTTTTTGCGAGAGATGCTCTTAAGCAGTGGTGGTAGTAACGTGCTCATCTCCTGTAATTTTGCTCCTTGTGATCTACTTATCCACCTCTCAAGTTTTTTGATCTTTTTTCTTTTTCTTCACTTCTTCAGCTGAGTGCCAAAAGGAAACACACAACTTCAATGTTACTACCAAAATAATATATCTATTTTTCAGAGTAAGAAATACTCAGAGCTTTCAGAAAACACAACAGAAGTGTTGGAATGTATAAACAGTAGAAGATATTGAACAGTATTTTTACACTGTACATGTACATCAGCCAAACAAATGGATAATAGCGCTTGAGGAACAAGGATATAAATGAAGCTTCATTGAAAGGGCTTATTTTGGTTTCTGTGTCTGTTACCACCATGATGTAAATAATTCACAATCCATTTAAATTTTCCTAAGTTGTATTATTTCATGATTAGCTATGATTTATTTAATTTCTGTTGTACCCTTCACTGAATGATCTGAGCACAATCTCTGAACAAGACAAATGGTAGAGTAGCAAAGGGCTAACAGGATAAGTCATATTGGCATTTACTTCTGATGACTCACCTCTGAAAGAAAAAGGCAGTAGCTGTTTTTGGCAGAGAAGTTGCATTTACAAATTGGCTCACCTCATTGGCAGCAGAACTCCCTTTTTTCTTATAAAAGCTGCTCATCAGCTTGAGTGGGGAGAAGGTGCAAAAGGGTGAGAGAGGCTGACGGAGCTCTGAGGATCCAATGGTTCAAAGATCTGAAAGGTGAAATACCTTTCCTTGAGTTCAGGGTCATTAGGGAAAGGGAGTGCTGAAAGCTTGGTTCTGTCAGCCACATGCACCTAGTAAAAGGTTTTTTTCCAGCAACCATGTGTGCAGCCAATGCCACGGGATGGCTGCTCTTTCTGTTGTGGGGGCATTGCAGCCTCCAGCTGCAGAGTATGCAAACTGAGCTGCATTGAAATGTGTCCTCCAGGGCTCAGTTTTAGGCTGGTCCTGGTTACCATCTTTACTGATCATCTGGATGTGGGGATTGAGAGCACCCTCAGTAAATTTGCAGAGGCCCAGTTGGGTGGGAGCGTAGATCTGCTGGAGGATGGGAAGGCTCTGCAGTGAGACTTGGACAGACTCAATCAATGGGCCAAGGACAATGGCCTGAGGTTCCACAAGGCCAGGTGCCACATCCTGAGGGTCACCAGACACCTCAGAGTGAGCCAGAGTGTGCCCAAGGGGGCAAGAGGCCACGGGCACCTGGCCTGTATCAGCACCAGTGTGGGCAGCAGGAGCAGGGCAGTGCCGGCCCCTCCGTGCTGGGCACTGGTGAGGCCCCACCTCGAGTGCTGTGCCCAGCTCTGGGCCCCTCATGAAAAACAACATTGAGGGGCTGGAGTGTGTCCAGAGAAGGGCAGTAAGGCTCATGAAAGGTTGAGAAAATGTCCCATGAGGAGTAGCTGAGGGAGCTGGGTTTAGTCAGTGTGGAGGAGGCTCAGGAGGGACCTCACTTCTCTCTCCAACTCCCTGCCGGGGCCATGCAGTGAGGTGGGGCCGGTCTCTTCTGCTGGGCCTGCAGTGAGAACCAGAGGAACTGGCCTCACGCCGAGAGAGGAAATTCAGGTTAGATTTTAGAAAAAAATTTTCGCTGTTCAGATGTTCAGGCCTGGGAATAGGTTGGCCAGGGAGGTGGTGGAGTTGTCATCGCTGGAGGTGTTAAAGAGGCCTCTGGATCTGATATTCGGAAATGGTTTAGTTGTTTAGGGTTTGCAGTGGCAGATGTTGGGCTGACATTGAACTGAGTGGTCTTAAAGACCTCTTCCACCCCTGACGGTTCTACAATTGCAAGAGCTTCCTAGCTGGCTGAGGGGAAGGCTCAGGGCTGTCCCGAGTCCGCCGCGCCCTGAGGCGCTCGGGCGGCGCTGCGGCTGCGGCGGCTCCTGAGGGGCCGAGCCGGGCGCTGCCCTCAGCACCGCGGGGCCGCCGCTGCCCCTCAGGCCAGCGATCCCATCCCTCAGCCCGGCGATCTCACCCCTCAGCCCGGCGATCTCACCCCTCAGCCCGGCGATCCCTCCCCTCAGCCCGGCGGTCTCGCCCCTCAGCCCGGCGGTCTCACCCCTCAGCCCGGCGGTCTCACCCCTCAGCCCGGCGATCTCGCCCCTCAGCCCGGCGGTCTCACCCCTCAGCCCGGCGGGCAGCGCTCGGCAGCGGGGACCCGCCTCGCCTCGGGATCTGCCCGGAGCCCCCCGCTCCGCCGGATCACAGGTACCTAAAGCGTGCCCCTCGGCACTCCCCAGGCCTCCCACAGAAGAATGCAGCTGCTGTTTCATCTTCAGACTGTTGCTTTCCTCCCACCCCCTCTTTTTATTTTAAATTTTTTATGTGTTCTTTCCTTTTTATATTTGGGCTGATCTGGAGTGGTTGCTAAGACTTCAAAGTGGGGCTCTGATAATGAGTGGAAATCACACACGGCTCATCTGAGGGAGGAGGGTGGGAGGGAGCTGAAATGGGCCAGGACACCCCCAAGTCCTGTTCGGCAGCGCAGCATCCTCACGGCCTCAGCTGCTGCTGTGGGGTTTGGTTTCCAGAGGAAGCCAACAATCCGCGCTTCTCCCCTCTGGGCTTTGGTCCCTGGGTTTCAAAGGATAAGTCCTGCCGAGGCTGCCTGGTCTACTGACCGAGCCAGCCATGTGCTCTAGTGCTGCTGAACACACGCACTGACAGATCAGCACTTCTCCAGGAGTGGTTTTTGGGGTTTGAAGGGGTGTTACTGGGTTATTTTCCATAACTGGTGAAGAGGTAATCTGTTCAATATGCAACATTTGCCCGATGTTTGTTGAAGCAAATCTAGTCGCTTGTCTTACTATCTTGTCCTGTGATGCAACAACAGAGGTGAGCTATTTGCAGCTAATTAATATAGGCTGGCTTATAAATACATATCTTCTGTGTACCTTCTGTAAGTTGCAAAAGTAAAAGATCCAGGTAAGGTCACTTGTTTACAGTTTTAAAGCCCTTGTGCTTCCTATATTCTATAACTGCATAAACATGTATTAAATTAAACTCTTCTGAAATGCAATTAGCTCCAGAGCGAACTCATTTTTACAGCCTTCCTTTAGTTTAGGTGGTTTTTGTTTTTTCTTAGGCTGGTGGGGTGGTAGCAGTAGGACAAAAAGAGGTGAGGAAGGCTTGCAGGCTTTTGCCTCTTGTGGCAGGGCTGGGATTTGCAGGAAAATGAATTGCGTGTCTATTATCACTTCTGAAAGGCTAAAGGGAGATGAACTCTCTAAATTTTCCCTCTCCGATGGAAGCAGTAAAGGAATGGGGGTGATCAGTAACTCTAAACAAAAAGCAGGGCAGGCTGTCTTCATTAAGGTGACAATGATACTGCTTTGAGCTCTTGAGAAGGAAAACTAATCCATTATTAAGCTGGATTTGCCACTGATTTAAAGTTTCTACCGGAACTAAGTAATTTTTTGAGAAATTTTAATAGGTTCTTGTAATGCTTGCATCAACTTCTTGTGTTTGGGACTTGGGGCGTATTTGAGGGACCATCTTCTGCTTCCAAACCTGAATGTCACTCTGCTGCTCTACTCTCAGAGGCTGCCCCGTTGGGTTTGTGAAGCATCAGTGCTGTGGGGTTTTGTGGATTACATGGTTCATGTAATGTGACAGTGTCTTCAGTGAATTTAAATAAATTCTTGCAATAAGGAATCTGTCTCTATGCTCATTGCCTTTGGTTTGGTCAGTACTGCTAGAACAATGCTGATGGTTTAGTGGCTCCTTGAACAGAAGGAGGCTGAATGCTTTATAATGTTCACCCCCTAAGTAACATTACTTGGTCTTAGTGCCAACTGTTGGCTGATGGCAAAGCTGGCCACTCTAGTAAGGAAAACTGGATCAGCTTTGTTGTGATCAGTGACACAGAGCAGGGATATTCTTTACTGACAGTGCCCCTCAGTGGTAACATGGAATTACATGATTTCTGCAAAATGTCCACCTTCACAAGATGATAACCTAGTAGTTACAAATGCAGGGTTATTATTAAATATTGTATTTCCAAAGGAAAACATTTCCATGCAGGAACACATTAAACTGTGTGTGAGAGAGATGACAGAATAAGAGCAGAAAACTGCAGAGTGCATTTTAGGAAAACGATGTAATTTCTACTGTGTATAGTATAGACATTGCTAATCTGAACAGAACTGAAAACACTTTTTTTTCTTGCTGTTGTAGTACAAGAAGAAAGACAAAACAAAAATGAACACTCCAAAGGTGCAGAAAAATCAGTGTGGTAAGATATCTAATATAATTTGTCATTATAATGTACATCAATTTTACAAAGATTTAGTAGACTTTGACAGGCCTGTTGTGGGGTTGAGAGCAGTTGGAAAAACATGCTTTTATCTAGTTGCCAAATTTTGGATACTGTATTGGGTATGCAAAGGGTAAATGCAATGACAAACCTACACGTAGTAAAGGACACTACACAAAGTCACCTTTGTTTTAAAAAAAAATTTGCTGATATTTATCCACATTTTTATTAGATTTTAACTTCTTTAAGAACCCCCAAACCTTGTAAGAGTTTACACTAAAAAATACCTCCTGTCACTATTAGAAATAATTATCAAATAAGTATTTTAGTTATACTCCAAAGACTAAGGAACAGATTTTCCAAGTCTGTTTACCCACCTAGGCTTGTATGTAGGTGCCCAGCGAATATTTTGTGTTACATCTCTAACCACCTGATTGAGGGCTCTGCTGCTGTGGTGCACAATTCATATCTCCTGTAGCTCAGTACCACGGAGCAGCCTTGTGCTCTTGGACTCTTTCCTTACTACTCCACAGATTTTCAACTGTATTTACACTCTGAATTTAATGGTTGTGTATTATTTACACTTACTGCACCTTGCAGTTGTGAATTTAATATTCAGTAGTTTACATCACACTTATTAACACTTAAAGTCGCTAGTAATTAAAGGCCAGAAATATTAAAAGGAGGCTGTTACTCTACAAAGGAAATCATGCTCAAATAACGAACTGTGGATAGCAATACTTTAGATTTGTTGTTTGTGGGTGAATAGAAGTGATGTAGCTACAATTTGGCTTGCCTTTTCTCCTTTTTTTTTAAATACATGTACATACTGCATTTTGGACAGATTTATTCTAATACTGACTAGATTAATATATAGAAAATACAATAATTTTAATGAAGTATTTTGTGTTTGCTCTTAGATATGAAAACAGATCTGAACTTACTGCTTGAATGCCTTAAATATCAGATGGACTGCCCTCTGTCTCAGAAAGAGGCTTTGATCACTATCTATTCCATTTGCCAACAGAACAGTAAGAAATGTTTTTCCTTAGAAACTACACAGTCTTTTATGTTCATCCTGTATGTTAAGAAAGTGGTGAGCACTGTGAAAATGTTGTCTAAAGGATAAAAGGTTTGAAATGCTGGAAAATCTTAGAAACCTTTCATTTTGCAGAGAAACAAAAGCAAAAGTTTCTGTTCTTTTTTCTCTTGTAGGTGAAGCAAGCCAATACTTTCAAGAAATTGGTGGTTTGATGTTTATAAATGACCTTGCCAAGTCGAGTGTTCATTGCATAGTAAAGGAAGCAGCTTTATTTACATTGGGGATTATTATAGAGAGTAATGGTAATAAAAATAATATTTTTTGTATTTCTGAGTGAGTTATGGCCCCCTGTCATTACTTGTGCTTGTGCATTTTCTTTTGGTGTCACAAAATGAGACTACAAGATTGTCAGTTGGAGCAAGGGGCAAGGAAGGTGCCCCAGTTGCACTGTGCATTCCCAGATTTGATCAGTGCCTTGTTGATTTGTGCACACAGGGTGTCTAAGTTACCAGACACCTGTACTCCCCCTTTCCCTCAGCAGCAAGTGTTAAATGACCCCTGGATTGTTCCAAAGCTTGCCAGGGTCCTGGCTGGTGCAGAACTCACTGCAGGGGGAAGCCCTCAGTCACTTCATAGTCCTGCCTTGTCTCCACTCCCCACATACTGGCCACAATTGAGACTTAATAACTTAGGGTTCTGAGTGGCTTACTTTAGGACTTAATGGCTTTCACTTTCTGTTTTCAGTGTATTGTCAGCAGACTTTGTGTACTTCTGCATTGTTTGAAGACCTCATTTTAATTTTAATTAAAAAGGATTCTGGTGTGAACTTGAAAAGGATGTCTGTTTATGTCATCTTAGTACTGGTTTCAAATAATAGTAAGTTGGGTTTTTTTTCTGTTTTACAGCAACACTCTTTCTCTATTTGCCAGTATGCAGTACAAAATTTGGAACATTCAATAAGTAATGTTTTGATGAAGTTAATTTATAAAGATGAATGTTTGCATGTAACTGAATGTGAATTATCTGAGTAGGTCATTACTCACTGGGATTTCCTAAAACAGTAAAATGTGGTTTAGTTCTAAAAATACAGTTTGCAAATGCAAACCCATAGTTTCAGAGAGTGTAGAGGAAAAGAGCCATAGAAAGATTATTTACCAGTATGTTGATATGATTTTGTATTTACTTCAGGGGAGGATATGTGCTTAGGAAAGGGAATGTATGTATATAAATTAAATTTTATGTTAAGATTTTGTCCACATATGTCTCTGGAGTCTTGTGTGTGTTCTCTTTTAGAAAATGGGCAAACCTATGTCAGAGATACAGGCTGCATCAGCCTGCTGCTGCAGTTATTCAGGTAAACAGGGTAGCAGTTCAAATAGACAAATAATAGACTGGTTAGCAGCTATGTTCCCTTGACTATTTGAGACTTGTTTTCATTGTCCTTAACAGAACAACTCTCTTCACCTCTGAGAAGAATCTGTCAGATGAAAATACTGATCCCTGCTATCAGCTCTGGTCCTCAGTGTGCAGCACTCTCTGTGCCTGTGTGAACAACCCTCAGAATGGTACATGTTGCTCTGAGAATTGTGAAAGAGGTTTAAAGATGTTCTCCAAACTGGTAACAGTTTGGTTTCATTTTTACTGTTCAGCTGAAATTTCATTTCATTGCTTTTTGATGTGGGGTAATTTGTTTTTGTTTTTCCAGAAGATAATCAAAACATTTGCTGTTCAGTTTTTCCCTTTGCCAAAGAGTGGCTCGAGAGTTGCACAGAGCCTGAGATAGTTCGTCCCATTTGTTCATTTCTTGGTCTCACAGTTGCAAATAACTGTAAGTGCAGCTCCAGCTTTGCACGGATTTGCATTTGATAAAACTTTAATTAGAGAGTAAAATTTTTTTCCTTTCTTGTCAATCTCTACAAAGTCATTTGCTGTTCTTCCAACTTTTACTGTGACAGCTGTATTCCACCATCTTTACTTCCACTGCACTGTGCTCAAATAGCCACAAAGTGGTTACATTTCGTAAGGTCAGTAGAACTATTTGGAAGCTGTTTTGATTACAAGTATTTCTAAATAAAAGTAATTATTACCTGACTGAAAACAATGACTTAGGTAGAACTCAGGCATGATGTTTACCATTTGTGTGCACATATTAGGGTCATGTTTTCCTGTAACTATTTTATATGCAGTTACTACATTTTTTGAGATTAATATATATCTGGCTTCTGTTTGTATAAGAAGTCTAATGACTAACACATGCACAGAAAAACTGTGATGAACTTACTTGATGAAATGCTGAAGTAATTTGCAAACTCTGTTGCTTAAATCACAATTTTTTTCATTTTTTTCACTAAGCATATGTGCAGAAGTATTTTGTTTCTATTGGAGGATTGGATACATTAGCCAAAGTTCTCCTTGAGCTTATGCATGATTCCTGTTTGAGTCACTCCAGCATGAAACTTGCAGTGGTAGTAACAAAAACTCTGGATGCCTGCATTACTAATAACTGTGAGTGAAAAGGTATTTTTTATCTATGGTAATTTTAAAATGGAATTTTTAAAGTCTTGTGCTGGTGGAAAAGTTACATAAATGGATGCTTCAAGGCAGTTAAATTATATACATCCCAGTGGATGCTGCAGTGTTTTTTTAAATTCAGAGGTGTAAGTGGGGGGTGATTCAGTTCATCTGAGGTAGATTACTGTCCCATTGTTGCTAAAATAAAGACAGTGAGGTTTAAAACCTGACTGAAAATTAAAAATAAGATACTCCAGCTAGTCCTGGGTAAGTAAAGCTGAGCTCTGGATTTGGCCAGTCAGTTTGGATCTTGGAGTTAGGCCTATGCCTGAATGATAAATTATGTGGCTCTAGGATAAGAAGCTTTAGTAGTTCAGAGGTGGAGCTGAACAAACGTGTTCAAAGGTGTTTCTGCACAGCACACCTCTACTCGGTTTGCTGGCTGGGTCTGCTCTCCTAGTGAGGTCTTGTGTATTCCATCAGAAGGTTTGGAGAAACCTGTGATCCTGATGAGCCTGTGCTATGGCCGTGGTTGGTGTCTCACACTTCTGCCATAAGAGCTTCCAGGGGAAGTTCACAAAAGTTTAAAAGCAGAAACCTGCACTAGTTCTGAGTGTAGTTTCAGAGCAGTTGGTGTGTGACAGGACTGGGGCTCAGCATGATGGACGAGCAGTGGTGTTCCCAGTGCCAGGAAGGGCTCGTCCCCTGCTCTTTTTATGGCAGATACTCTGTGTGTCAAAGCTTATTCAACTCTCTCTGGCTCCATGCTGGAGCTGATAAAGGATGTGGAGAAACTCAGCAGGGATCTCCAAAACTTGCACAGTGCAAAGCCCTCGTTCATCAGATCTTCTGCCTCATCTCCATGGAGCACAGGCTGGGAGAATGGGCAGGGCTGGATTTGGGAACAGCACAGGAGGGATGGGATAATGTGAACTGCTAAAGGCAGAGCAGGGCAGGGCTGAGCAGGCCCAAGGCTTTGAGGGGTCTGTAGAGTTCCCTCAAAACCCAGCATTTTATACTTGGATAATTCCTTTACAGTCATGATCTAGTTTATTTTCCTTCCAATTATTTTAACAAACAGCTGCCATGGGTGTTGTGTTGGCCAAGTATCACACTGTGTCAGAGCTGCTGAAGCTGCTGTCCAATGAGACACTGAGCACAGGAGAAAAAGCCAGTGTTATTCTAGCAATTGGACACTGTACTGAAGTTTGTGGTAAGATTTTCCTTTTCTTCTTCCTGAGTGTCAGCTTCTCCTAAATTCTTATACACTGACTCCTCCAGTGGTGTCACTTCATCAAGATTGGAACATGAGGGAGAGTTCTATTAAATAATATGATGTCAATATTCAGAAAAAGTTTTCTAGAATATTCCATCTTTAAGTTGTAAAGCTTGTTAGCAGGAAGTGTCTTTAGTAGGTTTGAAAAAGTAGACTAATACCTAAGAATTCAGAGCTGGGCTTAGGGAGCACAGGGAATAATTAATCCAGACCTGAAAACCACTGAAATCCAGATGTAGCAAATGAGTTTTCTTGAGATCTCCTTTCATGGTCCTTGGCTCATACAGCTTCTGTCCACTGCTACCAAGGACTGTGTAAAAGCCATGTAAGAACATTGGATTTCAAGACATATAAGCAGTAGGTAGCCCTGAAATGTTTTTGTCATGTTCCTCAGGATATGCTAGATATGCCCTAGCATATCTGGTAAAAATACAGCACTTCATTTGTGATTTTGGGTTAGTGCAAGCAAATTGAAAGAGAAATTCATTTGTACTGCTGTTTTTTCTCATGTATGTATAGATAAACAAGAAAAAGGGCTTATGTTTAAAAATTCTGGTTGGTTTTCATCCTCTGAGTGCCAATAACATGTTCAATAATTAGCTTAATAGGTCATAAATTTATTTTAACAGATATTTTTTCATGAAACAAAACTTAATGGAAAATGTCTTTTGAATAGAAAAATTACTAAACCAGTAGAAAAAAGGATTTCTCTAAAAATGTACACACTGTCAAAATAAAAATGCTTTATTTTTTATTGCCTTTTTTATTAAGTTTAAACAAGAAAAAACTATTTCTAGCAAGTTATCTCTTATAAGAATACATATGCAAATGAGATCACAATAAAAATTTATCTAAATACGTAATAAATTAGGAGGAACAGATTGGATAGACCAGGATTAAACTACTAATTTTATTATGCTAGTTATAAACCCTGAGATTTTGATATTTCTGGATCTCAAACCTCAGAGAAATGTAGCATATCTACTCCAGGAGCTGGTAATGGAAGAAAAGAAATACAAGAGTCATTATTTGAATGTTTTAGGCCACAATTAAATGAGCTTGGACCTCCATCCTGTAATTTGTCTCAGTCATCCTTTTGTTTTCTTGCAGAAATCTGAGTTCTGGTCAGATCATCCTGTGTGATGTAAAGCTCTCCTGCTGTCTCCTGCAGCAGGCTCGAGTCTCTAATGAAAATCTCTTTTTCTACAGAAACTTAGAGAAAGTTGCCAGTATTGGCTCCTAAAATGAATGTAAGGTTAAGGTGTGTGGGGTTGAAACCAACCTATTTTCCTTTGCCATGTCTTGTTCTAGAAGAAAACCAGTGTGAGCTGCTTCAGAACAATGGTCTGCCACTTATGATTCAGGTATTGACAGAATCTCAGGACGAGGAACTCATCAAAGCTGCTACTTTTGTGCTGCAGAACTGCAAACAAATGAGTAAGCTTGCAGATATTGCTTTCCAAATGGTTCTTTCAATTTCTGTGTTCTGCTGCTTCCCCAAATGATTTTAACTGTGGCAGCTTTGTAATTCTCTGTACTCCAAGAGATGTTTGTTTTCTGCATAGAAAGTTGTTTATTTGTCATCAAGAACTGACTTAGGCAGCAAAAAGAGAAGTAAAAATTCCAACATTGTTGCAGTAATGCATTTGTGAAACCTCTCCATGTAGGGCCAGGTTTTAAAGCTTTCCTATCTATACATGCTATGGAAAATATGAACATTGTCATTTAACACCCATTGGATACTCTCTTCCTGGGGATGTACCACTAGAGACAGAGAATAAACCAGGAGATAATCAAGGCTGAAATCACATGAATTCCTGATATTAAGAAATCTTGATTTTTTTTTCTGAAGCAGGATTTTTTTAGGTCCCCTGTTTCAGTTCTTTATTAATTATTTGTACAATGCCACTCATGAAACAAAGAGATGTTGTCCTCTAATCTCTAGAGTGTGGAGTGTGTGCAATTACTAATTAGGAAAAAACAAACTTGTATCTACATTTTTGTGCTGCAAGCACATCTACACTAGATTTGTGTAAGGTTGAGGGGTTTGGGGATTTGTAGTGTCCATAACATGGAATTGTTTTTCTAAAAAGCAGAGACTCATCTTGGTAAAGACCCCAGAGTTAAGTCAATGAAAAAGTCATTTTTTTTCAAAGCATCATTGTGCAAACTGTTTATAATAAGTTTAATTGCAACCCCACCTCTTGTAACTACAGCTTATATTTCAAATGTGTTACATTTATATATAAATTTAAATTTGATAAAAATTGTTATTTGCATTAAATGATTGAGGCTGTCCCTCAGCATACTAAAATATAATAAATACTTTTTTAAATGTTAATTGATCACATTTTAAATATTAATGTTGTTTTATATTTTATAAAGCTGAACAGTTGTCTCTGAAATTATATGATAACTCATTAAATGTGAACAATGCAGAAGAATTGGATGTGGAAGTCAGAAAAAGATGTCTACAAGACTACTGGAAGAAAGCAAAAGAAATTTTACACAGAATAAACTCGATTGAAAAAGAGCATGATGAGGTTGGCCTATTTACCAAAATAGGATAAAACTAATCACACCTTTGCAGAGTTTAAGGAGAAAGTGAAAATAAATCTTTAAGATAATTTCAGTGTGAGCAAAAAAAAACCCCAGGAAAAATGTTGGATTTGTGTGAAGCTACAACCTACAACTTCTATCATTATTGTAGATCAGACCAAGTTACAGGTGTGCAGAGAATGGAGGCACCTGTATTGTATGAAGTATTCAAGTTTATTCTAAACCCAGATTTCTTAAGAGATAGAAATAGAAGTTGAATTTAATTGCTGGACATTCAAAACTATAATTCCAATACTTGCATGCATGAAATGCTTAGGATTGTATGGCTGTGGTGGGATAGATCATAAAGGAGAATGTGAACATAAGCTGAGATAAATTTGTTTCATATTTTCCTTGTGCTTTAAAGCTGCTAAGTATCTGTGGGTTTGGAACAGCAAGTTTATGAGTTCTTTAGATGGCTCTTAAGTTCTAGCAGTGCCTTGCATTAGTAGGAAATTCCTTGCTTCAGCCTGAAATAAGCACTTAGGAAGTACCTCCTCAACACCTTCAGTGGCACTGCTGTCTTCTTGGCTCTCAGCTCAGTCAGGGGGTTTTCTGAAGCTTCTCTGGAATTTGTTTGACCCTCACAGTTAGACTATCTAGTTAATCCTGTTTTTTTATTTAATATTCTAACGGAGCTCACATAGTCACTAACCAGTAATTCTCAATGCAGGAAAGAGTGCAAGAAGAAATACTTGTAGACAAATCTTCAGCAGCCAATTCTGAAGCATTAAAATGCCATGAGGTGAATCCTGCTGATCCAAAGAAGCACACAGAAAGAACACATAAAGATGTCTGTTGTCCACAGTTGACCTCAAAGTTGAATAATCAGGCTCTTGCTCCATCTGTAACTTCTGCTACACAAAGAAATGAAACAGTGAACACTGTGGATGCAGCTTTCACCAGACAAACTGAGCAGAGGAACTTTCCATGTTCGGTCACTGAGCTGCAAACAGACAGTGAACCTCCAGGTCACAACACAAATGGAAAAGCTGCTTGTGGAAAAAGTCAGTCTGGTCTTGAGGCAGGGTAAGAATGGTACCCCTAAGCAGAAATACTAGTTGCTTTTCTTAGTCATTCCAAATTGACAGGCTTTTAAATTATCTGTTACTATCTATGTGGGTTTTTATTCTAGTGGAAAGGTGTAGCCCTTTGGTGGCCCAGTAGAGATTGTTTTTGAGGTCACAAATCAAAGATTTTAATCATTGCAGTAACAAAGCTGCATCTCTGAGTGCTGGTGTTGGACAGAGAGCCTCTCTTAGGGCACGTTCAAGTGCCTTCAGCATAGTGCTGAAAATCATCCATGGCTTTTGTCCCAAAGTTCTCACTGATGTAACAGATGAAGATTTAACCCATTGGTTTGGACAAAACAGTTTCTGTAATGTGCATGTACTAGGGAAACAACAGGTAGAGAACTGCTCAGAAAAATACTGAAATTGGGGTGTCTGCAAAGTAGAAGGATAAGTTTCTGCACCTCTGCAATTCTCCCCTCATTTTCCTGTGCTGCCCTGCATGGGAAGAGAAAGGAACAGCCCTGTTTAGTCACTACCTGTTCTTTTGCTTGTTTCTCTCACACAAATGCTGATTTTCCTCTTTTTCTTTTGCTGCTTGTGTTTATCTTTCCTATTGATAAACCTAAAATTATTTATAGCTAACTTGAAATGATAAATACAAGTTCCATTCTCAAGTTTATATCTGGAATATTCCTCCAAACAATCAATGGAAAAGTATGAGCAAAACTACATTTTGGGGATTTTTTTTTGTTATTGTTGTTTTGGGCTTTCTGAGTTCCACATTTTTATTGTATTGTGGTTTTTTTTTTAATGTGTCTGGCTTCACCTAGCTCTTTGCACTTTCTTGGTTTTATATTGTTACTTTGCAACTACCACAGAAATCACCAAGAGCCTGGGTATTTTCCATGGTGCATTCAGGTAAATTCTGCTTTGCTACTGGTTAACATAATTTCACAGCTTCTTTAGTTGTTGTTCTTGGCTCTGGTGCAGAAACTGTTAAAATAACAATTTTTAAAAGTCTCTCCTTTTGAATATGTGTTTGTGTGAACACAGGAATTACTGGAAGGTAACCTTGGATCAGGCTCCTTGCTCCTGCAGCTTTCAGAGGGAGTCAGGGATACAAAAACCCACATAGCACTGTGTTGGTTGCATTGAAGTTAATTAGTGTAATAAAAGAAGAAAACAAATTACCTTTTAGAGCATTTGCTGCAAATGGTGAAGGCTACAGCATTCTGAAGACTTTGTGAGAGCTTTATGTGCACTTGGTAATCTTTATGTGAATCTGAATTGCAAATTACTCTGGAAACCAGTGACAGCTCTGCACTCCCTGCTGAACAGACTGCAAGGAATGGCAGTCACAGATCTCTGGGAAACAATCTTTAACATGTACTGATTACATGCTGGGTGCCATAAGTTCAGTAACTTGGGATAACTAGATAAATTTGTTTTAGACTTTTCTCTTTTATATATTTAATGTTTTTTTGTTGTGCCCTTGGAATGTGTGTATTCATTTGCAGGTAAATGTATGTTGTTTTTATTACTTTATTGGTTTTAATTTGTTCACATTTTGATCTTCCCAGTGAACAGTTTTTTAAACAACCAGCAGAGACTGTTAGAAATATAAAACAGACATGCACATCAGGTACAAATTGCTACATATATTCCTTTCTGAGCTGATTTTGTTCTCAATAAGTTTAATTAGTTTTGTGTGCATTTATCACTACTTTTTATCTCTTGTTATGTAACATTAGATGATAGAGGTGCCTTATTTGTAATATCCTTTAACTGGTTTGCATAGTGTTGGAATTTTATATTGTACACAATTTTACCAGGAAAGCATTTATCTGACTTTTCTTCTAATACATATTTTTGCTTTCTTCTTTTTTTAAACTGATTTTAGCTATTCAAATGAATGTATCAGAGATTAAGTTTAGTGTTTAATCTGTACTGACTAGTGAAAGCCACTAACAGAAAATGCAGGTGTGGTCCTGTGCCTGTAAGGCTGGGATAGAACCTGTCTGTGAGAGTGACTTTGGCCTGATGCTGTTCCTACATGGTGAAGTTTTTCGTATTTGCATTAATCCTAGTCTGATACATTTATTTCAGAACTGGGATCTGTTCAATTAAATCATTATTTGTTGTTTAGTTTCCTGTTAATTTATAAAATTGCTAAGTATTCATTAGATTAGAGTTTGCTGGAATGGGAGCTTTACAGGTGACCAGCTGATCTCCAGGTTATACCTGTTTAAACTGAGAATATATATTATTCCAATATGTTGCATTTTTAAGCATCTGATTCCAAACAGAAATAAAGTTTATAGGGCTTAGTTAAACAGTATGGGTTTTCTGGGTCAATTTGCTATGTTCAAGCTGAAGTAATATCCTTCAGGAGGGTGATGAAAAAAACACTGAATTGAACATGGTTATTCTGGAATTACAGAAATATGAATGTGAGGCATTTAACTTGAGAAATTTCATTTGGATTTTATGCTGTTCTATTAATTAAACTTTAATAATCTACAATTAGAAAATGCAGTTGAATGTAGTTATGTTGATGCATGATTACCATGGCAAAAGATATGTTACATTTCTTAGTGACCTTTTTTCCTCTCTCATTTAGATCAACATTCATTCTGCTCAGAGAAAACTGAGAGAGCTGAAAGTACTTCAGCTACATCTTCACCCTATAAAATGGCAGGTTTAAGGTGTTTAGGTAAATATTATCTTAAATCTTTCTTTCCAGAGTACATAAAGAAGCCTTAAAGAGTCAGCAGTGCTGTAAGCAGATTGACTTGACAGAAATTGTAACACATCTGTTCTGTTACCGCTTATGTAATAACAAAACCTGAGTGCCCCTTCCCTTCCCTTCCCTTCCCTTCCCTTCCCTTCCCTTCCCTTCCCTTCCCTTCCCTTCCCTTCCCTTCCCTTCCCTTCCCTTCCCTTCCCTTCCCTTCCCTTCCCTTCCCTTCCCTTCCCTTCCCTTCCCTTCCCTTCCCTTCCCTTCCCTTCCCTTCCCTTCCCTTCCCTTCCCTTCCCTTCCCCTGCCCTTCCCCTGCCCTGCCCTTGCCCTGCCCTGCCCTGCCCCTGTCAAATTGCAGTTTTGGTCCATGTGGGTTTGCTGACAAACAGAACATACAGTAACTCGAAAGGTGACTCCCTAATTAGAATACTTGAGCAGGTGTTTTCCTCCTTTCTCTGCTTGCAGAGAGGAAGAACACGTAGCCCTTCTCATTTCCCTCATTTATTCTCCTGCTAAGCCTCCTCAGTGTTCCACAGCCCTTCTGTTCTCTCTGCCTCACTGCTGTGAAGTACAGGCAGGCAGTTTTATGGTAATCCACAGCTACAGCCCTCAGTTACCCCAGGCTCCACTGCCTCAGCCTGTTCCATCAGTAGTTCATGAGAATGCTGCTGGTACTCTGGATTTGTGAGTGAATTTTGTAATCAAGCCAATGTTTCTTCATGTAAAAACCCACAACTGAACAAAAACCCACAGAAAACCAAAGAATCCCCAAAGCAGCCCATAACCTACCTTTGAACATTATTTTTATCTGAGTTATCAAACTAAATTCAAGCTGAGCTTCAGCACTGCTTTATCTTAAGGTGGAATGTTACAGATATGGACTTGTGCCCTTACTGTGACACCTCACACAAGTTCTCCTTCAGCGGATGTAACTTAACCATGAGAGCATCTAAGGATATCTAAATCATAAATTACCCTAGGAATGTCCTCAAAAATGAGCAGCAAGGCTTCCTGTGAGGGAATTCATGCCTAAACTAGACTTACCATTGATTCAGATTAAGATTGATTCAGGTAACTGCTACAATACAAAGTTTTTTTAAAAAATAAATAATAGTAAATAATATATGTATTTTGGCTCCTGGATAAATGTGCAAATGGAACTGAGGCCTGTGTCTTCCCATCCCACTGATACTTGTAGTTCTGTAGAGGATCTGTGCCTCACTCAGTACTCCTGGAGTGGAATTGTAGTATAACTTAACCCCATAAAATTTTGAAATAATACTTTTATTTTGAGAGAGCAAATACAAAGTATTTCAAGAAGGCACATAAAAATGACATGAGTATGGAAAACCTGAAGTCAGATTGATCCTAGTGAGCAAAATGAAACACTGAATTTTGTGATGGCTTCTTCAGAAGCTATGATTGCTATTTCTGCAGTATCCTGTTTTTCCCAGGTTGCACAGCAGGACTGTCCTTGAACAGTAAAACCTTCACCAAGATGTTGCAGAGTTGCCTGCAGAGGTGTGAGCACCACAGAGTCATCCTGGAGGCTGAAGAAAGATACCGAGGGCAGCTCCGCAGGGTGGCTGCTGGTAACAGCAGATCTGCAGCTCACCAGAGTATGGAGTTTATTTTCAGTACTTGGAACCACTGCTTTAAGTTGCATTTAAAATTCTGAACTTTTTTTTATTTGTTTCTGATTGTCTTGCTGTTTTAAACTCACTCATGGAATTTTATTTATAATGATTTGTACTAAGTGAGATCAGAACTGGCCACTTCTTTTTTGAAGGATCTTGTGTATTTCGTGCCATGGTGACAGATGCTCATTATAGGCTTTGATAAGACTCTTAACATTTGCCAGAAATAGTCAGGTCCTAAGAGAAGGGAATGTGTTAAGTTGAAGTATGTGTGAGTACATCACACCAAAGTAATTACATTCAATATTACACATTTATGGGTCTAGGATACTTAGAAATCTCAATTAATTAAATAGAAGCACATCCTATATATTTCTGGTTTAAAGGAGGAATTCTGAAAATTAAACAGTTATTACTTACTGGCATTTTTACTGGAGTTCATCTTACATTTTCCAGAAATGCTGCTGACCCCAGTGAAGAAAGACCAGCTGCATAAAGAAATACCAACTTTTAGAAGCAAGAAGGATAGTTTCCAAAGTAAAGGCTTGGTTTGGAAACTGGGGTGAAAAGCCCTTACTCTCTATTAACTCTTTTGCAGAACTTTATCATGGGAGACTGTCCATAGAAAGTTATCTTCTTTTTTTTTTTTTTTTTTCTAAATTCTGAGAATAATCTCTATCATTAGGCCAGAAAATGTATACTCTATAATAATGAAATTGTGTAATGTACATTATTTCCCTGCAAAGTCACCTGGCACTTGGCTGTGTTGATCCTGTTTTGAATCCTGTCAGGGTTACTTCCATGTCATTTGCTATTTCTCAGTTTTGTGACACTGTTTTCTAAAATGGAGAGGTTTAGTCAGGCTCAGAGCGGAACTCAGCTGCCTGAACCTGGATTCAGCACCACTCCTTATGCAGTTCCAGTCATGTTATGCCATTAGATCCATTCCTGTTCCTCCTGGGAGATCTGCTGAGGACTTGGGGCTTGTCCAAACAGCTACAAGGGGAATCCTTTTGAATAAATTCTTCTTTGAAACAAGAATTGAAATTTGAATTTTGAAGTTCCCACCAGAAATTTATTTTTAATACTCTTATTTTAAAAAGCCTTTTTTTTTTTAACCATGTTTACATGGTTATTTTATTTAATTAATACCCAGTAAAAGGTAATAGGTTGATTTTAAAATTTGTTTATGTTTTCCCCCTTCAGATTCAGAAATTGATTAATTTGTCTTATGAAAGCCACAAAGGTATTTTGCAATGTAAAGAAACCCAACCAGAGCAACCACAGCAAAATGAAAGCCCATTACAGCAATACATTATCTTTAGCAAGCACACATTTCCTATAAGCGAAGTAAACTGCATTTTCTAGTCTTTCTTCCAAGACCAGATTAGTGGTATGGCTCAAAAGATGTTTCTCTGATAAATTTTAATTCCTAAAACATAACCTATGTTTTATGATTTGGTTTCTTTCTAAGAAAGATGTGTAATGTTTTATTGTTTGGGTTTTGTATTGTTTATTTTTTTAAGGCATTCTTTTGACTCCAAATAGAAAAGATAAATCTAATACTTCAAAGAGAGATGAACATAGTAGAAATATTAGGTGGACCAGCAACTATAGCTTGACACCTGCATATGGAAAGTGTGAGTATTACCAGAAAATGAATTCTCTGATATGCACAGCTGAAAGATCAGTGTTTGCATTTAGGTTTGCATTTAGGGAATGCAGAGAAGCGCATGTCCTTGCTATTGGAGATAAATGGCTATGAATTTAAATAAACTGTTACACTTTCTCTTACAGAAATCCACTTGAACATCAATAATACTATTATTATTACACATTTGCTTCTGGTTCATCAGTAGTCCTTATGAATTAATAACGTGGATTATGAGAAAAAGATCTAAGGAGAATGAGATACTACTAACAAAGCAATGTTTACATATTCAGATTCATTAGCATAAATGCTCCTTTCCAGTTTTGTATTCAGTTTTTCAGTAGATTTTAGTTAGTTTAAAGTGACTAAGTGGCCTCCTTGTTCACAATTCCATAGCTTTACGAAAAACCCAAGATGCTAACCTGAAGAGACAGGGAGTCAAAGAGATATGCAGCCAAAAATGTCAGCACTTAAAAGAAAATTGCACACATTCACTTGACAAAGATGAGGTTAGTTATACAAAGCCTAATCATGCACTGACATTTTTATAAATAGCCAAATAAAAGCACTAGGAATTGCGTAGTTTCTTTTTTAGCCACCTTTAACAGGAGCCCAGTAGCAAAATGAAACTTACTAAAAAATATTCCTGTGTTGATTCTACTCTAGTCACACTGATTTAGCCCTGAATTGAGTGTCAGCATTTTTCAGAACGATGGATCTGGAGGTCTGATTTTTCCTGTATTGATGAAGATTTGCATAGTATGGAAGTAACAGAAACCTAAAGGAAAAAATCTGCTAAAAGAATAAACTGTGTAGGCACAACAGAAATGAAGATTACAGAAAAATACTGTATTTCATTAAGCAGAGACAGTGAAGAAACCTTGAAGAAGCATTGTTCCCTTGCCAGTGTGACCATTTCTCTACAACCATTAAGTGTTGAATTGCCAGTAATATGTTACTTCCATCTGCAAAATGTTATGTACATTTACATAATTCTTCATAACACCAAAATAATTATTTGCAGGGCAATGAAATGTGTTCCCTGGCCATGAGCATGAGACCTTTGAACAAGAGAAGAACCCGAAAAGATTTCACAACTGAAGAAATTAACTGCCTTTTGGAAGGAGTCCAGAAAATGGGCAATCACTGGAATTTGATTTTGTGGTCTTATCCTTTCCAGAAAGGACGGACGAGTGTTGACCTTTCCAAGAAGTACTACAGGTTACAGATGCAGGTACTCATCACTGAATTTTCTACTGATGGCAAATGCTGTGAGCCCAGTTTTCATCACTACCCCCCGAACTGACTTGCAGAAATAAAGACAGGCTTTCAGTGTATGCAGCCATGGGATTGTGCCTTGTGTCAGTGAGAGTGGTCTCAGGTGTAATTCCACCAGGGCTGGTGCTTTGAGAGAGAGAACTAAAGTAGGGAGAGACCAGAGAGCTTTGGAACCTGCTACTGCCACCTGACAGGGTACAAAGAGAATGAGAGTGTCATTAAGGACTCTGAATTAATCCCTGTGTTTATCAGCAAGTTGGTCTCCTCTGCTCAGCCTCTGTTGCGATGCTGGTCTGTGAGAGCCTCTGCAGCAGTTTCCCAGTGGTTAATCCGTGCATCCCTCACACAGGGAGCATTGCTCCTCTGCTTTGGAGACCATGGGAGCAATTAAGTGACAAGCCTTTGCCTACTGAAAGCTGGTCTGTAACTGTGCAGTGGTTTGGGGCAATATTTATCTTGATAGTTTCTCTTTTTTCTTCATTTGTAGATGAAAAAAGCACACAAAGGACATCAATAACATCATCTGAGAGTGTTTTGCATTTTGTTGCAGAATTTTCAAGAACAGCCTTTGTAACAGTAAGGTATTGCCAGAACAACTTGAGTCTTTGGAGTATTTAGGTTGGCTTGGACTCCTGTTTTTCAGTAACAATTAACAGAATTCTTATGCATTGTAAATTTAATTTACCATAACTTGACAATTTCTTTAAGTAATGCTATCATAGGGAACAAAATATCAGTAAAAATTACAGTAATTTGGAACTTAATTTAACCTTCTTGAGCACTTGATTGATGCAACTTTTGGATTCACTTTTTGCAGCTTTCTCTATACCATTTGAAAGAAATGGCTGTATTCTAAAATGAGTACTTTATATCTGAAACTGCTGTTAATGTTGTGTCTGAATCTGTCTCCTCTTAATAAGTGAAATGTTTAAAGCAGGTGGAATATTTTGTCATGCATTGAATATGCTGCACGTGCAGAAAAATGTCTCTGAGAAAACACTGAATGTGTGGTTGAACACTTGCTGCTCAGAGAAGAAAAATCTTTCACTGCTACAGAAATTCTGTACTCACTGTTGAGCTGAATAGGTACTGATAGAATTTGGCTTCTGTTTATATTTGGACAGTTTTCTGTTGTATTTTTCAAGTTAGTGAGCAGAACCACTATTTCTGCTAATTACACATTTTTTATAGGAAGCTTTACTGAAAGCCTTGGTGACTTGATTTTTTAGTGATAGCCTTAGTATTTCAGTTGTATTTTTTACTTGTTATGATAAAGGAATGATGAATCAATAGTTAACTTATTATGGAAAAGGTTTAGTTATTGTATTAGCACTAGATTTTCATTATAATGTGGCTCAAATGCTTGAAAACAAGCAAGGTAACCAAAACCTGAGAGAGTTGCAATAAAGATGATACCTATGATGCAATAAATATGTCTTCCAATATTTTCAGCTGTTGCAGTTTGGGTTTTTTTATTATTAAAATATTGAAATATGTATAAAAGGTGTAATTCTGTAGCAGGGTTGAGTATCAGTGGAACCACTGGCAGACTGGGAGCCAAAAGGGCTCCTGAGGTGGAGTGTCACCAAGGAGGACATCGGGGTCCCTTACACACTCCAGGTGCTTTTCCAGGGACTCCAGCCTAGTCCAGACAAGCTGTTACTTCATCCTATGACTGAATGTGTGTTAGTATCCAAATTATCAAGGCCTGAAATATGTCTCAAGTGGCTAAAAGATATAAGGTGTAAATCTTGTCACAAGGTGAGAATGTTGCAAAACTGACAATTTACCTCACCTTAGGAATAGTTCAGGTTGGAAAGGCTTGTGGAGCCTTTGGTCTCCTCTCCTCTCTGGAGCAGGGCTGAAGTCAGTTATTTAAGTTGTTCAGTGCCTTGTCAGGTTCTGAGACTCTTCAAGGAAGGCATTCCTGCTGCCTCTTTGGGCAGCCTCTGCTGATGCTTCTCCTCCTCTTGGAAGGCAGTGGTTGGAACATTCTGGTGGGGTCTGAAGGGGAAGCCATGGACCAGGCTCTGGCAGAAACCTGAGGTGTGAATTTGTGCAAGTCAGTCTTTTGCTCTCCTTTGGATTGACTGTACAGTCCTGATCAGCTTAATTTTCCCGCACAAGTGCTTTGAAATCCACGTGTCACAGGTAGCACATAACCAAAATTGCATGAGAATAGTTGATGTCACTTTTAGGCTGGTTGGGCCATCTAGGGCAGTATTTCAGCACTTTGAAAGGTTGGAATGACTGACAAACCACCCAGGAAAGTCTGTTTGTAAACACCCTGACGTGCTCTTGTGGTTCTGTTGGTCAAAGAGAGGGTGTCAGGGGTGTGAGGATGGGGTGGTAATGAAAGCTGATCAGTCAGCGACACTTTATACCGTGTGCTTATCCAGATCTGACCCCGGCACTGGGGCTGCACTGGCGGGGGCACGGCAGGGCGGGGACTGCGGCTGCGGGGAGGTGCCAGGGCAGGTGCCAGGGGGTGCAGGGACCGAAGATCGGGAGAAGGTACCTGAGCAGGTACCGGGAATGTAGCGGGGGTCCCGGAGCGGGTACCGGGGTGTAGCGGGGGTCCCGGAGCGGGTACGGGGATGTAGCGGAGGTCCCGGAGCGGGTACCGGGGTGTAGCGGGGGTCCCGGAGCGGGTACCGGGGTGTAGCGGGGGTCCCGGAGCGGGTACCGGGGTGTAGCGGAGGTCCCGGAGCGGGTGCCGCGGTGTAGCGGGGGTCCCGGAGCGGGTACGGGGATGTAGCGGGGGTCCCGGAGCGGGTGCCGCGGTGCAGGAGCGGGCACTGAGCGGGTGCCGCTCCCGGGCCAGCAGGGGGCGCTGCTGTCGGGCGGCCTCAGGACGGCGCGCGCAGGGCGGGCAGCGGCCGGGGCTGCCCGGGCACCGCCTGATCGCGGGGCGGGCGCGGCGCGCGCGGGGCTGGCGGGGCGGCCGCGGGGCGGAGGGGCCGGCGGGGCCGGCGGCGCGCGCGGGCGGGCGGGGCGGGGCGGGGTCCTCGCGGCCCGGTGAGGTCACTCTTTGTGGCGGCGGCTCCAAGATGGCGCCGGTGCTGGCGGAGAAGAAGCTGCTGGGGCCGGACGGGCCCGGCGGGGCCGAGCTGCCGGGCGAGGAGGACGAGGGGCAGAATCTCTGGTGAGCGCCCGCGGCCGCCCGGGGTCAGCACGGCGGGGCGAGCCCGGGCTCCGCGGGGCTGGAGCAGAGCGCGGGCCCTCGGCCGGGTCGGGGCCGCGCTCGGGGCCCGCGGGCGGCGGCGGGCCCGGGGGGTAGCGCTGAGGGGCGCGGGGGCAGCGCTGGGGGGCCCGGGGGCAGCGCTGGGGGGCCCGGGGGTGAGTGACGGGACCCCCGCGGCCGCAGGGACGGGAGGGCGGCGGTGAGGCAGAGCGGGGCCCGGGACCGCAGGGGCGTCCGTGGGGTCGGCTCCGGCAAAGGCGATCTCGTGTTCCTTCGGCTTTTATTTCTAACGAACGCTTGAAAAAATACCTGTAGTGGCAGAAAGGCGTATGTCGAATACAGCAATCGATTGTGATGAGAGTTAGTTGAAAAGTAACGTTCTGCAGTATTATGGCCCCTTACAAGGGAGGAGAACTTTAAATGTTCCTGCCTGTGGTTTAGAAATCATGAAAGCTCTACTCTCGAAGGTCGGATGCTTGTGGTGGTTCAGAGTGCAGTTGGCCTGTGGCTGTGACAGCAGCCCTGCTCGTACACAGCCCGCATGTGCCGGGCCGTGGGTGCGGATGTGCTGAGCTCATGGTGCTGTCACAGCCGGGATAACGCGGCTGCTCTGCTGCTTCCCCAGGTCCTCCATCCTCAGCGAAGTCTCCACACGGTCCAGATCTAAATTGCCATCGGGCAAGAATATTCTTGTTTTTGGTAAGTAACACATGCAGCCAGCTGGGTGTAGGTTTGTTGGGTTTTTATCTGTAGAAACAAAGCATATTTCAAACACTGATTGGAGCAAACTGACGCATGGGTTCATTACAATTGGGTTATGTAATTTGATCTGTGGTCTTTGTCCTTATAGATCTAGTTTCTCTTTGATTTCCACTGTTAGATTTACAGCCTATTTTATGTAATAATAGAGAACAAGACAGTCCTTCTTTCTTATTGTTCTGGTATGAGCCATTGGATTTAACTGAAATACTTGAAAGAGAACAGTAAGTAACTGTGATTCAGAAGTGTACTTGTTAATTAAGCAAGTTGTGAAAAAAAAAATACTTTCTATGAAGCCAGATGTAATTCTGAAGGTGTCTTTTTTTTCCTCTACAAACTTACTGGCAGGTGATGATGGTTCAGGCAAAACCACACTTATGGCTAAAATACAGGGAGCAGAGCATGGCAAGAAAGGAAGAGGACTGGAATACTTGTATCTGAATATTCACGATGAAGACAGAGATGGTAAGTTTGTTTCAAATGCAATCTCTTTAATTAAGTAGGTGCCGTGCTGTTTTAATAATTGTGGTTTGATGAGTGCATTCTGGGCTACGCCCCAGTGGCAGGTTCAGCATGGTGCTGGGAGTTTTGGAGCTGTGTCTGTTTCTGTGGAGGGAAAGGTTTCACAGTCAATGTCCCTTCTCCCTCCTGCCCCCTGACAGCCTGACCTGTTCTGAGGCAGGGCAGCTCTGGGGATCCCTTCACTGCTAGGGGAGATCCCTTTGCAGATGGTGACTTTGTAGCAGCTGCAGTAGTGTTGCTGTGGCTACTGTGTGACTAGAGAAAGGGAGGGATACATCCATGAGAATTTCATCCTCAGCGTGGATCTGCTGACAGGGGTTTGGTGTTTCTCATAGGGGCTGTGTGTGGAATTTTGATTAGCTAGTAACAGAGATTTTAATGTTGTGCTTAAGTTGACTGAGTGAAGAACGGAACTTAAAGTCAGGATTAGTGTTTCCTTATCTCAAGTTGGAGCTGGTCTCTTTGCCCCTTATCTTTTTGCTGATGCTGCTGATTGCTTGTCTCTACTGTATGGAGGGAGATTATGACAAGAGACCATTTAAAAGCAGGCCTCATGATCAGATTACTTGTGTTTTTGGGAAGGACTGGGACAGGAAGAGATGGGGAGTGAGTTTGTTATCTTTGCTCCTATATCTGCCTCTGTTGATGTCATTCTGGGCAAACTGCTAGACCTCCTTGTGTTGGTTTGTCTGTAAAAATGGGGAATGTAAGTCTTCCTATTCCTGACTTCCTTCAGATCTCAGAAGTGGGAAGCAGTAGTGGTGGTCCATCCCTGTTCCTGGGAACAAGCAGACTAGGAAGATCCTATAATGGTATTTTAAAACTGGAGGTGCACTGAAGGCTTGCAGGAGTGATTAAGTGCCATATGTGACTGGTTGTTATGGAGATTGGGCCTGCACTCACGTGGCAGGAAGCTGCCTTTGGATACTAAGTTAGGCACAATGAAAGGATGAGTACATTGCCACGTCTTCCAGGGGCCTCCTTGCAGTTCCTAAAAATCTTTTGGGCTGTAATTTTAAGTGCTGAGCCATTCTTTGCTTCTTCAGGTTCTGGATGTAAGTGCTTTTCCACCGTGCACAATCTGCTTTAGTTCTGCACAAACACTTCAGAGGGCAAAACGCCCTTATGATGAGGAAGGCTGAGACAGCCTGTGTCATCAGGCCTCTTGCAGCTTCAAAGGAGATGCTATTACAAGCAGAAGGATGTTTGTGCTATTTTTTCCTGGTGTTATCTATCAAACCTCAAGTATATCTCTACATTGGAAATATTTTGGGGCTATTCCTGAGTGGCTGAAAGTGATAAGTATTTGAAGTGATTAGGAGAGGTCTGTCATAAGAACTCAGGCAGTGCTAGCAGGAAAAAAGAGAGCTTTTTGACTGACTACAGGCTCAGCTGGCCAGTTCAGGTCTTCATGCATCCTCTAATGGGTGTGTTAGGAGCTAATAATACGTGCCTTTTTCCTTTCTGTCTCATTAGTGTCATCCACAAGCAAAATAAATAGCAAAGTGGGTCAGGACCTCCCAGCAGGCAGAGATAACGCTCTTTCTTCTCTAGGACAGTTTTGGATTTGGTTTTTAAATTCTGTGTGCTTCAGATGAGTGTATGCTCATATACAGATTAGGGAACAAAGCCTTTATAATTGACCCACAATTCTGGAAGCCATAAAGAAGTTCAGGGTGGGCATTCAGGAGCTCAAGAGCAGATGAGTGCTTCTGAGGGTCCCTGCTTTTTATTAGACTCCAACCTAGCCAAGACCAGATCACAAGGATTTCCAGGGGTGCCAGATCAACACTGGTATCTGAAACTCTCCAGTGGAGTGAGATGATTTCAGCTTTTTCCCAGGTGATGGATTTATTTGCTCTTTGTCTTATTCTTCTTCATTTCAGATAAGTTTACTCTATCCAGGAGAAATATTTTCCTCATAGTGCTGAGTCATTCATTATCTCCTTCTGTCTTCCCCTTGGAAACCTTAAGGAATATCTGTGTTTCCTATGCTGTGGTTTCCCCTTTCTCTTCAAGGGATGTTTGAGCCTGGCTGCTCCTTTATCTAAAGTAGAATTTTTCTGGATTGCTGGATGCAATCTTAGTTTATAATTACTTTCCTTCTAAAGATCAGCTCAACAATTAAATTGGATTAAATTTTCAGTTTGTAGGAAAGTTCAACAAATGCCCAGGAGGCATCTCTGCTTTGCAGGCCCCCTTTGTGGTAATCAGTGGTGTCCATGGACTGTGTAGTTTTCCCTGTCTCCTGCTGGGATCTTGGATGGACGTGGGCTCTGTGCTGTGTCCAGCTGCTCCAGCTCTGCCAGGTGTCACTGCTCAGTGTGACATGTGGCTTTGGTCCCCAGGGTTCGGGGTCCCTTAGATTCTAAGTCTGCTACTGAATCTCTGTCTGAAAAGTCACTTTCCTAGGGAAAATGTATCTTTTTATTTTAAAGATACATTTTACTTCTGTCTCAAATGCTGCCTAGGCCAAGGCATTTTCTCAAGAAGAGGTTTGGAGAGACCTGAGAAGCAATCCTGGGAGAGAGAGGATTCTCCTAAATCCCCAGCTACATTATCCTTGGAGCATATGGCTGCTCCTGCATACATGACACCATAGTTCATCTGGATAAAAGCATTTATAGCACTGCCTGCAAACTTAGCTTGGAATATTAACTGATTTTGGAGCTCAGGCCCCAGAGTCCTCCATTAGTGGAATTTCCCAGGGAGTGTGGCAAGTTTCAATTTTTTGCCTCTTTATGATGAACAGATGTTTTTTTGTCTCTACTGGTTAGTCTGCTTTTGAGGACTGAGAATCTGAATTCGTAGGAGGTAGAAGAGAAGCTGTGCATAATTTTCCTAAAGGATCTGTGTTTCCAGAGTAGCTTTCAGAGGCCCTTGCAGGGCTAGGGCAGAGTTACTGCGGGGATGTAGAGCAGAACAGGGAGCCAGCCTGCATGGCCTGCTCTGTGCTCTGTGTGTCAGCTGGAGCCACAAGCTCCACGGGGACGTTTCTGACCTGCTCAGACTGCAGATGCATCTTGCCTGTGCCCAGTGTGCAGGGAGGAAGAACCATTCTGGGGTTGCATTCTTGTAACAAAATCAAGCAGTCTTGGGTTTTGCCTCAGGTTTGGACTGGCCTCAGCCATATCATATGCATATTCCAGCTGAACTGGTTGTTCCAGATTGAGCCAAGTCTTGCTGCTGCACTGGTTTCTAATAGGAAAATTGTCTTTTTTTTTTTTTTTTTTGTCAACATATTTAAAATAGTTATCTTGAAAGTTTTCTCCTTTTTTGCTTCTCTTCACAGTTTGAGCAAGGGATATCTAATTGCCACTGATATCTTTTGAATAGATGCAGGTGTAGTTGCTGTTCACAGAATCAACCATGTGCAGTAAAATTCATCAAAGCTGGAAAAATCTTCTTCTGGACTAAAGGGATAATGGAATATTGACAGGATTTAGAGATGTGATTTTAGCAGCTTTTGTAATAGCTTGTAATTAGTAGCCCCTGCTTTTCCAACAGGATCTGGTAATTGTTTGCTCTGGTTTTGTATGTTATGTCATGGCCAGTAAGAAGGGCCCATTTAACATTTGTGACTAAGTAGGAGCTTGATGTGGTGCTGACAAAGCTGAATTTGCCATCAAGTCCTTGCCAAATTGTGAGCACCCAGTGCTGTATTTTTAAGTGTGTTTTATGTTTTAGCAAATGTAAATCACAAGTCATTCTTCTGTCCTGTTAGAAAGGAGCAAAACCTTTCCTTTTCATACAAAGTTACATTTTTTCACCCAAGTACATTTTAATGTGACTGCAAGGCTTCCAGGTTTTCTAGAAGATTGATTCTGAGTGGTAGTTCCAGCTGTATTCTAGTTCCACCTGTATTCTAGTTCCAGTCTGCATTCCAAATGTTAAAGAAAAATTAAATCCTTAAGGGGAGCAAAGGTGCATTGCAAACAAAATAACTTTAACCTTAGATACTGAATTTAAAACATGGCTTAGAAGCAGTGAATTTGGATATTATTATTGTTAAGTTGCATTTAAAATTCTGAACTTTTTTTATTTATTATTTTTATATTATTTTTGTAACTTGCCAAGGTGTGAAAGTCTTTTCTGCCCAGTATTCACCACAGGAGAATCCATCAGTGCTGAGGAGAGCTGTAAACTTGCACAAACTATGGATAGATTTGCATTAGGTTTTCAAAACTTCCATTCATGCTCCAAGGAGACAGTTGTACATACACACAGTCCCTGTCTATTAATAACCTTTAGCTCATAGAAAGCTCACGGGGTTTTTATTTACTGTGAGGCTGCTGCTTTAGGGCATGTACCCAGGATGTTTCTAGAATGCAGAGTCCTGCACAGATGTTTCATTTACTGTTGTGTAATAGCAAACATGTAAATGTGTTCACATTGTGTCCTACTTTGCTCTCTATTTTCCCAGACCTCTCCTAGACCCTTCCTCTGTCCTCAGAGGTCTTTGGGAGCTTTAGATTCAGACCTCCAGTGCTGTGGGAATCCCTGTGATGCCGGTGATTGCTGTCCTGAAGGGGGACAAGGGAGTGGAACTGTGCTGGGTGTGCACAGGTGCATTTCTGAGCTCCACCCTCACTGATCACTGGAGAGTGAATCGAGGGGTGCAGCTGGCAGTGAGAGGAGCTGTAAGTTCACAGCGTGGCTCTTGGCCTGTGTGTGATCACTGATGTTGGAATGTTTTAGGACAGCCCAACAAAACTTAGAAGAAATGCTAAATGTAGACTGCCCACATACAGCACCTTATGAGAGAGATGTCTGAAACTGGGCTGCCCAGTAATTTTGTCCAAGGCCTGATTAAGCAGGTAGGATATATATATATATATATATATATATATATATATACATATATATATCTTTTCTTCTTCCAGATTTCTTAGCCAAGCTTTTGCCTTTTTCTGAAGTCAGGAGGGGTGGATTCCCTCCTAGAATAAAGTTATGATAACCATAGTAACTGGATTGATTTTGTGAAGCTGAAAGATTCAGGACACAGAAGTACAGTGAAGCAGGGTAATTATGAAGCTCAGTAGCTACATTGAAAATCTGCGTTCCGCAGTGGCTGGTTTGCAGATCTGTATGTTGCAGAAGTCACATACTGTGTATGTAGTGTAGGAGAGACTCACTGTTCCCTCTGGATAGCTGGAGTAAAATAAGCTGTAGTAAAATAGGGAATACTTAGGGTGAGGTACTAGGAAGAGTCTAGAATATTGAAACAATGGTGTTGTTCCTCTTCAGCAGAAAGTTCTAAGGATAATGTAATTCCTTCCCTTCCTTCCTTTCCTCCTTCGTGCCTGATACAGCGTTTCTGGAGGAAACTCCCTTTTCAGTTCCTATACTCTTGCCAAGAGTTCAGTTTTGGGGTAAAATGCCAGCTGTCTGACCCAGCTGATCCCCCTCTACTCTGCCTTGCATTCCAATGAAGTATGCAGCCACTATCAGAAACACCTGGGGGAGAAACACGAAAGCTGCAATACCAGGTCATTTTTCCAGTGCTCATGCTATCAGGAGCCTGCAGGAGCCAGTGTTATGTCAGTGTGAGATAAGACCAGGTGGCACAACCTTGTTGGGAAGGTGGGAAGTTCATCCTGTATTTGCTCCTCCCACTCCTGTGCTAGAAACTTAAACTGCTTATTGCTGGTATCTTGTTTGCAGCTTATTTCTGTTGGGAGGTGTCTTGAGTGTGTGAAACCAGCTTATATGTCTGGGAGACACTGAGGGCAGTGTTCATCCCCTGCTGGACTGGAGCAGGGCCACCCCTTTGGGCCTGTACTTACACATCCCCTGTGTTCTGGGTTCACTCTGCATGTTTCTAATGCAGGACTGTTGTGCAGCGATTATTTTTTTAAAGGAAAATGTTCTGAGCCCAGGAGTGAAAGCATTTCTGAGTAATACAGGCATTTACACAGAACCTGTCTGTTAAACAAGCAGGCAGAGTGTGCTGGTAGCTGGTTCTGCTCCTTCCACTGAACACTGATGCTCTCACCCAGTCACTCCCAGCCTGGCAGTGCAAACCCTGGCATCTGCTGGATTCCAACTGTGCCTTTTCCTTTCAGATCACACTCGTTGCAACGTTTGGATCCTGGATGGAGACTTGTATCACAAAGGGCTGCTGAAGTTTGCAGTTTCTGCCGAATCCCTGCAAGACACCATCGTGGTCTTTGTTGCAGATATGTCTAGACCTTGGACTGTTATGGAGTCTTTACAGAAATGGGCCAGTGTCTTGCAAGAACACATTGATAAGATGAAAATTCCTCCAGAAGAGATGAGGCACATGGAGCAGAAGTGTAAGTCTTTGTGCATCCATACATGTGCATGCATACATTTGTTTTTTAATTAGTTCTCACAACTTTTGACAAATTTCTTTGGGTCAGTGTTTTAAGAATGCGTTACTCTTATGGGTAACTCTGATGGGTTCTTACAGATAAGAATTACTCTTAGGTTGTGATTGCAACTGTAATTCAAATAGACTGTATTAGGCTTTAAATCAGCTCTTCAAGTTTTGCTGACAAAACATGAGGTGGATTATTGGGCTAGATCCTGGGCAATAACAAGATTTTGATAATTTAATTTTTAAAAAGGGGAATAAAAAAAAATATAATGACAGATTCACTTTTTAAAAGACAGTGACAAAATTCAGTGATGAAGTGAGCTATCTGCTTGGCTGTGATACCTCAGCCAGGTCCCATTCCCATACTGTGCTTGTCTTACAGAAGTCTCTCTGCCTTGTTTTTCTGGTGGCTCAGGCTGTGAACCTGGTGCAGATAATTGTGTCTCACTACAGCCATTCCTACCCTGTGACTTTAGGAATGTTGTATAAATGAACCTTCTTTCCTGGCATATCCATGGCAGGAAAGAATCTAGCATTGGCAGACTGTCATTGTTGCAGTATTGGATCCTGCATCTGTTTTAGTAGTGTTGTTTGTTTAGTAGTTAATTTAGTTAGTAGTTTAGTGTTGTTAGTTTAGTAGTGTTGAATGTTCCTTGAGATTTTTTTTTCTGTTTTCATATTGAATTACTCCAAAATAAATTCCTTTAGAGTAAAAGATCTTAGCAACTTCCAGTCCTTTCAGAGGAGGTAGATTCAGGCTGATCCTTTGTGGTTGCTGCTTTTGCTCTGGGCTGGAGAGTGGAACCCTTGCAAATATGGTCTGTGAGTTTCCTGAGCTGCCTTTAGGGAGCAGTGTGATCTGTTTGACCAGTGAGCACTCAGGTGTATTTGTATAACTGATAATCCTTTCTGAATGTTAAATATTGTGTTCCCAGAAGCCTTGTGCCTACAGCATACCAGCTGGAGTTTAACCTTAATAATTAAAACCACCCAGGTTTGATTATCAGGTTTCATTTAATGAAAAAGTAAAATATGAGAGTTTTTAAGGGAAAATGATTGGTTGGTTTTATGTGTGTCAGAGACTTTTTGAGAATGGGAAATGGAAAGGCAGTTCCAGTATCAAAATCCAACAGCTAACCCAATTTGCATGTTTCTGAGATGCAGAAAATGTGTCTCAAATCCAAATAAAGGGGGAGTTTGTGCACTTCAATTTTCCTTTTGAAAAGAGAAGCTTTTCAGCCTTCCCTTCAGAGTGCACTCTGTGAGGGAGCTATGGCAAAGCTCGAGTGCCCTGTCTGAGGAGCTTAGAGGGATTTCCAATAGTGGTATCTTAGAGAATTCTAAATTAAAGTTATCTTAGAGAATTCTAAATTAAAGTATCATAGAAACTCCTGGTTTGTTCTGAGCTCTCCTGGAGTCAAGGGAAGAGGAGATGGGAGAGGGGCTGAGCTCCTCCTGCCTTGCTCTGGTGCCATCCCCTGACTCAGCTGTCAGGGCCCCGATGTCTTCAAATTTCCATTTCCTGTTCTCAGGCCCTTTGCAGGACCCTCATGTCACCTGGGCACATCTCTGGCTTCTTGCAGACTGTCCCTGGGGCCAGCTCTGTGCTCAGGACTTTGGCCACCATGGCCTGTAATTCTGAGGAAAGGTCCATTGTAACTGTGTCAGGGTGATGCACTGGGTAGAGCACAAGTGCCTGGTGAATGCCTTGGGACTGCTGCCCATCCTAAAGCTACACAGCAAAGCTCTCCTTACTGAAATCCTGCTGCCTGTGCCTCCTGGGGTATGCTGCCACTTAGAAAATGAAGTCACTGGGTTGCAACAGCCCAAATATGTAAAAACCAGGATAATCAAAGTGCTCATGAGGCCAGTTGAAACATAGAAATGGAGTGCAGAGTGATGGAGTGTGCTGAATTTAAGCCCCCTGCAGCATAAGAGCATGTGGATGGATGTGTTTCCTGACTTCACCTGCAGACTATTCCCTTACTCCTGCTCCTCCCTCGCAAGCTGAATGTCCACAGTGTTTTCCCTGGCTGTCACACTCAGCACCAGCAACCCTGGGGAAACACTGCTCAGCCCTGCCCTACTGGCATCCACTGGAAGTGCTGCAAGATGTTCTTTCTCCGTTGCTAAGATCCTAACAGTTTCCAGAGATGCCACCCATGTCAGTGTAGTTGGACTTTGCTTGACTCTTCTGTCAGGGTTTGGGAGGCCTTTCTGCACCCAGCCCTTGCTCCTGTGTTTGCTGGTTGAGATTCTGACTCTTGGCTCGCCTGGGTAGGTGAGAAACTTCCCTTTGGAGTTAAAGAGCTTCCAGAATGGGCAGCAGGACACACATGGAGGCAACAGGCTGCTTTCTTGGGAATGTACCCAGAGCATTGCCTGCCTGCACTCCCCCTGTCACTGAGCTGCTCTGGGGGCTCCTCTGCTAAGAGCTTGGCTCATGTGAGGTCAGGTACATAATGTCAACTATGGACATTTAATTCAGGCTCAATTGTGATAAATCATTATTTAAATAACACATATTTGAATAATTCTTTCAGGGAAGATATGAATGTTACTCCCTATTTAAGACAGCAGAGGAGATGAGGTGGCTGTCAGGAATGAAGAACTGCAGAAAGGATGTATACTGGTAAAATGGCAATTACACCAATGACCTCTGGGGTGTTTGAAGCTAAAGAATTGAAACACAATAACATGTTTTTTGCAAACTGTGTACTATTCCATTCAAGCTGAATTCGTTTCAGGTTGTCTACCTTTTTGTTTTTTGCTCTGGCATAGAGCTGAAAGATTTCTTAAGCTAAAATATTTTTAAAAAATTAGTTTATCCAGGTATCTTTTGTCTAGGAATTCTTTTCACAAGACTAAAATTTTTAATGATCAATAAAGATAGGGCACAGAAAAACCAAAAGTGATTGTGAAAAGTTAGAGTGTAAATATGGAATGATTGCCTCAGAAAAATATTCTTAATTTTTCTCATTCTGCTGTTCAGGGCCTGTGGGATTCATCCATTAAATTGTGGCATTTGCCCGCATTTCCACATTGCAGTTAAAGAGCACTCCAGGCCTGAGCATATTACTGTTGCTGGAATAATCAAACCTAATAATTGTGTATTGCTGTCTCAGTAGTGCTTCCAGTCAGTGCATGTCCTAAGTGATGTGGCAGTTTTTGGTGGAGTTACCTTGCAGTGCCTCATGTGAACAATGGAACCTCACTTTCATTTGCTGTATTCAGTGCAAAACTAAAGGGCCACAAGTTTGGTAGATGAATCAGCACTCTGTAGTGGAGGTGTGATTTTAGTGGCACATCATCACCTGGTGAGAATTTCTTAAACATAACAGGCCATTCTGAATACTCAATGTTAGTGATGGGTGGCAGAATATTACAGATTTCCAGAGGAACTGTTGTTTTTCTGGCTTCTTATTTTATGTGCATCAGCTTATGGGTATTTCCTGTTGAAAAACCTTAAACCAAAGTAATTTTCACTACTTCTTAATTAAGAAAAGAGTTCTTTTCCATACCATATAGAAGATGATTCATCAATTAGAACTGTGTGGAGGAGATAGTATTCATAGCCCACTAGGAGGAAAAAAGGAAAAATAAAAGATTTTCTGGGCTATTTGGGTGCACAACTTTATAGCCATTAAATATGGATATTTTATATCCAGTAAAAGCCTGAGAGTGGAGCTCAAATGAGACATAGCTGTGAGCAGTAAGTATGAAACTGCTGTGTGTCAAAGAAATGTTTTGACTGCAGTGAGCTACTTTATTACCGTGTTAGAGTGCAGTTTTGTTCATTAGGGCATCTGACAGTGCCTGGGGTCCAGGTTGGATATCACAGGACTAAATCCTGGAGGGAATTGAGTTGAGGGGGTTGAGTGGAAGCCTGGAACAGTGTGTAAGAGCCTATTGCTGACAGGCACTCACTCTTGCTCCTGAGTTAAAGTGGCATCTGTGTGCTCTGGGTGCTGCAGTTGGAGGTTCTTGCTCTGGGAGTTTGTTTCTGTGTCCCACTGGTCTGTGTCTGGCAGGGATTAATGCCAGGCCAGGTGCATCCCTGGGAACCCACAGAGAGCTCAGCTCCACACGGAGGGGTTTTCTCCTTCCGCGTGTGAGGTGGGGCCTTGGTGCTGCTGCTGGGTCCTGCTGACTCCTGGGGAGAGGGGGAACTGGGATTGTGCCTTTCATTCCCATTCAGCAGAAATTCATGAGGATAAAATTCATGAGGATAAAACCATCAGACTTCTGGAATTTCCATGTTGCATTTGTTCTTATTTACATTTCTAAAATTCTTAGAGCATCTTACGTTTTCTCATGTTGTCTCTTTTTGGGAGAGGCCTTTTTTCCCCAGAATTGCGGGGTTTATGCTCCCAAGCATCTCAGTAAAGAAAAGATTATTTTGCTTTGATATGAACAAAACCCAGGAAAGGAATCTTGTCTGATTATAATGCTGTTAATTGAGAGCTGTATTGTCAAATAGTCTTTTCTATGTGATTAAGTCAGAGAGGCTCATCTGAACCATTGTGGGAGATGCAGATGGTGTTCTTTAAACTGCTCTTAATACACTTGACCTCAATAGTAAATAGTAATGGGAAAGCTAATAAAGTAAAGAGGTACTTCAAAAAACTCTTTTTCTAGTTAAATGCTTTTGATGAGATAAAAAACTCGTGGAATGTGCAGAATGTATGATGGAATTTTGATTTGCTGTAGCTGACTAAGAAGCAGTCCTGGAGGAAGCATCCTTTGGAGCACTGCTGTTTCCTCTCCACAAGAAGGCACTGCCTCCCCATGTTAAAAGCAACTGCATTTCATTTTCATTTGTTTGTATTTCCTTGCACCCTGGCATATATTGAATTGGTGATTGGAAATCTTATAGTCTATATTTTATATTTAGTTTGGGTTTTTTAGGCTTTTCTCTGGAATGGAGCTCTTTTCCACAAGAATCACAGAGTTTTATATTTCAGTTAAGCATTGTAGATTGTGCAGCTTTAAACAGAAAAGTTTTCTGATTTGTTCTTCCTTCCACGCACCAACATACCATTGCAGGAATGGCTCTTGTTTTGAAAAGATACCATGACTTCTTTTTGCAAGGTTTGTATAAGAAACTTGCCTGAGGTTTTACCACTTCCTAAAGCTCAGGAGGCGTGCAGTGCACTCCAGTTCCTTCTCAGAACACAGAGGGTGTTCTGAGCAGCCTCTCTGTGTGGCTGGGCTGGAGATTGGTGGCTTTTCTGAGTTCTTCTCACTGTCCCTACAGTCACTTTGCTGTTCCTACTATTTCTAAAATAAAGGAGCATTTTTGGGAGCAGATCATGGAGTTTGCTTGGCTCTTTCCATGAGGGTTCCTCATGGCTGAGTGAGGAGGAGGAGAGCCCTGCCTGGAGCAGTCACATCAAGGACACAGATTTAGTTGGTCTGTGACTTTTGTCTTGAATAAAAGACATTAAAGTGTAGATTGTAGCCCAGATTTGATAAAACATGTGTGGGCTCAAGTGCATTTCCAAAATGAACTTAATACTATTCCTTAAGTGCTTCTGTATTGGATAGGAGTCAGGACTATTGGAACACTCTTGCCATAAAATAAAGGTACTGAAAACATAAAAAGCATTTAGTTTCCTCTGGACCTCACTGTAGTTTTCCAGAATACAACTCAGTCTCTTCAGGTAGCCTGAAGATGCCCTTGAGTCTGTATTTTTGCAAGTAGATTTTATATTTCTAACACTGGATGCCTGCAACAGAAATGTAGGGTAATAAGAACTAAAGTAATGTAAGAAAAAGTGGCTGTTTCAGGTTGGTGCTTCCTGTGTACATTTTCACCATGCTTTCTTCCACAGTAGGTGCAAATTGCAGGGTATAGGCTGTGTTGCTAAACCACATTTATATTTTCTGTTGTCAACTTCCCTATAATGAAATGTTCAGGGATATTTTTTAGCTCTTGCAGATAATTGTGATTCTTTATAATAGCTCCAGATCCCACTTGATTTGGCTTCCTGTAAGTTTTGATGGAGGAGTTATGGTGTTGGAAGGGGCAGCAAGGCTTAATTTGCATTCTGTCCTCATGTAGTATAAAAATAAATTAAAAAAACCCTTGAGATTTCTAGTTAGTTGTAGATTAATTACGGTTTAGAAAGAACTAGTTCCTTTGTTGTAGCTTAAGAATCTCTCTCTTTTAATAGTTATAAAGGAGTTTCAGGAGTATGTAGAACCTGAAGAAGGCTACCAAGGATCACCACAGAGGAGAGGCCCCTCGTCTGGCCAGGAGGATGAACACGTTTCCCTGCCCCTCGGAGACAACGTGCTGACTCACAACCTGGGCATTCCTGTGCTCGTGGTGTGCACAAAAGTGAGGCTCTGCTTCTCTTTGCTGCTATGCAAGGGTTTCATTACTTCTCTCTTAAAGGCATGCTTTCTACAGACATGCAAAATGAATTCTGGATTAACAGTGGAGGGATTTGTTTTACAAGTGAGCTGCTGCCATCAGCATCAATTTTTACTTTTATAGAATAGTAATAACTTTATCAATTATATGTTAATTACTTTAGGGTTTGGTTTATTGGTGTTATTTTAGAACCAGAGACTCAAAATAAATGTGATGGGAGCATGTAAGATTAAGGAGGGTGTTTTAATATGTGCTGTGATTAAATGCCTGGGTTTTTCTGGTTTATTTTCCTTCCTCTCCCAGTGTGATGCAGTGAGTGTCCTGGAGAAGGAGCACGACTACAGGGAAGAGCACTTCGACTTCATTCAGTCACACATCCGCAGATTCTGCTTACAGTGTATCCTTTTCTGTGCTGAGGAGATTGCCTCTAATCTGGAAGCAAGAAGAGATGTTTTCATGTTGAATTGCACATAACAATAATGCAAGAAATTGCTCTGCAAGATTACTTGGTATGTAGTTATTGCTTAGGGTATGTGCTGTACTAACCTTCGGTAGGTATGTGTAGTGTTTGTTTTTTTGGAAATGTTGACAGATGTATAAAATATTTTATAATTTTGAAATTGTGCATGGGATTTGGACCTTTTGTTCCTTTACAAAGGATTAGTCTTATATTTTGTGTTCTTTCTTGGTTTTCCTCAGAATTTGCAATTTCCATGTAAGCCTGAGATCTCATTTATAGTAAGTTTTTGACTTTTTCTGAGTGAAGTAGGATGAAATTTTCATGTAAGCCTGGGAGGATGGATAACTTTTGTGTATGTCAAAGAAAAGAACCTTGCCTTGTTATATCCCTTCCACCCCTGCATACTAAGTTTCTCTAATTTTGCCTGGAACTACTGCTTAAAGCTAAGTCTAGTAGCTTTAAATCTATTAACTCCTGTTTTGAATTTCTTACTATAATTTAGAAACTGTATCTTACCTAATTTTCCTCAACTAGAAACCCAGATGGGGCTGCCTTGATTTATACATCAGTTAAGGAGGAGAAGAACCTTGACCTGTTGTATAAGTACATTGTACATAAAACCTACGGTTTCCAGTTTACCACGCCTGCCTTAGTGGTAGAGAAGGATGCAGTTTTTATGTGAGTCCCTGGGACAAGCAGCACAGTGTCAGAGGGGTTTTTATTAAGCACTGCATGTAACAGGGATATAGAAATAAATGGAATGGTTTGTTGTTCAAAAGCTTAGTTTGTAAGTTTTGTGGAATCCCAAATTTAAACACCAACTTAATGCATATTACTTTGACTCAGACTGTACCTTTCCAGTTTTTGTATGCTTGGAATTTAGCTGAGAAATAGGGCTGATCTGTAAAAAAATTGCCTTATTTAAGTAGAGGGCAGTAAATAAGGGTCTCTGTAGAAGCTGCAGAAAAGGCAAAGCTTTATTCTTTTTTACAGACCTGCTGGTTGGGACAATGAGAAGAAAATTGCCATTTTACATGAAAACTTCACAACAGTAAAACCAGAAGATGCATATGAAGACTTCATTGTAAAACCTCCTGTAAGAAAGGTAAAAAGGGCTTATTTCTTTCTGTACCCCAACAGAAAATGGAGAATTCTCTTGTGGGGCATTTCCATTTATACTCATATGGCTTTGAGGTTCGCCATGCAAAGTTAAAGCAAGGTCATCTCAGGTCTTTGGAGAGATGCTGATGAGATCAATATCCAAACTGAGAAAAAGGAATGTGGGTATTTACCAAGTGCTCATCTCTATAGGACAGTGCTCACAGGCTGGCAACACTGTTCGTCTGCTCCAATATTTTTTATTTTACATTATTTTTTAATGGCAACTTCTTAATGTTACTATTATTTTAAATGTGAAAGAACAGTTTCAAAAAAAAAGTAAACAATAGTCTTAAAGATTTGCCTCTCCTTTTGATCACCAAAGCATAAAACCAGCTATAGTAATTCCAGCTTTTGCTGTTAACAACAAAATGTTTTGTTCAACAGTTAGTCCATGATAAAGAGCTGGCAGCAGAAGATGAGCAAGTATTTCTTATGAAGCAGCAGGTAAGAATGGAAGAATGAAAATAAGTCCTTACTATTAGTAAGATTTCACTTTAATTTCTCCCTTATTACTGCCTTTAGTTTTTCATTTCTCATTTAAATCACCAGGTAGCTGTTTCTCAGCTTTGCAAATTCAGATGTAATTGTGAAGTAGAACTTTATTCTAGCAAGTGCAACCAGGAAATATGGTCACTTATCTTGGCAAGTTCAAGGGAAGATATGCTGAGAATAGAAAGAATTTACATGTCAAAGGAGAAGAGGAGGAAGAGACTTTGTATTTCACCACAAAGTTGTACTGATCTGTGAAATATAAATACTCTTAAAACCTAACATCTGAACATTGCAGTTTCCTTACAGCCAGAGGCTTGGTAGACTTTAATGTGTCAAATTCGGCCATGCTGTAACTTGTTATTTTCTTTATTGCTCTATACTTTAAAAAATACAACAATTCTTCCCTATCCAGGTGATTATAAATGTCCTGAAGGTTACAGACTGGGGTGTCTGTGGTTCTGGCTTTGAGTTCTGGACTGGCTGTGTGAGACAAAGGCCCAAAGCTTATTTACTCCTTGCAGTCAGTCCTCTAGAGGCAGAGTTGGGAAGAATGGAAATATCAAAGAGGAATCCTGTAAATATCAGGAAAAAGATCAAATAAAGTTGTGGTTACTCAGCTTCACTGTATTTTATTCCTCTGTATTCTTTGAAATATATTTAATATGCTTAATATGTTGTTTTTGCAGTCATTCCTTGCCAAACAGCCAGCAACGCCTACAAGAGCATCAGTAAGTAGATCCAAGGAAAAGAGTAGGAGGTGTTTTGTTTCCTTCAAGGGAAAAGGGAATGATTCTAACCTGCAGTGGTCCCTTTTTTTTTTTATATTTAAATGTACCCTACATAATGTCCCCAAACTGCAGAAAGGAAATAAATAATGAGGCAATATTTTTAAATGCTGCTTATAAATTCACTGTGGAAACATTGGATTATTGAACTGAAAATTTCCTGCAGTGATTCAGCCTTTCCTGTAGTAGAGGCACATCCCCAATATAACTGATGTTTTGGGTGCTTGTTTGTTTTTCTCCAGTGTGCATCACTACAGTGCCAATAAAAAGGCTGAAAAAGTATGTGATGTTAAACTTGCTTAATGTAATTAATCCTTTGAAGTTCTTCTCTGATTTGTATGATTTGGACTTTTTAAGGAATCTCCTGCGAGAGGCCCTGCAGGATCCCCAAGAACTCAAGGCAGAGCTGGTCCCACCAATGTACCCAGTGCCTCACCAATCACATCAGTTAAGAAACCAGATCCAAATATTAAAAGTATGAATGAGCATTTTACTCTTCTATCATATGTTATTTTCCTTAAAGTGAATCCTCTTCTATAGAAAGATTTGGGGGATTTATTCACTAATTGTATAGTTAGTTTAATAACAGAAATGCATTTACAACATAACTTTGGATTGGCATTTTTCTTTTCTGGTCATTTATACGACTTGGAATAGAGTTCTGTTACTGCCAAGCAGTCAGACAGAGGTCAAATGCATTCTAATTTCCTTAAATTGCCTCAATACATTTATTATGCATCAGTTGGGTTATTAGGGTGGAGACTGCTCTGAACTACAGTTTCATACTTCATATCACTTATTCTGGAATCCACAGCGAGCCCTGTTCCACTAAATCCTTTCTGGAATGTCATTTGCTGTAGCAGTCACTTGGAAATGAGATCTTTCCCAGAGATGCAGCTCCATGGTACTTAGGGGTTTCTTTCCCCTCTGCATTAAGAAGGTCTGCAGGGCCAGTGTTGTTTCTTGTTGTGTGTGCTGTAGGGCCTTGCCTCACTTCCAGGGGGAAAAATACCCTTCTGGATCCTGTCTTATTGCTGAATTGCCAAGTTTTGGTTTGTTAAAAGCAGTGTGGCATGAAAGGCTGCACTAGAACATCTGTGCAGGTTGTTAATGGGCTTATCAGTCTTTGAATTTCGTATCCATACTTAATAATTTTGCTCTTGGTTTTTGCATTTATTAAAAGCTTTAAAATGCACAAATACTTTGATTAAAATTTCATTACACCCCCCCAACAATCAGGAATGTGCATTCAGCCATCTCTGCCTATGCCAAGGTACGCAAAGGACTGGGGTCTCCAAACTGAGGACAGACTTTCTCAGAGCTGAGCTGAGGTTTATTTCCTTGGTTAGGAAGAGATTTTAATGTATGTGAAAATATGTTATCATTTACCAGCTCTAAGTGTTCTGTGTGATCTGTATTTGTTTTTTTCTTTAGATAATGCTGCAAGTGAAGGTGTCTTGGCTAGTTTCTTTAACAGTCTCTTGAGCAAAAAGACTGGCTCTCCTGGAAGTCCTGGTGCTGGAGGAGTGCAAAGTACAGCCAAGAAATCAGGTATTGGACATGTTATTGCAGAGTGTTTTTAATAGTTTATTTGGCTTCTTGGTCCATGGGTATGTCTCTTACATTGGTCAGGAAAGTGACAGACCATGACAGATGACTGTACCAAAATGTCTTTAAAAGAGTAAACTACTGCAACTTCACAACAGCAGGGCTTCTGTTAAATCTGATATAACTTAATTCTTTGAGTGAGGTTGTACTGCTGGGATTTCAGTGACATTTGAGTCTTGATCCTATGCTGAAAGTGCTGATTTCTTTTTCAGCTTCAGAATTCCTTCCCTTCTTTTCTTTATGCTTCACTGTTGCAAAAGAGATGAAGTTTTTTGGGTTTGGACTGGAGTTAGCAGTGAAACTATTGAAACTTCCCCAGAGTTCAAGCTGAAATGAATTACTCCTTGTGACAGCTTGTTCACTCATTAATTATTTATTATTTTATTGCAATCCAGCACAGCTGATAACACTGACAAATGGGTGCCTTTTCTGTCTGTGCTGTGACTGCAATGTGGGAGATCCTTCTGGTGAATAATGCAGCAGTTCAGTGAAAATGAAAGAAACCTGTCAGAGTGGTTGGTACCTACCCAGACCATGGTGGTGCAAAATGCATTTGTCCACCTGACAGACAGAATTTATGGCTTTGATTCTTTGACTATTTCTGTTCAATACTGTCATTCCCATCACACTGAATGTTCAGGAGCTTTCCTTCCAGAATTCTTGCACTATTAAATTATTGATAGATACACTGATCCCAAGCTTGTTCAATCTCGTGGGTTTTAATGGTGATGCCAAACCCACAGTTCCTCATGCTGAGAGAGGAAGGTAAGGGCCAGACATTCCAAACTGGAAATGAGAAATATCTGCTGCCAGCCACACTGATGGTTCTGCAGTCAGAGAGCCAAGACAGTAGCAGTCTGGGTATTTTTAAATTTCTATTTAATGGGAAGATTTATATATGACATTTCATGTTCTGAAAGTTCAAAAATGCATAGGATTTGACTTAAAGCAAGTCAGGTGTAATTTTTTTGTGTGTTTTGTTTCAGTGTGATGAATTACGTAATTTTGTCTTTATTAAATTTATTATTTATTAAAAGGGGTTTGTATTATATATGATTTCCATAATAATATTGTTTCCATGTTATAAGAACATTGAACTAATTCTTTCATAATCCAGAATGCCTTCTTCAGTTAAACACTGAAAGGTGTCCCTGCTTCATCAAATGCAGCCTCATGTTTTACTTACCACAAGGACAAAATAACATTTTATGGAAATAGAACTAGAAATATTTTTAGGTGTTATTTCATCCTTGCTTTTTATCTGAAGCAAAGTCAGTTAGGGAGTACCTGGCTAGTGATTAAAAAGCAAACAATTCAGAAATAAAAGCTGTAATGTCACCTCTCCAGGAAGCCTATTCCAGTACTTAATTTCTCAGTTATTCTGTTCCCTTGCCCAGTGTTTCTGAATCCCAGTACTCTTGGTCTTTGGGTGGTGATGGAGCTCAGTGTAGCCCTTTGTGTTTGCAGCAGTGTTTGGCTTTGAAAGCAGTTCCCCTTTGCCTGTGACTTGTGTGTGGCCTGCAGGAACAGATTTGTGTGCAGGCCATGTTGTTTGGCTGTGACAGTTGTGTCCCCAGGCACTCTGCTCACCCTGTTTGCTTTGTGCTCAGAAACAGCTGGGGGTGGCAGACAAGGCTCTGCCTGCCCTGAGCAGGGGTGAGCTGATCTGTGCTACAGATGTGTTCTGTTCACATCTCTCAGGGGAACACAGGGTTGTTTTCATCTTTGTGATGCTGAGCAGGATTTTTTGTAACAATTCACCCAGTTTAATACATTTTCTGCCTCCTGGCATGAGGTTTCTAGTCTGTATCAAATTCCCTCAGTCTCTCAAAAGCTTGTGTGTTTGCTTGATCGTTTTTTCCATTCTATCATCATGCCCCACTTTGGTAATTTATGTAAATAACTTTTTCCCTCCGATCCTATCTTTCCAAAATCCTTTGTTGTCTCCTCAGGCTCACTTACTTACCTATCTGCTCTCTTCAACAGCTGGACAGAGTAGATTGCTGAATAAAAGTACTGACCAGTGCTATGGATAACTCATGGGTAATTTTATGAATTAAAATCCATTAATTTTCTCTGCAATATCAAGGCTTTTTTTTTTTTTTAAGTTTATTTCTGTGAAGGTGATGTGAGATGTAATATTGACCCCTTCTCCCTTCTCCTCAGGACCTGTTATCCTGTCATAGAAATGTGGGTGGCTTGGCAGAACTTGTTGGGACAGACCCTGTTGGTTGTTGTGCTGGTAGGCTGTTCTAAGCACCTCAAACATAACTGCAATTTCTGGAAAAACTGCTAAACTAGTCTGTAATGGGCTGCATTCTTTGCTCTTTCAGTCTTCTAGAGCACTTTGTATTCCAGGATTTTTCAAAGATAGCAAGCTTTTTTTTCTTTTTCTTTTTTTTTTTTTTCCCTTGTGTCAGCATTAACTTGTAATTGGAATAAATAATTTCTCTCCTGAAACATACAGAGACAGCAATCATACATCCTCCCTTAACTTCCTTGATTTTGATAGACTAAATTAGACAAGTTCTCTTCTAGTCTCCTGCTAGAGGCTGAGCTCTGTTTTCCCCACTAGTTTCTTCATTAGTTCCCATCCTTGGCTTATTGTCTGGAACATGAATGATCAGAATATTGTAGTCATCTCTGCAGATCTACCTCATTGTAGTGCCTGCTGCAGCAGTTCTTTCTTGGGTGGAAGTGCTTCTCCTGAATGATCTCAAGGTTGGCTTTTCTTGGCTACATCGAGTTGGCAGGTCCCAAGGTGCCTGTTCTTGTCATCTGCTGTGCTCACACCTTACATGAGCCAGTGTAAGATTAAACTGTGTTGAGAAGGTAAGGGCTCCTCATGCTGCTCTCTGAAAAGCTCTTGTTGAGTTTGTGAGGTACCTGGTGCTGGTGAGAACAGAAGAGATGAGCTGTTCCTTTGTGGAAGAGTTGAGCAGAACATCTTGGAGAAAGCATTATTTCCAGCAGCACCTTCTGTGCAAGTAAATGTGCTAAAATTATCTTTGTAGGCATTTCAAGTGTCTAAACTGTTTAAAGAGCCTGACGTTTTCAGAAGGTTGATGACAAAAATATTTAGCTTTAAAGAGACCATCTGTTTCTCTCATTGCTAGGAATAGCCTGAGGTTGAATTGTTGAAATTCTGTCCCAGGATGAGAGTGACATCGTGGTTCTCAACAATTCTGGTCAGCCTCATTGATGGATTGATTTCTACTGTGACAATTCTTACCTGAGAGAAATCTCACTTCTGGGCAGTGTCCATTTTTCCTGCTGTGCAGTGCTTCTTGTTTGCCTTTGTTTCTGAACTCTCTTTGATGTCTAGACTGTGACATTTCAAAAAACCTTAATTGGTTATTTCTGTGGTGGATTATTTTTCTACATCTTAACTTCTGTAGTCACACAGTTATTTCATTCATATTCACAACAAGATTCTTGCAAATTCTAAAGCTGCCTTCCCTCTCTATTCCTGTACAGAGAATAAAGAGCTCAGGTTCCCTGCTCTCACTCTGATCTAGAAAGGGGAATTAATTGTACAGAACTGGGGGCATGTAATTGTCCAGAACACATCTCACTGAATGGGGCCATCAGTCCTTGACAAATTTGTAGGGAAAATGAAAGCAAGTGTCACTCTCATTCACAGTTAAGGGGAAACTCTTATTTTCTTAAAAACAGTTTGTTGTTCTCCTTTGGAAGGTGTTCCCCATGGTGATAAAGGGGAGTGTGTTCCCCTGCACTGGGAGTGTTTTTCCTGTCCACATGAGGTATTTGCAGGACACTGCTTGGTGTTATTTTGGAACCCTAAGGAGTCAGTTCATCCAGCATAAAAAAAAAAGTTATAGTTTTTATTTAGATCTGCTCTTGTTTAAGCAAGGATTTTGTGTGGCCTTTATAGGGTTTAGGGTTTTAGGGTTTAGGCTTTTTTAACTCCCAGGTGCCATAAGTCTACATGTGAAGTGTTTTGTATTTTAAGTTCTGTTACAGTACATTAATTATTGTACTAATTTCTAAATTTTGCTTAAATGCTCCTACTTTGAGTAAATGCTGTGTAGAATGCTGTGGCTTATGACTAGTGCTTAGTTCTAAAATCTTCCTAGTGATTAAAGGTAACCTTTTAACTTGGTTATGTCTTTGTACTTTGGAAAAAAACCACTTGAATCTTTAACAGTCAAATCTTGCCTTCTTAATGTTTTCAGCATGTACCCTGGAAAAAATCCACCTAATATTTCACACACATTTGAGCTGGAAAACAGATGCTTGTTAAATTCTTTGGCTATGTAAGGAAGCTGTACATGGTTATATAATCTACTTTTTGTCTAAAAATATAGCTTTTTAATCTTAAATGCTTGTATGCTCCATGCATTAGGATACATTGTTCCAATTTTGGTGATGAATTTGTCTGTGGGTTTATAATTTTCAGAAACACTGAAGTAAGCTAATGTTTCAGTTAGGGAATTGTTAAAAAGTTTTGAGTCTAATACAGAAACGTAAGATATGCCTTTCCATGAAATACTTCAGTGTGTCTGGTTCCAATTGAAGAAGTCCTTTGAAATGACTACTTGGAGATATTATATGAATATGCAATTCCTGTCCCTGTTTTAAGGGAAGCATTGGCTGCAGACATGAGAGTTCTTCCTGTTAGTTGTTTCATGTTTAAATCCAGTGAGTACAAGTGTGAGTACAAAGTACAAATAAATGGGCTTTTTTTAGCAGGTGTCCTACATACCTTGTGCTTAAAAGTTTGGTTTAAATAAAGTCCTTGCTATCAATGCTAATAATAGAATTGTATATGCTTGACTTTTTACAGAAAATTCCAAATGTGGTTATTTTAAAATCTTAGTTGCTATAAACATGTCGCTGGTGGTGTTGTGCTTTTTGCTGCTGTGTAGTTCAGCATTTCATCTCTTGAAAGTGAAACAAACCTGAGTATCAGTTTTTACACAAAAAATACCCTGCATTGTGCCAGGCTCTGTGTCCTTGGGGAGGTGACAAAACAATGAGAAATCAAGAATATGTTGTCATCTAAAGGTGATTTATTGAATGCTTGTGCTTCTTGGTTGAAACATTTCATTGAAACTCGATTGCTTTGTGTCCTTTTTCTCTCCAGGACAAAAGACAGTTTTGGCAAATGCTCAGGAGGAGCTGGACAGGATCACACGCAAGCCTGACCCCATGGTAACAACAAACTCTCCTCCAACAGAGAATGAGGCTTGATAGGGCAGAACAATGCAGATGTAAATGACCAAATAACTATGTATAGTGATCTGATAAGACCAGGAATTTTCTGCTATGGCAGATGCTATCAGTTTTCTCGGGGCAGGGGAAATGAGCTTACTACATCATTGCCTTGTCCCAGTAAAAAGTGCACATTCAGGAAGTTTGCATATAAAATCCCTCTGTATAAGATAACCATTTAGAGTTTATATAGGGCAATTCTTTTGGTTTGGAGGTAAAGCAGGTGCAGCTGCATTTCCTGTTGTGAAGAACACAGAGAAGCAAAACGGAGAATTCTCTTAAAAGTACTACTGACTGCACACGAGGCAAGAAAGAGAACTGAAACCCTCTTTCAGAGTTACTGGAATTGGCTACTTGTATGTTTGCAATGCATTATATTCTTGGAGTGGTGGTGGTGGTGGAACAGCATTAACTGGGGGAAAGAAGCCAAGGTGGGGAATGGAGCCCTAAAAGGGGAAATGGATTTGGGACAGCGAGAAACCAGAATGTTGGATTGACTGGAGAGGAGCAATGTTGTCAAATCCTGTGTTTCACAGGGGATAAATAGTCACTGTTTTTAAAAGACTACTTGACATTGGAGAATTCCAGGCCAAACACTAAGAACCATGGGAATTTATTCTTGTTATAAATCTTGTTTTAGTTTTTAAAGAAGTCTTAAAGAGTGTGGATGCCCTTTTTGGTGTAGCTGACAAAGGGAGAAACTAAACTTGTTTAGCTCCAAGTGCCTGGCACAGTATGTGATGTGTCTTTAGAAGGTGCTTGAACTTATTGTGCACTGTAGTACAAACAGTCACTGTTTGGTTTTATTTGAAAAACAGTAGTTTGGCAATTTGTATTTAATTTTAAATCCTGTTTTCTGATAGCTTCTGCCTTTTTTATGCCAAGAGGCTGGCCTATGAAGAATGGTGGGTGACGGATCATTTTCCCATAATGAAATGTGCTACAGAACACTCTCAGTATTTTTCTTCCTTACTTTTTTTGTAACTAAATATTAGCTGCCAAGCTAAAATGGATTCCTGCCTTACACCTATGGAGGTTTTTAAAAAAAACTTTCAAGGCCCTAGTTCCAACTACATCTGCTGCAGGTGCAGCCAACTCCAATTCTGAAGGTAACCTAAAAAGTATGAATGTGTACCCGATGGATATCCTGAAGAAGTTGTTTTGTGTTTTCCTTCATGTAGCATTTCATTTGGAAAGATGGGTTGTGGTTGTCCCTGTTGCTCTAAGGGAGCCCTGTCCATGGTCACATAAACCCTCATTCTGTACAAACAAACACAACTGCAGTGGTTACTGAAATGGCACTTTGATTTTATACACGATATGCTTGTTTTACATGGACACACTACCAGAAATTAAAAAAAACCAAGCATATTCTGTGCTCTTAATGCTGAAGGGAAAAACCACAATTTGAATTATACAGAGTTTACTTTTTATTGATATGAATTTGTTGTACTAAATCTGATGTCTGGATATAACTTCCCTAATATATATTGTAACTTAAATATACAGAATTAGACTGACCACTAACACAGTGCTGGGTGTTAACCTCAACTCCTATGTTACAGCAAGAGGCTGTTCATGTGAGTCTCTCTAGACATCTAGAAAGCTAAGAGTATTTACTTGCCTCTTTGACAAACATTAACATGAGTATGTTACTTGTGCCAGTTTTTTTGTTGAAAATACTCAATTTTTTTTATTTTTTTTTTTTTACTTTTTTAAGAAATGGTATGACCTGAAGTTATACAGTTGTCTAGATAACAGTTAGACTGTGGCTGGCTGATGGTGATGTGGATGCACTTCCTGGTGTAATGGGTGCCAGTTGCAAGTTACCACACCAGAAGTAATTACACACTGTCCTCTTGACACTGAGAAGTGAGATTGGAGACTAAACCATCAAAAATTGGACAAGAAAATTGAAGCGTGTGATTGTAATGGCGTAGTTTGAAAACCTCAGTCTGAAACTGCCTTCTTTTGTCATCTAACCTGATAAGCACTTTTCTAGCAATATGGCTAAAACTTACAATTGAAGTATTTTCCAGATGTATAAAAATGTTGAGTATACTAAAACTGATCAAAACTGTTACTGTGTGATAACTTACCAGCTTTGCAGAAAGACAAACCAGGGACAGATTTCCGGTTTCTAATTGCAAGTGAATGCTCCTAGTTTACTGAAGAGAGGTGTAAGTAATGTAGCATCCTGTGGGTGCCGAAGTCTGCTGGCTTTGGTGAGCTGCACAGTTGTTATTCTGGTGTCTTCAAGCATTGGAACCAAAGGCCAAATGCAAACAGCCTTTACATTTTCAAGTGAAACTTCATTTTATTTGCAGATACACTTGTATGGTAGACTGTTTAAACTATTATATGCCTATATTTATATGCATTATAGTGACTGCATCTACTGTTCATGTTTAAACTAAGAAAACAAAAGATGAAAGCATTCAACTTGAAGCAAATAGAAAACTTTAAAGATTGGCCCTCCATAAAAATGCTGTGGTTATGCTGCTTGATTTTAAGTTTGCACTTTTTTTATTGGCATTGAAAAAAAAGAAACAAAAACTGTTTAAACTGAACAGAATTTTGTATTTTATTTAATTTAACTACATTGAAAGTGACTGCTCTGTACATCGTGAACTTAACAATATACATGCTGTAAATGAAAGTTCACTGTCCTGTATACTAAGTTTATTGGTTTTTCTTCCAACTTACAATTAGGGCTGCAAATGTATGAAACAAACCTTAGTCCAGTTGTATGGCTTTAACCAGGTGCAGTATGCAGTCATGTGGAACCTTGCTTTCTAGTGCTGGCAAAACGAGGACGTCTTTAATTACTGGCTTCAATAAACATGAATCCAGACTGCTTTCTGCTGTGCTTTTGTCTGGGAGATGCCCTCCTGGAGCTGTTTGTGTGGGAGCAGGGTGTGGGCGAGCCCTGTGAGCAGGAGGAGCAGGTTGGCTGTGAGTTGTGTCCCTGGGTTAGTGACAGCTAACCCAGCCTCTGCCAGTGCCACTCCTCTGGAGCTGGGAGCTGTGTCCTGTGCCAGTGGAGCAGAGCTGTGCTTGTGGCAGCTCACAGCACAACTGCTTTGGTACAAAATAATGTATTTCATGGGGCTGGGGAGACAGCTGTGTGCTTCAGCAGCTTCAGATGTATTTTGTGGAATACCGTTCCCAAGCACAGCACTGGTCCTGAATTAGCAGGATTCAAATCCAGGCTATGGGAAGTTTAAGGAATGAATTGCTGGACTGTTGAAAATTCCTCTTCTCTGCCAATAGCCAAGTGTTCTCCCTTGGGTGGGTGTAAGAAGAGCTTCCCAGTAAGCACAGAAGGAGTGGGCATTTAATTAGGATTCTGCTGCTCATTTTCATTGTTTCATTGTTTCATTTCAAATCAACTGGATGCCTCTGTTCCCCTGCAGAGACTGAAGCTCTAGGTATGAATGTTTGTAGAATCACCCTGCCCCTGAAATAGAAATCAGATAAGCTTTGGCTTTCTGAAATATAATTTCTCCAGAAGGTAATCCTTAGGAGCCCATGAAACAATTATAATTTTAGAATTGCCATAACGTTTTCATTAGCTCATTTATGTGAAAAATAAATTTTAGCCCTTTAAGATGGGCTTTAGAAAATACTTTTTGAGTATCTGAAGAGAATTCTATTCTATTATATTAGTTTGGGAGAAAACCAAGTGAAGACTTCAGGTGAAGTTGGAAGTAACTTCCTAAAATGGTGACAGTGGTTGGAAGTGGAAGAACTTCTAATAACTCTTACATTTACTTTGCTGCTCTTCAAATGTAAGGTTTTTTTGTTTTTTTTTTTTTCTCAAAACAAACTGTTCCCAAGTTATGAAAAAGAAATTGGGATAATAAGGCTTTGGTGCAGAAAAATCTTTCTGAAGGCTGCTCTAAGCTTTCTAAGCTGCTCTTACAAGAGGAGTCTTTAACTGCCTGTGCTCTTCCAAATGATGGCATTAACTCCTCTGGCTTTTCAGGTGTGGCAGGGTTTTGTTAGAGAATGAACTGCTCAGATAACAGCCTTAGCTTGAACAAAGAAGTGAATTTCTGAGTCACTGCAGTTCAAATACCTGCATAGGAGAGTCTGGGGATTAGAGGTTGTTATCAATGACCTGAAGGAGACTCTGCTTGTCTGGGTCTGTGTTTAGAGCTGAATGGAGTGCTTGGTACCAAACCCAAACTTGCCTGTTATTTTCATTTTAAAATAAATATATTATTTATTTAAAATAAATTTTCATTTAAAAATGAATATTATATTTATAGGATAGACAGTTTAATTCCAAAGGCACTCTTTTGCTGGAATTCAGTTCCCCTTCAAGGAATTGACATAAAAATTCCAGCCTGACATGCTACAGCCTTTGTAATAATGAACTTCTCCTTCAATCACCCACTCAGACTGTGTGGAGAAGACAACAAGTGCAAATAATCCCAAAAGCCTTGGGACACTGGCGTCACCTCTGAGATTCCTGCACTCCCTGAGAGTGCTTTATCAGCAGCTCTCCACGGAATGGGCACTGCAGGTGAGCTCAAGCAGGATTTCTGCTCCCTGGGAGAAGTGAAAGGAAGTGATCTCTGTTTCCACATGTACCTCAGTGAAATTCAAATGTATAGGAAAAAACTCAAGGAATTTTCTCAAATTAAGTTTTTGATAAATGGTAGTATTAATATGCTGTTACAATGCTTCCAAATCATGTATGTTTCCAAAAACCTGAAGGATAGAGCACCTAATTCTCCTTCAGCTGTATTAAAAGAATAAAAAGACTTGCAGTATCAGTGGCACAGAGGTTGCAGTAGCAGCAGCACAGAGGTTGCAGTAGCAGCAGCACAGAGGTTGCAGTATCAGCAGCAGAGGTTGCAGTAGCAGCAGCAGAGGTTGCAGTAGCAGCAGCAGAGGTTGCAGTAGCAGCACAGAGGTTGCAGTAGCAACAGCACAGAGGTTGCAGTAGCAGCAGCACAGAGGTTGCAGTAGCAGCAGCAGAGGTTGCAGTAGCAGCAGCACAGAGGTTGCAGTAGCAGCAGCACAGAGGTTGCAGTATCAGCAGCAGAGGTTGCAGTATCAGCAGCAGAGGTTGCAGTATCAGTGGCACAGAGGTTGCAGTAGCAGCAGCAGAGGTTGCAGTAGCAGCAGCACAGAGGTTGCAGTAGCAGCACAGAGGTTGCAGCAGCAGCAGCACAGAGGTTGCAGTATCAGCAGCAGAGGTTGCAGTAGCAGCAGCACAGAGGTTGCAGTAGCAGCAGCACGCTTGCCGTGTGCAGAGTGCTGCAGTGCCCCGGGAGCGCGGTGCTGCCGTGGCCAGCAGTGACTGATGCCAGCGGTGTGACCAGGCAGCCCGAGTGGATCTGGAGCACTGTCACCCTCTGAAAGAGCTGTGCAATCCCTGCTGTGTTCCAGGAGCCAGAGCCCTAGGCTGTGAGTTCCTGGAGGGCTTTAGGACAAGCACATTATTAATTACATGCAGGACGTCTGTGAGATGATGTCAGAACCAAGGGAAGCAATTAATTTTCTCGTTGCCTTTGGTAGCAGACTTAGTGCAGCAGAACCAACACTACGAGTAGTAACACTTTATCTGAAGGAAAAGATCCCTCACTCCCCTTTCCCTTACACTTAATTCCAATTATGTTTCACTGAATGTTTCTGGAGCTGAAACAGTCCAAGCCCAGGAGGTGGCAGGCGTGGGATCTGTGCCTGAAGGTAACAATGCTGGATATGCCTTTGGGAGATGCTGTAGCACTGCTTGTCAGCTTCCCTCAGTAATTCTTGTTTGGCAGATTATTTTTGTCATCTAAATGTCTTCCAAAAGGTGAGCTGCTGATTTTTTCCCAAAGAAAAGCTATTTCATTCAGTTCTGTGAATTTTGTTAATATGAGTTAAGCTGTTCTTTCTAATTTCAAATTAACTAAATTGACACTGGTTTGACTGGTTGGTTTATTTCAGAACAAAAGCTGAAATATCAGTGTCCAGCACTGAAAGCCAACAGTTGTATCTGTCCACAAGGAAGCTGAATTAGCTTGCACAAGCTGCCTTTGAAATGTGTCTGAGTTTTCTGTATAAATGTTTTGTATGTAAAAGTGTAGCTTTACGACATAAAGATGTCATCTTTAACTTGGCCTGTTAAAACCAAAAACAAGTCCTCAAAACATGCAAGAAATAGAGTTGCAACTACTGCAAGCATGTGCAGTGAAATACTGAAGTTGAGGAAAATGCCATTGTAGATCTCTGGCACTCACCTGACCAGTCTGACAGCATTCCAAAAACCAAGGACTTGCTTTTTAGAGAGGGAGTGGAATGGACTTAATTGACAGAACAGAGGGAGTGAGACCACTGAGAAATGAGGGAGGGAGGGAGGGAGGGAGGGAGGGATAGGACTGCTGGGATCAGATTCACTCTGTATTATTGTCCATGGCCTTAGTGAGAGGGACTGCAGGCAGTGCTGTGCCCTGGGTGCACCAAATTAAAACCTCTCCTTTCCAGAGAAGGAAAATGATTACTCACAAAGGACTTGGTATACTGATGATGCTCTGGAGATTATTAGAAAATGAAGATGTACCACATTTTCTGATGTTCTGAAAGAGTTCAGTTACTGTGCCTACAGGCAGAGAGGGACAAGTAGGAGAGAATTCCATTTCATTAAGGACCAGTCACTGACTGCATAGAAAATTTCTTCAATGCAAAACAAAGGCAGAAGTCCTGGAGGGAGAGCTCTGGGCACTTCCAACCAAACCCACACATGGCTCTTTCTTGCTCAGCTGTGGAAGTCAGTGGTGTAGCCTGTATCCAGCTGGGCTTAAGCTTTGGTAGGAGTTGGGAACAGTGATGGGCTGGTTTGGAAACGAGCAATGGAACATCAGCCTTTGATCTGTGCAAGAGATGGGGGCTACTGAATTAATACTGGAATTTGTTTAGGCTGTGAACCTGAATTGCTATTGCCAGTTTTGTTTTCCTGGGAAGAGCACACATGCCCCAGGACAACACTGGATTGTCAGTGACTATAATTAGCTGAGCTTACTGGCTGAATCAGGATGTTTTGACCAGTATCTTGCAATGCCAAGAAACTGCCAGAGAAACTGGCAGGATCTGAAATACTTAAAACAGTAAAAGCCTGTCAAAATCTCTCCCAAGTCACCTTTCAGCTGAACAGAAATACAACACAACTATTAAGAGAATGCTGTCATATTTGAAATATTTTTAGTATGATTTCCACTGCTTTTGCATTTGTGCTCTGTCCTGTTCTACCCCCTCCTCAAAAATAACTTAAATCTTTTGGCCAGCTTCAGTGACAAGAAAGATCTCGCAGACAGCTGACTTAATCCCAGTTGCACGAAAATTAAGGGCTTGGTGGAGACGATAAATCCAAAGATTTCCTCTGCTTTAGGCAGGGATTGCCAAGGAAGTTTGGCTGGTTCCTAGGCGAGCCAGGCCAAACAAAGATCTGTGGTCTGCACACACAGAACCTGGCGCAGTGCTGGCTTCCTTTGCTCGAGCAGTAGTTGGAGGACAGAAATAGGAGCTAAGCTGCTGCCTGTGCAAGGGGACCCTGGGGAGGGGCTGGGGCAGTGGCCTCGCTGGGAAGGGTGAGGGTGGGAAGAGAAGACAAGCCTGCAAGGAATCAGCATTTATTAGTTCCTCTGTGTAAGGCTTGGAGAACTGGGGCCATATGCCTGCCTTGGGTTTATAGCCAGTGATGGAAGACTTGAAATTATTTTTCCTGTTGAAAAAACCCAAAAAAGCAAAAACTTTCCCTTGCATATAGAAGACCCATATAACCAGAGAAATACTCTGTGAGGGAACGAGCCAAATGAGCAAATCCAGAGTTCTATTTTACAAAGAAATTAGGTGCTGTTGCAAAAGGGAATATTCTTTGAACTGCTATTATGGTTGCTGATGTTACCAATCAGCTGCAGGTTAGCTGTAAGTAAAACAAATTCAGGAGGGTAATTAAAGAATGAACTTCTCTGCCATGTGCAGTTCCCCAGGAGAAGTGCAGGGGACTGGCTGGGTTGTTGCATAACAACACACACAGGATTCAAACAGTTGAGGTCAGTTGTTTTCGCTGGCCCATGCTGTCCGTGGAAAGAAAGAATGTAGTGAGTGTACTTCATCTTTTTTTTAAGCCTGCTAAGGGACCTTTAAAACTTTGCTTATAAAACATGGCCTATACAATTTTTTCATCCTCCCCTTCAGCTTCCCACCTCCTGAAAAAAGAAACCCCAGCTCTTTCCCTTCAAGGTCTGCTGTACCCTGCATGCTCCATCACTTGCTATAAAACCTATTGGATGTTGCAGGGGCAGCATCCCCATGTCCAAGCAGATGGAACAAGAGTTTTCTGGCCTTCTGCTCTAGGTCTGTATGCCTTTATGGTGTTATTGGAAGACAACCACATTTTTTCTCAGTCCATGGCTTTTTTTTCCCCTCTGTTCCCTGGATAAATGTAGTGTCATGAATAAAATAAACACTGCTGTCAGTCTCTGCATATTTTTTCAGTCTGCTTCATTATACAGGATTCTTTCAAAAGAAATGTAACTCACAGTCTTGGCTAGTTCCCAGCACATTAAAGGTCTGTTGGCACTTTTCTTAAGAATCTGGTGTTTTGCTTCACTTTTTTATAGAAATTCATTTCACCTTGTGCTCTGTAGAATGTCTGCTGCCCTTCAGCCCAGCTGTGGCTGCAAGGTAACCCCTCTCTGGCACTTGCAGATTGCAGATGCCCTTTAGAAAGTTTTGGAGGTGAAAGGAGCCAGTGACTTCTTCACCACCAAACTGGACCAGTTGGTGATAAAGAATGAGATGTCAGTCCCTAATCCTGGAGTAAAAAAAAATAATAAAATGGTTCTGTGAATGGCTGATTGTTAAAAGCACATGAAGTCATGTTCATGTCTGCAAGGTAAGGGTCTGACTGATTTGTTTGGCAGCATTGCCTTTCTTGGTTTTGGTGGGGGAGGAGGATTTGTTTGTTTGTTTGTTGAAAGGGAAACACTATTTCCTGATGGTGATGGTGAAGTTCCAGAACTGACACTTTTACCTGTCCCCTTAATCCTGTACAGCTCCTTGGCAGGGTCCTGTGGGGACTTCAGCTGCTGCTGCCTCTAGTCCCAGCTGTGACAGCTGGTGGCACCCCAGGGACTGGGGACTGTCACCAGTGGCTCAGGCCTAGGGGGGCTCCAGGGCTGCTCTGTTTGTTTTCCAAGGCCTCAGGGCTGGAATTCAGGTGGAGGTGATGAAAGTCTGGAGAGGAGTAGGACTCTACCACTTCTGGCCACTGAAGCTGCACTTTTTTAACAAGATGGAAAGCCCAGGAGTCCCTCACTGTGCTGTGGTGTGTGCCCAAGAGACCCCAGCCAAGCAGGCACGGTGCTTTCAGCCACTGGAACTTGCAAGAAGCTCTTCAAGGCTGCCCTTCACCTCAGTTTCTTTCTGTTCTCATCTCTGCTTCACCCTGAACTTGTTGAACAACAAGGGGTTGTGCTTTGACCCCTTTCCTCGGTTGGTGGGACTGTGCTTTGACCCCTTTCCTCAGCTGGCAGGGCTGTGCTTTGACCCCTTTCCTCGGTTGGTAGGACTGGTTTTTGACTCCTGCTGCAGAATCCAGGTCTCCTCACTGCTCCTGAGGTGCCTTTTGGTGGTGTCACACTGGGAGGCTGCAGTGCCCAGCTGTGGCTGGATGGTGACATGGAACTGTCACACTGTTCAGCAGCATTGCAGAGAACTGACCTCACGAGTCCCCACCATCCCAGACAATTTTCCTTCTGTTTAAAGGCTGTGTCAGAACTTGCAGTTTCTTCTTCTTGTATTAATTCCTACTTGTGACTCAGCAAAATGGTTTGCCCACCTCCCATGCTGCTCATGGCTTCAGAACCAGTGTGCACATCACACTCCCACACTGGGAAAATGCACAATTCCTTGCACTAAGGCACTCAAAGCTACCAGATGTTTTCCTAAAACAAGTTCTTTATTAGCTTTTGAGGGTGGGGCTTGGTTTTTTTCCTTTTCCCCCAACTGAAAAGCTGAGAAAAAGCTTCAGTACTTTTTAGATTGAGAATTTCAAGGGTAAAAAAGCCTCCTGTCTGATGCCAAAGTTAAACTCTAATCACTGCTCAGCTCTCCTGGAATTTGGCAGCATACCAGTGCTCCTTCCCTTTGGTAGGTCATGTGGAAATACCGGGGCCTTTTCTTAAAGAACCTCTCAGCTCTTTTCAGGTATTTGCACAGATGTAACCTTCCTGGTAGGATTCTAATGCTTTTTACACTCTTAACTGCATTAAAGCACCATTCTTAATAAGCACCATCCAGATCTACAAAATTTTATATTTAAGCATTAAAATACTTTTAAGTGTGTTGAAACTACATAAATACACTTTAAAAATCTGGTTTTAAGTTGGTATTTCTATTCTGCTGGAAAAGAATCACAGGCTTTAATCTTGGAAATAACACTTAAATGTGCTTAATGAAAAGAACCCACAATTGGTTCACAAGTTTACAAGAGGTTGTAGGAATAGCTGAGATGAAGGTTGAAAGATGAGGGTCTCTGTTCAGTTTGTTCACTGAGAATATTTAAGGTTCTCTTTCAAATGTTTTTTACACCTAATTCACCAGCTGGTTTTAATTTATGACCAGTGTCCTGGAGATTCTGATGGGGAGTTTTTAATTCTGTCAAAGCTGACCTAACTGTTCTGTAACAAACAGATCATTTAATTACAGTGTCTGTGAACAGCATACTTGTTTTTTTTCCTCTGAACTGTTTCTTCCTTGTGTTCACTCTTCAGTTGCATTTTAGCTGGATGTGAAGAACTCAGTGATGAATTCCCTGATCTGATTAGGTCGATACTATGCTGGTGTCTCGTGTGCTGGTCATTGACCCAGTTCCCCACTTTCCCGGTCTCCATGAGCAGGCACACAATGGAATGGCAGGCTGTGCTGGAAACTTGTAAAGCCAAAGTTATCTGAGAGCGATCTGATCTGCCCAGGATGAATGCAGTGACCTTTTTCCTGGATCAGTACTTTTATTTACATATTAAACGTAGACATTTTTTCCCTTCCCGTGCTGCAGAGCTGAAAAGGTGCCGTATCAGGCAAGAATGTGTGTAAAGGATTCCTTTGTTAAATGTTGGCAGCAGCCTCAGCAGGCCTTGCCAAGTCAGTCCAGCCCACCCACCCGTCCAGGAGCACACCAGGGATCCCCAGCACAGCCTGGGCTCGGCGTGGGCCCTCCTGGCAGGGCTGTGCCCTGGGAGCTGGGACATTTGGGAGCTGCCCTGGGAGCTGAGACACTCGGGAGCTGCCCTGGGAGCTGCCCTGGGAGCTGGGACATTTGGGAGCTGCCCTGGGAGCTGCTCTGGGAGCTGGGACACTCAGCACATGCTGGGACCAGCCCTCCTTTTGCCCCAAGAACACCCAGCTGGAGCTTGCTTGCTCTCCCCACCCCAGGAATTGTCTGCTCAAAACTAGAGGGGTTCAGTGTGTCCTCACCTCCCAGCACCCCCAAACTGCTCTCATGATTTAAATACATTTACACTTCATGTCCTCCAGCCCATGGGAGAAGGAAGTTATTAAGAAGTTTGCACAAGGTTGTGCAGGAGGCACTAAGCAAACAGCCAGAATAAAGATCTCCTACCACGTCACCTTTTCCTAAACCACTCAGCCATCTTCCCCCTTCATCCTTCTTCAGCACCACCTTTTGATTCTCTTTCAACACACAGATGTGTTTTGGTTAGAATTGCAAAAGATTGAACAAAATAATACTCACTGGATGTTTCAGAAATGTTTTCCTTGTTTTGCTCAGGATATTTTCTATCCTGAGTCCTTCAGTCCTTCAAAATAAAGGCTAAATGTCTCTGTGGGTAAATATGCATAACCTGTTTTCCTGAAACAGCCATGGAGCCTTAATTACAATTCAGAGATGCTCTCCTAAGTGGCAGCCACATACTTGTGATAGTTCCTGCAAGAAAAAGAGCTTTGTGAGAGTTGTGATTTCCCCAGTTAGACAAGAACTGAAACAAGAGACTGTAAACACCCATTAGTCCAGCTCTGTCCCATAGCAGGAATTTCCCCTTACAATGACATGATTTCATATTGTTAGGCCGGGTTAATGTGACCCAAGCAAGAGTTACCCTCCTTCTCCATGCTTTGCTTATGTCTTCTTTTTTTCTTTCCCTGCTCATCCTTCACCAAAGGTTAATGACTTTCTTCTACACTTCTCCCAACACTCGACCTTGCTTGAGCGCATTGGCCCCTCCCAGGCCCAGGGTGTAGCAGAGCAGCTGTGGCTGCAGTTAACCAAGCCATGACTGTTAATAGCCAAACAAACCCCTGATTCTTTCCCTGGTTCTCTCTCCGGGGCTCTCTCCTTGCTCCTCCTTCTTTGGGGATGTTTATTCAGAGGCTAAACAAAAGAAGAAAAATATATTGAAATTAGAAATAGCATGTACAGGGAAGAACCTATGAAAAGAAGGATCAGAGGAGTTTCAAGGGAACTGGGAGACATGAAGTAGAGCACACAGGTAACTGGAAAGGAAATCCCTAGGTGCATAATCCACAGTGTTCATGGAAAACAGAAGAAGGAAAAGCAGTCAGACTCTTGGAGGCCAGAGGAAGATGCTAGAACTGTTAATGTGTTAAAGTCCTGTAATGTGGAACAGGTGTCAGCGTAGACTGTCAGTGACAAGAGGAGCACGGGTCTATCAGAGCCTGGCTGGTAACCATGGCACATCACAGGACACAACATTTGAACTTCACCGTGGTACACAGCGGTTCGGCTGTGTTCAAAAAAATGACTTAGCTGCATTTCACTCGTCTGGATTTGCCAGGCTATGTTGCAATTTATCCTTATTTGTCGTGACACAGCAAAAGGAAAAGTACCCCCAAAACCTGATTCAGAGCCAGTCAAGGCTACCTTGCAATGTCACTGGAAACACAACACTCGTGGGAGAGCGGCGCGGAGGATTCCGCTGCCAGAGCCGCTGGTGGGCACCGCCAGGGCAGGGGCTCGGCCGTGAGCCCGGGCCGGTTCCCGCAGCCCGGAGCGTGCTCTGAGCCGGCCCCGCGAGGGCCGGGCCGGGCCGGGCTGTGAGCGCTGCTCGGCACCAGCAGCAGATGCAGAAACCCGAGCGGCCGCGGGCCGGGCGCGGAGCCCGGGGCAGGTGCGCGGCGCTCCCCGCGGGGCGGGCACGGCGCAGGCACCGCCCGGCTGCGCGCCCTCCGGGGCGGGCCCTGCCCGCCCTTTCCGCTCCGCGCCGGGGGAGGAGCGGCTGCGGCGCCGCCGCTCGGAGCTGGGCTGCCCTGCTGGGACCGGGACCAGGACCGGGATCCGGACCGGGACCAGAACCGGCATCGTGACCGACATCGGCATCAGAACCAGGGCAGCGGAGCCGGGAGCGCGCCCCCGTGCGGCGGGGCGGGCTGCGGCGCTCAGGGCTCCGCGGCCGGGGCACGGCTCCGCACCGGGACAGCGCGGCACCGCTCCGCGCACCCTCCGCGCCTTTCCGCACCGGACCGGGGCACCGCTGTGCACAGCTCTGCACGGCACCCGGACACGGCTCCACACCGCTCCGCACCTCACGCAGGCACCGCTCCGCTCCGCACCCGGGCTCCGCTCCGCAGCGCGGCCCCGCTCCGCGCGATGCTGCCCGGGCTCTCCCCGCGCCGCTGCGCCTGAGGCGGGCGCGGGGCGGCCATGCAGCCCTCGCTGCCTTAGCTGAGCGCGGCGCTCGGGCCGGAGCCCGCGGCCACCCCCCGGCGGCACCGGCGGCACCGGCACCATGAGGAACGGCGATGACCTGGAGGGCTTCGACGGCGAGGCGTCCAGCGCCTCCATGATCTCGGCGGCCAGCAGCCCTTACCAGCCCACCACAGAGCCCGTCAGCCAGCGCCGCGGGCTGGGCGGCCTGCGCTGCGACCTGGACTACCTGCGGGGCACCTTGGGCAGGCTGAAGCTGGCCGAGGTGGTGAGTACCGCGGCGGGAGCGGGGCTGCGGCCGGGCGGTGTGAGGGGCGGGCCCGGCCGGGCCGTGCGGCGCTGCCGGGGCCGCAGGAGCGCCTTTCACCTCGGCCGTGTGCCCGCGGATCGCCGCGGGGCCGGGACAGCACGGCAGGCAGCTGCTCGGTAGAGGAACCACACGGTCTGCCCCCGTGCAGGGGAGTCGCGGGGCCGGGGCCGCCTCCCGGCCGTGCCCGGCTGAGGCTCCGCCGTTCCCCTGGGGACCCGCCCGGTGCCCGGTGAGGAGCGCGGGGGGCCCGGGGTCCGCCCGGAGCACGCAGAGCCCTCGCTCGCCTGCTTGCCCTTAGCGGGATGAAGTTCTCTTAAATGCACCGAGTAAAAAGAAAAAAAACCTTAAAAATCCCCCGAACACCAAACGTGAGGTTTTGTGTTGTGAAATTAAACGTGAGCTGGGTTCTTTCGTGTACTTTGGACACCTCAGCTGCTTCAGTTTGACGGAGCCTGTGCAAGGCTTGGACCACCCCAGCAGTGAAACACATAATAAACACCAAAGCACTTCAGCAGTTTCTGTGGTGATGTTTGCCTTCGTCTGATCTACTTTCCAAGTCACTATGACATTTATATTTTTCAAATCACAAATGTGTTTTTCAAGATATTAGGAAAAGAGATGTTTATGAAAATGTCAATCATCTTGAAATAGATTTTTAAGTAATTTCTTACAGGGTACTGCAAATTCTTGTAACTTAAACAAGTTCTTTGAGAAGTGTGATGCCAGAAACATTTTAATATTTTGTATATACAACTTCAGCATTTTAAATCACTGCTGGTTAGTACAGGGCAAAATTTGTACATAGAGGTTTTGTGAAAAACTCACTGGAAGTTTCTTGGCTTCAGGTGCACACAAGTTTATAGAGGACTCTGGTGATGAATTCATTTTTTATGAATGCCCAGTAAAATCCAGGGTTTAGAAGTGTGATTTGTTTTCTTCTCATTTCCTCAGCGCAGGGTAGGATCTGTTCTCTGCAAGTGGTAGCAGTGAGCTTGTTAGCCCAGTAAAACAACAGGGACCAGCAGTGTGTGTGTGTGCTGTGTGTTCAGGACTGGAGCCAAAGGATCTGTCATCGCTGTGCAACATCTACCTGTCTTCGAGTTGTTAAAAACTGTCCATGTGGTGGAAATCCCGGGGTGGTGCTGCCTGATACACTGAAATAATCTGCCCTCGGGATTTTTGTTTCAGTTCCTACTGCAGATCCTTTCTGCAGTACACTAATAACTGTGGCAAGTCTTGTTAAAAACCTGTCATTAAAATGACTAATTACTGATCGTAACTGAATCCTTTATTATTAAATCTGACTTGCTTGGAACAAATCCCAAAGATATATAGAGTACACCTCATAAGTTTTTAAGTCATGTAAAGAAAGATGGGGAAAATCACACTCTGCTGGAATTTGAGAGGTTTCCTTGTCTCTGGACAAAGACACTGCTGCTCATGGTTGGGCAGATTTATACTTGCAGAGCAGTGTCTTCAGAGGAACTGAGCTATGCTTTGTGCCCTTTTCATAAAAATGATCTGAACTATTGCGTGTGGTTTCCAGGAGTGTATGAATGCAGAGGAACAGTAGTTGAGAAGAAATTAAATTAGGTAGTATAGGGTGGAAGGCTGTGCATCAGCTCAGCCTGTTTAGTTGGACTCAAAAAAACTCCTCAGTCACGGTAATGGAAGAGCAGACCACTGACATTTGCAAACTAATGGAAAACTGAGCAGTGTTGGAAAAGAGAGAGCACATTCCACTGTGTACTTAGGTTGCTTATTTGCCAAGTATAATTATTTGAATTACAATATTCAATAATGCCTTTACAAAAATACTGAAGGAACCAACATGTAACAAAGTCTGTGGTGTAGAACTCTGTTAAAAACAAGAAGGAACTCCTGGCACACAAAAAAACATTACAAAAAGGAAAAAAAACAAGTACTGGTTAAGATAAAAGTCTCTAAATGTATTACAGTAAAAAAGAATGTTACAGGAAAGATTACAATGCATATGCTTCATTTAGCATTAGGATTTGTCTTAAAATACATTCGTGATTGGCAGGCAAAATATCAGCTCGAGGCAAACACTGCTGCTGCTTGTTGTAATCTTTGGTTGAAAGGCTTCCCACAAACTGCCCCGTGGTGCTGTGTGAAGGAAAACTGCTGCTCTCTGTGGCTTGGATGGCCCTGCTTCCAAATGCCCAGTTCTGACTGTCAAAAGCAGAAGGAGCAGGGCATGAGAAATTCCCCAGGTTGCTTAAAATAGGGGTAAGGCTCTGTTATTTTGTTGTAGATTTGTCTATATGGATTCAAATAAAGGGGTTATTACAAGAGGAAAGTTGTCATGGCATTGTAGGCATATGGAGTAATGCAAGTGCTGCTAGAGGGGACAATAGTTTTAACTCATTCATATTTCAAGAGAGTATGCCCCAAAGTGTCCTTTGAAGGGATACCAACATAATGGCTTATGATGATATTTCATGTATAGTATTGTGCAGCTTATTTCTGAGCCTTGTTTTGGTTTTTACCAAGTTTGGATTTGGTTACAGACTGGAAAACTGTACAATGTGGTGCTTACAGCTCCTCTTTATGGTCAGGCTGAAGAGTTCCTAGTCCTTGGATCTGCCTGCCAGTGGTCAGTAATAGCAGTGAGGGAGTAAAGGGCCCATGTGAAACAGCTTAGCCTTGAACTGATTTCCCCAGTTTTGACAATGTTGTTGCCAGGTAGGTGAGCTTTCCAGAAAGGAGTCTTTTGCCTGTATCTCAGTGTTCTGTTGAAATAGTTGTGTGTGTTTGTTGGGATGTGTGAGGAACATCTGCTGTACTGGGAATGCAGCTGTAGCCTCTTTACAGCAGCAGCTGGAGGAAGTGTTGGACCATGGGGAGTGTTGGACCATGTCAGGAACGTGTCATGTGCAGGGCTCCTGGGGTGGCTGAGACACCTGAGGGTGTCCCCAGAAGGAAGTGGCACATGAAGGGGGCACAAAGGGAAATAGAAGGGGGGAGGACTTAAAGTAGCTTGGGGCTTTCATATTTCATTTGTGCTTTTTGGTTTCGTTCTAATGAGACTTTGAACTCTCAAGGGAAGTCAGGGAGAAGCCAGGGCACTTCTGTACTGACCAAAGAAATGATTTTCCATTGTGGAGGTTGTCTCTGTTGGCCTTTGGGCATTGAAAAGGAGCAGTACCTTTTCTCATGGAAGGTGTGGGAGAGAGGTGGCTGTCCTTGGAGAGCAGAGCAGGAATGTTCTTTAGAGTTTATTCTCATTACTTTCTGGCATGAATTTGTTTCTCATGCTTTTGAGGGCTTTAATACTTCCCAGGGAGACTGCTGTACAATAATGAAGTGGGTATCACTGGAAAACTTTGCTATGGATGTCTTCAAATGATTTGTTTTATTTCAGTACTTTCTCCCAATTCCCTTGAATTTCCTAAGGACTGTATCTCCTTTTCCTGAGTGTGCTTGCTGAAGAAAGGTGTTTACTGTGTGAGGAGTCAGGAGGGGCTCATTCTGTGATGCAGAGGAGATGAGCTGGTTTGCAGGTACCACCTCTCTGCTGGAAATAGTTTCATTTTAGATGAGAATATCTGGGGGGTTTTTTCCCTGTTCATTTTAGTTTTCAGCTTTTCAAAATGCATTATTATTTTTTCTTGATTATTGTGGTTCTGCACCCCCAAGGATCTTACTGTCATTAAAGCTGAGCATAGACATATTTCCTACTGAAATTCCATGGCCAGTCGTGGCTGCCCTTTGTCTGCTGCTCAGTTTTTCTGGGACTGTAGCTCCAGGGTGGCTGTTTGTAGGCTTTAAGTAAAGGAAAACCTGGCAGGATCCTGTTGGGAACCCTCTTGGTTCTCACAGGAATCCTGCCAGGTTTGCACAGGCACTTGATTTAAATTAGCTTTGAACAGCTGGGCCAGTGGGTGTGAAGAATTGTGCCTGGTCAGTTCCTGTGCCATTGGCAGCAGTTCTGAGTGGTTTACCTGGAGCAGTGGGATCTCAGAGCAGCCTTCTGCTGGAAGCAGCAAGAGGCAGAAACCCCTAAGCATGTGCTGGCTGAGAGAGGATGGATGGCATTTGTGGTGGTTGCTGATGGCTTCTGTGGCTCAGACAGCCCTAGACTTTCTTCTCGTTATGTGTTTGTTCCAAATCCTGCAAAAATCCATCAGAGATTCCTTTTAAAGAAGATAATACTTCTGCTTGGGAGGTCTGTGAGCTGCAAGATGCTGATGAGTGCACCGGGAAGTATCTGTGCTTGCTCTCATCTTGTCTATAGCATTTGATATTGCCAGGGGAGGCAGCAGTTTGAGCTAAATGAAATCTGATGGGAATAGCACTTCAGATGTTCACAGCTTTCGGAATGAAAAGTTCCATCTTCGTTGGTAGAGAGTAGCTGAACACTGAAAAGAAGTTGTTTTGTGGCTTACTGTCATTATACATTTCCAGATTCAGAAATGGGTTGCTAAGGCCAGGACTACAGTAAAACTCTTGGCTGTCAGGTTCTGGTGCAATGAAGAAAACAAAATTCTAAAGCCAGGAATGCATGCCTGCATGGGTGGTAAGACTACTGGCAATTCTCATTGTTAATTATATTAGAAAATTAGAGTAATAACATTTATGTTCTAAGCAATAAGCTAATTGCTGACTATTAGAATCTGGTTGAAAGCTATTCTGAGGTGTCCAGTAATCTCATATTTATATTGCTGCTGTCTTGTGTCTTGAGCTCAGCATGTCAGCTGCAGGGGAGGATTAGATGGAGCCTCCAACCTCTCACCTGTGTGTGATGTGTCACATCTGAGTGCCTGTCTGACCTGCCTGCTCCTTTTCCCCTGCAGTGCTCTGGGTGTGATTCCTGTCTGGGAATGGGTGGCTGGAGGTGGCTGCTGCCATCTGTAAGTCAGGGAAATTACCTGTGAGTAAAGGGAGATTGCTTTTGCATTGGTCATTGTGAAGTTTGGTTTGTGTCAGTGGGGTGTTAATTCAGTTCCAGAGAGTTAATAGAGGGCAGGGGTGACATTCTGAGCGAGGTCACAGCAGTCAGGCCATCAGTCCTGGTGGGAAGCAGAGCACTGCAGGGACACACCTGAGCCTCAGAGGGCAGCTGGCATCCCTGGCAGCCCTGTACCTGCCTGTTTTATTCACAGCTGATGGGTTCACCTTAAGGTTTAGTTCATTTATTCTGCACTTGGGAGGCACAGAAACCTTCCTCCTTTCATGGTGGATTTAGTTCAAGAAATTTATAGCTCTTTGTTCCTGTGTTAGTTAATGCTGCCACTTGCTGTAATTTCTCCTGAGCCTCCTGTCCTCAGCCAGCTCTGCTCCTGCTGCCCTCAGCAGGACAGGAAGGTTTGGACCCTGCTGGGCAAGGGGCTCTGCTCTGGGGCTGTGGCTGCCCTCCGTGTGCCGAGGGGCCGAGCTCTCAGCAGCCACAGCCTGAGCCCTGCTGGCCTTTGGGCTGCCCCTCAGCGCTCTGTCGCTTCTCTTCCATCCCAGGATCACACTGGCAGTTTATAGTCACTCTGTGATGAGCTGCATTGCCCACCTTTTTATTCTCTTATGCTCTCCAAACAGTGAATGTGTGTAACTGTAAGAAATCATTGGGATTTTTCTGTGTCATGTGCTGAGCTTTGGTTTTTGGTGGCATTTGTAGCTGCTTGTTCAAAAGATGTTGCGTATGACAGTGGGTACTGGTGATCTCTGGTATTTGGTCTTAGAAAAAGGCTGTTATATCATATTGAGTGGATCAAATTTGTAATTCATAAATATGCTTAGAAATCCTCTTCAGGTGTCTCTTCAGCGCCTCTGAAACTCTTGATTTTTCTTCAAAAAGATTTCTCTTTAAAGGTAGTAGATCTTCATTGCTGAGTGCTGATATTTTTATCCTAACATTTACTGTGAAAGAATAAGACAACTCTGTTTAGGTTTGCTTTTTATTGTTTCTGTGAACAACTAAAGAAATGATTGTGGCTGTCTTCCCACAGAAAGGTGAATAGCTTTTGGTTTCTTTCATGGTGTCTCTTAATTACCATCTGGCCATGGGATCATATCCTCCTGCCAGTAAACTCCAAATTCCTGGTAATAATTTCCCTCTTAAGATGGTGGATAGTTTTAAAATTCTGATTTCAAAAGAAATTCCTACAGTGTCTGTACCAAATATGTTGTATTTTTTTTCCTTCCATTATGAACCAGTGCAATAGTAATAGATGCACTACACTAATGTAGTTCTCATGGTATTAATAACTGGAAAGCTGCCCTTATTTCTTGTAATGTTTCTTGTAATGCCTTTTGTTGCTGAAGCTCCCTAGTGATTTAATTATTATCTTGAGATAAGAAGACAAGGACTAGAAATTTAAGAGCTTGTATTTTTCTTGTAACATAATCAGTGTTGGAGGAATCTGTTATTTCTGGTGAGAGTTAGTGCATTGTTTTGTGAAATCAACTTGCCCACTTTTCAGTAGCCATCATCGTCCTGTGCTCAAAATTGCATTTCATCAAAACCTCTCTTACTTCAGCACCTCAGCAAATAATTTCATACTGAAATTTTGCATACAAAGAAAACTAAATGCACAATGAAGAGACATTTTGATGCCTTAGGATTTTAGCTTTTATATTTTTCAAATCCTGTACTGCATTGGTGTATAAACTCCATATAGAGTGTTAGTTAATTCTCTTCACATTTTGGTCAGACAAAGCAATCCATTTAGGCCTGAAATTCAAGGATACCCTAAAGCCTCAGGCCCCAGAAAGTACAAACAAAAGTGAGTTGTGGGGAAGCAAACTAGGGAATATGACTTAATTACCTGAAGCTGTAATTGGAGGATTAACTCTTGATATGTAAATGGGGAAAACTTATATCTGAAAATCTCGTGACCATTGTCAGTCTTGGGTATAACCTCTGTGAGGCTTTTGACTGTCCAAGATTTATGTGTTGAAGACCTTTAATAAATACCTACTTTTATTCTCTTAACCATCTGTAGCTTCTGTACTCCAAGGCATCATCTTAACAATGGTCAGCTGCTGTTCTGTAGTGTTAAAATCACCACTTATTAGAGCTGCAATTAAAAATACATTCTTATGTAAAAAAAAATTAAAGTCACTTAATTCTCAGATGATTTGTGTAGTTGCTTCCAAAAATATGGAAGTAATGTTTAGGTTTCCCTGGATCTTGTACCATCAACTCCAGAATATGGGAGGAGGGAGGCAAAGCTGGATAAGACCAAACTGATGTAGAATAGGTGTAAGAACATCCAACCATGAGTAGAGAAAAGATGGGTCAGAAATATTGCTGACAATGGGCAGAGAGGTTCTAGAGCTGGTGTAGCTCTCACCCAGCGTGAGAGGGCCACTCCCAGCCCACAGTGGGGCTTCAGGTGAGCAGAGATCCTCTGGTGTTTTAATCTCACTGTGTGCAAATTAACTGTAACTATAGTGAAACTATGGGAACTATAACTCACAAGTATCAGATTCCTGACTGTGGTGTTTAATGAACTGTGATTAAGGCTCTGGTGTGTAATGCCTTAGATTATGGAAGAATATGATGCATTTTTACCCAGACAAGTGTTCCAGCATCCAGTTAAACCTCTGTTAATATGTGACTTGATATGCAGGTGGTGATGCTTGCATGTCTTTAAATTTTCTTTAGCTCACATGTACGTTCCCAAAGTGTTCAGGCTGGGAGTGAGCTGACCTGGTTGGGATTCTTTGCTTCATTCAGAAGAGCCTGGAAGCCCAGCAGTGCCAATGAGTAGGAACACTCGTGTGCCATGTCTGAGTTGCACAAGGTGCTGCTTCTGCTGTGACTTTCACTGAAGCTAACCCGGGGTGTTTTCAAATGCTGTAAATCTGACAGTGGTACAGCGCTACTCAAAACAGGTCTGGCAGTTTTTTTCAAATTATTTTATGAATTGACTACAACCATTTCCATATTAGGAATTTTCTGTACTTTTGTACATTTTTAAACTGAAATGCTTGTGGCAAGAAAGCAACAAGCATGATTGTGAATATTATTAAATGCTTAAGTTCTCCAAGTCTTTAACAATCTGTAGTAACTTCTGTCTCAGGAAATTCATGCTAGAAACTGATACTGCTGCTTGAATATCGTGAATAGATTAATTAGCTGTTTGATCATGTGCTCTTCTAAAAGAAACTAATTCTTGCATTTAATGCTTAGAAACTTTTTATCTAATGTAGATTAAATCTTTTGTTAGACATAGTGATATTTAAAGTTGAGATGCTGCTGTAATTAGTAACATTTTGAATTGCTGGGGAGCAGTGCAGCTGCACAGTCGCAAGCTGCTGTGCAGCCCGATGTGCAGTCCTTGCTGTGCAGCCCCTGCTGTGCAGTCCCAGCTGTGCAGGCTGATGTGCAGTCCCAGCTGTGCAGTCCCAGCTGTGCAGCCCCAGCTGTGCAGGCTGATGTGCAGTCCCAGCTGTGCAGTCCCTGCTGTTCAGGCTGGTGCTGGGGATGAAGGCAGCACTGCAGACTCTCTGTGCTGCTCAGTGTTTCCAGGCTGAGGCTGCTCTCCAGTTCAGAGTTCCCAGGATCTGCAGTTCCACGATGGCATCTGGGGCTCTGTGCTGTTTGTGGAGCTCCTCCTGCATCCTCAGAGTCAGCCTGACCAGCACGGCAGCCCCAGGCATTCCCCAGCACAGCAGCCACAGCTCTGCATGTCCCAGCCACATCTCTTGTTTTAATGTTCTCTTTCACAAGGATGGCTGCACTCTTTTTGCCTTTTAAGGGATGGCATCTAATGGGGCCTTCGGGTTACAGTCTTGGGAACTTGGGATTGCAAGGACATTTTGCACCATTTCCTTTAAACAAAAACAAACCCAAAAAATTTCAGTGGATTCTGTAGGACTACTTTATGTTCTTGGCTGTTTTCTCATTAAAATTCTTTTCTTGCTTTAGTATTTGTGGGGTGTTTGATGTTTAGTCATAATTGGGATTAAATGGGGTTTTAAAGGATACAGACTGATTCTGATAGTGATAAAATAGAACTTTCACTTTTTAAAATAACCAGGCTAATTAAACTAAAGGCGTGCAGACCAAATACTTGACAAATATTATGATTATACCTTTACTTCTTAAAGCTAATAAATTACTTAATTTGTCTGTTTGCTACCAGATTTACAGTACTGTGTTTTAATATTGTTTTGACTAGCCAGATTTCCAGCACAGGCTGGCCTGTGAACATGGATGGGAACATCAGAAGTTCAGAAGTGTTGATTTTTCTCTTTTTTAAAGCTGATTAGAGAATTCTCATAAGTGAAGCAATAGGGTTTTTTGTACTTTAAATAAAGATCATGCACATATGATCTCAGAAATGTGCTGTATTCCAGCAGAGTTTGTGTGTGTACAGCTCCAAGACAAGAACAGGGCAGTTATATCTGCCCATTTTGTTTAAATAGCAAAGGTATTATAAACTCTGTGTTCTTACAGCTTGACTTAATGCCAGGAAAATGCCAGGAAGTGGACTGGAGAGGATGCTTCACCCTTGCTGGGAGGTTGGGGAGGGAAAGATGCTGGGAGGTACCTCCTGGGCATCCCACACAGGTATTGCTAACAGCTCATAAATGCTGATACCAAACTGGTGACTCTGCTGATTTCAGTGACACTGACTATTAAATTAGTCTGTAAGGCTGACAGGATTTAGCAGTGATTTTTAAGGACAGTTTTTTTTCCTGTTTTGGTGCCTGGAAGTGAGGCTTGCTAACATTCAGGTTATTGCATGAGGCTTGCTAAGGGAGCTTAAGCTGGATTTTCTCTCCATTTTGTTATCTGTAACCAGTTTTTACTCTGTTACTATTGTGGTAAAGCCTGTGTGAGTAGGACTATGGCAACAAATGGGACTAATGGGAAAATATTTTATTCTCCCTTCTGCCCCTACTACTTGCTGCTGGAAGTGGCTGAGGAAGATGCAGATGACTCAATGCATACAAAATTACATTCAGTGTTGCACCAAAGAAATGCATGATGGTTTCTTTGACCTATTTTTGCCTGTCTTGTTGAAGAACATGATATGCAAATGCTAGTCAGATTGAGATAAAATTGGACTTGAAGACATCGATCTGGGTAGTTCTGCTGTTTAAGAATTTCCACTCAGTGTTGTGTGAGTGCTTTAATTATGGTTTTTATCAGTGCCCTGTTCTGAGGTCTGGCTGCACTGCAGTGGTTTGTGTGCAGAGTTCCCTGGGCTGGTGACTTGTCCCTCTCTGCTCCCCTGGGGCAGGCAGGGGAACACTGAGGCTTCTTGAGAGAATTTTCTGCCTGAGCTTGGTGAGCTGCAGCTGCCTCTGAGGAACCTGCCCTGTCTGGCACCGCAGAGCAGCCTGTGGTGCTTGGGAATTAGAGATTGCTGTAAAAACTCTACTTGTAGACACTGCCAAAATGAGCATGAGACAATGAATGGGAAAATTAAGCCTCAAGTATCAGGATATGGTGAAAAAGGGCTGAAGAGCCATCTACTTCCCTTAGTTTTTCTGTTTGATGACACTCACTGCAGCCATTGGCACAATTCATGTACTGTAGATACGAAATAAACCTTTCCATTTATGAGTTGTTCACTTCACTGGGTTGTTCAGAAATGAAGTGACTAATGGAGAACATGAATGGGAAAGTTAGAAATGTGAGACTGTGTTAGGATTTTGTTCATTATTGTCTTGAAGGACCTGTTGCGTATGGAAATATTTTGATTTGTGCTACACAAGAATTACAGTTTCTGGGGACTGGAGACACAGGTTCCTGTGGAGAGGAATTGGTGGGAGAAGCCAGTTATGTTTTGCATGTTTTGTTTGCCTTTGTTTAAAGCATGGCTCTCTGTATGGTCTTCAAATGAACCTTCCTGTAGGGTGGGGTTGCTAAAAAGCAGTCGATGGGCTTTTGTTTATGGGATAGGTGGCACACTACATTAATTTTTGTCTAGTCTGGATGTTTTGTTTGAATCTCATTCAGATTTCAGTGGGGAAATATCATGTGCTGAAAACAAAAATCTCCTTGCCATGTGCCTTGGCTTCAGATGCTGTTCAGTGGTTCTTTTGGTCATCTGCTTGTTGGATAAAACCTAAAATACATCTAAATCAGACTTTTTTTAGGGCAGGGGATTTCATTGTTTTTGTTTTCTTAGGAAGAATTATATTTGTTTTATCTGTCAAAACCTACTTTGTGTTTAATGGTACTTGAACTGGAATTGGTTTTGCATTTATCTAGCAGATAAGAATGTTTGTTGTACAAGTGTGTCCAAGCAATAACAAAACTCTGCTAATGCAGTTAGCAGGAAATAAGTCACCACATCATATCTGTAGTTTGTTTTTTTGTTGTTGTTGTTCTAGATTCTAATATTAAGTTCACTTTAAAAATTGATGCATTTCTGGTTTAGCCAGTTGAGAATTTCTTCTGTTCAGTGTAGTTCGGTTCATTTTTTTGTAGAATAAGCATTAGTTTTGATGTCATAAATGTTTCAAAACAAATATCATTCTGTTGTTGATTTTGAGTGTTGATTACCCTCACTCTTAAATATGACCCTTTCTCCTAATACACCATCAAAATGTGTTTCAGGCCTCAGCAATATGTTCTGTATTTAAAATTGGTCTTTTGCCTAAATTGAGAAATGGAAGTCAGCAGTAGCTGAATCTTAGGGTTATAGAAAACTGCTGGAGGTGGCAAAAGCTCAGCTGATTTAACGAAGATTCCACAATGTTTAATGCACTGAAGTTTTGCAGCCAAAAGTGAACTGAGAAATAATGAAAACTTTTCAGCTCCATGTAAAACACTAGTGGTGCAATGATGATCTGAAACTCTCATTTTTTGCTTTTATTTCTACTGTCACCATCAAAACCGGATCAGAGGTGAATTGGGAGGCCTGGTTGAATTTTTCTGCGTTTTTTTTGATTCTATTTGTGCCATTAGAACACAATTTAGTTTATCCAGGGTGCTGAATCAATGGTGGAGCTTAAGCTTCCCTCTCTGGTAAGTGTTGTTTTCCTAAACTTTCTATCTTGCAGGGAAATTTTAATGCTCCTTTGTGATTTGAGGCCCCTTGCAGCCTCTTACCAGAGTTAATAACTCTTTTCATGGAGTCTTGAGGATGCAGACCAGGAGCAGGAGGGAAATCAGTCAATTTTTTGCTTAGGGTAAAAGATGTTTTCCTGCTGAAGGAGCAGGACTGTGTTTGAGCCATATGAACCGAAATATTCATATCTGTGCCAGCTGTTTCAGATGTGGGAAATGCATGTGCTTTGCAAGGAATGAGACCCACTTTGTTTCATGCATTAAGTTGGGACTGCTGGGCCAAGTAAATGAGAACAATAAATCTAGATTTTAATTCAAGAAAGTTCAGTGTCTTCTGATACTTTAAGTGTTGTAAAAGCAATATATTTTTCCCTATTTTGTGCATGTGTATTCTGCTGTACCATTAATTTAAACAGTCTGAATGTAAAAATGTCTTGCTAGTGTGACATTCTTACTAAAATTCTGTGGGTATTTTTCAGGCAGAAAAAATGCTGACCATTTTGTGGTTTTTTGGAAATCATGCGTAATTATGTCATTTAACCACACAATAAGGCTTTCTGTGGTAATGTTTTAGATAAACAGGAAAACTCATTTTTTACTTTGTTTTCATTGCAGAACTGTCTTTTTTTATTTTTTGTGTAAAGTTCTTAGATTATTTTCCTCAAAAATATAACACAACATATTCTGACAGGAAAAATATACCATTAGCCACCCCCTAAAAATCCTTTTACAACATTGATACCTGTCAGAGCACATTTTCTCCATTTTGGGGAAATACAGTGTTTTATGTCTGATGTGCCTGTGTTGCCAAGAAAGTGATGTAAATATGAGCCATTTACATAGCCCCAAGGCAGATGATTTCTTCATTAAGGGCCCTTCTCCAAGGGAATTTGTAGGAAAGTTGAGATGAATGCAATAATGTAGGAGGCTGATGTGGCTGACTCCAAGGACATTGGATCCTGGAGCAGAGGCTCTCTCTCAGGAATTCCCAGGCTCTAATTTGTGGTGGCTCCATGGAGCTGCTCCGGGGGCTCAGTGCTGTTTGGGGCAGGAATTACCTCGGCAGTGCTGCACACCCTGGGCAGTAACACTTGCCACTTTATTCAGGGCTAAAAGCACAGAATGGCATCAGTGGGATGCACATCTCATATTTCATCCTCTGCTTGGGGCTTTTTCCTCCTGCCTGTGAGATGTGGTGGGAGATGGGGGATGAAGGGCAGGGGACGCTCTGTCACTGCACTGGAGCTGCACTGCACACGCTGGCAGAGCCAGACCTTTCCTCAGCTTACCCTGAACATACCTCCTTCCTTCTGAAGCCTGCTTTCTTCACCATATTCTTACAAGAGAAAGGCCTGGGATACTTCTGCATGGACCTGAGCATCCAGAATTAACAAATGTTTCCATCATGACAATGTTGCATTTTAATGCAATATTCATTGTACCTACTTTAAGAAGAGAAAGTGGAAGAGAAACCAAAAGCAACTGCTAAAAACCAGAAAGATTAATAGTAAACAAGGGCTATACAAATTTTTAGGTGTTGGAGGAATTAGAGTGGAATAGAAAACTCTCCAAAGTACTCAGTGCAGAGAAAAACAGATGAAAAGGTTTATTTTGTCCATCAGGGAAATGTTTCTCTCTTGCCTCAGCCCGAGAAAGCTGTAGCTGTGTTATTCATGGGACAGAGCAGTAACTGATGTAAGAGGAGATTTCTACCACATTCAGCTTTTCGATTTTCTTTGGTAAACCAGCCTTGAAACTTCTGCTTGTGGAAAAACTTGTCAAATCTCATCATCTAAAGTATGAAATGATGTGTGATTTAAAAGTGGGGGTTGCCTCCTTTGTTGGACAAATGTCATGGTGTATTTTGCTGGCCAAGACCTGTGCTCTGACACGCTGCTGTTCCTCTGGTGGGTTTTTTTAGCTAGTCTTGGAAGTGCAGTTGAGGGAGGCAGAAGCAGGATCCTGGCTTTTGAGCCAAAAGCAAGACCTGAGCTCTAGCAGCTGGGGAGTTGGGTTTTTTCTCTGTAGCTTTGTGTCTCAGTCACCTGGAGCAGTGCAGGTCTGGATGGAGCATGGAGGCTTCCCAGGAGCGGTGGAGGGTCTTGATCCCTGCTCCCTCTTCCCAGGAGAGTGTGTGTAGTCAGCATGGGAAGGCAAGGCACCAGTTTTGTCTGGATGTGAGCTGTGGTGGGGGAAGAGCCCAGGAAGCTCTGCACAAGGGACTTGCCTGCAGTGGGGCACTCTCTGCTTCATGGCCGTGCCAGCCAAAGGGTGTTCTGTGTTAATTCACTGCCACATTATGTACACTGTCTCATACCTTACTGATTTCATACATTAAAAACCACAAAGATAATGAATGTTAAGACATGGTTGGGGTTTTTTAATGAACCCTATCACTGGATGAGCCGTGGCCTTTGAGAAGCAGCTTTGGTTTATGTGGCAGCATTTGCACAACACTTTTAAGCTCCCTGAGTAAGTCATGGGGCTGTGGAAGCAACCCTGAGTATTTCATTTTCATTTCATGTGTTCTGAGTAGTTTGCTTTTTTATTGAAAACAAAGTTAGATTCCTCTCTGAGTGAATGGCCAGTGAAAGCGATAGTAAGTATGTTTTATAGAAGTTTCATATAACTTGTAGCTACAAGTTGGAAGGATGCTTCTGACAAGTTTATAAATGTGTAGTAGGACAAAATTATCTTGGTGTTTTAAAGAGAATATATTTTGTAACATTTTGTATTGAGGACTGAGATTTCTATTAGGAAATTAGGTTAGGAAAAGGGAAGTTTCTGTAGGAGGACAGTTATTTTCTGATGTAGTGATTAATGTGGATTTCATTTTTTGTCATGGCTTTGCTGTGAGACAGGAGTGGCAGATAGCAGGAGAGTATTATTTGTACCATGGCCAATCTTTGAGAAAGGGGACATACATTTTTATTGCAAGAAAAATAGTAACAGATTTAGCTGTAATCTTGTTTGAAATACCAAAGTGTTAGAAATAAGTTGTGTGTATGGGAGTATTGTCCTTTTCCTGTTGCCCTCCATCAGACAGGGAAGCAACTGAGGTTTTCTCCCAGCCTCTCTGATGAATTTATGCCACAGCCCAGGGCACTGCTGCTGCTGCACATCCTGAACTGATGGCACATCTTTACTTGCATTTGAAATGCTTTGGGTTAAGTGAGGCCTAAGTGTACACAGCTAATGCTTTTTGCTTATAAAAGTGTGTCACAGGTAAATGCATTTTTTAGTTCCTTAAGGAATAAAATTAAATTAAAATGTGGAGTTGCTCTGGAGTTTATTAATTCTGAGCTTGGGAATATGTAAATAACACAGGATTATTAGAGTTCACTGGTCCAAGTGCCTCTTCAGTACATAATTAATTTCTAATGCTGTTTGCAGGAAACTCTTTGGTCTCTTTTGAGCTTTGCCAGCCAAGATGGGTGTGTTGGCCTTGAAGAAGCAATGCTGCATGGTGTGGAGAAGAGTCAGTGCAAAAGTTTACCAGCAAAACACCAGAGTTGTTGCCCGTCACAGCAACTGATGTGCCAGAGATTTTGGCTCCTTCAGCCTAATGTTGGTGGCACAATTCAGAGTTGTTCATGTTCTGAGAAAATGAATCTAATATTTGGGGCTTATATTACAGTATTCCTAGAGAATATTGCAGAAACATATCTTTTAAAAGAAAAAAAAATGACGAGTGTCATAATACATTAAAAGAGTGGCACGAAAAATAGAAACTTCATTACATTTGAAAATCCAGAAGTAGAAATTTTGCTGGTTAACATTTATCATTAATATGCAATATTAATCCTTCTTGAAAGAGCAAAGATTGGTTTTGAAAGCTTTTTTTTTTTTTTTTAATTGCATTCAGTGGCATCTTTGAGGCTTGTGTTTACAGAGAAGATGAACTTCATTACATGCTAATACTTTAAAATGAGGCTGTGTCTGGACAGTAATTTTTTTTCTTGGTATGTGTGTCATTGGTGCAATCAGTTTGATTCTGCTTTGATTCTGAATATTCCATTTCACGCATGATCTTTCTTTCTGAAGCTGTTGAATGTCAAAGATAAAATCTGAAGTGTTTAATCATTGGGTATCCATTGAGAATTTGTTTGATGTGAATTGGCCTGCTCTGTTAGCTGACAAAAATTAGTGTGGCATCTGCTGTCTTTAATGAACATGTGCTAAGTGAAGTGTGAGAGGCTTTCCAACCAAGTGTGAGGTTTTTTATTAACATAGTTTTGCTGAGTTTTAATTTGGTTTTAAATTTACATTTTCTGCTGTATTCCGAAGTACGTGGCAAACAAACATGAGGGGTATTGTCATTTCTTAGAATTATTGCTCATGTTAGTGGCAAAAATTCTTTCTTGGTGACTTCTTCCAAAATCCTTTTTCTTCATTTCGCAAATTCTTTTGTGGGAGGCAAAGACAAACCAATGGATGAAGCATAAAAAGTGCTTGAAGGAAGTGTATCTGCAAAACATTGGAATTGGCAAAGGATTTAGCAGAAATCGGTTTTTATTTGGCTTCTAAATCTAATCTTCTAAACTTACATTTGTGCAAAACATTCGTTGTTGAATATTTGGCTCTGAGGAAATTTTCTTCCTTAGTTCCTCATCCTGACATTGAAGTGCTTACTGCAGCCTTGATAGAATTTTGTGGTACAGCAAGAAGAGAATTCCTTCTAAAAAAATGTCAGTGGGTGGATGGGGGTGGTTTTCCTGAAAACCAAAGCAAAACACTCTTAAGAACTTCCTTGCTTGTCCTGGAAAATGCAAAAAACCCAACAAAACAACAAAAACCCCCAAACCATCCAAGCAGCCTCTTCTCTTGTGTCTGCACGCAGGGAGAGTGGTGGGAGAGCTGGGTGCCCGTGGTGTGTCAGAGGTGTCCCGTGGTACCCATGTGGTGCTGGCTGACCCTGAGCTCTGCAGGGATGCATTTTAGTTTTGTCCACTGGGCAGACTTTGTTTTCCAGTATAGGAGTGTCAGGGTTTTATCCTAAAAGGTGAATCCACCTCTTGTTGCATTCAGAGTGCACACTTGTTAACTCCTCCGATACATCCTCTGAATTTAGTGTGACCTATCATTATCCCAGTTCCATGTTTGTGCTTGCAGCACCAGGGGATTTTCCTTCATGTCTTAGTTTTATTGTGATATAAGGAATGATAAAATATAGTGTACTGATGATGATAAATGTGAAAAAACCAGGTATTTTTGGAGATTGGTAGAAATCCTGAATCTGTTCTGTTTTGGATTGATTTAGATCTCAACAGGTAATGAATTGAAATAATAATCTATATTGAAATGTCTTTCACAATAACACAACATTAATACTCTGTAATTGTGCTCGAGGTTGACAAATGAATTCCATCTTCTAGTTTTGGAATAGTGTATCATGAGTGAAAAATGAAATAAAATGTTTGAGCCAGTGGCCTGCAGGGGTTTCATGCTTTTTGGGGTGTCTTGGTCATTTTGATGTAAGAGTCCTTGTAATTTTTCTTAAGTGTTCTTTGTTGAACGGGACAAATCCAGAAAATCTTACATTACTTTGCTTTTGTTTTTGCTCCCTAGACAGTGCCCTGTTGTAAACTAAAATCACACATTCCTGAGTGTAAGCCGATCATGTTCCCAATGGAAATTTCAGGAATACTTGTGGCTACTTTCAAAATGTGGAAATCTATTTATTTTTTTTTTCCACTTGTTTTTCTTCCCAGCTTTTGGCACTGACCGCGTTCATCTGCATAGAGACCATCATGGAATGCTCCCCTTGCGAGGGCCTTTATTTCTTTGAGTTTGTGAGCTGCAGTGCACTGGTGGTTACTGGAGCTCTCCTGCTTTTGTTCAGTCTGAACCTTCACACAAGAATACCCCAGATCAACTGGAATCTTACTGTAAGTTCATTCGAATTCTCACTCTGTTAAAAATAGCTGCAAATCTGGTTTAAGTTTGGTCTTTGGGCTTTGCTTTCTCCTGTTGTTTAATATCATCTATGAGTGTTCTTTATGCTGAGTAAAGTATACACTTATTTACATTAATTTTGAATGCTAACAGCAGAATGAGCTGTGAAATGTAGCAAGATTAAACTACACTAAATAGAACTAAAATTGTGTTCTCCTAGATTATCTCTGGGAGGACAAACTTCCTGCTAATGGCAGCAATTATGCTTTGTGGATGGAGTGGATAAAAATGTAGCCCATGGTTATTTAACTTTGACAGATGCTATATTTACAGCAGCCCATTGTTCTCTCTTAATCTGTTTCTTTTTATATTAGGACAAATTTGCTACATTTATTTTCTTACATTGGGCAGTAGTGTAGAAAATTAGGTGCTTTCTGTGAAAATTTGTTGTTTTGTATTGCCTACACACCTAACTATTAAACACTGACTGGCAGTGTTTAATGTGTTCTCAGATACAAGGAGTTTTAGGAAGAAAACTGCTGGCAGTGCACATTCTTTTTGTACAAGTCTCTATTTTCATGCTGTATTCTGAGTTAAACTTTCAGACTGGGTTGCATAAACACAGGTCACAAAATCAACATGTTAAGTCACTCTAGAAAAAGATCTGTCAGCTTCAAGGACAATATTTACACCAACTTCTTTGGACAGTACAGATACTATTGTGCTAGTGTTCTGTTTTATGTTATAACAGTAATTTTGCAAGTACTGTTGGAGTCCCAGACGTTTTTAGGCTTCTTAGTGTGATTTTTTAAAAAAAAATAATTTAGAGCATAATTTATTAATGTTGCAGTTTGCTTAGCTTCTCAGCCTAAATTACTTGTTTAAATTGAGACTGGAACGTGGAATTAGATGATCTACCCTGCATAATTAATTGATGAATTCCTTCTAGGAGTACTTGGCAGATAGATTTGGTGTTCTGTTCAGCTGTGGCTGAATTGTCCAGAAATGATCCCTTTGTGGTGGCACCAGTTGTGTCTGCAGTAGGACATGTTAGGAGATAATTTGGGGAAGGGGGGTTAAAAATCCAATCAGTTGTGTTTTGGGTTTTTGTTTTGTTTTGTTTTATAATGATATTTCAGATTTTGAGCAGTGGTCGTGTTCTGCACCCACTGCCTAAACAGCATTTGAGCAGCTTGAGCAGGTTTGGGATCAAACCAGGTGGCACATGGAATACACTGCAATGTGTATTTGCTCTAGTTCAGCTTGCCAGGTCCAGAGGCAGGAGGAATTTGCCATGATCTCCCGAGTCTCATTCTGTTAGTTGTTTACTAAAGATTAAATGCTTCTCCCACCCTTAAACCAGAGTTCTCCAGAAGTGAGAAGGGAACTGGCAGCTTGTGTCTTCCATGAGCTGATGAGACCATCCTTCCTGGTGTTTCTTACAGATTTCAGCAGTCTGATTATATTTGATTTTTATTTCTGATTATTTGATTTTAACAAACAGTTGGGACTGTTCCTCCAACAGGAGTGAGGGAGTACCTTCTTTATTCAGTGCTTGGGACCATTCTGTGATTCTCCAGCTGCTTCTCCTGCATGTGCAGAGTGTGAGATCAAAGGCTGCTGATAAAACACCTGTGGGACATTACTTTGGCCAAGTTAGTAGGAAATCTAAAAATGTAGGGTTCTGGATGATTTTTTTTTTCTTTTGCTTATTTTGGCATTTTTATTCTTTACAATTTAAATGTATGTTCATACATTGTTTTCCTCTTTCAATATTTATTACTTCCCTGTGTTTTGATGGTTATTTTTATACTTTTTCAGTCTCTGTATACGACACAGTTACTACAGGAGTTGCTTTCTGAACAACAATCTTTCACATCCCTGAGTGCTTTAGGAGGAAGTCATTCCTGTGTATGCATAAATTCATCAAGATACATGCTTTTAAAAACATATATAACTTTATAATGCATATTTCCCTTATGGGAAGTCTCAAGCATTGCTTTCAGAAGCTGTGTGAGAAGAAGAGGCTGTTGCAGTGCTTGAAGGAATTTAATCAACTTAAAATTAGGAAGAAACCTTTCTTGAAAAATAGTACTTCTTCCTAGGAACCATTGAAAACATTTGGTTTCAAATGGTCCAGTGTATTAGAAAGTACCTGGCCATCAACTGCTATTGTCCAACACAGGATTGTTTCCTTTAAAAGTTTATTAAAATAAGAATTATGTCCAATGTGTTGTGGATATTGGCAGATGTCCCCTGTCCCTGACTGGAATGAAAATGTGGGTCAGTATAGACTAGGATCTAACAGATATGCAAAGTTGCTCAATTTTTAAAATATATATATTTATCCATTTGGGGAAAAGAGATTTGTTTTGATCCTAATTAGAGGATGGGTTGCCAATCATTTTCATATTTGCCTGAGGTAAACATGCAAGAAACATGGGGCTGGAGAGGGCAGAATAGAGCCTTGTCTGGGTGTGTTGGAGAGAGGCTGGTTTGTTCCAGCAAGATGAAAGAACAGTCCCTTGTCTGTTGTGCAGCACTATCAATATTATGCAAAAATGCAAAAGCTGGGGAACCTGTCAGTGGAAATTTCCATTTCCTTTATGAGCCTCACAGCTCAAAGGGAGACAGGAGTGGCCCAGGGGAATGGGGAGCACAGCAGCTCCTGCTCCACCTTGAGCTCAGGCACATTTGCTTTCAGATAGAGCCAATGAATTTTGCTATAATTTTGTCTTTGCCTAAATTATCCTTTTTTCTAAAATTCATGATTTGCATTCTCATGTGATGTGCAGGGAGAGCTGAAGGTCTGGTATCCAAGGGTGAGCATGAGCTGGCCCTGCAGGAGCAGGGCTGGGCAGGAAAGGTGCTGGAGTCCTGGGGGTGAGCTGTGACTGGGACCCTGCACTGGGGTGACACCTCACTGCTGCCAAGGAGCTGGGAACACTGGAATTTGGCAGTGTCCCTTGGATGGGAGTTTGTGATGATCTGAGTACCAATGTAAATCAGTGCTTGATCACCAGTAGAATGAGCTGTTTATCTCTGTGTAGGGAAAAAAAATCTTCCAAGACATTTTGACCATTGATTTTTATTTTTTTTTTCCAATTATTTTCTTGAAGCACTCACTGGAATTATGGTAGGTTATTTTTTGGAGTCCAGTTCTGACTGCAGTTTCTCAGCTTAGGGCAGCTCAGAAGTGAGGCACAGAACTGAGCACAGCACAAAATCAGAGTTCCACCAGGCTGGACTCAGTCCCAGGGAAGCACCAGGCAGCAAACAGGGACCCAGGTGTGTGCTAGAGCACACAGACCAGCTGGGGAGTTCTGTGCTGCCTGAACATTGATTTCATCATCTCTGCAGGGTTGGGGTTTTTTCATTGTTGCAGCAGTGAAAATTCATGTGCAAAGCAACTGACACTGGAAGGAGTTGGCAGAAAATTGCATGTGATGCCCAAATGACAAACTGTCCTGTGCCAGCCTTGCCTCTGCAGAGTGTAAAGCTGTAATTCTGAGGCCTTCACAGGGCAATCTTGATTTTTATTTCTATTTTTAATTTATTTTTCCCCCTTCTGTTTTGAACAAACATCATGCTTTCCTTAGCTATTGAATGAAAAATTTAGTCAGTTATCCTTGACTTCTATGTGTACTGCTCTCAAAATAGCAGTACCTATTAAGGATAAAAATGATCATTTTATAAGTTTAAAAACAGTTATTAGAATTAATTTCCTCTGAGCTCTTCATGGACTGTTCTCATTTGGTGCATGGTATAGATGTTACTCTGTAGTGAATGCAGTCTCTAGTTTTAAATACAAGAAACATCATGTATTTTGGTAGTTATTGAAGGTGTGGTCTATTGCTTTGTGACAGTAACTTTCTGAATTTTTTGTTCATGGACTCTTATTGGGGAAGCAGTGCTTATGTCTGTCTTGTGCTTACCTAGGTAACTAAATATATGAGGGGGAAAAAGAGATGGCAATTAATGCTCATATGGTTAATTTGGTTCTTTCTACCTAGCCCTTATTTTTGCTTGATGAACCATGTTTTCATTTTTAATTGTAGTGCAAAATACTCAAACAGTGTTTAATAACAGAACAAAATTCTGGGAGTTTGACCAGAGGTGCTTGGTTTAGAGGATTGACTGGTATGTTTGTAACCTTCAACTTGATAGCTTCATATGGAAGAAAGGGAAGATGTTTCCAAACCTTGCAAATGGAGGAAAAATTACGGTCATTGTACAAAAGAATTAAATAAAAATTTAAAAAATATTAATAACCACACTCTTCTTCCTTTCCCCTGAAAAAAACCTCAGCAAACCCAAACAAAACTAAAAGGAAATGTTGCTTTGAGCTGTCTTCTGTGGAAGTTAAATCAGGCACCAGCAGGCCACTGACTTCTGTCAGCTTTTGTGGCAAAGTCAGGCTGTTGAAATGTGCAGGCTTCTCTTCCTGAGAACATTAGTTTAGCCACTTTAATTTCCATCTGGATGTAAAGTTTGGGATTTCAGAAAGCAAATGGCAAGAGAAACCACCACTTTATATGTCATCTGTCTGTTTACATGAGTTTCAGCTGCAGTATGGCACTGTCTGGCTTTTAAAGAGTACCTGGTCACTTGTGCAGGATCACGTACAGGATAAAAAGGCTGGGCAGGAATTTTGATTGAATGATTCTTAAAAGCTTGTGTGAAGTTGTGGGGAGCTGTGGATCAAGACGTGGATGTTACTGAAGCCTCTGAGTGTCTGAGGCAGCTCCTGGCGATGTCCCAGCCTGAAAGGGTGAGCAGCAGTGTAGAAGATTTCAGGAGGAACTTGGTGGCAGCTGCCAGGTCTGTTAACAGCTCTCATTTGTAGCTCCAGTTCTGCCTTTCCATCCTCATTAATCCAGGAGCTATACCTGCCTGGACCCTTAAAAACCAGAGTGTGGGATGTCACAGAGTCATGGAATGGGGCTTCCCACCTTCACAGCTGAACCAGCAGAGCAAAATCCTTGCCCTCTTCTAGCATAAAAATATTTATCTTGGCATAAACCCATCTTCATCCACGGCTTACAACATCTCCTCTGCCTTGTCCTTCTCCTGAGTGGGACAGAGAGCAGATTTATGTCCTTGGATGCTCTTTGTTGGACTGACAGGACCACTGGGGACCGAGCAGAAAGACTTGCAAATAAACCAGCAAGTGACCAGAAGTCATTTGTTCATTTGAAATCATTTTGGAAAGGAGAAAGGGAGCAGCAGCAGCAGCAGCCTGGAGTGGGTTTGATTCAGCTCAAAGATTTGATTCTGTTATGGATGGCAGCTCTCTACAGTATTTTATGGCACAGCATACTGTCTCATGAGGTTGCTGTAATTTCAGCAGAAATTCTTCTACCTCTGTGATGTGGTTTTACTTTGTCTATAAATATAATAGCAAGAACTTCAGCTCCATCATGGCCAGATTTGAAGCAGCTCATCTTTTTTCAATTAGTTTATTCTTCTTATTGTCACGATTATTCATTTTCTCTTACGTGGAAAAAACTTGCAGTATTTTAGGGTGTGTCCTCTGCTTCTTGCTGTAGTTTCTTTTATTTATCCTCTTACTTCACCCAAAACTGTTGGATTTTTTTGCTTTTATTATCTTTTTGCTTCAAGTAGTAGCTCCCACATTTTGGATGAACAACCTACACTGCTATTTGTATCTGTGATGTTACCATTACATGTGTGTAAGGAGCTGTCATTGCTTCTTAAGCTCCAGTCTGCTCTGGGGGTATAAAATAACATTATATATATATATATATTTATATATCTCCATATCTATCTGTCTGTCTATCTATCTATCTATCTATCTATCTATCTATCTATCTACCTACCTACCTACCTACCTACCTACCTACCTACCTAATTTTTATTCTAGCTTTTTCAAAAACCAGCCTTATTATATGAATGTGAATCAGTTGTTAATTGCATTAGAAAGTTTTGACCTAAATGGGAAAAACGCAGTTGTAGAGATGAATAAATTGAAGCTTCAAGATAGAATCACTTCTTTAGATTTAAATTGTTGAATTTAAAAATGTAATTTGATATTCTTTGTAAAAAGTGAACTAGAATAACTAGTAAACCAGAATAAAATGCCAGTGATGATGACAAGTTCCTGATGTACTTATCTCAAAGTACATTAGAAAAGATTGGCAGTTTAATTTCAGCAGGATTTTATATTCTGCAGCTAGAATGAAACCTTCAGGTCCACTTGTAGCACGGAGCTGGATGATAAATGTGTCATGTTGTGGGCAGGCCTGGCCCTCTTGCTTACACTGTGCTCCTGTGGTGTCCCAAGGTGACAGATTCTAAATGTCAGGATTAATTAATGAGCAGGATTAATTAATGAGCACATCTGACCCCATATATCACAGACCATCATGTGCCATCCATGTGGACTCTTAAGAATGGTACCAAGGAAGTGCAGAATATGTGTGTGTGTCTGAAAAAGCATAACCTGGATTATAAGAAGTGAAATGGTAGAATATTAAATACATCTTTGGCTGCTTGTTCTGATGGTCAGCTCCCCTACATTAAAATTAGCTTCATTTTGAATATGACTTCTCCCTTAACTAGAATTTAACATCAGAAGCTGTTGATTTTCTTTTGACAATTTTGTTGGCTTTCTGATATTAAGCTTTTAAAATAACTAATGTTTTTAATTGTTTGAACACTGGAGTCTTCATGTACCCAGCTCAATCTTATAAATATTCAAAGCAGTTTAGGTTCTTTTGATTCATACTGTGAGAAATTTTCTCCTCCTTTCAAACTTCTGTGGCTCTTCTCTGTACTCTGTCCAATTTTTCAGCATTCTTTTAAAAATGTAGGTACTGGAACAGGACATAGCATTGCAGTGTCCCTTGCAAAGGTAAGATTACCACCTGTCCATATGTCCAAAGGAGTACAAAAGTGATTTTTCTCTCTTTTTTTGGTCAAGGCAGGACCTCTTGAGATCCTTGCCTACAGTAATTATTAAGCTCTTCTGAATTATTCCTTCTAGGATTTTGTCTCTGTTCTGCAGGTTCTTCCTGTGGGTGCCAGATGTATTCTGGTAGTAAAATACACAACTTGACCTTGAGTTGAGTTAATTTACATTTTTTAAATTATCCAAGGGCTGTCCCCTCCTCGATATTGTTTCTCCTTTCTTGGTGACACACAGAGACTCAGTGGAAGTGTTGAAGCTGGATAAATTGCAGATAAAGTGAGACTTCCCCTCTAGTGGGGAAAAGGTTTGTGCAGATGAGAACCACAGCTCGTGTTGGCAGCTGCAGGAGCACAGTTAGAGCTGTAAACTCAGAGCTGCACAGGGGCACACTTGGAGAAACTGTGTAATGCCATTTATTTTCTAATACCACTATTTATTTAAAGTTTAAATTTTATCTCTGCAAAAGAAAAGTTATATAATTAGAACTGCAATAGCTAGTTAATAGAATTTGGATTTGTTTGATGTCCTCAGTGCCACGTAGCATCTATCTCAGTGAGCTTGAGCAGGGATTAAAAAAAATATCTCTGTATGTAGGCAGGTGAAAAATTGGTAGGAATTTGTGAGACCCACAATTTGCTTTTGTTTCTTTATTATTTGATGAGAGTTTGGGCTGATTGGGCTCGTGACATCTGGACATGAGAGTGGAAGTGGCCATGAGCCATGGGAGCCTCTGCATTTCCTTGGGAAAGTCCCTGCTGGAGATGAGGATGAGCCTCATGCAGTCTGGACTCTCAGTTTTGATAACCAGCTGCTGCTGAGTCAGTAGCCTCAAAATAGATTGTTTTCTGTGAATAACACAGTGCCAGACCTTCCATTTCTGCAGCTACTTTCTGCAGAATTCTGTAATCATGAGATGTTTTGGGGCTGGCTGGATGGCATTGTCACTTCAAAGTCCTTGTGCTGTGTAATTGGAACATAGCTGTGGGATTCATACCCAGATTGTGAGATTCATACCCAGCAGAACAAGTTTAGAGTTAAGTCTTCTAAGTCTGACTTCTCATTGCATTTCACAAGATGCACTTTGAGGAAAAAATAAAATAATTATTAAAAAAATGGAAAAAATGAAGGAGCTGTAACAGGAAGTGACTCTGCCTTGCATGTGGGAGAATAGAGTCAAGTAGAACAAATTGTCCTTGAATTCCAATTATTGTGATTATTTTGTATGATGGGAGTTGCCATGTTCACTGTGGTTTTGTTCTGTGTGGGCTTTTTGGGTTTTTTTTCTTTACCTCAAGCCTGTAAGTTGCACGGAAATCTTGAATGCAGGTTTTCTTTCCATCCCTTCTGTCTATGGTAGTATTCACTTCTCACTGCTTTGATGTTTGTGCTGAATTGTCCTTTCTTGATCCCTCCGCCCTGACCTCACTTGTTTATTCATGGTGGTTGTGTGGTTTGGGAATAGTGTTTCCCATTTCAGTGGGAGCATGCAGACAGTGCAGTGTCCACACAGCTCATATGTGAAAGGTGTCCTGATAACACACTGAACACCTTGTCCTGAATGAATCTAGACTTTGTTTCAATTAATATTTGCACCCTTGAATATCTCAAGTCTGATCAGTTACTCTTGTACTTCTGTAGTCATTTTTGTGCAATTACCTGCCGTTCAGAATTTTTCCTTTGGTTCCAACGACATGTTAATGACCCTGTTTGGGGTGAGGCATGGCAGCATCACCATCTGAACACCAGTGACATGTGCAGCACACATGACAGGAATTGTCAAGTTGTTCTTCTTGGAGCAAAGCAGTTTTCCCTGAGCATGTTGCTGTATGCATGTTCTAAAATGTCTGCTTGAAACATCAGTTTCATGCAATAAATAGGTAAAATCTCTGTTCTTACACTGCTGGCAGCTGTTACTCACAGAAGTGGCACAGGACATGCAGTTTTGTTCAATGCACACCTCAAGGAAGGGGTAGGAGAGCTCCTGGCTGGTGTGGGCAGGGCAGGAACTGTGCTGGGATGTGAGGAGCAGGGGCTGTGCAGTTCAGCCTGCCAGGCTGCTTCAGCACCAGCTGGGATGGAGCAGGATGGAGCCCATCCATCCCTGTGCTGGCAGCTCTTCCAGAGCCAGCCCCAGCTGAGGTGATGCTGCAGTGCTGCAGGGTGCTCTGGGTGCTGCTGCAGTGCTGCAGGGTGCTCTGGGAGCTGCTGCAGGGTGCTCTGGGAGCTGCAGGATTGCAGCTCCTGCTGCTCCTGGGGGACAGCCTCTGCCTCCTGGGGCCACCTGGGCAACTGCAGAGGAGCTGGCAAGGGGTTGCTGCACTTGTTCCAATCTTCTTGTCAACATTTCTGATAAAGCAAACAAGCATCATTTAGTAATGCTACTGAATTTATTTTTTTAGGATCTGGTCAACACTGGAGTCAGCACTTTCTTCTTTTTCATTGCCTCTGTAGTACTGGCTGCTTTAAACCATAAAACTGGAGCAGAAATTGCTGCTGTGGTAAGAATTTAAACTTGTTTATATCTGACTCTTGTGTTAAAATTAACTTTTACTCATTGATCGAATACACCTCTTGCCTTTGCCATCACAATTTACTTCTACTTTCACAATTTACTATGAGACAGTTCAAGAGTGTTAACATCCTTGGAGCTTTGTCTGAAGGCTTGAGGCAAGAACAGCAGAGAAATGACTTGTGGAGAACACTTTACAATTGAATTCTTTGGTGCCTTACGTGGTCCTGCTCTATGTTGCAAGCCTATGGAAAAGATAGAGCCAAAAAGTCAGAAGAAATTGAAGCTGTTTACACATAATTTGTTGAGTTCTTGCTCAGTACAGGTGATTTTTTTGTTCTGTGCAGTGTAGTAGCACTTCAGGGTTTTACATCTATGATAGTCAGTTCAAACAAATTAATTTTGTGTGTGAACTGGTGACCTCTTATTATTTTTCTTTTTTATTTTCTTTTTAACCTGTCTTTTAAAATCATGAGTTCTGCAGAAGCATAGAGGAGAAACTGCAAAGCAGCTGCTTCTCCAGGCTGCTGCTCTGGAGGAGCATTGTCATGAGTTACCTCTGGTGACTGGACTTGTCCATTTCTGTGTGCACCCTGAGGCATGAATGAGCTTTTGGATGAAAGCTGGTTTCTTTACAAAAGGGTTTCTTTACACTGGGCTGCACTGCAGGATTTAATTGTCGTGTTGGTAGTCAGAGAACTCTGTTTTCTGGGATCATTGATCTTAGCCACTTCTGCAGATTCTCAAGTTCACTGAGAAGAAAAACATAATTACCCAGGCCATGATGATTTGTCAGTGCAAATAATGCAGGAAACTGAACTTTTGAGGACTTTGCTGTGAAACTACTTTTCTTCATGTTTTCAAAACTTGTCTGTGACAACTCTTTCTGCTCCCTGTAGGTGTTTGGTTTCCTGGCAATGGCAGTGTATGCTGTGAACACGTTTTTAGCAGTTAAAAAGTGGCGGGTGAGCAGCAGGCAGCAGAGCAGCCGGCAGAGCAGCGACTACATCCGTGCTCGGACAGAGTCCAGGGAGGTGGTGCATCGCCCCGAGATCCTGCGCCTGGACGCGTGAGAGCCACCCTCAGATGGGACTGAAAGGGAAAAAAGCACTCAGCTCCCTCATGGAATAAGGGTTTTTGCTTTATTTAAGGAGGAAAAGGTGGATCGAGGGTGGCGGAGGATGCCCAGCCCTGCACGTGCGCAGAGATGCTTTGAGCCAGAAGCTGCTGTCATGGAGGCAGAAAGTGTTGGTTGTTCAAAAGGAAGATCCCCTCAAGACCTCCAGATATACACGTGCATATATTATATAGCTCATAGAATATATAATATATGTCTGTTCTGAAGTATGCCATTGTTTTGGATTAACTGCACAGCAGTTTTCCTTCTCCCTCTGAAGATGCACTGTTCTTCACCTGCCCCAGAGACAGAGCAGCCCTGCCCTGGCTGGCTGAGCGAGGAGGGACATCCACGGGAGCAGCTGGAACAGCCACGCGTGCCGAGGAGCCAGGGGCACTCAGCAATAACTCAGCCAGCCAGAGGGGTCTGTCCATCCCAGACTGTGTCTGTGTGTCCTGCTCCCTCCTGCCCTGAGCCTGCTGGAGACCGTTCCACGCCTTCCCTGGGCTGGGCTGGGCTGGGCTGGGCTGGGCTGGGCTGGGCTGCGCTGCTGGCCACGGGGATGCACTGAGTGTGAGTAGGTGCTTGTCTGCTCCTGCTGGGAAACATTCCAGTTCTCATTCCAAAGTGGGAAAATAAAAATGTTTAGGAGACAGGGTGGAGCAAAGGGGCTTGAGGGATGCAGTAGAGAATGAAGGGGTTGTCATTCTATAGACTTACATTCCTGCCATAGCTTTATTTTTCTTTCTCTTTTTATTTTTGCTTTATTTTTTGTTTTAAGGTTCAACATTTCTAGAAGTTTTTGCTAGAACTCGCTTTCCCTGTAAGACCAGGGTAAGCAAGAACTGGCAAAAATTTATGTGCTTTTAAAATGTTCCTAAGGTTGCAGTGTTGTGGTTCATGAGGGTAAATATTTCTTTTTGGAAAAACGGTTGTTCTAAAATTAAACCTAAATTGGTAGTAGATAAACCTGATTTTTTATTTTAACTGGGTGTTTCTTCAGATTTATTCCCCTTATGTTTCTTTGAAAAATGAATTTAGTTAATTGGAAAATAATATGATTTTATTGATTTGTTTAGAAATAGTTTTACTTAGCTGAAGGGTTTTTTTTTATTATTATTTTCTTTGTACTTCCAGTGAATGAATTATGTTTTCTCTACTCAGAAATCAAATTCAGCAGTAATTGGCTAGACAATGTCACAATATTATTAGGAAGATGTCTCTTGATATTTTTCTGTTTCTTTGGTGTCTTTATCTCTATAGTGCATTATTTGGCATTTGTGTGCCTGTGTGAAGACAGTGTGTGGGAGGAGATCTCTGGAGCTGAACTCCTTTGTGGTGTGAGGAAAATGGAAATGTGTGCAATTAGTGGAACTGTTTGCCTGAGTTTGTGTGTCCTGCTGGAGCTGCACTGCTCAGGGTGAGTGCAGCACCTGGAGCCTTAAGAACAACAGGCAGTGTATTGTGGATAAATTGTTTAACCATGAAAACCAAGTTACACCAAGCAGGAGATCAGAAGTGCCTGGGCTTTTATAATACTGGAGGGAGCTGGGATAGTGAAAGTGTGAACCTAATGCTGCAATATTCAAATTGAGCATCAGAGAATTATTTCAATGAGTGAAAAAAAAGTGACAAAAGTGATGCCTTTTCATTTTCCATGTATTGACATCTACAGTGCACTTCACCTTAGTGGCTAAGATGGAGATTAAAATTCAGAGTTACTGATGAGGTTAAGAAAAATTTGCATTTTCTTAGTGATTGATGGTTTACCACTTCCTACAGTAATATTATATTGTACTTTATTGGATGCAATGCCAAAGGGAGCAGCAGTTTAAAAGGAGATTGAACCAACTCTTGGAGCTGGATTAGAACAGAGACATTGCACAGAGGGTTGTCACACCTGGGTGCATTCCCTGAGCAGCACATGGCAATTCCATGGCCAGTGTGGTAAGGAGTAACAATTTGTTATTCCCAGAAGCCCTGTGACAGCCCTGCTGTTTGCCAGCACTGACCAGGACTGGCAGAGTTTGCAATGTCAATTATTAAAGGACTTTTTAAAAGTAGCACAAGCATACCCAGTCTGGAATTGTTAACTGCCATCAAAGCAGTTTGTGTAAAGATTGTGGAAAACCCCAAGCAAACCAAAACCAAAAAACCCCTAAACATCCCACACCAAAATGAAGCCAAACCCACCTACAGAAAAATGAAATAGAGTTCTCCAGAAGATCCATGCTTTTAGAGTGGAGCTGCTGTCTGCAGTCAGGGAGCAGGATGGTGTTGCACAGGGATTTTGTGTTACACAGGGATTTTGTCAGGAGTGTGTCCTGTCACTGGCCAGGGCTGAAGGAGCATTCCCAGATCCTCTCCTGTGCTCCCCAGGCTCAGTGTGGTTGGGGCAGAGCTCTGGGAGCTCTCGTGCCTCTCTAGGTTTATGAATTTGGTACCTTTCAAACCCCTACACCTTTCCTGGCCTGGCAAAAGGGGAACTCGGGGGTTTTCTGTGGTGGGAGGTCCCAGCCCCTGTTGAGCTGCAGTGACAGGAGCAGAGTGGGGCAGTCACACCTCAGGGGCATCCTTGGGCAGTGGGGCTGGAATGGCTGCTGCAGGAGGGGTGAGTTTCCTCAGCTGGGAATGCCAGTATTTATTACTCACATCATGCCCTGAGCCTAGCACTGCTCTCAGGGTGGAATCCAAAAGAGAACAGTGATTTTAAAAATACTGTCTGATTCACTTTCTGAAGCAAAAGCAAATGTAAATGTGTAATTTCCTTATTTTTTGGGACCAAAGATGATTTTAGTATTGTACAGTATATACTTTCTAAAAAATCTTAAGCACTTACTGCTCTGCAGAGACATTATTTACTATGTGGATTATATAGAAGGGAAATAAAGTGAAAAACAACTACATTTGAAATATTAAGATAATTTGATGCATACATGGTTCATTCCCCTGGAGTTAATTTTACACAGTGTATTGGAGAGGTACTTTTTAAAGTATTATCTAAACTGCAGTCACACAAAAAAACCCTTAAGGGAGAAAAGAGGGTAGAAAGTTTAAACTTTTTTTAAACTTGCTTAGAAAAGTGACATTAAATTGTTTCTCTCAGCCAGTTAGTCTTGCTTGTAATTGCTAGCACATAGGGATAATTTCTTTCAGTCCTTGGGGGTGCTGTTTAGCTCCATAAAAGAGACTCAAATCCCACTGTAAACAGAACTAAATTAAAGCAAACAGTTGAACAGGATGCTTAAACAGTAATGGTTTGGATGAGTCCCCTTTGGTCAAAGAGAGCCCTTAGACCTGGAATCTTTGTGTATTTCTGGGTGTAGAATTAAGTAAATTCTGCAGCCTGTGCACAGACAGGGTGATCAGGAAGCTCTGGCTGCAGCAGCAGGGTGGGAGCTGTCGCTGGGTGCTGCCAGAGTCTGTTTGCCTCTCCCTGCTCAGCTGAGGTTTGTGCAAACAGCCCCAGCAGGAGCTCCTAAACCCACACAGGAACTCACTTATGTGTCTGAGTGAAGCCAATTCCTTCTTTCTCTCCTGCTTTTCCTTTCATTTGGAATATTCGTGCCTCGTGGATCAAATGCTTTAATATTTAATTCTTGCTCAGCCTTGTTTGCTGGTCTGTGTAGTGTCTGCTGCAGTGCCAGGAAGATCAGAATGTGTCCAACATCCCTTTCTTTCAGATGTGGTGCTCTTCCCTTTCCTGATGGCTTCAGAGGCTGGGCTGGGTGTTCTTTCCCGTGGGAAGCTGGTGCTGGTGTGAGATTCCTGGTAGGAGCCACATGCTTGGAGCTTGGGAGGGGTAGAGAGCGATCTCCCTGTGCCTTCTGAGAGACAGGCACTGGCTCCAGGGAGCTGACACTTCTGTGCTGCTCACTGGATTCAGGAGCTCAGCATCAGCAAATATCTGTGCCTTGGCAGCAGCTCCTCACCTTGCAGTTATAAGGTGTCTTCTACATGGGATTTCAATAAAGGATCAGTGTGTGTTGCTGTGTTGCTCTTTCATTGGCTTTGTCACGTGTTGTGACCAAGACTTTGTGTTTGTTCATCGCTCTGTGTCTCATGGCACGCTCTGGTGTTGTTTCACCTCTCTGTATTTCATTGCTGCTTCTAGAAAGAGGAGGGGAAGGTTCCCACTGTTCCTAAGGCAGTAGTTTATTTCCCCCTGTGAATTGTTGTGTCCCATGTGCTGATTGTCCCCTCCCAGCAGGGCAGTCAGTGCTTCCCCAGGTGCTGTGAGCACAGCAGGAGAGGATCTGCTGCAGGCACTTTGCTGCTCTGGGGCAGTTAACCACCAGATCTGCAGGAGCTTTAAAGTCCCTAAATGAATTTGGGATTTGTCACCTCTCTGCTGTTTTGGGGGTGTGCAGGCACAGCAAATGCTTACCTAATCTGTGGCTTTATTAATGTAATCCTTTCTTCTTCCCTTTTGCTCAGGCCTCTTTCGGTATCTGTTATTTTCTTGTCTCATGTCGACTTTTTAATGATTTCTACTTGTTTTCTTACGTGAGGGGAAGAAACCACACCAAAAATCTAAAATAAGCAAGAATAATGGTTTTAGGGCATAATTAAAAAATGGAACCAAACTTAATTGCAGTTCAGATAGTGTAGGAAATATCCTCTCTCCTACTCAGCTGGGATACTGAACAGCTTTGTCCATGGAGGAGCATGAAGAACAGTTCCTGTCCTGAAAGCTCTGGAACCAAGAATCTTCAGCAGGCATTCAGAATAATAAAGAGGCACAGCCTGATAGGGGATTGGAGATGTGAGAAGGACATTTGACAATCCAGTGCTTCCAGAGTGAGACATGAGCAGTAAGAACCCTCAGTGGCCACTGCAGCCGTGGTGATCTCAGGGGCTGGGAAGGGGCTGGGGTTGTCCAGGGGGGGATCCAGGCTGGTCCCTGCTCAGTCCCACAGGAAGGAGTAAATCCAACCTCTGGCACTTCTGAAAATCAGGCACTTGGCTCGTGTTATTTGTAGCATGAAATAATGGATTGTTCATTGTCTGGAGGGCCAGCAAAGCTCAGAATTACTGTGCAGATTGAGGTGTCCTGTGTGTGAGTTTTATGGGCAACAAAAGCATTTTAAAATGATCCTGAAATCGGTACAAAAATGCATGGAATGTATGAAAATACTTTGTAGAAATTATGCCATGTTCCTCTCTTTATTTTGACAGAGGGACTTGGTTAAAATGAATTTATACAAATACTCAGGAAATCTGAGTGACATTTTAGAGGATTTTCCTGGTATATTATTTTCCCTGTCAGCCACTTGGCCACCTTGATAGATCTGCTTGACCAAGTCAGAGTGGTGCTGTCCAACCTGAAAGGGTTCCCTTGTTTTGTTTTGTTTTTTTGTGTTGTATTTTAAAAATTTGTCTATAATTTAACCATTTGTATGCTAAAAATAATCTTTAAAAAAAATCTGCTTACACTGTGATTTCTGGTAGCCTTTAATTTAGACTGTACAACACAATCTAATTTTCTTTTGGGATATGCAGCTTTCATAAGTGTTATAAGTGTTCTTATATATGCCCAGAAGTGAAAGTTGTCTATTTATCATAGGAATGTGAGTAGATAAAGTAACCTATCCAGAATCCCAGTGCAGCTCTTTCATATGTGCTGGATGGAGGAGTTAGTAAAATTGCCTTTTAATCTCTATGGGTTAATAAATATTTTTTATAATTAGCCACAGATATTCCTTTTTAAATTATACTTGGCAAACAGAAGATATTTAATTTTATATACAATATACATAGTTACCTTGATTGACATATTTATAACATAGAGCTTTGTGTTTACTATGAAGGTTTTATCTGTATCCCATGGACTTCATGGGTAAAACCTTAAAAAGCCAGGTAGCATTTATGGAAGGATATGGGAACTTTCTTCATGGCTTTAGAATGAGGACATAGGAGCATTTAAAAGGCAATAGCCAGATTGTTTTACAGATTATCTGGGGGGGTTCTTATTTTTTGATTGGGGCTGGTCCCTGCAGCTATTTTAATAACATCTGGATGTGAGTAACAGAATGGAATATGAGCATCTGCCTCTGTCACAGGCTGTTGTCTAGAGCACAGGAAATTTCAGGGTATTGTATTGTTTTGTGTCAGACAAATGTCTCAATAGACAGATTTAATTAAAACCTTCATGTGTCTGAAAGAAAACATCCTCTCTTAACTAGGCTGATTTGTCATTTTTGGTACCCTTTTAATCCCCAAAGTAGTGTTGTCTAAATATTTTTAGTGATGTTCCAGCTGATGTCTGCAGGTTAAAGTGGTTCTGGCTAGCACCCTTTTATTACAACAATGGCTACCTTCATTTTTCTACTGTTTCTACTTTAATCTTGAATGTTTACCGGTTTCTATTGTCGGATCTTGTGGAGGGAGAGTGTCTTAGCACTACAGCTCATCCAGCTTTAACTCATGCATCACAGTCCTGGAGTAAGAAAATATTTTGAATTATATATTGTGGCCAATTTATTGCATTTTAAAATTATTTCTATACTTTAGACACAACATTTATGACATAATAGGACGAGTGACTTAGCTAATCATTATATCTGTCTAGACTTACTCTCTTCTGTGTTAGTGTTATTTTGAAACTATTTGTATATGTTGAAATTTGTAAGGGTTCAGGAACCCACAATAAAATAGTAAAGTATGTATTTATTTCTCATTATAATGGTCAATTTTGATTTGGAAGTTGACACTTTGTATGTCTTTTCACAGAATTGTAAACAAATACCGAAAAACTGCTTCACCTAGGGTGCCTTCCATGTGTGGTACAAACACTTGTCATTCACAGGAATAGAGATGTAAATTTATTAATCCAGTAAACACTATTTTTGTAATGTGAGTCACTAACGCAGCTCTGGCCTCGTTGTGCTTTGTTCCCACCACCACCAGGTTGATGGCTGCTGTGGTCACTGCCTTCCCTCCCTGTGTGCACTAAATCTGACCCTGGGGAATCACAGCTTGTGTCTCCTTTGCTCTGCCCTCAGCTGCCCCCAGCACATTTCTGGTGCTCCACATTCCCTTCCCTGGCCTTGTGGAGGGGTGCTTAGGGGTGTTTGTATCCTCAGGGCTGACTCTGGCTCCTCTGGACAGGCTCTGCAGCCCAGTCCAGACATTCCAATTCTAGCTCCAATTTGTGATTTCCAGCTTCTGAGGAGGGAGCATCCAGGCCTGACCAAAAGACTTTATCCCTCTGGGTTATGGGTGCTGTATTGCCAGGTTTGTAATTGCAAACAGCTCAGAGGTACTGTGGAAATACCAGGTTAGAATTCCATTCAGGCTGAGCAAAGGGGATGCATTTTTCCTTTTATCATGAGCACAAGTCTGCTGTGCAATACCCTTGGTACTTTGCTTTTGCAGTAAAAGCTGCAATGTTCTGTCCTGGAGGACCCTTGGTGCATCCCCTGTGTGGTGCCAGGGCAGCTCCTGCCTGTTCTGCCCTGGGGACTGAGACCAGGGCTCCCCTGAGCACCAGATCCTGCTGCAGGACTGGAGAGTTTCAGCAGGCAGCACATTCATTCCCCTGGAGACAATTCCCAGCCCTGGAGGATTTCCCATTGTTCTGCAGAGCCCAGAGCCCGGTGCTGCAGCAGCTGCTTCAAGGTGGTGCCTCCAGCTGTGCACCTTCCAGCTGTGCCCACAGCTGGACCTCGCTGCTGGCAGAGCAGCTGCCAGCTCTGGGTGGGAAAGATGTCCTGGGAATGCTTGACCAAGCTCAAAGGCAAGGTACTCTACAAGAAAACACCACCTCCAGCTTGTTTCTACACCAGTAACCATCTTTCAGTTGTTGTGTTCTTTCTGTCGGTGTCTGTGCTAATCAAGAAACACAAGCTGAAGAATTGTAAAGTCTTGCAATATACAAAGCAGTCTTGGTTTTAAAATCCATGCTGTTGCAGCATAATTTAAGTGATGTATTTATCAGTTTTAAATGTCATTTTGCTTTTCCAGTCTTTTGTATATGGGCACAATACTTTTTGTAAATTTTTTTTATTTAGTTGTCTTTCTGTCTTTCTGGTACTGGAAGATTTGAGCTCTCTGGGTTTTCACGGTACTCTTCTGATCATTCTTCATAGTGGTAAAAGTCTGTATTTTTGTATGTAGGAGAAATGGTAGTTTTCTAACACTTAGCCCAATCAATATGGTACGGAATCATTTGTGAAGGACTTCCTGTTTAATAAATGGACATATTAAAGTACTAAAACAGTGTCTTCATCTGTAAACATGGCCTGGGCTGGGGTGATTTTCTTCCCAGTGGCTGGTGTGGAGCTGTTTTGGATGTGTGTGGATAATTCAGAGATGTTTTTGTTGTTGCTGAGCTCACGCAGAGCCAAAGCCTTTCCTGCCCCTTGTGCTGCCGTGCAGGGGAGGGTCTGGGGGGACACAGCCAGGACAGGTGACCCCAAGTGACCACAGGAGTAATCCCACACATTACGGCATCAGGATGGGAAGGGGGGAAGGAAGAAGAGGGCATGTTTGGAGTGGTGATGTTTGACTTTCCAAGGCACCATTCCAGGGGATGTGGCCCTGCTCTCCGAAGGTGCTGAGCACCTGCCTGCCCATGGGAATCGGGTCCTTGTTTTGCTTAGCTCGTGTGCACAGCTTTTGCTTTCCCTATTAAATTGTCTTTACCTCAACCCAGGGGATTTCTCACTTTTCCCCTCCCCATTCTCTGCCTTGTGTCACTGAGACAGCAATTCCTGTGTGGGGCTGGGGGATGCTGGGTGAAACCTCCCCAGGAGGCAGCAGAACTCCTCATGCAGCACTGGGGGGTTCCTGGGCTCATAACCCAGCCAGGCAGCTGCAAAACGCCCTTTGTGTGTGGGACCAACACCCAAAGCCCCTGGGGCTGCCCCAGGACACTGCTGGGTGCCTTGGGGAGAGGGCAGTGGAGCAGAGAACGTGGAACTGCTCTGCTGCTCACGTGCTTGTGGTGGAATTGCTCTTGGGGTGTTTCTGGTGTGCTGCCATGGGCTGCAGTGCTCCTTCCTGGGGTCTGCAGCTTCCCATTTGGGATTTGGGGGCTGAAATGCCCCAGGGAGTGGGGTAATACTCTGCTGCCTCAGGGCTGGGGGCTGCAGGTGATGCTGGTGGGATTTTTGGTTTCCAGGTGCTTTAGGCACGAGGTGGGAGCACTGAGTCAATACAGGTGAGAAGAGTGGAAAGGCACAGAGGGATGGGTGAGTTTGTGAAGAGATTTGGGAATGTGGATGCTGCACTCAGAACACTTGGAAGGGACTGGGGAGGGTGGCACAAGGTAAGGATTTCCTGAGGGAGCCACAGGGAACGTGGCTCACATTCCCTCTTACAAGGGGTCAGTTCATTTTGCCTGTGTGGGGTTGTCAGCAGCACTGTGGCATTACCCAGGGTGGTATCCATGGTGCTCCTGGGTCAGGAGAAGCTTCATCAGCTGTCAAATTTAAAAAAAAAAAATATTTTGTCTAGCTTTTAGATAGTGGATCTCTTCCTTGAGTCTCCTAGGAAGACTGTAATTAATTTATTCATGGATCAGGCTAACAAAATGTGATGGGCTGTGTCCAAAGTCCATAAAAGAAAAGGACAGATGCTTCCTGGCAAAAATTAATGTTGGAATCAGTATTTTCCTCTTCACTCCTCCTTCCCAAAGCCCCAAACAAAACCACACTTAAATTTTCTGGGTAGCACTGTTTTACTTTCTGACCTGGAAGCTTTACAAAACACTGAACACTGAATTCTTCCACTAAAGGAGTGTCCTAGGGTGACTGACTGTGTCACACTGTGCATTTCTTGATGCACTCCTGTTTATTTATTCCTGACTTTTTAAAGACCCTGACTTTTAAGGCAATATTCCATGCAAAAAGGTGTCTTGAGCATCTTGTATCAAAATTCACATCCTCAGTTCTCAGAATTTCTGCTTGATACATCTTCTCTCAGAGAATTAAAGGATGGCCAGGTGAGGCAGCTGTGCATGTGCTGCCACGTGTAGCATTTGCCCTTTGAGGGCAGTTTGTGTCCTGCTGCAAGTCTGGAGTGAAGCCACACAATGATTTTACCTCTGATCACAGCAGTGCCCAGTGAGCAGCCTCAGCAGAAGGACAATGAGTGGAACCAACCAGGTGCTTGCTGAGCAGAACATCCAGCTGTGTTCTCTTTCCAGCACACCAGGCTGTTCTCCACCACCACAGCAGCTGAGATGCTCTTCCTTGGTATCCTGGAAGTGACTGTCAGGTGGAAATGAAGTCCTGAGGAACTTGGAACAGTATCAAGTGAAAAGCACAGTTAGGTGGAGTAACAGACAGTTCAAAGGACAACAGAACCTCTTCAGTCAGAATCTAAAAAAGCTGCTTGGAAAGGCACTTGAATTCATTGGAAAGGTCTTTTGAATTCCTTGGAAAGGTATCTGAATTCCTTGGAAAGTTATCTGAATTCCTTGGAAAGGTCTTTTGAATTCCTCAGCACTACCTCCAAAAATCACTTCACAAGCCCAAACAAGTCCACAGATAAATGTAAAAGCTTGGTAGGAGGGAGAGAGCCCTTCAGGCAGGTGAGAGCTGTGTGAACTCACCTGAGGTGCCACTTTCCCTTCCCGTCAGTGGCTTTGAGCTCATGGAACTGCTGGTATTGTTTCTACATGGATTTGTCCACACTTGGGGTTGGAAACTGCCCAGGAACTCCAGGTGGCAGTGGCTGTGCTGGAGCTGCAGTGAGGGCAGGGATGGGCTCTGGGGGCTTGGGAAGCAGCTCCTCCACAGGACACAAGTGATTGTGATTGGAAAGAGGTGTCTGACGAGGCCACTGAAATCAGGATTTAATCACGGGCTCCACACTGCAGGTGCAGTGCTGTGTTTGTCACCTGAATCACAGAGAAACCAGTGCTCCCAGCACCCTTCTGATGTTGTCAGTTGAGGAAAAACATGCAAATAAACAAAAAACCAAAAAAGCCAAGCTGGCTCCTCCTCCAGTGGAGGAGACCCTGAGCTTGTGCAGGATTTGTGGTGGAATATGGGCAGAAGACTGAGTCAGCTCCCTCCACCCCAATCCAAACTGGCTTTGAGGTAATTATTTTAAATCTAATTTTCTGAAGTGATATTTCTAAAATACAGAACCCTGTTTTCTTTCAGTCATGGGAACAGATCTTTTTTAATAAAAGGCCAGAATCTTACAGAAGTGCTTGACCCTGGGAGCAAACTGCTTTGAAATAAATGAAGTCATCAAGTACTTAAAAGCCAGTAAGGAAATTCTCTGGGCAGGCACCTCACTGAAAGCTGCTAAAGCAGTCCTGAAGCAACTAATGAACATTTTGTTTGCTGCCTGTTTACTTTAATCCAACATGGAATAAATTACCAGAAAACCTCAGTATATTTTGGGTGTGTGAAGGGTGAACCCGCAGGGTGACTTTGTTCTTTATGGGGTCATTGGTTGCCAAGAGGGAGCACAGAATCCCCAATGCTTAGAACTAATATCTAGAATATTTACAACTAATTTTTGGTCACATTTTTTCATCTCATACCCTAAGGAAGAGGTTTCTTCTGTGGCTGGTCCCCAGGGCTGGCTCTGAGCTCTGCCCTCTCCCCAGCACAGATTTGGGATTCCTGAAGTCATTTTTTTGTGCTGGGCAGAGGCAAAGCAGCAAAATCAGGTCTTCAAGTAAGTAAAGACACCAAACACTTCTATTAAAAGAGGTTTAATCCAGCATGGTTTCTAAATATTAACCATGTCTTCAGCTGTGACATGCAGTACATTTTTTTACTTAAAAAAAGAGACATACAAAACAAGTATAAAAATGAGCCCAGGTCCCCTGAACGTCACAGTGTGCCAGTAAAATATGACAAGAGAAGAGAAAGAAACATGGGATTTTGTACAGGAAAAGGTCCAAAGAGATCTTCCTGATAAATCAAGGATTATCTGTCACATTTAGAAGCAATCACTTGTTCTGCATTTACTCTGTCAGTGGTCAGGAAGCAGGAGATGTAGGAGCTGCCTGCTGGACAACTCCAAACCTGACCAGCACCCCCTGCTCTGTGCCAGCTCCCCTGTCCTGCCAGCCACAGGGAACTGGAACCCAGCTGCTGATTTTATTCCAAAGGAAAACTGCCTTTATTGTTTCATCCCTGTTTTTCACTTACTCTGTTAGTACCATCTGCTCTCATTTTAATCACACCTGTGCTGGTACTCTATTAATTTTTAAAAAATCCATACAGGTTTATTTGCTACAAACCTGTCTGATGCCATCTGTGAGGAGTGTGCTGTGCTCTTCCCAAGCATTCCCCAGTGTTTATAAATGGACACAGATATTCCAAAGTAGGCTGTGCTACCTGTGAAAACAGCTTGTAAATTCAGAGGGCTTCTCCCCTGGAATACAACACCACAAGGTAAGTCACATCCTCCCAGGGGTGAAAAATCAACTCACCCCACCCCACACACACTGAAATAAGGGGGCTGGAGTGGTGAATCCATTGCAGACATTCTGAAGTTTGGGGTTGGCTTTTTGGCCTTTTCACAGTGGGGAGGAGCCCCTGCCCTCCTGGGGCCTGGGCACCCTCGGTGTGGCAGCACCAGTGGGCTCAGCACAGAGCAGGACACTGGAGCCTGGGGCACAAACACCTGCAGGTTTCACCAGGCAGGTCCTGCTGGGAGCTGTTGGCCAAGCCTGCCTTCCCTGGCTGTGCAGACACTCACAGGGGCTTCTAAAAACAGGACAGGGCTGCCCAGAGCTGCCTCACCTGTTCCTCCCCATCCTGTGGTGAAATTGCAGCAGAGGGGATGTGACTCCAGCCAAGCAGCTTAAAACAAGGGATACTTAATGTCTGATGAGCCAGCTGCCCTGCAGCACCATTATACTACTCTGAGGTTTGTTCTTGCTGCAGATTTCCAGTTGTTACATTTCCTTGTCCCAGATGGACAGGAGATTTAAAGGTATTGAAACCAACATGTTAACTGTAATCCATGCCTTCAGTGCTTGGGAGTATTCAGACTTTGGATAAAGAAATACTGTTAGTTAATCAAGAAAAATACAAACAGAGGCATCCAAACCTCTCTTCTTTGGCATATATAAGTATAAAAGCTTTAAGTGTTAAAGGTTTGGAATTCTGAAAGCACATTAAAAGCTGTAAATGTTAAAAATGCCATTCCCATTTACTCAGGACATGGATGTGCTGAGTGGGGAGGAGCAACAGAGAATTGAGCTGTGTTGTTTGGACAGAACTACTGTAGGATCTGTAGTTGTCAAGAGTTTAGTGGCACTGGGAATAGTCTCCTTTTCCACATTACTGCCTTGTCTGCTCTGGTGATTCCATGAACAGTGAGGTGGCAAGGGGCTGAAATGAGGGGATATTTCAATTTACAGTGCATTCAGCAGAGAGGAAAGTGCTTGATCATCTTCCCTTCATGCTTGGTTGGTGTTTGGTTCTTCAGTCTGAGTCAGAGTCGGAGTCCTCATCTGAGGGGTGAAACAAGGAACAAAAGTGAAAATGCAAACTGGAAACCCCCCCAGCTGTGGTTCTGGTTGGGAGAGAGGCTGCTCTGGCAGGGTGTGCTTCAAAGGACACAGCAGGATTGGGAATGAACACTTCTGTGCAATGGCAGCTCTTGCTGAGGTGATGGGACCTGAAATGGTGTTTGAAGGAGTTGGAAGATGCTGCTGAGAGGCTCTGCTGGTATCCTTGCTGCTCTGGGCTCTGCTGTGTGCTCTGCAGCTCAACACCTCTGAGATGCTGAGAAATCCCTCCAGGCCCACAGAGCTCCATCCTTCTGGCCTCAGCTCATGAAAGCCCCTGTGTGAACACAACTTTGGGCTGCAGGGCTGAGCCCTCCTTGCATGGCCACAAACACCAACACAAAGCTGTGTGACTGCACTTCTGTGAGCTGATGTATTTGTGTCTCCATCTCCAGGGGAATTAGATCTAATCTGTATCCTAACTCTGCACCCTTGCCACCTGGTCATCTTCTGAGGGCAGTTCAGTAGTTCAGTTTTTAGCTTTTGCAGTCTGTTTTCTGTTCCTTTAGTTATTTTTCCTTTGTCTTTCTTTTCAGCCTAAAGCTTGAAAAATACTTAACAGTTCACTAAAATCCCCAGAAGAGACTTGTCAGTGCTGCTGTTCACTTCCTGGGATTCTATGCACACCTTGGGTGTTTGGTTTTGCAGGGGTTTTAAATGGAGTGTTGGGGGGGGGTTGGGATATTTTATTTTTAATGTGGAGCAGTCTTTTTAATCCATGTGGGTGCAGTAAGTAATCACAGGGACATGATGCCTGGTTTGGGCTCCTGGAAACTGCAAAACAACTACAACAACTACCCTTGTCTTGACTTGAACTGGCACCCAACACCTTTTTGTCTTTTTCCAAGTGGACCTCTCTGAAGTAGACTTCAATAGAAGAAAAAATTGATAACAACATTGTTAATTTTATACTGTTTGACTGTTGGATTTCAAGGCCATTTGCCCACAGATGGTCAAAGCTGATCAAAAGAGGCGATCATGTAAAGGAAATGATAAAGAGAAAAGCACTATTTGAACATAAAAGGCTGTGGATTCATGGATGTTAGTTATAAGTTACTAAAAAAAAAAAAAGGTAGAAATTTGCTTGTTTTTACAGCAAGACATTTTAATAGGGAAAGTAAATCTGTGCTGCATGGTGATTTCTATAATTGGATTTGGGGCTTTTCAAAGTTAGAGGTTGTGAAACTCTGAGAAACTTCACATTCCTGGCTTGCAGGTTATCTTCATAAATCACTGGAATTCCATTTGCAGCTTCCTAACTGAGCAGAGCTGTGGCACACAAACCCAAGAACAGAAAGTGCTCTTACTGGGAAAGAGCTCTTGCTCCCTGCACAGGGTGAAATGGAGAGGGAAATCTCACACTGCAGCTCCTGTAACAAGCAGGGAGTTTTACCCACCTTCTGTCTTGTGCCCCTCGGGGGAATCGGAGCTGCCTTGCTTGAGGAAAGTGACCAGGTCATTGAAAGTTAGGTAGAAATCGATGGCAAACACGATGGTGGCTGCAAACCCAAACACCTGAAAGGGTAAAGTAACACTCAGTAACAACAGCTCCCGTCTGTCAGGGACAAACCAAACCCAACCAAGCCCACACAGGAAAAATTCCATGTTTTTTTTGACCTGTGCCTTTCCAAAAAAGCAGGGAAGGGAACTGGTTTGTGACACACTGGTATCAACTGAACTACAGCTGATTTGGGAGCCTGAGAAGTGACCAGGTGTGTCCTTATCCCTCCCCCAGGCCGCAGCCCTCGTGGGCTCTGGGCACATTCTGGTGCAGCTCCTGCACCTCCACTGTCCCAGGACACCTCTGCCACCCAGAAATCACCTCCATTTCCTGGGAAATAAATTTCCACTTGTTTGCAAGGAGATGTGTTTATTGCTGAGTGAATTAGACAGACTGAAATGATTCTGGAGTTTCCTCTCCAGTGCCAGAGCAGCAGAGCTGTGCCAAGCACAGGCTGGGTGCTGGGCTGGGCTGGGCTGAGCACACTCCATCGCTCCACGTCTCACCACAGGGACAAAGATCAAACAAGGTTTGGGATTGTGGGATGGTTTGGGAAGGGCTGCTGGCTGGCACCACTGGGCATTGTTCTTCCCAAGCTTAAACAATTGTTTTGCAAATTTTATTTATGTTGCATACATTATTGATGCTTAGAGTCAAGTTGCAGATGCAGGGGCTGTATTTCTGACCACAAAATGCTGATGGGTGAAGGCTCTCTCCTCGGCAGTCTTGGTATTGGAGGGTAAAATGACACTGCTCTTGTTTCAACACATCCAAGTAAAACTAAGCAGGAGAGGCAGGAGGTTGAAATTACTTAATTCAGACTGGCCTTAGCAGTTGCAGGTTTGAGTTATTTAAAAAAAAAATTAAAAATGATTATGATTATGATTATTATTCCTTCCATTCAAGGATCATGACACTCCTTGCAGAAGCAGCTAGTAAAATTAAAAAGCAGAATAGGTGCCTTCCCTAAGGATACATTTAACACTGAGCAACTCTGTTAGGGTGAAAGAACTAGTCACAGGTTCAAGACAAATTTTTCTGAATAAGTGATATTTCTGTGCTTTAGGCAAATTAATTTTCAGTTAATTGAAGAAACTTCTCTGATTTGAACTGTTTCAAAGTACATCCATACTCTGTTCACCATAGCACTTAGGTGGAAAGCTCATGCCTACTCACCCCTGCTGCTTTAGATGCTCCATCGTTGTATTTTGAGACAGCAGCAATTGAAATGGCAAAGTAAATAATGGCAGCGGTGACGCAGCGCAAGAAATCCTGTGGAAGAAGCAACGGTGCATTCTCAGACTGCTCTAGGATTTCCTCTAAAAACCATTCTGGAAATGAACACTCAGCCCCTCTGTTGTTGCATCAGTGGCCTTGCTGGTATGTAACCACAGCCTGGGTTGCTGCAGAGGAGGAACTGCTCATCTGTGAAATATTTCTAAATAGGAGAAGCCCTGAGCCTTGGCATAAACTTCTGCTCTTAAAGATGCTGGGATAAATCCGGCTTCTACCCTGCCTGTGTCAGGCAGACCTTCCTTCAGCCTGGGAGGGGCTGTGCAGGGTGTTTGCCTTGGAGCACAGCAAGGGATTTGATGGAAAAATCGTTTGAAATGACTTAAAAACCTCATGTTTGAGCAGACTTCCTGTGGCACCAGAGGCTCAGGAGGTCCCAGCTCCCGTGGGAACGGGTGCCTGTCTCTCTGTGGATGCAGGGTGTGAGGTGATCTCCAGGGAGACCTGGCTGGGCAGTGCCTCATTCAGGAACACAACACTTGGATTAGTGTTGGAATGATTGATACTTCCCATGTCCACTGCCAGCCCCATGCCTGGTGTGATCCCTGGGACGTGTCCTGCTGAGCTGTGCCCTGACACACAGCAGAGATGTCTCTGCAGTGAGCTTCAAACAGAAATGTGCTTCCCAGGGCACATGCAAATCATGGGAGCTGCAAAAATGGAACCCTCAGCTCTGTTCACAGTTAGCTCTTCTGCCTTTCCAGAACAGATGGAGGAGTAAAATCCTGTCTCAAACCACAAATCCTGCAAGAAACCCGATTCCTCTGAAGTCAGGACAAGGTCAGTTATCTACATTCTGTGCCTGTAGTATGTTATGGTAATGGCCATAATAAACACACAAGTGCCTTTTTTGTCTTAGTTCTGGAACCAGATGCATGTAGAAAATGGGAAAATGATGGAACTGAGATTACCAGCTGAGAGCTGTGCACAGTCGTAGCCAAAGTCACTGATACTGTTTTATCTACCAGTGGCCTTGCTAAAGTTATTTTTGTGCAGTGAGCTCTAATTCAAACCTCACTGCAATGAACTACTGATGGTACCAAAAGAGAATCCAGATTGATAAAATCAGTAGGGTTTTTTGAAGTATTTGTACGGCAAGGCAGCTGCTCCCTTTGCAGTGATATCTGAGGCTGCAGGGACATCCAGTGGCCAGGGCTCTCCTGCAGCCCCAGCACTGCTCCAGCAGTCACTGGGCTGCTGTGTGCGCATGAACTGGCCAGAGCTGGCCCTTCCCAGAGCAGCTCAGTTTGTCTGAGGGTGTAACTCTACCTGAGAATTTAATCACAGCCTGATAAAGTCTGCCCATTATCAACAACACACCCGTTTCCCCATCTGCAAGGGTGGCAATAAGGAGCCCCCAGCAGTCAGACTTGGGCTGATGCTGGCCCCAAGCCATTTGCCTGGAATTTGGAATACCAGCTGTGCTTTGATAAAGCCATGCCTTGTGTCAGCACCCAAAAAGCTGCAGAGCAGAGCATGGAGTGCTCCAGGACCTTCTGAGCCAGAAGCAGCATGGACAAGTTTCTAAAAGGGCAGTAAACTTGTTACAGTCACCCTGATCTGCCCAGCCCCTTTCACCCCCTCACACCAGACAATTAATTCTGAAGGTTTCTGTTGCACATCTCACTTACCGCCAAAGGCCAGTGGACTCCTTTAAACTTCTCATTAAGCTTGGAGGCGTAGGCAAAAAAAAGAAACAGTGCCAGCAGAAACTCTAGGAGTGGTGCCATCATGAAAGAAGCTGCTAGAGATGCAATATAGCAGATAAAGATGATAAATGACAGCACCTAAAGTAAAGGGAAAACTCGTAGTTATTCGCATGGAATAGCAGAGCCGCAGGCAGCTGAGCAGCTTTGAAGTGTTATTTTCCCTGTGTATTTCTGTCAGTGCTGCTGCTGCTGGCATAGCTTCAGCATCCTGCTTTTTTTATTTTTCATTGGGCCAAATGATTTTTCTTGTTCAGCACAGAATAAATCTGAAGTAATGGTGTTTATTTCCCTGTGTGTGAAATTGCTTTTCCAGAGCGCTGGGTGGATTTGAACCCCTTGAAGTCGGTAATTTGCTCTGGATTGTAAACAGCTCTGACAACATAATTCTGAAGATAGAGTGGGGTGTTGCCAAGCAAGCAGAGCTCTAAGCTTTCAGCTGTGACAGCTCTCATTTGAAACCCAAATCAGTGCTCAGACAGCCTGAAGTAACTCAGCATTTATAATCTTGGAGTTGAAAGAATAAAGTCTGCTGATGATGGATAGAAAAGGGACTAGAATTAATTGTTCTGTGATTTCTGGAAGTGTCTGGTTCCAGTTTTCCAGTGTGGAAGCTCTTCTGGAGAGCAATAGGACAGATAACTCCCATAGATTTATCTCCATAATGTTTCCTATCTCTAGTAAATAATAAAAACTGTCATTTTTTTCCACTCAATTGAAATACCTTTAGAAATACAGCTCAAAATAGAAAGTTTCACAATGGGACTGAAGAAAATGCATTTTCACCTAAACCAGGCAGTAGCAGAGTGCTGTCCTACATTCCTGGACTGTGACTGTAAAAGTGGAAGGTGAGGGAACCATGGAGAAGCTCAACACCATTTCCAGTTGCTGCACTGAGGGTTGGTGGTCCCAAGAAAGAGGCTCCAGTCCTCCTGTTTCACTGCCTTGCATGGGAATTGGTTGTTGTTTCAGTCAAATTACCCTGAAGTAACAAAAGTAGCCGGGATGCTGAATTATATATTGTCATGTGCCAGTTCACACCTGGGCTGCTCTGCCCAGCCTTTCCTCCTGGACACAAATCTGTGCCTTCCCAAAGCTCAGGGATGCTTTTGGTCAGCACAGACTGAGCACTAGATTACAAAGATGTTTTTTTAACTTCTAATTCCAAACTGGGACACTGATATTCCCACTCATTTATTGAAAATAAATGGATTCTTTACCCCCAGATGACAGGCACATCTGAAGGCAGATGTAGCATTTCTGCAAAGGTAATCAAAGCATTTGCCTCATTAAATTTCAGCTCTGTGGATTTTCTTTGTTTGCTGCTACTGTGGGTTCCTGGAGACCATCAGTACCAGAAAAAATCATCATTACACCTGAGTGATAAGACTCCTATAATTATTAATTGGTAATTACTCTTATGAGAGGTCAGTCAACCCTCAAATACATGTATCAAAAAACCATTTATGTTTAGGGGGCAACTAAGCAGTTCAATCCCACTGAAATAATTTCTTGGTGTAATTAATTACCAAGCCTTTATTCTCAGCCTGTGTTTTGGGCGAAATAGTGTCTGAGCAGGATGCTAGCAGCTGGAGTAAACTGTTTTCATCCATTAGGACTGGCTGGTGAGGTTAGAAAGGATGTGATATTTTTAGTAAGAGACTATACTTACCTTAAACATCTATGCATTGTTCTTTTTTCACTGGGTTCTAAGAAACTGAGCTGGGACAGTTTATAGAGCTCACTTCTGCATGGGCCTGCTAGCTGGTAATATCAGCCCCATTCTGATTTGTTTATTGCTCACAGAGCCTCTCTGCAGGTTTTTCTCGTTTTCCTAAGGTGGAGGGAGTTCATTCCCTGTATCTCATCCTAACTGTGGTATTTTCTTTCTATGAGCTAAAAGTGATAAGAACTCTTTGAAGGGAAGTGGATTTATCAGAGCTTGACAGCTCTTAAGAGAGAGGACTTCCTTCTTCCTATCACAGCACCTATTCCCTTCCCACCCCAAAAAACACAGACTGCACTTGCTTTGTGAATTCACTTCACTTGCATTTCTTAAACAAAATTTAGACACAGTTCTACGTTTTCTTGGATTAAAAAGAAATCACCATCTATACAGGACATTTTCTTTTTGTTTTCTGGTGCTGAAAAAAGTATCTTCCTTTTTGTGGCTAAAGGCAGGTGTGTGGTGGCTGAGCTGCAGGGGTGAGCAGCAGCAGAGCTGGGTTCATGGGCAGGTCCCGCTGGCCACAACCCTTCTAATGGCAGATCCTTAGACTTGAACTAAACCTGGTGATCTCTTAGGAGAGGATTAAATGCAGTGTTAAATAATACATCCTACTGGTGCAGTGAGGGGAGGTAGAGAGGCAAATTTCAGATATGTAAGGTGATGCTGCACAGCAGAGATCCTTTTGATCTCGATTCTGTTTGAGTCAGTAACTCCTGTGCTCTGACTGCCTTTGCACTGAGAAAAAATCTTTCCTGTTGAAGTGTAAAGTGAAAGGAAGAGCCTTTGTGGTCTGTTCTTATCAGCTTTATGGAAATTTGTGCCAGGGAAGGCTCCTGCTGTCCCCTCTGAGCCCTGGGCAGGTGTGAGGTTTAGACATGAGTGAAACAGGAGCTGTTCTGTGGAAGGAACAGATCAAGGAGCCCCTGATCCCAGGTGCTGGGGGTGCCAGGGGATCCCTCCTTCTATGCCAGGGAAGCTGCTCAAGAGACAGATGAGTCTAAGCATTAACTCTCTAACTGGGTCTGACCCAGAGAAGTTGGGGAAATATTAGTTGTTTATTTTAAAATCTGGTTACCAGGCCAGTTACCTGTCCAACCCAAGCCCTGTGTGATGGGAGGTGACAGCAGTGTCCTGCTCCTCAACCCTGAGGGTCAGTGACTGTATTCCCACCTTCCCCATCCTGAGTGGCTGGATTGAGTCCAGCCTGTCTCCACTTGTCAGCATCTCCTTGGCAAGAGAATTGCACCTCTAGGCACACTGAAAAAAAGGGCAGCTTTTGATTCACAAGAAGCTGCTTGATTTCAGTAGATTATTGGTGGTATAAGCAAAGGGAAAAGACTCTGAAGTGTGGCAATTGGTCATTCCTCATCCTGGAGGCACTATGAGACTGAAAGGGCCCAAGGAAGATTTTATGTAAAATAAACATCTATAAAATAATGTACCAGATTTTGAGAATGAAGATTTGAAAGATGGTATTTTTGGATACTTTCCTTGGGGGAAGGCTGGAAGGCCCAGGAAGGGGAGGGAAGCAGACCTTGGAAAGAGCCAGAGCAGCAACAGGAAGGAGGTGCCTGAGGGCTCTGTCAGGTGAAGACCATGGCACTGCACCTTGGTGCTGCACCTCGTTCTTTGGTTTTCTTCTTTTCTGTCTCCCATCACAGCCCTGACATGGATTTTAATGCCAAACTTCCTTGGTAGCAGCTCTGTGTAATACCAGAGCTCACAAATTGTAAGATTTTGATGATATTTCTCATTTCTCCTTGTGTAGAACTCATTTCCTCTTCTGACACGTAGAATGCATGGACTCCTTGAGCAATATTGGCTATTACCTACAACTGTCTTTTCTGAATTACAGAAGTCAGCAGGTGCCTTTTCTGACCATTTAAGTGCGCTGCCACTAACTCAAGCATTTGATGTTATCTTAAAATTTTAAAAATACTCCTCTCCTCCCACAATGAAAACACTGCAGTGCCAGTCTGTACCCAGAAATAATGACACCTACCTATGTGCTTTTCCAGACTTCAAGTCTTTGCAACAAACATCTTACAAATTGAAAGGTGCTCTAAAAACTCAAGAGCACCTTTTGGAATATACCCTGACCCCTCTAAGGACTGTCAAATGTTCCATTGCACATCACACTTGCTCTGCACCTCTCTTCCTGGAGCTGTGTGTTTCAGGGTCACTTCAGAGAAAGGTCAAGCAATGGGACCTTGGTGCTTTTCTAACTGCTCTGTATCTATGCTTAAAAAAAAAAGGCATCTAGAGAGGAAGTTTGTGAGGCTCCATGCAGTTGCAAGTTCATTTCTAGCACTTTCAGAAGGCGCTGCAGCTTCTGGCAGAAAAAAAAAAAATAGCAGTGTTGTAGCAGTTTTGTCAATTTGTATTTACACAGGGTTTTTCTCTTCCCCTCACTTGGGGTTGCACTCTCAGCACTGAGAGCAGCTGAGTCTGAGCTCTTTCTGAGCTGCTGATGACAGCTTGGGGTGACTGCTGCCAGCTTCACTGTGAAGGAATATGTGAATGCAGGAAGCTCTAATGCAGCAAAGAGCAGGACAGGAACCTTTCATAGCTTGGCAGTCGTAAGTGTATAAAAAATCCTGGCAAAACAGCAGCCTGACTGTTCACTGAGCACCTTTTTTGTGCACTCCCATTCACACAGAACCCTTCTTGGGTATTGTATTTCAGAAAGTAACGTTCCCATTTAAAGCCATGTAATTATTACTTAATATTGTGTTGCTGGGCTTCTTAAAGTGGCCAGGCATTATGAAGTTACACTTTATTGTACAAGTGGTTAGAGAGCACAGTGTCCCTGAAGGGAGGGAGGCCTGAGCAGTGCTGAGGTCATGGCAGCTCCAGAGGCGTTGTCTCCCCTGAGGAGGGAGAACAGACCCGATGGAACCCACTGGGAATATTGGGATGCTGGGAAGCTGCTGCCATCACTGCAGCAGCTCCTCTTCTCCTGTTCTCACCTCCCTCCCCAGGAAAGAGCAGCTTTGCCTAAGGCTGAGGGTAAGACTGTGGGTAACAGTGTCACCTTTTGGACAAGAGTGTGTTTTGTTCTTGTATTCTTATCAGACAGACAAAGTGCATCACTCAGTGGTCTCTGCTGTTCAGTTATCACTTCTCTGTTGCACTTGTCGTGGAGGTGAAACTCCTGTCTCCTCCAGAACTCGCTGCAGGAGAGGCCTTCTGGCTACAGACCCTGAGAAAGGCACAGGGTCTCTTCAAAGGAGACTTTACACCCAGCAGCTGAAGATTCAGTTATGAAGGTCAGTTCAGAGGAGACTGAAAAGACAGGAGAAAGACAGGAAAAGAGGAGAGAAACAGGCATAGTGATTTCTACATCCTTTTATGTCACCACAGAGGTGGCACAACTTTACCTATTCACACTGCATTTTTATAAAAACAAAATAAAAGCATGCTGGCTTCAGGAGACTGAGGAGATGCCAATTAAAGCAGCCACAAAGGCTTGAGTGGAGCACCAGATGAGCAGCAGAATCCACAGCTGGGGATCCTGCCTGGACAAGCTCTGGTGGTAGTGTGAGAGTGGCTGTTAAATGGTTCCAACACAAGACACAGGGAATGGAAAACTCATCTCTTGAAGGGTAGAAAAGAGCAAGGATGACATGCTGACCTGCAACACAGAAACTTGAGTGGTTAGGAAAAATGGGTAGCTTAAGAAGAGTGTTAAAATGTGTGGAAGAAACCATGGCATGGGTGAGGGGGGAAACAGAAAGGAAAAAAGATTAATGTGTAAGATTAAAAATGATGGTTAGAAAATGGAGAGATCAAGACAGTGAGAATAAATAGGATTAGGGGAAACAGTGAAGCTTCTACATGTATTTGATGCTACTGCTTCTCCCTGGCTTTAGAGCTGTCCCAGGTGGAATAAAAAATTAATCAGGCAGGTGAGTGGGGAAGTGGACTGGATGTTCCCCAGAGGTCTCATACAACCCCAACCATTCTGTGATTCTGTGGAGATCAAAAGAAAAAGGAGCAGGGGGTGGGGGGAGGATAACTTCCTTATCTGAATAAAATTTGAGATTATAATTAAGCTTCTAGCAGTAATCAGCACCATCACCAGCCTGACCTGTTTGAGGGGAAGCACCAGGATTCCCAGTTTATATGGGTACTGCACCAGAGCAAATCACACCTGAACATCCTAAAGATCCTCTGTGTGGAAATGTTATTTTCAAAAATGGCTTGAGATATGCAGAAATAAAGTGCATTTCTGGGGAACTGCTACGCTGCTGAATAATGTGACATTTGTAACAGTAATGAGGACCCCACTTTGCCTCTGAACAAAAGACACTGTTCAAAATGTGTGTCCATGAATATTATTTCCATACATTTATGCAGCACCCAACCCCATCCAACATTAGCACTGTGTCAGAGGAAAAATTAAACATTCAAGAGGAGGAATGCAAAGCTAAAGATGAAACACAGATTTAAACCATGATAGATTTAACTTGGACTCGTCTTCAATTATTTGGCACTGTATTTCTCTAATTGTATACAGGCTGCATTTACTCTGGGGCCTGTGTTGTCTTCAAGGGTTTCTTCTGGCAAAGCTGAGACAACTGGAGAGAAACTACTGCTGCCTCTTGTCTGCCAGGAAACTGTGTCCTGAGCACGTGGGCTTGGCCTGCAAGGAGCACAAGGAAAGCTCTTGGCAGATGAGATTTTAGGGCTGCTTTCAGCCAGCCAAGCCCTTGGGAAGCCCCAAGTGGCCTGACAAAGGATAAATCCCTGTTTTGTCAAGACAGAGAAGTTTTTATTACTCCAAGGAGGCATCGTCAGTACTTCTCTATGATAACAAAAGGGTGAGTCTGATCCCATGACCAGAACAGTATTCCTCCAATATGTCATCATTCTGAGATGTTAAAAAGCCAGACTGTCTGAAAACCATCATTTAGTGGCTGTAAGCTTGTAAAGGAAATTCCAGTGTGTGTTACAGTATGTAAAAAATACATGCCAAAGGAGCCAGGTTAGCTGGGCTCTAGTATCTTGTAAATGTGTGGGTTTGTAAACTACAGATGCTGATGTGTGATTGTGTGATGGTGTGACTGATGGGGTACCTGGAGGAGGGATGGCATAGCTGGCATTTTTTTGGTGGAGCTGATAAAGCCCATGGCCTGCTAATACCCAACCTGTGGCTTTCCCCAGCACAGAAGTCATCCTGATCTACTGAGTGAATGCTTTTCCTCTCAAAGCCAGCCTTGCATCTGGCTGTTCCTTGTCTCTCTGCCACAGGGCAGTGGCCACAGCCTCACAGACTCTCAGAGCTGGTCCCCCACCAGCTGGTCACAGACAATTCTGCCTCCTTCTGCCAGTTCCTTATCTCTCTTTGGCAGGAATACCCTTGTTTACTTCCCTGAGCTAGCAGAGTGCATAGCCAGAGATACCTTGCACATCTGAACAGTGCTCCATGGACCTGACTGCTAGTTTGGGCTGTCCTGATATTTGACTATCTGCTGACAAAACTCCAGCTAAAAGCCCAGCAAACTTAGTATCTGAATTTATCATTATTTCTAGAAAAAATGATGTTGAACATCTAATTTCAATCAATGAGCTTCCTATTCAGATCGTAATTTTGGTGTGAAATACCCACTCCCCACGGGGTGAGTGATCGCCTTCCCTATCACACAGGTACTGTTTTAGCTGTCAGGTTTTCAGCCTTTGTATGTAAAATTCCACAAAGTCTCTCACCACAGTCACTGCCCTGGTCCTGCTGATCCAGCCAGGTGTCCCTGGCGCTGTGCCCAGCCGGGCTGGTGCCCAGCCGCTGTCTCAGCAGCCTTTCCCTCCGGGCAGCTCCAGAGCGGCCAGCGAGCGCATCCCTCCGAGGGTCAGGGACCAGCAGGGCTCCGAGGGCTCGGGACAGCAGCTGAGAGGCGCAGTCTCATGCCACACATCAGAAATTCCTCACTAAAGCCTTTCCTGACACACTCAGGCCAAGCTGCCCCCTAACCTGGCACCAGCCGATAATGCAAACCGCAGCCGTAGTGGTTACTGGAATCACACTGCAAACAGCTTAAAACGAAATCAAAGCGCTTTTTTACCGAAAAGGAGTCGCCAATAGCGAAACACACTGGAAGGCTAACGAGACAAGTTCTGCTCTCTAAGGTGCTGTGCCTGAATTACGCTAAATCCATTACGCTCTCAGTTCCCCCACTCCGGTACGGCTATTTCCCCGTTTTCCCCTCGGTTGTTGTCTCCTGTCTCCCCTCGGTTGTTTTCCCTCAGTTTTCCCCTCGGTTGTTTTCCCCAGTTTTCCCCTCGGCTGTTTTTCCCCAGATTTCCCCTCGGTTGCTGCCCCCCGTCTCCCCTCGGTTGTTTTCCCGGCTTTCCCCTCAGCCGCTGCCGCCTCTCCCCTCAGGCGCACAGCGGAGCGGCCCGGGGCAGCTCGCTCCGGCGGAGCCCGCTCGGGTCGCGGCTGTCCCGGGGGAGGCTCCCGCAGCCCCCCGGCCCCGCTGTGCCGTCCTTACCGACTCTGCGAGCAGCAGCTGCCCCTTGCGGGAGCGCAGGAACTCCCGGGGGGGGAGCAGCGAGCTGAGCCCGGGCGGCGGCGCGGCGCCCACGGACTCGGGGTCCTCCATGTCTGCGGCGGGCGGGGTGGGCTGGGGATGGGGCTGGGCTCGGGCTGAGCTGGGCTGGGCTCGAGTCGGGCTCGGGCTGGGCGCGGGCTCAGGCTCGGGCTGGGGGGTTGGCCGTGGAATTTTTTTAATTTTTTTCTCTGAAGGAGGGAAGCGGAAATCGTGACACTGCGGAAACGTGAAAAAAAAAGTTTCAGCATCCCCCAGCTGTGGGGGGCGGCCCCAGCGCCCGCCCCCAGCCCCGGGACAGGGACAATGGAGCCGGGCTGCTACCTTCGCCCTGCCCTGCCCTGTGCTGCTGGGCCGACACCGGCGAGCCGGGGCGCTTCTCCTCCTTGCCACTCTGAACACAGCACTGAGCCACCGGCAGCTCGGGGCTGGAGGTCACCCAGGCCAAACCCCGCTCAAAGGGTTTCAATCCTGAAATTTCAGGATGCAAAAACTTGTAATTCACGTGGCACAAGAAAATCTTTCCGAAGGATGGGTCATTACATTTTTACTTTAAAGTTACATTTACTCCAATGTACTCTTTTACACTTAGTAAATAATTAAGATTAAATAATGCACTTAAGCCCGTTTGTTTTTTCTTTTTATTAGAGAAAGAAGACAACCATGAAAATAATTTTCATACAGATAAAAACGTAATTAACTTTAGAAAAACATGACAATTTTCTCTGAAGCTTTAACTGGTGAAATTGCAACGCTGAAACTGCATTTGGAAAAGTATGAAACCTTATGAAGGATACCTGCAGAAACAGCAGGAAATTCAAAAATGTGCATGTGAAAATACAAATTCTTTAAAAGAGAGTGGGGAAACAGAATGGAGAACTCATTCTTTCACTAACACATCAATCCTATTTGGCAGGAGCACTCCTTCCTCTTGATTTATCACGGCTAATCGTCTTGAAAAGAAGAATCGCATCGGCAAGGCAGAGAACAAGCAATATAAGACCCAACACCTATAAAAATTACCATAAAATTAGTTCCCCCAATCAACCTTGTGCTTTTACTGTAGTGACTCATCAAGGCAGCAGTAAACACATCTTCCTAACTTGGCTCTGCCCTTGAAAGCGTGTGTGATTTGAAACAGCTGATAAATTAAACACCCACATTTACATCCCATCAGCTGTCTACAGCCTGCTGTTTATGATGTTTGTGTCAGGCCTTGGAGATAGTGTGGTGCTCCCCTTGAAAGCTAAGCTAATGCTGCATTATGCCACATAATGCTTTTATCCTAAATGAAAGCCCTTCTGTCTCTTTAAGGGCTGCTTAATGAGTGGGACTGGCCCTGAGAAAAGTCAAGGGGAAAAGTCAGTATTCATACAGACAAGCCCAGCAGGAAAATGCATTTCTCTGAAGCTCTGAATTGGAAACATATTCCAAATTGAAGAAAACGTACTCAATTACTTTAAAAATAGACAACCTCAGGCAGGAACTGGAAAAATGTGTTTGCAGAAGAGTCACTGAGTTAACTGACTCAGCTCCTGCCCTTCATCCCCATCCCACATGCACACAGGGATTTTTTATACAGGCACTGAATTATCTGATCAGGGGAGCTGTTTTCAGGAGAACTCTTGGGAGAGCACAGCTCAAGGCAGTTTGCGCCTCAGGAGAACAAGCTGGGGGTGATTCTGTCCCTCCCAGCACTGAAGATGTCACATATTCCACCCAAACTTGTGCTCCCAGCTACCTGCTCAGTCTCCTGCTCCCACCTTTAATTTCTGTAAACTTCACAACTGAGAATATAAATTCTATTCCAGCACAGTCACTCTATCAGAAAGTCTCCTTTTTGCTTAGGATGCCATTGCCAGTGAAGCCATCAGCTTTCACCCTCACCATCTCCTAAAATGAGTTTGAAAGACCCCTCTGGCAGGTTTTAGGTTTCTTTTGGTTGCTTGTCACATTTCAGCTTATCTTGTACTTCTAGAGACTTTCAAAACTGAGGGGTTTTCTTCCCCTCCTTACTTTTTATTAAGGTTAATTACATTAGCTGCCATTTGAATTGAAAGTACCTGTTACTCAAACTGGTTTAACCTTAAGAACATGAAATTCTTACAATCATAGTATGAACAAAACCCCTTTTCAACTGACATACTTTCTCAGTTTGTGTCAGACAAAACAATATATGCACCAGAAGGGAGGTACCAGTGTGTCTGTTAAAAAATTTCAACTCCTTTTAGCAGGACTGTTGGCATCTTTTCTCAAGTAGTACAACCAAACTGGATAGTCCTAAAAGAGGGATTCTCCTACCTAGGATTTGAAGCTATGGTAGCAAATGTAGGTTACTTGAAAACTCTAGAAATTTTAAGTGTTTCAGTATTTCTCTGCAGTCATCCCTAAATCTTAGGAATGCAAATCTTAGCAATGTGAGGATTATTTTCTTTTAGTGAGATCCACTGAATGTACCTTGTTTGATACTGCTGAGAGTGTTCTTCCAAGACAGTTGTTTACAGTGTGAGTGTACCAAGAGGGTCAAATCACTTCACTTTAAGAACTGAAATTCATTAACAATGTTCCTACTTACTCCTCCAGCCAATGTCCCCTTGTTGGTCTTGATTATTATTGCAAACAAGCTCACAACGAGGAGGAACAATGCTGCAATCATCGAGTTGAAAATATCCTGAAACAGCCAGTGGAAGCAAAATATTTATTCTGAAATACAGGCCTGAAGGAGAACATGCAGAGCTCCCAACAGAGAAGGGATGGTTAAAAACGGCTGGATTGCCATGAACACAGTTACAGAAATTTCCGTGTGAGAGAACACTGACACCCAGTGGTTTGAGGGTAAAAGGAGCATTTATAGTAAAACTTCCTCGTTTTACCTTCCCTCTGTTGTTTTTGCATCAGATTTTTGCAACTTGGCTACACCTGATAGACTGAAGCAGCAAATACACGTACAAAAGTGAGGTAAGATGAGCACTGGTTAGTATTTGAGTGAAAGCGTGTGACTAATTTGTGATGTGAAGGTATTTACACAGCGAGGCAAACGGAGCCCATGCCGGGAGGGGCCGTGATCGGATCCAAGAACCGATGGAACAGAACGCTCCGCTAGGCAAAACTGCCTCAACCTCCACAGAACACTGGGGCTTGCCTTACCTGTGCAGAAACAATCACTGAGCCGGCTGGCAGTGTCCCCTGGGCCAGGCGATCCCTCCTGTTCACGGGCCTGCTGGCGCTCACATCAGCGGCCGCAGGAGCGCGGGGACATTGGTGCCCTGAGCCAGGGGACAGCCGTACCCACAGCCAGGGGCCACTGCTGCTCAGGGCCAGCCAGAGCGGCCGCTACTCGGAGCCCACGGGTACTCACAGCCAGCGGCCAGAAGAGGCACCGCATCCGCGCGTCGAGCCTCAGCAGGTAGAGCAGCAGGAACAGGACGGTGATCACCGTCTCCATGCTGGCGAGCGCCGTGTAGGCCTGGTGCGATCCCGCGGCCACGAAGCAGACGAGGGCGGCCAGAGCCACCAGCTGCGGGACAGGAGGGGACGGGGGTCAGCGGCGGCCCGGGCCTTGCCCGCGGGCCCCGGGGCCGCCCCCGGCCGTACCGTGCGGGCGATCTTCAGCGCGCCCCGCGCCGAGCGGGGGAAGGCCCGGTCCACCTCCAGACGCGGCATGGCGACCCGGCGGTACGCGGCGGAACCGGCACCCCGGGACGACGCCGGGAACCGGGGAGATGCCGGGGCTGATGCCGCAGGTGACCCCGGGGCCACAGCCGGCTCTGAACCCGCCCCGCCTCAGAGCGCCGGGGCGGAGGAAGTGATGGCGCGGCGGCGGAAGGGCCGGGGCGGGCCGGAGCCGGGTCCGGTGCGGGTCCGGGTGGCAGCGGCGATGGGCCATGTGGCGGCGGGGCGCGGCCTGGGCGCGGGGCCGGCGGGTCCCGGCCACTGCCGTCCCCGGGCCCTCAGCGGGCGGGCCCCGCGCCGCTGCCGGCCGTAAGTGCGGGGGGAACCGCGGGCACGGGCCGGGACCGGCGGCCGCCCCTGGGGCGTCCCTTCGGTTCGGTGTGGGCCCTCGGGATGCGCTGGAGCCTCTCCGGGGGAGCAGGGTCAGACCCTGGAGCGGTTTTGGGGGAGCGGGAGCGGGAGCGGGATCAGACCCTGGAGCGATTTTAGGGGAGGGGGAGCGGGGTCAGACCCTGGAGCGGTTTTGGGGGAGCAGGAGCGGGGTCAGACCCTGGAGCTCTGACCGGGGGTGACCGCCGAGCTCGTCCCTGCCTTCGTGCCATGCTTGGCTGGGTGAAGGCTCTCGTAAGTTCAGCTTGGCTTGGACAGGTTTTTTACCGCAGTTCTGAGGTGTAAGGTGCTTATTTTGGAGCTGCTTTGTAATCCTCACCCTTATCCCACCGGGCTGCTCCAGTCGGTCTTTCCAAAAATTTCCTGTGCAAACCCACTGAGGAGCAGCAGATACAGCAAACGTCTGGGCAAAGTGTGAGCAGTCACCATAGGCTCTTGGCAGTGTAAAGGACAGTGGAAAACTTCAGCTAAATCTGTGTTAGTCGGTGCCACAATGTGTCTGTTACATGACCCAGTAATTACCTAAAACCTTGAAGCTTGACAATTTAGAAAATAGTGATACTAAGCCATAGGGAACCTAGAAATGTCCTGGAAGGCCTCACATTAAGAGGCTCAGTATAACCAAGTTATGCAGGCCGCTTTGGTTTTAACTGTTGTTTGTTTCCATTCTAGATAAGCATTTGATAAAAAAAGATGCTAGAAAGAGAATTGTAAGTATTTGCATTTTGTTCAGGAAACTAAGTATAAAGCGCAGCCTCTTTCATCATAAATTTATTATAATTTTAATGTGTTTTATTGGCAATCATAGGCCATAGCTGTATTACTGTGTGGTGGTGGGTTTGTCACTGGGTTGTACTCTGTGCACAGCCGGTCTAGTTCTGAAAATTGTATTAAAATTGTGAGAGATATGTGCAAAAATTATGAGGAATAAAACTGTGAGGGCTTGTGTCAGGACAGATTTCAGTTTGGGTTCAGTATTGCATGTGTAGCCTTGCCGTTGCTTTATATAACCCCCCTGGGCTATAAATTCTTTTAAGACAGTCGAAAAAAAATTCTCTTAATTTATTTTAGTTGTTTAGGTTTCTGAATATAAAACTATGATCCCTCTTAAGGTTTAAGATATCTATATAATGGATGCTGAAATTATTACTTCAGCTGGCAATTTATTTTAAGTTGGGATCAGGTTTCTGAGGTGGGTTGTGGCAGAGTGAGGGGCAGCAGGTGACCCTCTGGAACCCCTGGGATCCTGGGAAGGGGAAGGAAGCTGGAAGCAGGGCAGGGGCTGGCTGTGGGGGTAGCAGGGAGGTCTGGGAGAGTCACAGCATCCAAATGGATCCCCAGTGCCTTCCCATGAAATAACCTCTTCCCAATGTAGGGAGCTGGCATGTTGGAATGGGCAAGCTGCATTTCTAACACGCTGTTCACTGTTGTGCCACAGTGGGGGTCTCAGAGTGACTCTGTTTTTCACCAGATCTGTATCGAGGGCAACATAGCGAGTGGAAAAACAACATGCCTGGATTATTTTGCACAAACTGCTAGCATTGAGGTACTGGATGCACATTTGTTTGTCCTTATTTCCGTCACTGAGCAGCTGTGTTAGCTCTTGTCTTGGAGCCAACGTGTCCTTGGGTGTGTGAGGAGGGAGCAGCAGGGGCTGAGCCAGAGGCTTGCTGGGACACCACCCCAACATTTTACAGTCAAATTGCAGCAGAGAAATGTTGATCACATATGGTATGTACTGGATGCCAAAATACCAGTAAAACCTGTGAATCTGAGTTTGTACCTTTATAAAATAGCAGCAACCCACAGAGCATGGGCATGTTTGGACTTGCCTGTTTGCCATTTCACGTCACTGAAATCTTAGATGGGTCCAGTAAAAGCAAAGTAAATAATTATTATGTAAAAATACCTATGCCGTGTAACAGAGATCCCAGTGAATAGATGGCTTCTTTTTTAAAAAGGAAAATCTGTTAGAACTGTTTCAGGAGATTTCTTAGACTGATCTGGTATTTGATTTTGTCTTGCTTAGAACCAGGTTAGGGGAAGGGCAGGCTTGGTGTATTTTAAACTAAATCAAGGCCAAACCTCAGTGAGCAGTTGTTTTTGTAGAACAGATATTAATGCTTTCCCCAACAGACCTGGCAACACATTTGGTAGTAAGTTTTAGGAATCCTTACAGAAATTCTGTGTTGTCAGATGTTATTTGGTAATTTAACAGGAATTGACCTTGTGAAGTAATTAACTGTTAATCCAAAGGATAACAGAGTTTAATTTGCATACAGTGCAGCATTTTTAAGTAGCTACTTAAGTTCCCAGGCTGATGAGATTCTCCTGGGCCTGACTCTGCAGTATTATTGCAGATTTAGACCCTGTTTGAACCAGGTAGGTCTTTTGTCATTTTACCTATTCAGGGTAGAAGCTTTTCTGATTAATTTTGTAAAAAATTTGAATACATTTTGTTTGTTAGAACACTAAAACAAAACAAAAACAAATGTGGTAGCAGTCTGATCCTCTTCTTTTGCTGGCAAGTGTTATTTTCTGAGAAATTAATTTGTGAGGGGATGGGCTTGTCTTTGAAATGCTAAATACTCTGCTAAGCTGTTCTTTCCCTTACATGGCACTTATTTTCATTTAAAAAAATTCTCGCCATGCTTATGAGGTAATCAGTGTTTAAAAATGCTAAGATGTTGGATATTGACACTTCTCTGTTTTTTAGCAGTGTTCATTATTACCTTTTGTGTTACAGAATTCAGTGCTGTTTTTTTTTAAGTGTGATGAGCTTCCCAATACAAGTCTTAAATACTCTGATTTACTGCACAAATATTCCTTACAAATAGCTGTGCACTTGTAGGGTCACATTAAGTATTTTGAATCTAGGATGTGTTTAACATGGAGTAATTATTTTTAACCAGGTTTTGAAGGAACCCTTGAACAAGTGGAGGAATGTTCGAGGTCATAATATCCTGGTGAGTGGCAGAAATTATTTCTGCAGTTACAGTGACTTCTTTTAGCAAGACATGCCTGGTGGCTTTTTATCAGCCAGCAAAACTGCTACAAAAGGTGTGATCCAAATCTCACAAAGCAAAAACTAAAGCTTCACCAAGCAAAAGAGCTTCTACTGCAATTAAGACATGCATGTAATAGAAACATTGCATATAAAATGTGGTTTTGGCAAGGACTGGGTGTCCAGTGGGGTGTGAGTTAAAGCAATTCCCTGGAAGGTAAGCCCTGAGTGTGGCAGTTGTTTCTGAATGTGCTTGTGTCTGTTTCAGAGATGAGAAGGATGTCACTCGAGGTGAGGGGTAGATCCAGTCAGTTAATGTTTGGAGTTCTGTGAACAGTTCTGGTGCCCCAACGCAAAAAGGACATGGAACTGTTGGAGCAGCTCCAGAAGAGGCCACAGAGCACCTCCCCTGTGGAGCCAGGCTGGGAGAGCTGGGGCTGCTGAGCCTGGAGAGGAGAAGGTTGTGTGGAGACCCCAGAGCTCCTCCCAGGGTCTGAGGGGCTGCAGGGACCCCAGAGAGAGACAATTCCTCAGGAACTGCAGTGACAGGACACAGGGAATGAGTGAAAATTGAAAGAGGGGGAAATTCAAGGCTAGATATAGGGAAAGATTCTTTACTGTGAGGGTGGGCAGGCCCTGGCACAGGGTGCCCAGAGCAGCTGGGGCTGCCCCTGGATCCCTGGCAGTGCCTAAGGCCAGGCTGGACATTGGGGCTTGGAGCACCTGGGAAACTGGGAGGTGTCCCTGCCCATGTCAGGGTGGCACTGGATGATCTTTAAGGTCCATCCCAACCCCTTAACAGGTATGAATCTGTGATCCTGTGGCTGCTGCAGATAAGGAAAATGCAGCCCAGCGAGGTGTTGTGGGCTTCTGTTGCCTTTTGGGTGACCGAGGCTTCTTGGAACTGTTTCCCCCAGGATATCCTTGGGTCCTAGCTGCACACTTGCTGGGATGCTGGAAGCAGTTCCTGCTGTCAGTCCTGTGCTTGGGGCTCATGTCCTCTGCAGAAACCCCACGGTGGCTGGGGCAAGGATCTGTGCTCAGGCTCTGCAATCTGCTCTGTGGACACACCCCAAACCATACTTGTCCCAACATGTGTGAAATACCATCGGTGTTATCACAGGCCCTCTGGAACTGCAAAGTGTCCTTCCTAGGAGTTGTTGATGCTTTTCTGATTGTTAGTGAAGGGGTGGGGCATGTGTTGCAGCATGGACAGCAGCCTTAGAGCACTGGGAAAGTCTGATTTTGGCAGGGAGAAAAGGAGGTCACACCTGTGGGCTCAATGTATGCTGCTGGTTTAAAACCTGTCACCTCAGCCAACAGACACTGAATGTTATTTTATTTTGAGTGAGATCCTTTCTCTGCTGTGCAGGATAGATTATTTCTTGTAAGTTCTATGTGTGTGTGGAATTGCAGCAATCAGAAAGTGAAACAGCTACTAGAGGGCTGCTGTGAGGATCCTTTGGGAAGGACAGCTGCCTGTGGTAAAGGACACATTTTCTGAGGCCCAGACCATACTTAGAATCCTGTTTGATTTCTGGATGCATGGGGTGTACTGAGAGTCTGTCAGTGCACAGCAATAGAGTAGTAGGTAGGTTTTTTTTCATTACTTGGTTCTGACTGTTCCATGTGCAGAATAAACCTGTTCCTGCTGACTTCAGCCAACCTCCCACTCAGTGTCTGCAGGGACAGGGCCATTGTTCTACATCTCCATTGTGGAGAGCAAATGATCACTTAATTCTTGTCAAACCTCATCAGGTTTTCCACTGTTTAGTGCACTTCTTAGAACAAAGCTGTTGAAAAGCAAAATCTTCCTAAATACCCAACTTCTGTTGTGCTGTTTGTCCTAACAAATGTCCATCTGTCCTGCTTCCATCTCTGACCCCAAGGGCTTAATGTATCAGGATGCATCAAGGTGGGGGATAACTCTGCAGACCTATGTCCAGCTGACCATGCTGGAGCAGCATACCAGGCCCATGGTAAGGAAACTTCTTTTAAGAGTAATTAAATGTGGTTATGAGTGCTAAATCCTTTTAACCTCGTATATAAGAGTTAAGATGCTGTGTGTGTTCATTCCTTGTTCCTGCAGTGAGTGGGAATTTCTGTGGTGCAGACATTGATAAGCTCAGTGTGTGCTCTGGGGGTAAAACTTCTGTCTCCTGCCTGCTCACAACTTCCCCAAACTGATCCTGCTGTTTGGGCACACCCTCTGAAACTAGGCTTGCACAAATCTCTTCCTCATTTCATATCAGTGACTTGTCTGTAATTTCATTATTTCATATCTTTGGCAAACACCAAGAAATCTTGTGTTAGAATTCATAGTACTGCTTCATGCTGTCTAATACAAATTTAGCCATTGCTTCTTCTGCTTATGCAAAATACTTCCACTACCATTTTCTATTGCTTTTTTAGGTGGTTTACTTCCTTTTTTCGTTGTAATTTTTTCCTTTTTTTAATATTAAATTTCACATCCTACCTTTTTATCAAGATTTCTTCATTCTTTTCTTCTTCAAACACTTTTTGTTACATTCTATGCTGTCTTCTATTCCCTGATTACAAGACCTGGTCTTAGATGCCATGCTTATATTTTACTGATTGTTCTTATTTTCTGTTTTCTGAGTTTGTGTCAGGGCAAACTTTTCAGCAGTGCCAAATATGAAAGTGGCACATACAATCATTAGGGTTTTGGAAGAAGTGTTTTTCCAAGACAACAATAGAAATTCTGTTCTGTTGGAGAAGAAGTTCATTCAAGAATTCCTGAGGATTTCTCTGTATTTCAGTCTGAGCTTTTTTTGTTATTTGAGGCTTGCTGGAGCCATTTTTGTTTCATTAATGTGCATTAACCTGGGTTGGAAGTTGCTCTGCCAGGCTCTGATGAGGATCTCCCTGCTCCAGCATGAAGTGCTGGTAGAGCACATGCAGGGCTGGCTGAGGCCAGGGCTCTGTCAGCTGCAGTTATTTCTTTTAGAAGTCTTGTTTCCTTTCTTGAATGTGTCTGTTGCCAGCCCTGTGCTGTGACCCGACAATGCATGGGATGGGGCAGCAATAGATCCCAATTGCTTCTTTTTTGTACCCTGAGTTACCTTCCCTGCTCAGCTGGGCACTTAGCTTTGAACTGGTGTTTGAATAACAAATTAGAGTAAGATCAGCAGCCCTTGTTTGTTTTGTGATTCCCACCCTCCCAGTAAGTTTGTTTCTCACAAGATCTGAAAATTGTGTTTCATATATGCCATATGAGTCTGCAAAGAAACAAGCATGAAAATGTACAGAGTCAAGTTTTATGTTGCAGATTTCCCCCATAAGGATGATGGAGAGATCAATTCACAGTGCAAAACACATTTTTGTGGAAAATCTGTATCGAAGGTATGGGATGTGGTTTTTTACTTTACTTTCTTGGATTATTTTAAATATATATCTAATCAAATGATAATTTCTTTGGTAATGTGCATTTAAGGGGCTGTGAAATCTGCCAGTTCTGTGTTGGGGTGGCAGTGTGTTTGGTATGGGCTGTGCTGCCCACTTCCTGTAGGACTCTGGAAAACCTCTGTCAGCAGTGCTTCTGCATATTTAGAGCTCAGTATTGTTTAGACACCATCTATTGAAGTTACCTGCTTTCCAGCTGAATCTCCAAATCTTGCTTGAATCAAACACATGCTGAACAGATAAAAAAACATGAGGATATAAAGAATAAGACTGTAGGAGGGAGAGAACTGGGCACTGTTGTCCAGCCTAGCATCCAGGATTGGCATTTCTTGCAAGCCAGGACTCAAGTCCTGTGCTCTTGCTCATAATTAGGATTGACAGGTTCAAAACAGACTGCAAACCTTGGTAGGCTGTGGGTAAAGAAAGAACAGTCACCTGTTACCTGCCCTAGGTATAACTGACCCATCCCAAACAAACTGAAATGCTGCAGGGATTAATCAGGGTTTTGTTTGTTTGGAATGCTTGACCTTTCTGTCGAGGAGTGTCTGTGACAGGTGGGTTTCAGTGGCTTTTCAGTGGCCTTGAGAGACAAACCCAGTGTGTGCCACAAGGTGTCATCCGTGCTACACCAGCACCTCTGCCACGGGAATGCCTTTGGAAGTGGAGACACACTTATTACTCATCCCAGTCCACACACAGTGCAAGCAGCCTGGGATATCCTCATTTTTCCTCTTTTTTCATTGTAGACAAAGTGCTTTTCTCCCAAAGACTTGGTTGCTATGAGGCTAAATCTGTGTCCTGGTTTAGGGCAAATTTGGGAGAGAACCTCTGAATGGGGTCCTTCCAGAAAGCAAATTCAAATGGCCCCTCCCCCAGCTGGTTCAGGAAAAGATTTCCTTGGAGAAAAGTGGAAAAAAATATTTATTTAACAGAAATTGAATAATATTAAACAATAAAACTTCTCACTGTTGGAAGAGATGGCAAATCCAGAACAAATCCTTTCCATGGGGTGTAGCTCAGCCCTCTCAGTCTCTTATCAGTCCCTCCAGGGCTGGAAAGTGCCAAGGCCCAGGCCCTGGTGGGCCACAGGTGTGAGCTCCGGGGTTTGTTTGGGTTTTCAGTCCCGAGCAGGTTTGAACAGATCCAAGGAAAAAGGATAAAAACAGTCCAGGGAACTTCTCTGCCTCAGCTAGCTAAAAACTAACAGCAAAGGAGAGCTCTGTCCCTCTGTCTGTTCATGCTGCAGACACCACAGGAGCAGGATGCAGGGCACTGAGGGCTCTCTCTGAACACCACAGCCCAGGAGCAGGATGCAGGGCACTGAGGGCTCTCTGAACACAGCCCAGGAGCAGGATGCAGGGCACTGAGGGCTCTCTGAACACAGCCCAGGAGCAGGATGCAGGGCACTGAGGGCTCTCTGAACACAGCCCAGGAGCAGGATGTAGAGCACTGAGGGCTCTCTCTGAACACCACAGCCCAGGAGCAGGATGCAGGGCACTGAGGGCTCTCTCTGAACACCACAGCCCAGGAGCAGGATGCAGGGCACTGAGGGCTCTCTCTGAACACAGCCCAGGAGCAGGATGCAGGGCACTGAGGGCTCTCTGAACACCACAGCCCAGGAGCAGGATGCAGGGCACTGAGGGCTCTCTCTCAACACAAACTGCAGCTTCTTCTTTCCCCCCTTCGCTCTCAGAGCCAGTGTTAAAGCTACAGAATTTAATATGGAACATAAAACAGGCAATTGGGGATACAAGCATCATAAAGTCATCCCAGGACAATCTGTTTGTGTCACCTCTGTGGATTAATTTAATAACAGCCATTTTAAGACCATCTTAGATGTTTCGTGACTTCAGCTCTTTTTAAATGTTGGGAAAAAGCCATCTGCTTTGTTTCGTTACAGCAGCAAGCCAAAAGAAAAGGATGTGTAAAAGGATTATAAATAAAACAATAATTGAGGAATGTGTGAAAGTAGCTATTTTGTGACACATTAAAACAGGAGTCAGTGGCAGTGTTAGGTGAGTTTTAATTGTGTGCACATGAGTGTGCAGGATGTGCTGAAGGTGAGCACTACAGCTCATTGTCCCTCTGAATCCATCTAGTTACGGTAGAAAACTTGCTCTGTTCGTGTTGCACTTAGGCAGTAAAAATGTGACTTGGTACAAGTCAAATGTCAGCAAACTTTGGAAATCTAAACACTTGTGCCTTTTATATTCCCTGTGTCTTTATGGATCTTGAGCCAGAGTCCTCCCAGGATTACCCAGGGAAAGCAAAGGTGTGTGGTCTTCAGGGCAGGTCAATGCAGAATTGACTTGGATGTATCTGTCTTTTAGGGTAAGAACAGTGGAGCTTTTTCTTATTTCCAATTCATTTCAACCTTCCTGTTTCCCCCATCTACCCTGGAGAAAAGCAGTGCAATCAGAGTTCGGCTGGTGCAGATCCCTGCTACCCAGAACTGATGTATCAGAAGAGCAGCAGTGGCCAGTGTTACCCTGTTTCTGGATGGCAGATCAAGAGGGGAGGTGGTACAAATGGGAATTTGGCTTATCTCCATACTTAGGGAAATATCTTTATTACTTTTGTTCAGTTTTGCAAGTGATCAAAGCAGCTTGCCAGGGGACTGGTTTAGAAATCTTTGGAATATTTTTCTCCAGTCCTATTTAAAATGGCATAACTGGTCTCAATCATTCAGCTGGAGAGCACAGGGGCCTCCCAACTCCATCTTTTTTTAAATTTTTCTGTTGCAGAAGCATTTAGGAAAGAGTATGGAGTATGTTACTCCATTTTTTGAAGAGAGGATACTGTAAAATCAGTAATATTTGACAATCAGAATATGGTAATAAATGAAAATTGACACACTAATAAAAACATAGCATGTGATTCTTAACATGTCCTCAGTAACTCCCTTTTACTTGAGTTGTCTGATACTTTATTATTGTTGCTGAGATAACTTTGGGACATTTGTCTCCAACATTCTGTGCTCTGAGTTCAGAGTTCCAGTTAAGCATATTGGATATTTCACTACTCTTTCCACAAATACTTCTCACAGTGGGACTGAATTTAATGACACATTGACATTATATTTTTGCTGACTTTTACTGTGGCTTCTGTAAGAAATTGTTCAGTAAATCCAGCCCTCCTGGTGACATGTCCTGGGACAGATTTGAACTGGTGCTGATACAGAGAACCTGAGCAATAAATACCATTGAGTACTTACACAAAAAGGAAAATATTTGGTCTTTCTATTTTATAAACAATGGTTTATGTGGCCTTCAGTTTGGGTGGGCATAATGTTGGCCTTCTTTTCATAAATGTTGGTGTAGATGGGGAGGGATTCTGGTCAGGTGAGCAAAATGAGAGTTTGGAGTTGATCTCTGCATGCAGTGAGTGATGCTTCTTGTGTTTGTTCAGTGGAAGAATGCCAGAGGTGGATTATGCTGTCCTAAGTGAATGGTTTGACTGGATCCAGAACAACATTGATGTTTCAGTTGATTTGATAGGTAACATCTTGATGGGTCTGGAGGGCTGTGTCTGTGGGTGGGTTTCCTTTCTGGGAGAAAAAATAATAATTTTTTTTGGCTCATAAATGAAGACATTATTCATTATAAAAGTGAACACCATCAGACAGTTTGGGTTTGTGGGTGGTTCATGGGTTGATTCATGGTAGTGCCAAAGGGGAGGTCCAGTGGTGGCACCCAAGCCAGGATCCTTCCTTTCTGTACTTTGTGAAGTGAGTTTCTTGGTTGCTTTTAAAGCTGATCCATGAACATAACTATTAAAATGTTTGTTCCTGCAGTTTATTTGCAGACATCTCCTAAAGTTTGTTATGAGAGGCTAAAGGCACGATGCAGGGAAGAGGAAAAAGTCATTCCTCTGGTAAGGAGTTCCTCTGATATATGTGCTTATGAGGAGCTTTGAAAACTGAATTATTCCCATCTAAGTACTACAATTGTATTCTGAGTATTGCACATGTTGAGTGCAGCTGTTTCCACTGCAAACTGAATATTGAATTTCGATTTATTTTTAAAAAATGATCTGTCATGCATGCTGACTCTCCCAGGTGTTCTGTTGTAGCAGTCAGTGCACTGTAGCTGACTTTAGGTGCAGTATTAATCAACTCCAAGATGTAAAAGTCAATTGCTTTTGTCCCATGGAATGGCACAAAACACCTTCACCCAGGTGAAACACGGATACCTGGGCTGGCAGGAGCTGAGATTTCTGTGGGCACTTTGTTGTCTGCTCTCACCAGGATGTTTGTGCATGAAAAGTGTCTCTGCTGTGGCTGGAAAGAAGCAACTCCTTGAAAATTGTGAGCTTGGGAATCTGCTTTAAAACAAAGGGTGGTGATGGAACAGTGACTTTCTGTGCCAATTTTCAGCATGGCCCTTCATGCCAGGAGGCTTCTAAAGAAGCCTGACCAGATAGAAATGCAGTTGCCTCTGCAGCTCTGGGTGGGTGGCTCAGGAGAAACAATTGTCAGTTGAAGATCTGTGCAAAAAGCTAAATTTTGGGCCATGTGAAATTTTGCCTTGAGAATAAATCCTCCTGTAACCGATTTGAAGAACCCCTGTGTTACTTTGCAGCTCTGCTGAAGAGGAGGGGAGCAGTTATGAATGAGCAATGTCAAGTGGTCTCCATGAAGAAAAAAAACAGTTGATGACAGGCAGAAGAGCTTTTAGAGGAAATTGAGATGTGAGAAAGTGAACTGGGAATTCTAGGGAAAAGTATTGACACAGAAAGTGCCTCCCATACATATTCTTTGCAGCCTTGCCCTTTTTGTCCTTACTTTGTTGTATTTTTCTCTGTAAAATCTTGAACCACATTTTACCTGTGGGAGAGAATCAGGTTGCTTGATCTTAAAAGGAGCTGAGAGTCCTGTGCTCCTGTGAGCTGTGTCTTTGAGGTCTTCCTGGAGTTAAACTTTGTACTGGGAATTAATTTTTCTTAAAAACCTTCTGATGCTTTTTATTTTTTCTTAGTGGAAGACGTGTGTTGCAGGCTTTTATATGTGTCTCTTAACTGCTTCCCAAATGGATAAAGATTGCAATGTGTGTGTCATCCCTGAGCAGTTGTGTTATTCCAGTGCCTCTTTTCTAGGAATATTTAGAAGCTATTCACGAGCTCTATGAAGAGTGGCTCATTAAACGTGCACTGTTTGAAATTTCCTGCCCAGTACTTGTGAGTATTATTTTAATTATAACCAATTAGGTATGTGGGGGATTGTGCTTTCCAAACAATAAGAGCATTGTTTAGTGGTAAAAGTAAATAAATCTGCTTTTCTGTCCTTTGGAGAAGGACAGCCTCAGACAAACACGGTAGCTGTTAATGTATAGCAGAGAAGTGGGGTCTGCCATCTCTGCAGTGGAATTTGAGGGGACATTGACTGGGATTGCTTGCAGGATCAGCTGTGTAGGTTTTCAGGGAATACCAGATTCCCAGCAGAAAACAGCTTGGGCAGATGCCCAGGAGTATCCCAGTTTGGCTGCACTGGTAGTCCTGTCCTGTTCTGTTCTGCTCTAAAGGAATCAAGTTCTATGGTATCAGTTATTTCCAGTGTTCATCTTCTTCTTTCCAAGGTTATTGGAGCTGACCATGACATGCAGAAAATGATAGAGAAGTATGAAGAAAACCGGGACCAAATACTGAACCCACCTAACAGAAACCATTTATAGAACCCTGTGATTGTTGTATCAAAAATCATCTACTGGAGTCTGATTTGGTATTTTTAATATTTAAATATAATGGGTATGTTTTTGCACTATGTTTTGTAAAATGCTGTGGACTTACAGCTCTGAAATGATCAGATACCAATCAGGAACAGAATATGAGCAGATTCCCTTTGTGTTTTTAGGTTTTCCATCAGCTTTACAGTGTCAGTTCTATTCAACTAAAGTGTGGCTGTTTCCCTCTAGCTGCTTCCTAGAAGTAACTTTAGTTTTTGTTTTCTTCCCCAAAGACAACCCTGTTTTTGTAATTTGAAATAAACAGTTTATTACAATGCCCCTGTGAGGGAAGGTGCTGTGGTTTCTCTTGCTCGGGGTGGAACAGCAAGGGCAGTGTGTGCCCGAGGGAGGTTTGTGTGAGGCAGAGCTGTCAGCCTGGCCTGGAGCCCAGCAGATGGTGCTGGGTGTGAGCACAGGGATAGCCACAGGAGAGCCACGAGATCAGCCCCACCACTCTGCCTTAGCAGGGACAGGTCCTGCCTGGCCCACCCCATCTTCCACGGCCAGGTGCCCCTCCAGGTTGGGTGAGGGAAAGGCTGTGGATGTGTCTCCCTGGAATTCAGCAGAGCCTTTGAGCCCCTCTCCCTTGGCATCTCCTGGAGAAGCTGCAGGGCCGTCCTTGGCTGGGATGGGAACTGCCTGAGGGCCGGGCCCAGTGCTGGGAATGGGATTCCCCTGGGCTCCATGCTGGGCCCAGTCCTGTCTGACACCTGTCCTGATGGGCTGGAGGAGGGCACTGTTACCTCAGCTGAGCGGGGTGATGGATGTTGGGTGGGAATGGGATCTGAGGAAGGCTCTGCCGAGGGCCCTGCCCAGGCTGGGTGGATGTGCCAGGGCCACTGCCATGAGGTCCAAGGGGTCAAGGGGCTGCACTTCAGCCACAATGACCCCTGCAGCTCCAGGGAAACCTGGATGTGGCACTGTGCTCTGGGCTGGGTGACAGTGGTTGGTTACAGGCAGGACTCAATGACCTCCCAGGTATTTTCCAACCTCAGTGATTCTGGGATTTGGTTGAATTGCAGTAGAAAGGAGGGGTGAAGCTCTTTGGGTTCTTTTCTATTCAAGTACAAAAACACCACAAAGTATGGAAGACAAAAGAGTAAGAGTAGGTAGTGGAAAGATCTCAAGCAATGAGGCTGGACTGATGGAATTTTGATGTCTGTGGTCAGATCAATGTTCAGTCTTGATCCCTTGGGCTGGTACCCACCAAACAAAAGGTTCAGAGGGTTGCAGACATTGCATTTAGCATGGGAACAGCTGTGTCCCTCCCCAGGGAGATGATTCCTCTGCCAGCTGTACCACTGAGAGCCAGGCAGAGCCTTGAGGTGCAGCCTCCCTGGCAGGAGTTGGGGACATTCTGAGGCCTGCATGGTCTCAGTGTCCCTCTGGCTTCTGCCCACTGCTGCTCCTGGGCTGTGTGGGCACCATGGACCTGAGCAGGAAAGTGGCTCCAGAAGGTGCTGCCTTCCCTCCCCTCCTTTGTTCCCCTTTTCCTGAGTGGCCAGCAGGTGTCTGAGGCACAGCAAAGCATTGACTCCTTCCTGCCCAGGCTTCACACTTCACAACAGAGGTAGGATGTTCATTAGTTCTATTATTTTTTATTATTGCAGGAAGCTAATGAAGTGCATTGAGTTAAAGTAGCTTTGTTAAACAGATCTTGCCAGTTTGAAATGGTGTTTTGTTCTAATCCTGCCCCCATTAATGCAACTTCATTGAATTCAGGAAGCTCTTTCTGCTCTACAGGACATCACAAAATAGCTTAGTTCTGAAGAGAACTGTCCCACTGAATTCAGTGCAAAAAAAATTAAAAAACCCTCAGAACACAGATTTTTTTAACTGGTTGCAGAATGGCCCCGAGGGTCTTTTTCAGCTAGCTTTTTATAGAGAGCTTATTTGTGTTCATGAGATCCCCAGTCCTGCTCTGGCTGAGCTGAGGAACAGTGAAAATAAAGGGTGTGTGGGACTGGGTTATTATTTTCAAATGTTTCTAACAAAATCCTAGGATGAACTGATTTCTTAACTGGTTTGCATTCGTTTACTTCTGTTTGTAATGAAAAACACAGCTGCTTTTCTGGGTTTATATCACAATCAGTTTATTATGACCTGTAAGTACTCAGAGAGCAGTGAAAACCAGTGGGGGTTTCATTCTTGGACTTGTTAAAGGGAGAGCCGAGTTGTTCTTCACTTGTGCTTTGCCTTCAAGGGAATCCTTTCAATGCAGCACTCAGACTGCTCTCACATTCATCTGGGTAATTTCAGGGGAATGATCATGGCAGTACAGAATCTGTTTTTCCCCTACTGGTTTTGGTTGGTTTAGCTGGAACAAGCAAGGCTTCATTAGCACTTTGATCACTTTGTACAGACATTTGTCAGGCACTTAGTGCAGGATAGAAGCATTCAGTTATGTGGCTTTTCAACAATATCTGATGGTGCTGCTTTTGGACATCACTGCTGTTGTAGGGCTGTGGTTTGCCTAAAGCACTTTGCACTGAAAGAATCACACCCAGTCAGGAATTGCAGCTCCTGTCTTGTTATTCCCATCTGATGAGCTGTTTCTTTTCTAAAACACTGCAACTTAGTAAGGATAAGAGCACAGAGAGAGCATTTCCTAGTGAAGTACTACGTTGGTACTAAAGCTTGTCATCCCAGGAATGCTGTTCTACTGCTCTGTTGTAAATCTTTAGAATTCGAGCTTAAAAGTAAGATTTTGTGTGCTAAATAATTATCTTACTTATTGCAGCTTCTTTGCAGAGGGATACCAAATATTCTTGATACCTTCTGTTAAACTTTCAGAACTTTTTCTTATCTAAGAGTCCAAAAGAAGGATTTCTTTGGAAATGGTACTGTATGTATGAAGCTCAGTCATCTGCAGTTTGTTCTTAATTCTAATTTCACTATGGACATACATTTTGCACAGCACAGAAAATGTCATTTAATGGTTTAATACAGGGAATCTTACAGCCCAAAGGATGCCACTGTTACTTGTGAGGACACAGCCCTGTGCACACTTCTTATTCCTAACACACATTTCTCACAGCCCCACCCAGAGCTGAAGGCAGTTCTGTCCCCTGGTGTTACCTTGGCCAAAGTTCTCTTTCTCCTACACTGCTGGATGTACACAGGGGATGACAGAATTGCAACCATTAGTTGTTCAAAAAGCAAATCTTTGTATTTTAGTTCCTGAGGTTTTTCTAGTCTAATCCATGTGTGCTCCTCTGAACTTTTTCAGGGATAAAAGTCAATTGTAAGCAATTCATAAAATATTAATTTCAGCTAATATTTTAACTGTACATAAAAGGCATTTTTTAGCATTCAAAATTGAGCTCCATATTAGCCACTGTGAAGAAAATTAACTCTACCCCAGCCCAAGCCAGCACACATTTCAGTGCTACTGAAAAAGCTACTTGAAACAGTATTAAAGTGTCTAGTGTAACACAGAATCCCAGAATTTTTGGGGTTGGAAGGGACCTCTGGAGGTCACCCAGCCCAAGCCCTGCCCAGGCAGGGTCACTGGGAGCAGGTGACACAGGAGCATGTCCAGGTAGGTTTGGAATGTCCCAGAGAGGGAGACTCCACAGCCTCCCTGGGCATCTGCTCCAGGGCTCTGCCACCTCCAGGAAAACAAGTTCTTCTTCATGTTGAGATGAAATTTTTTGTGTTTTAGTTTATGGCCATAGCTCCTCATTCTGCTGCTGGGCACCACCCATAAGAGTCTGGCACCAACCTCTGGCAACCCTTGGAGGTACCTGTATGAAGCAGCACTGCAGACTGTGCCTAAGCACAGCAGCAGTGCACTTTCCTAAAAGAATTCAGAGCTGTGTGGGACACAGGCTTTTCAGTGCTTCCAGCTGATCCAACACTCCTGAGCTTTCCACACAGCACTCCCACCTGCAGGAGATCCCTGATCCTGCCTCTGCTGCTCACTGGGATCCTTCTCTGAGCAGATTTTTTTCCTGCCACTAAAATGGCAAAGAATGAGATTGTTTTCCCTTCATTTTAGTGAGATGAACTGGCCTGCAGAAAAACTCTGTGAACTTCTGGTGCAGAATTAAGTATCAGGAGCAGGGGCAAGGGAAATGGCAGCCGTGGCTGGACCTCTCTGCTGGCTGCCAGTTAAAATGCTCAAGGCTTCTCTTGGAAATTGTGGTGGTGGCCACAAAATACTTTGGTAACAAATGGAGGTGGATATAAAACCTGTAACACAGGTAATGCCTCTACAAAACCAAGTGTTCACAGAGCTGTTTTCCTCTTTAAAGCTAAAGGAATGTTATAAAACTTTCTAAACCTGTATTCAGCTGAAGTCAGGAGGAAGATCAGCTCAGACAGAGCTTCAAAGGAATGCAGAGATAACAGAAGTGCACTCCAGTATGGCATTTCTAAAGCTGGGTCTTCCAGTTTAGAAGAATTTTCTTTGTACTGGAAGAATATTCTAGGAATAGGTCTGTGAAGGGAAAAAAGAAAAGTAGGATGCCCAGCTGAAGAAACCTGTCTGTCATTAAGAACAGCCAGAAGGAATCTGACTGATGAATTAAATGGATTTGAATTTATAGCAGTTTGCCTACCCTTTATTAAGGTTACCATTCAGGTTTCCTTGTGAAATTAAGAATTTGTATAACTACTGCTATTTACTGTCCCAAAGCAGTGATGTGGTTGGGTTTTTTTAGAACTGTTTTGACAAAGCTAAACATCTCCCTGACAACAGGATCAAGGCCACAGGTGAGAGGACAATCCCCCCAGGTAATTACCAATGAAGCACTAGAGCCTCAGGTGTGATGGCACAGCACTGCCTGGTCGGTTCTGTCAATGATGACATAAGGCTCCTGGCTGTCAGTCTCTTGGGAGTTACAGTTCTCCAGCTTCCCTTCCCTGCCTGGAGCAGAGCCAGCTGCAGGCTGCAGCAGGCTCCTCCTGCCCCGTGCGCTGCTCCTGCCCCCGTGTGAGGGCCGCACATCAATGCTCTGGGGGGGGATGTAGGTGAGGTTGGGGGGCTCTCTGACGTGCCTGAAGCACTCAGAAGCTGGATGTGTCTTAGCAGGATCCATGAATAGTCTCCTGCTGTCAGAAGCAGGAGTGGAATCCTCTGTGTGCCCAGCAGTACAGCACAGACCTGAAGGTGGCTCCGTGTTTGGAGCTGCTCTCTTGTGCAGCTCAGCATCAGTCAGGAAAGTCTGTTTTATTTGGGAGTGATTAAATTCTCTAACGTGCCTGTCACTTGTTCCTGCATAGGCCACTGCCTCAGGCTGGCCAGTTTCCTCCACTGGATATGTAAGTGCTTCCTGAGCATCCTTGATTTGTAGTTCTGTGAAGGTTAAAGACAGCTCACAAACATCTTCTTCCCTGGGGATGCTGCAGTTTTGGGCAAAGTCCTTGTAGGGCAGAGACTTCAGCTCAGTGGGTTCATCACCAGGGGCTGGATCTATGCAGTTTATGGCATCATTAATTTCTGCTTCAATTGATCCTTCTGGGACTCCTGGAGCTTCAAACTCCAAGATTGTTTTGGCGTCACAGGGGCTGTCAACAAACATGTCAAAGGCAGGGGGGCCGCTGGCTCCTGGGGACAGAGGTGCAGGCCCTGGCGCTCGTGCAGCCAACTCTGCAGCCCCTGCCAAGGCACACTCCTCGCTCAGCCTGGCTCCTGGCTCCTTTTCCAAAGCCTTTGGAGAGAGATTCTCACTGAAGATGGGTGTTTGCCCTATGACAATGTCACTGTATTTGATCAGGAAGTCCTCGCTGTCTGAGCACTTGCCCGGGAGATGGGTGCTGTTGGTGCCTTGCCTTTGGTGCTCCTGCAGGCTGCCGGGGGATGCAGCAGCTGCTGACTGAGCCGCGTTCCCTTTGATCCTCACATTCCCAGCGGCTTCAAAGGATGCAGCACAGGTAGCTGAACACTTCTGCTGGGGAGCAAGGCACAAAGGTGTCTCACTGTTCCCTTCATTTCCCAGACTTTCAGCGTCTCCTCTCTGAGGTGTCTGATCTTCCTCATCCTCCTCTCCTCGATGCTGATGTGTTTGTGTTCCCTGCTGTGGGCTCCTCTCCAAATTGCCATACTTTTCTTCATTTGTCATCTCAAGGATGGCTTCACACTCGATTCTTGCCAGGAATATCTCAAATGCAGTCTGCTTCATTTCCTCATTGTTTCTCTTTTTGACAAGTGAAAACTCTGTCGCTGTAGTTGCAACATAACCTATTTTCTCCAGGACTGCTTTCACAAGGTCCTCTGGAAGCACTGGCTGGATGTAGTAGACAAAATTCCCAGTGAAAGTCTGGAATAGAACACAGCATGGAAAAGCTGATGAACACTGGGGGAATGGGTGCAGGGAAATGTGAAAGAGTTGATTTCCTAAAGATCAAAAATACTTCAAAACTTGCTTATAGCTTTCAAAAAACTGTGCTCTAGAAGTCTGAGTTTTGAATTGCAGCGGGTGAGGCTTTTCTAACAGCTCTATTTTGGCAGCCTCTCGAGCACTGCAGCTTTGCTACAGCACACCAGTTTCAGTGAAGTTGTGCCAGTTTAAACCTGCTGGGGTCTTGGTTAAGAGTACCAGTATCCAAAAAGGAAGAGTGTAAGGAAATTATTTTAGTCAAACTGGAGAAACTCAGAAATAAACCTTATGTATTCTACTGAACCTAAGCTTTTTAAACAAACAGAGGCTCACAGAATGAATCACTGAGGTCTTTTCCTAAAGAAACAGACATGATGCACTCACTGTGAATCACATTCCTGAACTGGTGACAAGTCTCTAACACATTCTTTTTCCACGGTTCAGATTCCTGCTGTGAATCTGACTACCCTTGAATTAAACTGCCATTTTTTGAAAGCACCTTTCTGAAGAGAGACTATTCTAACAGAAATATTGTCCAAACACCTCTCTTTGCCCAAGCTGTCTGCAAAACACAAAAAGCTGCTGCTGTGCAACAACTTAAACTGTCCAATCATTGCTTGGTTTTAGAGCCACCTCAGGCACGAGGCCTAGTTTGTAACTGGAAGTGGTTTTTTGGTTTTGTCTGATACCCTGTGATAGGAGAGACTATTCTGAGCTGAACATGACCAACTCCTGTCAAGTCAGAACAGAACAGAGGTGGGAATGCAAAGTCAGGATTTCCAGGAGTGGGGTACCTTGTTTTCAGGCTGCCCAGCTTGGGCCAGACCAAGGCTGACCCCTGAGCATCAGTGTCATAAGCAGGAGGTTCAAGAGAACAAAACTGACCCCCAGAATGGCCACAGCATAATTCTCAGATAAATCTGTCAGAAGGGCCCTGCACTCCTCACCTTCTGTTCCTTCTGGAGGGGGAGCAGCTGCAGGCACTGCAGGGACATCAGAAATACTATTCCATGTATTTCAAATAAAATCTGTACGTGCACAAGGTACTGGTTGTTCTCCAACTCGTGCCTTGCAGTAGAATTATTTCAGGCCTGCAGCAGGCTCTCTTACACTTTGGGTTACCCACATTGGTCTTTAAGTGTAATGCAGCCTAGGATTCCTGTAAGGAAAAGCTGAACCCACTAAGTGTAGACCTGACTATCTTATGCTTTGCCCTGTTTTAGGGAGATGAATGAGAACAGGAATTTAAAGGTGTTTGAGAATCCACAAGCAAGATCCAAGTGCAGGAAGAAGCAAAGAAATGGCTTCTCATCAGCACCTGTTGCCAAAGCAAGGGCAGTAAGTTTGCATTTGGGCGTTTGGGGAGTCTGTTTAAATTTGGGATGTGTGAAGATGGCTGTGTCTTCTGGGCAATGAGATGTGTTCAGTGTGCTGGGGAAGTGGGGTAACCGTGACCACCCTGCTGCAAAGAACAACAGCATTTCCTCTTTCCAAGGGGCTGTCCCTGCCCACTCCACCAGCTGCAGGGTCTGAGCTGGGATCAGGGACCAGAAAGGCACTGGCCCACCTGGCCTTTAGCACCAAGTCACTGGAGATGACCACTGAACACTGCTGAAACCATCCCTGCTTATAGGCAGATTTTGGTCAGAGCTTAGTGTGATGAAAAGCAAAGCTTTTCAGAGTAGCTTTTACCTTCTCTGCTTTCTCACCACAACCAGGGGCTCCGTTCCCTGTCCCCGGAGTTGCTCAGCACTCCTGGCCTCAGCAAGGACAAGGCTCATTAAGGCAAATGAACACCTCTGAGCAGCCCTGCACCGTGCTGGGCACCCTGTCTCGAGCAGGCTGTGCCCCTGACCCCGCTCCGTGCCCCGAGCAGGCTGTGCCCCTGACCCCGCTCCCATCTCCCTGCCCCGAGCAGGCTGTGCCCCTGACCCCGCTCCCAGCCCCGAGCAGGATGTGCCCCTGGCCCAAATCCACCTCCCGGTGCCGCTGCCAAGCTCCAGCCCGGGGAAGCGGCCTCGTAGCCCCAGGTCGGGCGGCAGCGCCGTACCTTGAGGGAGCGGATCTCCCGGCGCCAGGGGCACAACAGGAGGTTGACGCACAGCAGCTCCAGCAGCTCCAGCGCCTTGAGCAGGGCGCGGCCGCCCCGAGCCCGCCGGCAGCGCTCGGCCACGCCGCGCAAGTCCAGGGCCCCGCGGCGCCCCGGGCCCAGCAGCCGCCGCGCCCGGGCCTTGAGCGCGGGGTCGGCGCAGGCCGCGAGCTGTCCCTGCGCCGCGCGGGCCGCCAGCTGCGACACGTACTCCCTCAGCAGCGCCGGCTCCGCCATGGCGGCCCCCCCGCGCCGCGCCTCCGCCCCGCGCCTCCGCCCCGCGCCGCCATTGGCCGGCACCGCCCGCGCGCCGGGCGGCCATTGGTGCTCCCGGCCGTCAGTCAGGGCGGGGGGCGGAGCCCCGCGAACCGAAAGTGAAAGGCGGGAGGGCTGTGAGGGCTCGGGCTGCGCTTGGGGATTGTGGCGGCCGGGGCGCTGAGGGGCGGCTGTGCCCGGAGAGCCCCAGGGTGTTTCGGGGTGTCGGTAGCTCCCTGGAGCGCAGCGCCAATTCTCACACCACGGGGCGCTGTTTCCGTATTTTAATCTGGTTTGCACAAAGCAGGGAGCTCTGGTTACCCACCAAAACCACCTTGGTCATCAGAAGTTTACACTATTAGTACACTTGAACAGAGGCGTCAGCCCTCGTTGGTCACAAACGCTATAATTTTTGTGTTGATTAGGACTCAGACCCCGCTTTGCTGGTTGTCTCACGCTGGTCGGCTCTCAGGGGTGATTGTCCCTGCACTGGGCTCTGGGCCCGTTCATTTGCAGTGGGTGCTCACTGAGTTGGTGATCACGATCTTCCAGAGCTGGAATTCCCTCTCCCCAGGGAAAAGTTTGGGCTCAGTCCTGCCCAAACAGGCCGTTCCTTTTGGGGCTGTCTTCCCTTTCCTTTAAAAGGTCAGCCAAGCACACAGCATTTCCATTGCAATTGCTGCCTACCCCGCTGGAGACCCCCGAGACAAGGTGTGATCCCTGGGCCTGTTCTGTTCCGCCTGCTGAAGCTGCCTCTGCATCCCTGGGCTGGGCAACAGCTGGAAGAGGTTTGTGTCTGCTGTGGGGGTGACAAGTGTCCTGCAGTGGGGTTAAATGAGATCTGTGTCTGCTGTGGGGGTGACAAGTGTCCTGCAGTGGGGTTAAATGAGATCTGGGTCTGCTGTGGGGGTGACAAGTGTCCTGCAGTGGGGTTAAATGAGATCTGTGTCTGCTGTGGGGGTGACAAGTGTCCTGCATGTGGGGTTAAATGAGATCTGGGTCTGCTGTGGGGGTGATGGGTGTCCTGCAGTGGGGTTAAATGAGATCTGGGTCTGCTGTGGGGGTGACAAGTGTCCTGCATGTGGGGTTAAATGAGATCTGGGTCTGCTGTGGGGGTGATGGGTGTCCTGCAGTGGGGTTAAATGAGATCTGTGTCTGCTGTGGGGGTGACGGGTGCAGTGGGGTTAAATGGAGGTTGGATACAGCAGCTGGAGAACATACCTGTTTTTCTAATCTTGATTTTTGGAATCTGAATTTTCAACTCACCACCTGTGGCCACCATGATGTTGTGCACCCGTGTGACTTCAAAAATTGATTAATATTCTCTCATGATTATTATTTTAATTCACAGAAGTCTATGGTCATAATTTCATGTAGAAATTATTTCTGTAGTTTAAGAGAGGAATCATTTGTCAGGCTGTAGCAAGACCACTTAGATCAGTTTGATGTAGTCTCCATTCAGGAAATATATCTTTACTCACCTTGCTATGCTAAAAAATGTTCTGTTTTAACATTTCTGGGATTATTGATCTATTATTTCCTGGCTTTTCATCTTTTCCCTTGAGGACACGTTGCCATTTTCAGTGTCTTGACTTCAGTAATGTGACTCTGTCCTTCTTAAGCTTGGATGCTGATTTGCCCCCCAGAGTGTCCCTGTGCCTTCTAACAAAGATAAAATCCAAATACAAGTGACTGAAGCACAGTGTTGCTTCCTCAGCAGTTGCTCGATCATGGCTACTTCCAGAGTTGTAAAATAAAAAGCACAGAAGCACACCCAAATATGTGTGTGTGTGTTCTTTACTAAAAGTTCTGGATAAGATCAGTGTACTAAAGATTGAAGCAGAAGAGACGACTACAAAAATACAGGGTTGTTGTTATGTAGCAAGAAGTTGCATGTCCAGTTTTCTTTCTGATTTTACTCATGTAATAAAGCAAGTGCCTGTGTTAAACCTGGGTTTCAGCACTGGTATTAGAATTATGCAAGGGTTTAGGATAATATCTGAATTTCTCAAGAGCAACATCACAACCAGCTTTGTTGAGATTTATCCAAGATCTGCAATATTTTCAAGAAACAAAAACATGTTCTTACTGTATCATTACAAGGAGTTTCAACACTTGCAGTAGTAGCACTGGTAGCTATTGGAGTAGCTTCAGAGCTGCAAACTTCTCTCTGTAGTGTTTTATAGCTAATTTTTTTCTTTCTAGTGCTGTCTGTTTGGATTTATAAGCTTCCCCTCCCCCCAGCTTTGTTGGATATCACTCAGTTAAAAAGATTAACAAGAGCAGAAAATGCTAAACTACTCCTTCAAGTGATGGTGGTAAGATACCACAGAAGGCAGTACACTCTGCCTTCAATTCACAATTCGTTTTTGAATTATGTATGTTTGTAATGGATCACATAACCCAGGTATTCAGTGGTAACTTAGAAAAATGCTGCAGTGTGGATGTGGATGTTGTGGTTGGCTCCCATATCTGTGTGACAGCAGCTGGGATTGTTTGGATCAGTCTGTGGTAACAGGATGACAGGATTTCATGGAGTGGTCCATGCCACAAGAGGGAGCAGGCAGATGTGTGTAAGGAATGCTGCCAAACCCAGAGCACAGTGCCAGGGACACTTCACTGCTACTGAAGGAAGAAAGAAAGAAAGACTTGGATTAGTTTTCTATAATTTTACCAATGCGTTGCTAACATGAGGTAATATGTAAATCTCCCACTCTCATCAGAAGTCTACTTAAGGTCAGCTTGTTTTGTAAACCACAGATAGAGAGTTGGTGGAAGGGCAGGAAATTCCTGTTAAAAAGGTTAAAAGCCAAACCAAAGGGTTGCATCAGTAACAGAGTAGTGACGTGTCTGCCATGTGTGAAAAGCCCTCTGTGCCTGTCTGCAGAACAGCCTCACTTTCAGGGGAAAAAAAAATCACATTTCCCTTCTAATCTGGGTTCATTAGATTCCCCCTGGCCGTCCCCAGCAGCAGCCCAAAGGAAGCAGGTCCCAGAGCCTTGCCCTTCTCAGGAGCTGCAGGCAGACCCAGCCCTGAAAGCAAATCCTGTTCTGCACAAACCACCCTGTGCTTCCCCTCCCTTCTGATTCTCCTGCCAGGAAATCTGACTGGGGCACTTCTGTGCATCTCTGGCCCTCAGAGGTGGGGTAGAGTTTGTTTCTCTCATTGCAGGGTGCTTTGCATACCACAAAACTGTTTAAACAAATACTTTATGGAAGGAGCAGTTCTTTTTGTTAAAGACACAAATGTGAAATAGAGCCTACCTTCTAGCAATGCCTGCCAGCAGCTCTGCAATGCAAAAGGGTGCAGTTTTGTTCTTTGGGGTATACTATACTCAGAGTATTGAAAATCTTGCTGAACTGCAAAAGAATTGTCTCATTTTAGCAAAATACATATTTACTGTCATCTACTTAGCAAAAACTGCATGCTTACCTTATATCTCATCATGTGCATATGACTCAGTAATGGCATAATTTATATAGCAGTAAGAATCATATAATTACTTCCCATCTAAGTATTAATTATAATTGTGTCAGTCTTTGGAGTGTTGAATGATGATTACAGTTGAAAATTATTCAGTATATAGAGAAAATCCAAATGCACTTTTAATAATTTGGATGCTGCTTCCTTTAAAACACCATTATATATTTACTGTACTCAGCTTTACATATCCTTTAGTGGGGTTAGAAAATGAAGTCCATTTTCTCAGTGTAAAAAACTTTTTTTTTTTATTTTTTTGTATTTTAGTGAAAATGCCTCTAAGAAATTTCCTGGGGATGAGCCTGTGATATCTCTGCTCCCCTGCCACAGCTCCTTGGCTCCTGTCCCTAGTCCCAGAGGGATCCCAGGCTTGTGAATGCCCCAAGGGCTGGCTGCAGCTCCATCCCTGCTGTTGATGTGCTGGCAGTCACTTCTGCTTCCTGCTAGCACCCAGACTCACCCAGGGGGTTTCCATTAGACACAGAACTTAAAATGACTTTAAAATGTAGAGTGCAAACTAAGAGCTCAACTTTCCTGCAGCAACACGTTTCAAAACAACACAGAAAAGGAGTTTTTCAAGGGAAAGTCCTAAGCAAAGCAAAGGGTTGAGCTCTCCTTGCTCTCTTGTGGGTTGTGTGTTCTCAGCCAGACACGCAGAAGCTTTCAGATAGGGAATGGGACTATTTCAGATGGGGAATGGGACTATTTCAGATGGGGAATGGGACTATTTCAGATGGGCAATGGGACTATTTCAGATGGGACATGGGACTATTTCAGATAGGGAATGGGACTATTTCAGATGGGCAATGGGACTATTTCAGATGGGACATGGGACTATTTTAGATGGGGAATGGGACTATTTTAGATGGGGAATGGGACTATTTCAGATGGGGAATGGGACTATTTCAGATGGGACATGGGACTATTTCAGATGGGACATGGGACTATTTCAGATGGGGAATGGGACTTTCCAGGCAAAAATGAACAACAGGATCTGAACTGTATTTGAGGCTCCTTGGCCGCCTATTGCTGGATTTCAGGGCTGGCCTATAGTCTGCATATTGCAACTTTTTTTTTGCTGGGCTGTAAAAAGGAATGGGGGGAAGCAGATCTTTGTGTCCCCCAGGCGGCTCCTGCCCAGCTCGGGGTGACCGGACACAAGCTCAGGGGATGTGTTGTGTTTCAAACGCGTCTCCAGCCCTGGCAGCCTTGGCCAGCGGCCCCGGGAGGGGAAAAGGAGCAAGGGGAGCCCACGAGTGTCGGGGTCCCCGCTGCCCTGCCCGCCCCAGAGCCCGTTCCGGGACCCCTCGGTGCCACACTCGGGCTCCTCTGGCCGGGCTGCTGCAGGGGAGGCTCCGTGGGAGCCCCGAGTGCAGCCCCGGCAGTCCCTGGGCTGCTGCCGTGCCCTGACCCTGCTGTGCCTGAACTCCCAGCCCAGCTCTCAGTGCCCTGGCACACGGCTGGGAACCCTCGGACTCCCATCCGAGTGTCCTGGGCTCACTCGTTGGGTTCTTTTTCCAGGTCCCTTCTCTCAAAGTTGGGCTCAGAGCTGTTCTGTTCCTGCCCAGCGCAGTCTCTCATTTGCATCACACACAGTTCTGGAGGTCACCGTGGGCACACGGGAACACCCGGGCTCCTTACGGAACAAGACACTGCTTTGTGCCTGGAAGTGCAGCCGTGTGTGGGAATCGGCCTGAGGCGCCCTCTGGGATTCCTGTGCCGTCCCCTGGTTACAGCAGGGCCCGTGAAGAACACGCAGCTCCAGCCTGCACAGCTGCACTGCAGCCTCTGCACTTCGGGGACCTGCTGCCACCTCTCCACCACTTGAGGATGGTTGCTTCTGAGCCTGCTTTGCAATGCTCTGGAAAGCCTGCTACCAAAGGAATAATGTGAATAGTAAAATAATATTATTCTTTTTTTCTGTTGCTTCTACATGACACTGATGATAATCTTTTCCTTTTTAGGCAGTGCTTTGCCTACAGAAACACATAGTTAGACAAAGAGTTATTTAAAAATGCTTTGTTTTCAATACACCGAATGAGATGTACTAGTGACACCTACAATGACAACAAAATGCTCTTCTTTTACCTTCGTTCTAAAACATGCAAAGTGTCATAAAATCAACAAGTAGGCTTGACTGGATAACATTTCTCTTCTTTATGAGTGGCTGATTTCAATGGGTTTTGCAATGCTTCAAAAAGGTCAGATGCACTGCATGTCTGCTGCTCTTTTAAGCTGTGTGATGCCATGGAACACTTTGAAGCACAAACAGGGAAATTTAGGTAAACTTGCAAAATTCACTGTAAAAAAAAATCCCATTGTATCCCTGTTTAAAGGTAGAAAATTAGTAAAACTTCCAGAGGTTTTATTCTTCCATTGGTCTGAATTCTTCAGAAGAATTGAAGGAAGGAGCCACTTTCATTGACAAGGTTTGGGGTCTGATGGCCAGTGGGAGAATGTTCCATGTTTCTGTTGGAGCAGGTGTGCTCACACCCCACTGTCCCGGATGGGGGAGCAGCCTCCGCACTGGGAGATCACCGAGATGGGCTGCTGCAAGTCCTGCAGCCTCACTGCAGAATGTGCAGCCTGTCCTGCAGTCCCAGCTGCTGCTTCCTCTTCCTGGCTGTTACAGATATTTATAGGTATTTCATTTCTTTGGCAAGGGTCCGTAAGGGAATATGGGGGGGGATCATCTGTGGGAATATATATTTGTGTCGCTCCTGGCCCCACACATTCGTCGTAGCTGAAAGAAAAAAAGAAATGTTCATTAGATTCCCAGGAAAAACGCCACAGTACATTATTTCAGCATAACAGAGGCAAGTAAAGTGAGAAGAAAACGAGTGTCTGGTGTTTTATTCCTCAGCTCACATCCTTGCTGACCCTGCCATGTCAGACACTCAAGAACGTAGCACTCAAAAGCACCCAGAGATAATCCCTGAGGTGCAGTGCCGAAGTGCAGTGCAGCCAGTGCTCACTCCTGGCCCGTTCCTGCCTGTCAGAGCCAGGTTAGAAAAGCGTGGGGGAAAGGAGGAGGTGCTGCTGTTTCAGTTGTGGAATGAGGTCTGGGGAGCTCGTGCTGGAGTCTCTAGCAGATGATTCCTCTGTGCTGTCTCTGGAGCTCAGCCAGCGCTGCCCGGGTGGGCAGTCGGGGTGGAAGGGGCAGCAGGATTCCTTGCTGAGCTGCAGAGCTGTGCTGGATAACCTGGACAGGCTCGTGCTGCTCACTCTGGGACTGGGCACAGATCCTGTTCCTCCAAAGGAGCAGCAGTGCAGGGCAGCTGGGCTTTCCATGGACAGCCAGCTTGGCTGCAGCCAGGATTTGTGGTTCTGTCTGTGCCCTGCACAAGAGGGAAACTGTTCCCTCCTGCCTCTGCCCTGTGCTCCCTGGCTACAGGCAGGAGAGATAAAGAGTCACAACATCATCATCTTAAATGGTACACCTGCTTTGTGGCTGCTACTTAACCATTCCAGGATCATTTGAAATCAAATCCTGAAGGGAATGTTTCCTGTCAAAAAAAAAATAAACAAACCTTTCCCTACTGAGTTAACCTGAAAAACATTTCTGCTGGAGCCAGACAAATTAAGAACCTATTTCCTCAGCTGCACTAACTGCAGAGCAATTAAGATCTGGGATATTTCCTGAAAACTGGGATATTGAGCATGTGTTTTCTCAGCAGACTGCAGGCACACACTGTGCCCCTGGACCTGTGTTACTGCCAGGCTAAACCAAGCTCCCAAACCCCAGGCTGGGTGATGGAAATGGTTCTTGGAGAAGGGAGAGGTAAGAAAGTGAAATCAGAGTGCTACATAACTAAACTCAAATATCCATGGGTGGTTTTCACCTCCATTTCATCTTACTTTTATATTCATCAGGACAATGGCATTAAATTCAGACTAGAAAATTTTGATTTCCCTATCAGAAAATAATATTTAAGACCCTAAGCCTGTTCTGAAAATCCTGAATAGGGCTGCTAGATATTTCAGAAAGTCCCAGCATGTTAGGAAATAGAATTGTTTTTTTTTTTTTACAGCAAGTGGAAAAGATGTCGCTCCAGCCTCTACTGAACACACTGAGGCTTTCAAACATACATGGTAGTCTTTGAAAAGTTCTTAGACCTCAGTCAGAGATTGAGGAGCTGATGTCCTCCACTCTCCTTGAGCTCCATGAGGGAAAAGGAACAGCCACTTCTTGCAGGATTCCTATGAGCTGCATCTTTACTTAATTTACATTTTGCTGACCCAAAGCCCAGTGAATTTATTTCAAATCTCACCTCAGGTTTTGACTGACTTAATCAGGCTAACAGAGAGCTCTTACTGGGTCTGTTAGCACAGGGGGAAAGTTTCCATTCAGAAAAGCCCACAGTAAGTGAGTTTCAAGGTGGAAAATTTGGAATCCTTCTGCCAAGACACAAAAGGGAAGAAGCTTCTGGGAAATCTGGCACTGACCTAAAGGAAAAATGGGCACAGTGGGAACTGTTTCTTGCTGCTGTTACCTGATCATCTACAGATGATTCCTCTGCCTTGGGTTTAATTTGATGCCTTTCCTGGACCACAGCTCAGCTTTGTAGAACTGAACTGCAGGCTGGCATAAACAGGGAAATGATCCCTTGCGAAGGAGATTTTAAGGGTCAAGTAAATGGGTGTGAATTATGGTATTAAAGAGTTGGCATTTTAGTGTTTAATTTCAAATATCAATGTATTTGTGTTAGGGCATTTTATCCTTCATACATATGATGGATAAAAATAACAATCTTTTTCTCCAGAAGCAAGTAATGTTCTTCCCCCTCATTTTTTGCAATTAAGATCACATTTTAAAAACTGAGTAAGATAGTAAAAAACACATGCCAGACTTTCAATTAAACAGCTTTTTGGCAGCTTCACAGCTGTGCCTACAGATTGTTGTGGCCACAGAGAGAATTCCAAATAATTCAAATAGTTTTTGTAATATGTTTTTGTAATAGCTTTTTGTATTTTGTTATTAGTTTATGATCTTGATGTTCATTTCCTGTGTTCTTTTCTGTGCACAGGATCTTTGCCTGTAGAACTGACATTGCAAACAGCTCCTGCTCTGTTTCTGCAGATAAGGTTCCTAGCACTCCCTAATGAGGGCAGAATGAACATGAATTAAGGTCATAAAAGAGATTTCAACTTGATATTATTTCCTTCATTTCCAAATGTTTTGTAGGGTTTTAATTTTATTTTTTTGTTTGTTTGGGGTTTTTGTTTTTCCTTGTTTGTATTGAGGTGGGATTTTTTTCCCGTCTGTTTAACAGCTTTAGTACTTTGGTTGTGCTTTCTGACTGCTGTAATAGAGGCATTCCTGTAGGACAAATAATACATTATCAACTCTACAAGCAAGAATTTTCTTTTGCAGTCTCTCCTTCGAGGAGACTTTAATATGTAAACTTACATGATTTTACAAGATCTTTTTTATTAGAGAATCTAAGCAAGTATTTTAAGAAATAATACCCAGTTGGACAGGCACCCACTGTCCACGTGTGGTGGTGTTTGGAAAAACCATTCCTCAAAAGATTTGAAGGATTATTTAGAAAAAATTACAATAGCAATAATTTCTTGCAGGTAAGTAGCAAATATTGATGTGAGGGATGCTGGACAAAATCCTTACTATCATTTTAAACCAAACCCTGATCCCCAATCTGGACCTAAACAGGCAAAAAGATTTGGGGGTGGTGGCAGGTGTGGGGAGGTTGGGAGGTTTGTCTTGGTTTGGTTTTTTATTTTATGTGTGTGTTTTTTCTGGGCCAGATTTCTCCTGGTTTGGCTGCCTCAGAAGCTCCCAGTTTAGTTGGGGGCACCAGGAACACCAGAGAAGTGGAAATGGGGGAGAGATGAAGAGGGGAGATCTGAGACTGCAGCTCACAGGCAGAAATCATCAAACTGCAACCTCAGGAACTGCTAAAGGAGTGATACCCACAAAGAGGTTTGTAATGTGTGTGTGTACTTATCTATGAGTGGGTATAGGTGCATTTATATGTTTGCATATAAATATTTATAAATATAATTAAGATAATATAAATATGTATAAACATGTATAAATATATAAATACAATATATAAATTATTTTATAAATATTATATATTAATATATTAATATATTATAATGTATTATATATTTTATAAATAAATAATATTATAAAATATAAATAAATATTTATAAATATCTATGTTTTGCAACTGACAATGCAGGACCATGAAGTGGAAAAACAAAAATACATGTTCCATCTTTTACAAAAGCCGCCACAATAGTTCCATTTTATCTGTCAGATTCACTTCTGTGAATATATTGGACATGTAAAAAGTAACTCAGGCTTGAAGTTCACTACAGCACTCACAGGAAAATCGTTTTAGACAGGAAAGCAAATGCCTTTGGAAAGTGTTGTGTTACAATACCATAAATAATGGAGCACAGGAACTCATTACACTGCATCTTGTGGATACTAGCCCTGAAAACACCCTTGGCTGCAGTTCTTGTGGTGAATCCACTTTAATCCACTGCTTTCTAAAACTTGTATTATCTGGAGGTTCAGTATCAGCAGGCAGTGATGAGAAGGAAGGGGTGCTGACCATGAACTCTGCTGCTTTCTGCTTTGGTTTTTATTATTATATCTGCACAGCTGTTGTAGACACACTATTGATTTTTTAAGGGATAATTTCCCTAGGAAAAGCAAGGAAAGCTGATGTCTGTGAGCATCCTACTGCACATAAATGTGATTTGAAGAAAGGGGAATGGTCCTCCAAAACGGCAGCAGCTCTCCAAACTGAATAAGAAACAGCCAGCAGCAGTGAAAGCAGCAACACCTGATGGAAGGGAAGCACCAAGGGTTTCTAACCAGAAATCTGCAGTGCCATGCAGGGCAGCCAAAGCTTAAAGCTGTCAAATCTTTGATGACTGTGCTTAGAAAACAAGGAGTATTTCTCTCTGATTTCCCCATTGCCAGACTTTCTGTTGCATCTTGCAGCCAATATTTCCTTCACCTGCTCAGAATTCATTTCTGGAACAATTAAACTAAAGCCCTTTCTAGGAATGTGATCTTGTCAAATGGAAAACTTCCTCAAACATCAGCAGGTTCTGGTGACATGCAAGAATTGGTGGTGGTGTTTAGAATCCAGTTTGTGGATTAACTCCATGGGGAATTAATGGTCAGCCCTCCAAGCTGACCTTGTTGAGTGTGGCAGGAGGGGCAATAACTTTGTGAATTTGTTGGGTCTCATTGCAGTATTAGGATGGGATTGTTGCCAGGGAAAGCCCAAAGAGCTTCTTTAACTGGCTGTCACTCATAAACCAGGAGCCCCTCTCTGGGGCAGGAAGAAGGTTCTGCTGACAGAAATTTTTTAAGATGCAAATAACAAGTGAAAAAAGGCAGAGCTGGGAATGAAGAATTCTTTGTGCAATAGATGTCTCATGGTTCACTCATTTGTGGTACGTTCTGACTGCTAAAATTGCTCCTGTTGCACTGTTTCAAATTTCCTGGTGACCTGCTGGTGTTCTTTTGAAAATGGCAAACAGAACCCCTGAATGTGGAACATCCAAGTGCTGACAGGTTGGAGCTGTGACGAAACAGCACAGAGGATGTTTAGATGATGTTGTTACCTAACAGAAAAGCTGAAATTAGAACAATTGTGCTGTAACTCTCTACAAGAAGGTTCAGATGAAAAAAATAATGATATGTTTGATACCCATGTAGGCATGAGCTGAACTCTGCCTTCTGTGATGGCACAATTTGCTCACAGCCAGGTTTGTAGGAGAGCATCCTGGAAATCTGTCTAGGTTTCCTTTGAGGAATGTTTTCCTAGAATATATATTTTCTTTGGTGATTTATTATTACCATGAGGAAATGTATCAGTTTTGGCAGAAATGCTCCTCTAGTGACATATGTCATGAGCCAGGATATTTTCCTAGGTTTATTTTTGATCCTGACACTTTCAATTTGAGATATCAATTTGATATTTATATAAATATTTATTTTAATGTTTTTCAATAGTAAAACCCAAAGTATTGTTCAAGAAAACATCTAGGGCTTAAATAACTTAATCATTGAAGAGACAGGAAAGGTGGAATTCAGAATTTTTCTGTCTTTTTTTCTGTTCATAGTTATTTCTGGAATTTCCAATTCCTCAGAACTACAATAGGACACTTTGTGTTAATGAGCACTGAAAGGCTGCATGTTTGTTCTGCACTCTGTGTCAAGATAATCTTGAGGAAGTTATGACTTTGATGGATAAATATTAAAGAGGAAAAATGAAATTCAGTGTAAACTGTTTTCATGAGAAAATATTTCACATAAAATTTGAAACCAATATAATGCAGTTTCATCATAATTGTCCATCTTTAAATGATTGAAATAAATGTTTAAAATAAAACAAGTCATTTTAGGATGAAGATTTCATATGATATAATTCAGCCTGGCATAATTTTATACACAGTAAGAACAGCTTGGTCATCAGCAGTGTTTGGTCTCTGGATTTCTGTAAGCATTATACAGTAAAGGATGCTGGGTACTGGTTGAGTAACAAGAATCATTTAAGATAAATAAAAATTTGTAGCTTCCCAAGCCATGGAGTTAATCCACAAACTGGATTCTAAACACCACCACCAATTCTTGCATGTCACCAGAACCTGCTGATGTTTGAGGAAGTTTTCCATTTGACAAGATCACATTCCTAGAAAGGGCTTTAGTTTAATTGTTCCAGAAATGAATTCTGAGCAGGTGAAGGAAATATTGGCTGCAAGATGCAACAGAAAGTCTGGCAATGGGGAAATCAGAGAGAAATACTCCTTGTTTTCTAAGCACAGTCATCAAAGATTTGACAGCTTTAAGCTTTGGCTGCCCTGCATGGCACTGCAGATTTCTGGTTAGAAACCCTTGGTGCTTCCCTTCCATCAGGTGTTGCTGCTTTCACTGCTGCTGGCTGTTTCTTATGCAGCAATAATTTGCACCTCCAGAATGGAACTGGGGCAGGTGTAAAGAGAGGCTGGTCAGAAGGTGCAGCCTCCCAGAGATATTTTTGATGACAGAAAGCAAAGGGAATTCTGTGCCTCAGCCTCCCAACACATAGGCTGAGGTGTGAGAGCATTTCTGACTACAAAGACAAGAAAAAAAGAGAAAGGTGTGGATGTTTAAGAGGAATAGAAAAGTCAAGAAATAAACTCATAAAATGGCTGTAAACAAAGTTAAGCTTGAAATAAGAAGTTGGCCAGAATAATTGGGAATTTACTTGTTTTTATCCCTAATACTGATGAGGAACAGTGGTGGGATGTGAAGGGAGGGGCTTTAGAGTGTTTGGAATTTGGAGTTAAAGGAACTGAGAGTTTTAGCTCATGTCATGATATCTAATGGACTTAGAAACCTGTCATATTTCCAGTATTTTTTACTTACTAACTGAAAATCTCAGTGGGGCTATTGAAGTAAGAGCTGAACTTAACCCCAAATGTCTATCTCATGCTTTGCTGTCATTGTAATGTGGCAAAAGCTCCTCACTTGGTTTGCTCTCAGGAAAACAGGCCTTGGCAAAGGAATACAGCACAAGATAGCAAGATTTTATGTCAATTCCCTGAGAGCCTAATTCTGCCTTTCAAGAAAATCCAGGAGGCTGGCTTGGCTAACTTGCATCTTCAGAAGTGGAGGATGGGAAAGAATGTCTTAAAAAAGCAAGTCCCTTAAGTAGGACTATTTTAAAAATACCTATTTAAAGGGAAATTAGTGACTACTTTAATACAGGAGCATTTCCTTTTCCCATTTAAAAGTAATTTTAAAATTGATTTCCCCATTTAAACAATGCAGGCTGAACATGGCTGTTGAGAATACTGGGATTTATCAAGCCTAAACAAGATCATTTTCTCTAGAACAAATCCTGTGTAGATTAGGCAGGGTGAGCAGCTGAGGAAGAGTGAGCCCACAAACAAACCCTCACACAATGTAATTTAATATGAATACTGGGATAGAGGGGCTGAATGTTTTTTATCTTCGTGTGCCCTGTGGGGAACATTCAGTGTGAAGTATGGAGAGCATTTCTGTGGCTTCCATGAAAACCATTCCTGAAGGTAAATCCCTGCACCCCCCTGAGCAGTCATTCCTCAGGGATGTTCTGTGTTAGACACGAGTCTCAGATGCAAAAGGCAATAATCTTGGTTGCCTAAAGCTCTCTACATACACTGATATCCAATCACTAAGGAGTGAAAAAGCACTTATACAGTGGGGTGAGATGCATTTTCCCTGGACACAAGGTGGGAAGTTTATAAAATCCCTTTCCTGCTGTGAAATCTCCTCATTGCTTGGATTTTATTGGCTCTCCTAAAGAAAATGCAATAATTTTAAATTTACTTGGACTTTGCTTGGTACTGTAATTAAATCCATTTCAAACATGTGGGCTCAACTCATTTTTAACCAGCTTTCTTACTACATATTTGTAAGAAGATAATTAGCAATGCTCACTAGGAATGTGTTGCAAATAACTCAGCTCAGTGAACAAAAGCTCATGATTTTGTCTATAAAGATTTTATCCCCACAGTGCCAACAGCGTGATTTTATTCACACCAGCACAGTGAATGTTGAACAAAATGGCAAATATTTGATTTACAGGCTTTCCAGTGTTTCTTTCCAAGCCATATTGACCATGATGATAGGTAAGATGTGGCAGGGAGATTGTGCTTGTATTCTGTGTTGGTTGGATGTATTCAGTTTTCTCATGTGAGGGGATTAGAATTCTGTGGTTTGGAATTGTTGGGAGATCACTTGGACCATCTTTCTCAGACTGAGTTTCTTAGAAACTTTGCCATGTCTGGTGACACAGACTATGAAACATGAACTTCCAGCCCTACTGCAAGTATCTGTACATATCAGAAATATGCTCTGAAATACAAACCCCTCATATTCTGAAAGTGTTTGGTTCATGCCCCCTGTATTTTGTTTTTCTATTTCCCATCTACACCCATGTAAAATCAATGTGACAGATGCTAGCACAGATCTGAGATTCATTAAAAAGCCATTAACTGTCCTAAAGGGATGTTTATGGATAGCAGCACTGTATATTTTGGGCTGTCAAAACAAATTGACCAAATGGCTTCTCTGTAACCATCCTGCAACTACAGCAGGCTAATGACAAAATTCCATGCCTGGCATCCCTCTAAATCTAATGCAAGAAAGGGGTTAGTGGAAGTGTCTGTGGGGACAATCAGATTGAGTCTCAAATGAAATTTGTGATTTAGAGATCAGGGCAAATATTAATATCCCAAGGCATTTTTCAAAGATTAATTTACCAATAACATTTTTTCTATAAATAGTGTTTTATATAAACAGTGTTATTTGACTTCCAGCTGGAGAGCAGGAAGTCAGGGCAGGCCTGAACAGGGAGCTCTTCCTCAGCCACAGACATGGGCACTGACTCTTCTGTTTCATCAGCCTTCCCCTTAAATCCCCTTTCCACTCGTTTTGTGTTTTAAAGCTCAGCTCTAAAATCTACCTAATCCATTCTAGACTAACCACCTCTTGGCCAAATAAAGGTGTTGTGCTTTCTACTGAATTTCTGGAGTGTGGTCTGGCAGGAATGGTGTGAGGAGCCCTGGGCTGCACACTCCTGGCTGCCTGCTGGGCTGCAGGTGGCCTTGCAGGCTCTGCCAGCACCAGGATAAAGAAAATTATCCTGGCAGCACCCACTGTTTTTAACTCACTGAACTCTCTCACTTCAAAGATTTTTAAAAGTTATTTACCAGTGCAGTTACTTTCCTTGCTGCTCTTCATTTCTGTTCTGCTGATGCCACAGCTGCATTATTAGCTTTTGGCCATGCTAGTTTAGCTTTAAATTACATCTTGCCCTCCAGGAATTAATAGGAGGAATTACATTCATTTAGGCAGTGCTGCGTTTCAGTAAGCCTACTCTTCAAAATATTATCATATGCAATGAGATTGATCCAAGGGAGTTAATATTTTAAATGCACAAGGTCAGGCATGTCTTATTTTTGCTTACAGACCATGTCTGACAGTCAGCTTTCAAATAATCTCCATGCTCTACTAATTAAAAATAGACACTGCAGTGTTATACCATGCAGAAGAATATAAAGGAAGATGTACAGGAATTTTTCAGGCTTTACATAATTCAGTAATTCAGACAGTGCCTCTCACCCAGTGCTTTTCTGAACAGTTACAATGGTCTGGAGAATGCAATAATAGCAAGTTTCAAATTCTCCATGTAGCTTTGTTTTCAGCCATCTGCTTTCCCTGAAGTTCCCCAAGTTGTGTTGCTAAGATATAAAATTTAGTACGATTTTGATGATTTGCCCAAGCAACTTTTTCTAGAATATTTAACTGCAGTAGCAGTGAGACAACAGCCACTGACAATGACCTTTGGACCTGTAATTACGATGAGCAGTGTTTTCCTGTGTGTGCAGAGTGGATCCTGGGCCCTCAGTCCATTCAGCCCAGCAGGGAATCCCTGCCCAGGAGAAGGCAAGGGCTGGAGAGCTTTATCTGTCCCAAAATGATTCTGAGAACAGGTAGGACACAAGATAATTAACCCTTGCCAGGCTTGTTACAGAAAAATGAGAATAATCTGTGCTATCCTGTGTCTCATATCTCCTTCAAACAGAACTCCAGAGTGATGGAAAAATCTTCCCTGTGCATGTTTCAAGCTGCAAATGGCAGCATCCTTTGGTATAATCCTTGATCTGTCTGCTAAAGAAATATATTGTCAGTTTGTTGTCAGGAATCTGGCCAGCTGCCCACTCCGAGTCTTGCTTGGGTGTCAGCTGGCTGCCTTTTATTAATAAAGACTCATGGGTGTGGGCCCAAAATCCAGCCTAAATTCCTAAGTGGGTTTATATGAAGTTCTACACATTTAGATACCATGCTCGGAGTAACTTTTCACATGTGAGCATTCTGCTAAAATATTTACACAATCCCTGAAAGCCCATTTGTTATATAGGATGAGTTGGTAATACATAACAGGCTGCTTGTAGAACATGCATAGAATAAATAAAGCAAAGGTCCTGGTGTGCTCACAGTGCTGAGTTGCTCTGTATCACAGTCAGAAAAGGGCTGGTCTTATTGTGGTTTAACTCAAACCAGAGTCTGCTTAAAAGGAAGAAAAAAAAAGAAATAGAAAGTGGGGGCATGGCTGTTCAACAGCTGTTTGTAAGGCACAGCACTAGAGAAAGCTTGAAGTGATGTTCTGCTCAAAATGATTTCTGTTGGTTCATTGCTGGGAGTAACTGAATTCCTTCATTTCTGGACCTCAAGGTGCCCAAAGTGCAGCTCCTGTGGCTCATGAGGCTCTTCCTGTACCCTGTGAATGTGGGCACACAATTTAGGAGCTGCTGTGTAATTTCTGGAATTTGTTTTTCTGTTTTTCTGTTTCCTCTGATCTGAACACTCTCAAGGTCAGTAATAAATGTAATGTGGAAGTTCTTGGGGTAAGTTTATTTTTGACTTCAAAACTTTGACTTGTAAATGCATTTCTTTCAAAGAAAGATGATTGTAAGTAATTCTACTTGTGTGTTTCATTAGTATGTCATCACTATGATAACTTTTAATGTGAATGTCACTGAATGAGAATTCCTGTCCACATCTTTATTTAGTAAAAATGTATTCTGCTAAGGAAAACTTGAACTTACACTGAAGCTAAACAAGGTCTGTCTGTATTCAGAGTTTGTGTGAGCTGAATTTTTGTGGGGGACTTTGCCAGTGCAGGACTGTAACCCTGAGAATTTCAGGCAAGTGCTTACCATGGAGGTGGATCAGGATACATGATGTGCACCTGAGAAAGTATATCCAGATAGGAGTCAAAATCACAGGCAGGGGGGAACTCCTCGCTGCAGGTGGATCTCAGCTCTGCAGAGGAGCCGCCGTGAGAGAAACCATCTGGAGCTGCAAAACAAGAATTAATATTGGCTGCTCTTCCCCTCTGTGCTGCATTCTCTGTCACTCTTTATGACACTGCCATACATCAGAAAACAAACCCTTTCTGGGTATTTTGGGACAATCAGTTTTCACAGGATATTCTTATTTCTTTAGGAGTAAATGAACACCACCTGTAGATGAACTGTGGTGATTCAGACTGTGGCACAGGGACTGCACCTTTAGGGCTGCCCCACAAGGCAGATGGAAGTTCCAAAGCTTTTCTTGTGCCTCAAAGGCTGAAAAGGAGTGTGAGTTTTACCATGCGCAGCTTCAGATGTTTGTGGGGTAACTGAATTTCCCAGCAGCTGCATCCATGGAAAGTTTGTTCTGGGAGGGGAGTGAAAGGAGGGGCAGGTGTTTGATTGCTGAGAAAGTGCTGTTCTCAATAAACCCTGACAAAAATGGGAACATCTGGAAAAGAGCAAGGAAAAATCATCCTGCTGCTTGCTTCAGGGATTTCTTAATGCTTCCATGCAAGAGCTTCCCAGCTCCATAAATATAAAGAGTTTAATGCTATTTTCTGTGTTAGAGGATAATGTGTGTGTGTGTGTGTCCATGTAATGTAGTGTGGCACAATATAGTTTAGGATTATTCTTCTGAATATCTCCCAAAATATGCTTTTCTTTTCCATTTCTATAGCATTGTTATTTCTAACAAGGAGTTGGAAAATTTTCCTTTCTGGTTTTGCCTGGCTCTAGGCTTTTTCAAAGAGATGAAATTACCAGAGTAGTAGATTTAACACAGTGATTAAAGCTTCATGGTCAGTATTTTACCATGCCAAAATATTGGGTCAAACAGTAACTCCAGTTTGAGCTGAACTACTTAATCCTCAATGTAGTTGCTGAAAATGAGGAAAATTGATGTTATTAATAGTAGACATTAGTTTTCTGGATTTTGTTTTTATTTTCCCTCTGTAGGTTGCCATGGGAGTTTGCATTTCAATTCCTTTGGACTAAACTTTTTTCTCAAAATATAGATGTTATTCACTTATCTGGATAAATATTTCTGCAAAAGCCAAAAAGAAATTATTCCTTGGTTCAAGGGGATAAACTGATCCTAGGAGATTTGTTTAGTTTAGACAGAAAAATTCCTGGTTCAAATAACTAAATGAAGTTCAGTGGACTCCAATGGATACTTAATTTACATCAGTGAAAACAAGATTTATGCCAATGCATTTTTATGTGGCTCACTATTACTGGCTTTTTTATATAAATAAAAACAAAACCCTCAATGATATGCACAGAACTGCACCCATAACAAACTGCAGGTAGAGGAACCTGCTCACAGAGGACGTGGTTTTTGATGGTCCACCATTTATCATTTGAATTTTTACTGTCTGAAGAATTACACAGTGACTTTTTAAACTGGTTTATTTTTTCCTTAAACAGAAATAATCTTCTGTCATTTCCTTGACAAAGTGGCTTCTTGTCAGCAAAGCCCAAAAGGGCTGAAAACATCCTCTAAAATTGCCTCCTTGATATTCCCAAATTATCTTTAAGGCTTTTTCTCATGTGTTGGTTTTGTTTCGTGGGTTTAATTTTGGTTAAGGGGGTAGGAATTGGCACCTTTTTGACTCTAACAATGATGACTATTGTAATGACACCCAAGTCATCAGTGACATTGTTAATGGTGGTGACAGATAATGATATTTGGGTGCCCTGTTCTGTTTCCAGGCAGGTGTTCACTTTTGCACTCAGACAAACACCATTTGCCCAGTGATTGTTGTAGGCTCGACTGAAACGACAACGGCTCTGCCTTTCCAAGAAATAGAAATTACTGTGCTAAGGCTGTTGGGGGATGTGAAGATGCAACAGAGAATAAATCTTCTCCCATACCAAGGGAAATAAACTGTTTAGGAGCTGCTGGCTGCGCTGGTTGGGTTCTGTGAACCATTTTCTATGGGCTGTGCAGTGGGAACGCAGTCCCAGCACAGAGATGATTCCATGACACACTCCCAGCACAGAGATGATTCCATGACACACTCCCAGCACAGAGATGATTCCATGACACACTCCCAGCACAGAGATGATGACATTACACACTCCCAGCACAGAGATGATTCCATGACACAGTCCCAGCACAGAGATGATTCCATGACACACTCCCAGCACAGAGATGATTCCATGACACAGTCCCAGCACACAGATGATGGCATTACACACTCCCAGCACACAGATGATTCCATGACACCGTAATTTATCCCATTATTTCACTGCATTTCCCAGCCCTGCACACCGTGCCGGGTGCTCCCTGCCCCCGCTCCCCGCCTTCATTCCCTCACCGTCCGCAGCCTCCCTGGGCAGGTGCGGCTGGCCGAGCCGGCTGTCCTTGCGCAGGCTGCCCACCACGATGGTGGCACAGGACAGGGACAGCACCAGCCCGATGACCACCCCTGCCACCAGCAGTGGGGACACCAGCAGGCTGCTGTCACCGCCGTGCTCCGCGGGGCTGGGGAAGGCGCTGGACGGGCCGCTCTGGTTCGAGGCAAATGCTGTGCAGAGACAGAGAGAGAAAAGTGTCACAGGGGTTGCACAGAGCCTCAGACACTGCAGCAGCTCCTGCTCTGGGGAAAAGGCAGCTCTTGGACCGATTCCTGGGGCTGCAGGAACTGACTGCAGGGGGAACACAGCTCCCCTGTTCATTGGGAATATCCTGCTGGAGCGGTGCTGTGTGATCCACAACTCTGGTGGATTCTTCCTGCCGAGATGCTCTGTACCATGGACTGACAGATGCTGAAAGAACTGAAGTGCACAAGGAGGAAAGTGGAAATTCCAAAAGTGAGCTCCAAGAGGAACAGAGGAATTGCCTGTTGTTAGGGGTATAAGAAGGTTCCAGCATTTTGCAGAGAAAGTTTTGGGCAAGAATGAGCCAAAGGAGCATTTGTGGCACAGAGTTTCCTTTGGTTTGTGAGGAGACTCAGCATCCCAAGAAACTGATTTGTAGCGCAGGAAGAGACTCATCCAGAGTGGGATTGTTTGTTTGCAACTGCTTTACTCTGGTGAAAAAATAATAAAAAAATCGATAAATGTACTTTTGAGGTCAATAATAAATGTTCTTAAAAGAGAATAACTTCAGTGATTTATTGCCAAGTCAAACATCCTTTTGAGACAAGCCACAGAGACAGTATCAAAAGTTAAACAATAATATTTCCTTAGAGAATCAGCTGATAGTATGATTATACATGGGAATTAATTGCCCAGAGATGTATTTGTGGGGGATTGCATTGCCAATAAAGGGAAGGTAAATAGAAGACATTATGGGGAAAAGGATTCAGGATTTTAGCAGATAGAATACCCTCTCACCCCAAATTAAAACAAAAATTAAAACAAAACCTCCCATTAGTTACTCAGCATCAGTAAACCAAAATTTTATTGATGCAAAAAAATTGCTGGAGATGCCATATACCAAACTTGGCTGTCGAATCTGGCCTGGATATATTTTTATATCTGGCTGTGTGCCTCTTGAACAAATCCATAATTTATTTCCTGCTGAAATCAGGGCTAATAAAATTTTCTCTTTTGAGCATTCTGTGGAGTGAGTTTATGTTTTAGTGTTTAGTTTATGTTTTAGTGCTGTTTACAAGGATAGATGTTATCAGAGAGTTCTCAGCAATGTTTGCTCTTTTCCTTTGGGAGACACCACTCGATGATTTGCAGTCACAGTAAGTTTAGGAAGGAGGCAATGGCTCCAAGCCAGTGGATGTTCTCACTGGCTGATGCTTGAGACTGAGACAAGCAACCAGAAACATTCACACAAACCCAGGGGAATTAGCACTTAGTGGACTTCTGTACATTTTCTGGAAGCACTTGACTGTTGGCTGAGGATCTTTATAGGCATTTAGGACAGCCAGCCAAGAAATGTGCTGAGCTTTCACCAAGTACCTTGTGCCAAAAACCAAGACTGAATCTTCTGAGAATTAAACTGATGCTGTAGCATTAAATCAAAGGTTATGGACAAGTGTCCTACTTAATACTCATTGCAAAGAAGTTTTGGGTGTGGGATATGGGATTTGGGTTTGGGTGTGGGATATGTTTGGGGGGGGTAGGGCCCTTGTGCTAGAACTCAAATTCCCAAAACTTTACAAAATTTTAATCACGTTTCTCATTTTTACAATTTTTAAGCTATCTCTGTTGGTAATGTGTCCAACACACCCTCACTCACTTTCCATGGCCTTGTTTCTTCAGATTTTTCCAAATTCTGCCTTTGAGAGATGCAAATATCACAGGAGTGGCAGTTTAAATCCTGGCTGCAGGGATTAACACCTGATCTGCAAGTCGTGGCAGGAAATTTATTGGTGATTTTGGCTGACTTGCAAAGGTTAAAGAAGAATCAACTTTGTTGTCAGAATGATGAGAACATGAACCTGGGGTGTGAGGTTGCCCCACAAACTGTCAGGGTTGTGGTCATCAATTTAATATCAAATAGCACTGAAATGGAATTGGTGATAAATTGCTGTCAGGTGGGGAGGAAGGAGGCTGCGGTGTTTTCAGCTCTTTAAAAAATTAGGACAAATTCAGAATGATCCTCTAAACAGGAAGGGCCTGGCTAAGGTTATTTATCTTTTATTTTTTTCCCAGTTCTGGAAGCCAGCTGGAATATCCACACTGACTATTTGGGAGATTCCTGTGGTGCCACCCAGAGTGAGCACTGATATTTGGACCTGTTTTGCTTTATAGAAGTTTAACAGCTTCAAGAGACTTCATACAGAAAATACTCTCCTGCACTGGTGTTGAGCTGGTGTGGTTTTGTTCATTTTTCCACCACATTCTCAGGGCTTCCTTGGCTGTCCTAAGTCTTGTCTGTTTTATCTATTGTTTCTCACCAGCATGAATCTTTCTGGGGTTTTTTTTATGCTTTTAATTGAACTGAACCCATTCCCTCATATAGACAAGTTATAGTGCAATATTCCTTTTATTAGAAGGAATGAATGAGTCCCCTTAGCCCAGCTCCTAACACAAAATGTACTTAATCAACTTCTCCTGTGGCACCATTTTTAGTTTGACATTGTGAGTCTGATCCTCCAGACTTTACTACTGTGACAACAGCAGAATGCTGCATTGATATAATTTCTTTGGGTTTGAATTTTCTGGGGGGAAAAAAAAGAGATGTTTAAATTACTTCTGGCAAAAAAAACACATTATAAATTTTCTCCTCTTATTCAAAACCATCTTTTGATAAACTGCATTTCTTCATTAAAAAATAATATGGTTTTTCCTTCAGAATAGAAGTATCTGCAAATATATGTAAAGCCCACAAATACAACAGCACTAACAGAGTGCTAACACTTTTGTTTTGAGGTAAATTGTATCCTTTCCCATGAAACTGCAAATTATAAACAATACATACATAAATATGAATATATTTTATCTAATGCTCTAGGTATGAATTACGTTGGATGTACACAGCACGGCTTTTATCCACGATGGGAGCTGTGTAAATAACAAGAATCTGCACAACTGGCACAGGGCTGACAGAATACTGACTTCAGAGTGAGCACCAGGGCAAGATTGCCTGGACTGTCCATTCTGTGTCAGACAATAAATTAGCATTTTGAAGAACCCCTTAAATATCACAATATATTATTTTACTCAGTGCTCCTGCATCTCAACAGACCAGTTGGAAAGTAACTGAAGGAGGTATGGAACAGCCCAAGTTTTTGGGTGCATATTGTTCTTCCTCACTCCTGCTAACCTGTCTTTGAAGGGATGGTTGCCCCTTTCTAACTTGGTGATGGGGAAGTTTCAGCTGGGTCAGGTCCTGGCAGGGTGAAATGTCCTGGGAGCTTGGCTCTCCCAACATTCAGCCCTTTATTGGCTTCTCTCTTCCTCAGTGCCTTTCACCTGCTTGTACCTCAGATGAGAGAGACTGGAAGCACCTGCACATAAATGAGTCTCCTCTCCACACTGAGTTGAGTTTGGTGGTGCTGGGGTCTTGTTCTGTTTCCTTTTGTCCTGAAGGCACATCAGCTCTAGTGAGGCTGCAACGGCCTCTGGAATTGATGAGCTTTGAGATGATTTTAGAGCTGGATCCTGCTAAGATAACCAAAACTCTTTCCCTGGTTTCCAATGTATCATCTTAATATAGATGATAATTCATGCTATGACTGGTGGAGATGATGAGACATGGAGTGGTTTTGTTTCTCAGGCTGAAAGGTCATGACCAGCTCCTGAAGGAGTGCTGATGTGTTCTGGAAAGATTTCGTGTCTAGAATTGTCCACCTCTTCATCCCTGCCAGCCTGGGATTCTCCTTCCTCAGGGCAGGGTGGGCTTGGTGCTGACTCCCTGAACTAGAGCTGAAGCACATGGACAGAACAGGAGTATTCCTTGCACCCCCTGGGTCAGTGAATCTGTTTGGGATGGTGATCCAGCACCTCCCAGCACCCTTAAATGCACTGCAGTAACACAGGGTGCAGGACAGGGAAGGAGTAGTGGGGTCAGTTTAGGATGGTGCAGAGCACCCTTTGTAATCCTTCGGCCTTCAAAGAATTGCAGCAAAGCATCTCAAGCACCAAACCCATTTAAAGCACATTTCTGATATCCTTACTTTCTTAGTCCCTTGGATATGCAGTCTCTTTATCCAGGAAGGTGAGTGACAGATGTCAGGAAGGAGCTGGGAGTACCCATATACACAAAATCAGTGCAGTGATCCAAGATTTTGTTGATTCTGCCTTTATGAACAGTTCCTGCTTCAAGATGGTTTAGTCTGGCCAAGAGTGACCAGTTGGACCCTGCCCTTACTGCTGCCCTGGGAAATAAATCTCTGGAAATCGGTAGAAATTGCACTGCTTGTTTCTGTGGCACAGGAAAGGAGGAAGGGAGGTGCAGCACAGAAACAAGAAGGGAAAGGGTTTGGATCACAGGAGCATCCCTGCAGCCAGGGGCAGAGGGATGCACTCCAGCACTGAATACAAGGGCTCACAGGAGCTGAACCTTCAAATTGTCTCTGTTGGATTCAAAGCTATTCCATTGGATCCTGAAGAAGGCTGAAACTTCACTTAGGCTTGATAAATACCAGGGTGTCATCTGCTTATGGGACTAAAGAAAGAGTGAGGGTGCTCAGAACAGGGCAGGTTATTTGTCCTTTAGCATTTTTCTTATTCTCTTGTAGAGAAGTTGAGAAATGAGTGGATGACCAGAACAGTCTGGGAAATGCCCTCTCTATAAAGCAGTTTTACAACAGCCATGCAAATAGTATGGGAAGAGGAATTTGCAGTTTAGGAGGCCCAGGAGCATGTTTGGTTCCCTCAAACACAGTTCTCCTGTTCTTTAGGCTTTTCTGCTTTCCACACAGAAAATTAAACTGCCTCTTGAGCTACAATGGATGTTCAATAATTACTCTGTAGGGAGTGCTCCAAGCCTTTATCTCTTCTTATCTTCTGGAATTGACACTTAGAAGTTATTTGATGAAATCAATGAATAAATACATTTTTCCTGTCAGTTGCTGCACCAATGACATTTGACCAGTTCCCAAAACAGATGATATTAATTATTATTTCTAAATTTGAGGTAAATCTTTCTATACAAATGGTTAACTGATCTTTCCTGTTCATTGCTGCTGTGGGAGAAACCTCAGCATTTTACATGAATGCCATTAACCTGTGAATTCAGAGTCAGTTTCTCTGCAGCTCTCTGCAGTTCAGTCTCTTTGTACTTTTTTACTGCATATATATGTTTTAATCAGATTAAGATTTTTCACTGATTAATAGTTAAAAATGAGAACCTTATTCAGACCTGAGACTGTGTGCTGGGATGGCTCAGTTTTATCTGATGCCCAGAGCTGAGGGGAATGTGGGACATCCTGCCAGGTACAAAAGCTGCCCATGACCTTGAGGAGCTCCTCCAAGGCAGAGAGGGTGGCCTTTCCCCCAAGACAGCAAACTCTGCCTTTTCATCCTGTCTGCTGCCTATCAGATAATGACTTTCTCTCTTCTTGCATTGACATCCTTATTATAGAGCCAGAATGAGGAAGATTGGATCTCCAGCAGCCTGCAAATTGAGAATGTCAGAAGCAAAGAGAATGTGGCTGCAGAAGGGCTCAGGAAATAAATCTTTTCAGCTGCTGTGGCTTTAGGGTATTATGTTGATGTCACAGCAGCTTGTATAGGTGCTGTTTCAAATTAACAGGAAATATCTTCAAATTTTCAGATCCATGGTCTCTTTTATCAACAGGATAAATACCACTGCAGGGAAATAAATCACTCTGCAAGTATAACAACACACTTTCTGATGGACAAGGAATATTTTCCCTCTATTTTTTCATATTCAAACAACTTGGAACTAATACAGTTTTATAAGCAGGACCCAAAGCTATTATTTTTTTCAGAAACTCTGCATTAGGGCTTGGAAATAAGTAAGATGAGAATTCTCTTTTATCCATTAAACTACAGTTACCTTCATAAGCTCAGATCCAACCTAGCTTGGTAGTGACTTGAACAGGGCAAACCCTACAATTTTTTGGATTTTATTGTGAGAAACTCTGTTTTTTTTGGCACACAATTTTATCATATAAAACTTTGGAAAAAAAAAGTTGCAATATACTAATATTTCTTAAGGTTTGAAAAAACATAATAGGCAAATTATTTTATCTTTTACCTTAGCAGTCTGCTTGAACTGTGATCTGGATGTCTCATGTCTTGTCTTTAGGAGGATGAGCTCTGTCTGTAACCTACAAAGGGCAGGTGGCAGCTCATGGGACATGGAGCCCATGCAGGAAACATAATGTTTGGGGCAACAAAAAAACAACTCCAAACCAAAAATCCAAACCCTTCCACAAAGAAGTTCCTTTCCTTACAGATTTTTCTCTCAACCTCTACAGAGACAATGGGAAGTGTGATGAAATTCTTGCCAGCTCAGATAATCACAACTGGTAAGCACCTGAGTTATGCACTGTATGCATTTATGAATCTCCAAATCAGTTCTCCACTTCTGATCACTATTAAACTGCCTCATATTTATGACTTTTTAAATGATGGAGTTTTGTATTTTCCTGATGTTCCAATGAATTGTTCCTCTGGCCCTATCAGTCACCATCTTTAGCAATCCTTACCCTGCTCACAGGGCTCAGAGCTCTATAATGAAGATCCACCTGCAACCAGATGCTGAGGCTGAACTGAGCTTAGGAACCAGATCCACCTTCTATACACATCCCCAGCACTCCTCCTACAGTGCTTGTGCCCTTGTGCTGCTTCTTATTTAGGGCTTTTCTTATCAAAATCAGTCCTATTTCTTTTTCCAGCTCCCTTGCCAGTCTTCAGTAGGAGTGATCTACTGAAAAAGCACATAGAGAAATGACTGATTTTTACTGCTTAGAAAATAATGATGACTGAAATACTGATCCAGAGAGTTGTGTAAGGAATGGGGTGCTGAGATAAAAACCTGTTAACAAATGCTGGGATCCCAAGATCTTCCTTCAGGAGGTGATATCACATGTGAACTATCTCAGCATTTCTTTCAAGGTGACATGAATTTTTAAATATAATTAAAATGGTTTACAGTGGTGTTCTGCACTCCCACATGAGTTATGGTGATGACATTGCAGAGCACACAAAGCCTCTAGTGTGACTTACATCATCATTTGTATCTGTGAAAACCCGAGCAGTATCTGCCTGCATAAATCAAGGGGTTTTCTCATACCATTAAAAAATTATTTAATACCTTCAGATTTCATCTGAACAGGACCAGGATGTCTGCTTAGACAGATGCAGGGATGTCAATAATGGCAAGTCAGATATTGATTCTGGAGACAGTTTTAATCACCTGGGTTCTTTGTTGCTAAAGGAGCCACTGGAATACAAGGACACTGAAAGATCTGTGAAAATTAAACATTCAAACATTGCTATTCAAAAACCTGGGGGGGAAGTTCCTATTGGTTCTGTAGAACAGCCATTTGGTGAAAGGATTGGTCACTGGGAGTGCAGGGCTGGCCACACACAAGGAGCATTCCCTGAATCCCTGCAGTGTCTGGGGATGGCTGATGACACCATGCACTGTGCCCTGTGTGTGTCCAGCAGGGCTGAGCCGGCTGCCAGAGCAGAGGAGACTCACCCTGAAGGGCTGGGAAAGCTGGCAGGGAAAGCTGCCAGGCTGTGGGGTTATTCCTGGGACAGCAGAACATTCTGCTGCCTTGCACACAGAGCTCCTCTTACAGGCTCCACACAGTTCCTTGCTCTAAATAATGTAATTTGCTTTTCATTTGAGGTAGCAGGGGAAATACTTCAAAACCACCTAAAAAACTCCCCCTAAGCCAAGGGCAGCCTTTAGGAAAGGACATTTATTCACCTTCAATATAAACTGCAGTGTGTACATGTGAATATTTAAAATAGAAAATGCAGTTCCCACCTCAAGGCCTGTTTCAGCAGAGTTACCATAAACATCTGAACCAGCTCTGCGTGTGCTGGGAAGTCCAAAGGGCTCTGAGCTGTCCCCAGGGAGAAGCATCAGAGAAAGACTGAGGTTTACAGATACCCCGAGAATCAGCTGTGCTTGCTGCACCATTTCCTCTCCAGGCACTTGACAGTCTAGGCTGTAGGTATTCCAAACTGTTCTTACAAGGAAACTGTTTATTGTGTTCAAAGATGATTTAAACAAGGGAGTATTTCTAAAGGAACAGGAATTGCAGTGTGCATTGTTCTGTGCTGCCACCCAGTGAGACTGAGAGAGAGTCATAACTGAGGGATGCAGAGTCAGGCTGGAGCAAGAACTTGGCCTCTTTCTGTGAGCCCACTGTTCTGGAGATTATACTCAAATAATTATACATTATGGGAAAACTGATTAAATTTTGACTCCAAAGGATTTATAAATCCCTTTGTAATGAATGGTGCTGCACATAGGTGAGATCCCCTGTGATGTCCTCAGATCCTCTGATGTCCTCAGACCCTGGACAATGCCTTAATCTGGAACACTGGCTGGGTTTAAGGCTGGCTGGGTTTTGTGGCCTTTTGAACAAAAGAGACCAGAAAATAGTTCAGTCCCAGAAAATAAGTGTGCCCAGCAGGGGTGGTTCTAATAAAACTATCTATATAAAAGCTCTTGTAGGGATACTGCCTGGAAATATCCAGGGATACCATCCAGCTCCCACCTTCTTGAAGTTCAGTCTGTGTTAAAGGTCACTAACTATTGCTGCTTTCTATTAATACCCACAGTGGAAATGTGTTTGTTAAATTGTTCCCATTTACCCACAGGAAAAAAAATAGGAAAATTTTGGAAGAAAGCTCTGGAATTCTTGGTAGAGAGGCTGGTATCTAGGCTGATGTAATCTTCTATCCCCTTTCAAGTGCATGAGTAGACACACAGACAAAGAAACAACTTTGTAATAGAAAAGGAAATGATTTCTGTCCCTGTTGTCCTGATCACACGTGATTGCAAAGAGATTTTAATCCACATGCTTGCTAACATCAAGGACTGATATACTGTGGATTAACAAATCTGAAAAAAAATAACAACAAAAAACTGGAATCCCTTCTTCAGTTTCCTCTCACCCACCTTAATTATTCATTTTAACTCTGTGCTGCAGATCAGGGTTACCTTGTTAGGTGCTTAATGAGGCTGAGAGGACCCACATGGTGTGGCCACTTAAGGAGTTCTATCCAAATTACCTAAACATTCTTCTTCCCTACCTGAAGGCAATCTTGCATTACAGGAGAATCAGAATGTCCTTCAATGTGAGGGCAATCTAAAGAGTTTGCATCAGGAGATTGATAAAATTAGATTCATAAATTGTATTCTCCAGCTCTTAGGGGGACTCAGAGTTGCTGGATACACTGCTCTTCAGTTCTGGTGGGAATGGATGAACCTCTTCAGTTCCTGGTGCATGACCAATCAGATTAAGAGACATTCAGATTAAAAACAAGGTGAAATTTTCTATTCTTTGCATTAGTAGACAGAGAGGATTTTTTTGTGAAGAAACTGACAGCATGAAAATAGTTCCTATTTTATATTACACTGTAGACACACAGGTGTGTGAGCTGCAGAAAAGTGAGTGCTGTTCTGAAAAAGGCTTGTTCATGGAAGTGATGGAGCACTGAAAGGAATAAAAGGGGGGAAATGGTGCTCCAGGGTTTCTAGAGCACTATGTCAGGGTGACAGCTTTGATAGTGCTCTTGTGGGTATCATAGCTGGAAAGTGAAATAGTGAAACAACTGAGATGAGCCTCATTAATTATTAAAAAGTTGACAGTCAGTGTGGATCTGCTATGGAGGTGTGAATTTAGGATGACCTGTTGCCTAAAAGCAATGTTTAAATCTGAGTTATGTCTGAGAAGTAACTCTTCACCTGCTCCTTCGAAGTTGTAAACCCATGAACTTCACAATATATCCTAAATATAATTGTACTGGAAAAATGCCCTGTTAGAATGGCAATGGGAAGTGGATCCTTTTTGGATTGTTTGTTATGTCTTTTAAAAAATCCAAAGTGCCTACTGTCCTGAAGCTTGAGGAAAACCATGAGAATGGAAAAGGCTTCAAATCTTTGCATGTACCAAACAGCTCCTTCAACTCCTCATTCTTGACTTGTGCATCACAAGGGTCTTTTGAGGGGTCCCAGTGAGGGTGGTGGTGATGTCTTTAAAAGGTGCTACAGAGATGTGGTTCCTGACCTGGGGAAGGGAGGCGCCTGCCTTCTGCTGCAAGCTGGAAATGTGATTTGGAGTCAGTGATTACTCCATCACTGACTGACAAATCAGTTTGATGGCTCCTCTGCCTCAGTTTTTGGTTGTTTGTATATGATTTTGGTTTCTATTTGTGTTGGTTTGTTTTAAGCCTCTTTTAGCTGCTGCAGATGAAGGACAGACTGCAATGCTTGGCCAAGGAAGGTACAAACAACAACAAAATCCTGTTTGAACTCCTCCTGCCTTCTGGATGGCTCCTGCATTGGTATTAATTGGAGAAATGTGCTAGAAATGTTAACAAGGGTGATCACTGTGTTTTATGGGGCTATGTTAGAGCTGTAGAATGTTCAGCCAGTGCATGCTGACCTGCTGCAGTTTGTTCTGAGTAGCACCTGGAGTGGGACTTCACAGTGATGTCCCTTGTGCTGACAGCACGTGAGACAAGAAAAACCCTGTTGTTTGGATTATTACAATAATTGATGGATTCATATGCACTGTGTCATTTGTTAATACTATCCTGTTAAGTCCTTCTGTGAATGAGATCACAGATTTTTCTAGGTAGCAGCTGCTGCAGAGTTTCCTGAAACCCCAGAGTTTTTGGGCTGAGCCAAGGAAGGCAGGGCTGAGGATACAAACACATGCCCGGTTGCAAAAATATGAGCTAACAATACCTGAGCCTGCAGCCTAGAGAAGGAGTGGGCAGCCTTGGTGATTCAGGGAGTGCTGAGGGTGTTTGGTGAGCTCTGTGGTTCAGGAAGGAAACTCAGTGCTCCTGCTCCCCTGCTCTGTCCCTTGGAGATAAACCCTGCCTGGAGAGAGGCTGGAGACAGCCCAGCAAGGTGGGTGTTTATTCCCCATGTTGCCCTTTATCAGTGTTAGATTACCCAAAAGCTCTGCAAAGAGAACCATGTACATTGTTTTTGTTCATTGTTTTAGTAGTGTTTTTCCCCCTAAACTTTAAAAGCAACCTTAAGCAGAGAAATCTAATTTCAAGGTTTTATTTACTCTATAAACACTGTCCTTTGGGTTCTGACTCAAGATAATTCAATATGAGCACATCAAATCTATCTTGTCTCCTACAAATGTGTATAGAACTATATTATCACAAATAGTTGCTCTGCTATGATCTCAAATCAAGATTAATACAAAATCAGTTTGCCTGTTATTGGCCTGATTTTACCATTAATGAAGAGCTCTTCTAATTCTTGTTGGCAATTTCTACTGATAAAATGAAGGGTTTTTTCCACTGTGACTTAGCAGAATGCAGCAGGATTTTCAAGTTTCCCTAAGGTGGTAGGAGAGATGCTGACTTTAAGGCCTGGTTTATTTCATTTGTTGGATGCCAGTTTTCCTATGGGAGAGGGAGGGGGCTGCTGGCCCAGCCCTTCCCTCTGCCAGCACAAAACATCCTGGAGGAGTGTGCTGGGAGCAGAGATGTCCCCACAGAGCTCTGGGGCTGCAGGTGCCTCTTTTCCTAAGGAACATGGAGCAGAGCTCTGTGGTTTCCTGTATAACCACTCAAATGGCTTTTGCTGGGTTCCAGGAGAAAAATCTGTGGGTTTATTTTGATTGTGTCAGCTCCCCTGTTCAGCAGCTCCCACACAGCAGGAGGAGGTGACCCTTGCTGGACTACACTGAAGGAATTTATCACCTGCAGAGCCAACAGAGCTTTTTCTGTCTCAGTAGAACAGAGGATTTACCAGGAACTCGGAATCCAAGTGCTCTCTGCGTTTTCAGAAGGAAGGGAAGCAGTGCCCAGGAGCAGCCCAGCACCAGTCCACACTGGATCCATGAGAATGTTTAGCTCATAAGGCAGGTGCTCCAGCACCAAACAATAACCTAAATGTGCAGGATTTGAGCACATGGAGACGTTTTTGGCTTCACTCCTGAAATCCCGTGCTGGCCTCTGTTAGGATGCAGTGGTGGGGCCAGGCTGCTGTGCAGGTGCTGCCAGGGCTGCAGGGACAGTGGCACTGGTGGCACCACGAATGACACCCACACTTGTGTCAGTGGGGCTCTGACTGGAGGCATTTGAGGGATTGTCCTTTTGGCTGGTGACAACTCTGCCTTTCCCTGGATTCCCCCTTGTGGTTCAATTTAAACCCCAGTGGCTCTTTCTGTGGCACATGATCTCTGTCATGCTTTCTGTTCAGTCACATCCTATTTCTGCACATTCTTCCTGCACTTGCTGTGACCTGAGATGAGGGATGAATTACCAGCACACTGTTTCCTTCAGCTGAGCAATTACTTTGAATGAATATTACATGGCTTATGTGAAGATAGAAAGTGGGAATAAAGAGACTTGCTATGGAAACAGCTCTGTTTCCAAGAAAAGTTTTCACTTTTCTTTTTTTGATGCCTTAATCTATTCTGCAGTGGGGGTTACTGTACTGCTTATTCTTTGATATGCTTAAATATGATATTTGATATTCTTTGATATGCTTAAATATGACATTTATGTCTGTTAGATTTTTCATATTTTTCTTTATATTCCTTAAAAAGTCAGAAATGTGAATTACATTCCTGTACTATCTTTGGGCATTTTGTTTTTATTCTGATATCTCTTTTCTCTGGGAAACAAAAATGAAGATGTTGCATTATGCAATGCAGTGTCTCATTCATGCATTTTTTTCAGGTGAACTGACCTTCTTATCAGCTTATGTTCCACAGAATATTTCCAGAATGGGGGTTCTGTAGAACTTTGCAAAGCCCTGCTGCCTACTGTCTCCAGTGTGGTATTTAGAGCAAGAAAACTTTTAAAACCCAACAGAAGCTTGTGGATTGACCTCTCTGTATTTTATTGAAGTCATTAATCTGTCTTATATTTTCACCGACTGATGTCTGTGTTTCTGCACCAATGAATCACTTCCACGTGTTTCTGCTGTATAAAGAGAACCAGGAGTCCTTCAGCAAAGTGTGAGTGCAAAAGAGCCTCCTGAGAAGCTCAGGGATCCACACTTTATCCTCTGGGTATTAAAGGAGTTATAAAACAAGAAGGACAAATGCATGCCTGCACTGCTGACACTGAGCCAGCAGTTTCAGTCTGAGAGGAAGAGAGAGAACAGTGAGATTTGTAATCCAGTGCTGAATGCAAATAAATTCTGTCTCTTTCTTCGGGAGATTGCTTCCCTGAGTCACCGGGGTTCATTTACATTCGGGTGACATCTACAAGAATTTTGCCAACACAGCTTATTACTGCAAACATTGTGTCAGTTCTGACATTTCTCTTTGCTGGAGAATCCCCAGAATGGCTCTGTTTGTTCCTGGTGGCAGACGTGGAGTCACACAGGGAGCGGTGCCAGCCTCAGCCGCGCCTGCATCCCGCCAAGCTCCATTCCCTGAGTTCTGCCTCCACAGCCCTTCGTGGCCAGGGTGGCATCAGAAGCCTTTCCCAAAGCCATTATACTCTGGAAGCAGGATCAGCACCTGGATCTGGCTCCTGGAGCATGCGTGGGCAGGTCCCAGGCCTTTTTCTGGACCAGAGGCACAAACACATCCCCATGATGGGGTGGCAGAGCTCCGTACAGGCACCAAGTGCTCCAACTCCAAATTGGAATTCAGATTAATCCAGAACTCCTGGGGCCAGACAACTGAATCCATGGAAAAGAAATTTGTTATTATCCCTGTAGCTGCACTGAAAGAATGCTTAATTCCCAGACTCTTTTGCAGTCTAACTCACAAGAAGTGTGTGTTACAAAGGAGGGGAAGGAATCAGTGCCAGGAGCATTATCTGAGTTAGATCCCCAACTCTTTGGTCTTCCTTTCCCATTTTCCTGCTTTGTGCATTTCCCTGGCTATCCCACACACAAGGATTGAGGCAGTAACTTCCACTTCCCTCCCCAGAGAGGGCGTACTCAGGGTTTCTTGCATTTATAAACATCATTTACAGTTGAGAGCGAGTTGCTCTTGTTAATGGGATTCTCACCAGCAATGCTTAAGGAAAGACATCAGAATATTTTCTTGTCTACCACTCCGTTTACTTTTCTCCTGCCCTGTTTATGTATTTATATGTAATATGCATTTATTTGTCACTCCCCTCTGAGGAACAAAGCCTAGCAGCTACAAACACTTCTTTTGCAATGCAATGATAGGAACCAACCTCTTCTGGAAGCCACTTAGATGAAAACAGACGCGTTATTTCAGTTATGACTCAAGGCAGATTTGAATTTAGGATTTCAAGAAGGTGTTTTGCCCCCTGGCCCTGCTGCCTGTTTTCTATTCACTCTGTTCACCCTATATTTTTCATCTTATTCTCAATTCTGTAGCATATAGTGTTTTCCACTAACTCATATTTAGTAAAGATAATGTGCTAAAAACCGTAGTCTGCTATTTTTTATAAAGATATTGAAACTGGGCCTCAGTTCAGGAAGGTTCTTATGTGCATAGTTTTTATTCTGTAGATGCATCCTTGATTTTATTCCTCCATAATTTTCCAATTCAGGAGGCATTGAGATTCATGTTCTAAAACTGTCACTGTTCCACGCCTTTAGACTGTGGGAGAGGGTTTTGCCTTGCTGCTGGGCTTGTCTTGTTTTCAAAGTTTGTATTATAGAAGTGTTAAAAATCAAAATTACCAGAACGTTTGAAAGTGCTTTTGCTGAAATTCATAGATTCATGTAACAGATGAAGGGAAAGGCATAGCAAGGTAACTCCTTTAACAAGAACAGTTTCTTGGCTGTGTTTGTGGGTTTATGGAGCAGCCTTTAGAGGCTGCTTTGTAGAAACTTTCAAACCTTGTCTTCTCTCCTGACAGAGGGCAGCCATTTACAGGAATATGTTAATATATTTCAAAAGATAACAATGCTACTGATCATTTCTCACTATGAAACAGAACTGGTCATTCTTTATACCCTGTTAGATAATTTGCTGTCATTATATCTATCTTGAAAATGGCTATATTTAGCAGAACTGAGCATTTTCTAAGTTCCTGAGACAAGGGGAGTCATCATCACGATGCCAGTCCCATTTCAGGAGGAGCTGGCACTGCAATCTTTGCTTGTTCCTGCTCCTCCTCCTGTGTTAAGGCTCCTGGTTTCCATCAGCCACTGTCAGTGTTTGCAGGGGCAGGCAAAGGGCCCACAGCCCTGCAGGTTTGTCTCTCTTGTCTCCTGTGGGCCAGAACTCTGTGCTCAGTAGTTATTTCCTAAGCCCTCTATTCCTTTTAACCTCTAAAAAGATAAGCTGTCAAATTAGAGATGCAAAACCAGATAAAAGTTCTGCTCTAATTAACAGTAACTCGAGGGCTAATGAAATTCTGTTCTTTGTTCATTTCTGCTTACTGAAATTGGTAGTGTGTCAGGGAGATTTTCTGTATCAGGCAACAAATAGTGACCCTCAGCAGACAGTAAAATACTCATTAAATAAAACCCAATGCCAGCAAATAAAAGAAGAATATGCTGAATAAACATAACTACTGGAAGAAGCAGTCTTCCAAATGAATCCTTAGAAGGGATAAATAGAAGTTGTAAAAGAAGAGGATTTTGTTGTCATTAGTGTTGATAATCCAGTCTAAGGTAATTAATGAAATTTATAACCAGCCCAGCAGCAGGATTTTTGTAGGCAACAGGCTGCATTTTGTTGTGGCAGGGAAACAGTAGATGGTGATTTCCACAGCATTCTCCTACTAAACACTGATAAATCTTGTGAATGCTCCAAAGAACTTCAATCTGTGTGGGGGTCACAGCCTGTGACCATGCAAGTGAAGAAGAAATAAGAGTTACTAGTAGCAGTGAATTCAGAGCTTAACTGCCCGACACAGACTGCTAAACTACCAGTACAACAAACAGCCTGGTACCTTAGGAAGCCTGAATCAGTCAGCATGTTTATAAGAACTGGTTTATGAAGTTGCCCCCAAACTGGATGCTGATTGGGTAGTTTTTAATTTGCTCTCATCCCTTTATATTTTTCTTGGGGATGTTTGAGTGTTTTTCCTTATAGAGAAGATTATATAATAAAGGTATTCCTGAATATAAGGAATATAATTTTTTTGCTTCATTGAAGTGCTAGGGTAATGATGCAGCAATTTGCCAAGCTGACAAGTACAGTTACATTTATTTGCTGAGTGAAGAAGTGAAGTTAAAGGAAGCTGAAATGACTTCTCAGAAGGAAATTGGCAGGCACGGGGCAGTCTGGGCCTCTTGAGTTTGGATTCTTTCCTGTCAGTGCCTCTGATAACCCTTCCATTTGTGTATCCTTCAGTGCTTCCTTAAAACTAAGTTTTCCCATCTCTTTCAGTTGTGTGTGACAGAATCCCACACATAAAGAGCAAATATTCCCCTGCTTTTGGAACTTGTTTCAGGAATTTCTTGCTCTCGCATTTGGGCAGTAAGAAGAGCCTGGATGCACCTGCAGGGGTTAAACCTCTCTGAAATGCCCCTCCTGACCACCTGCCTGTCTCTGACAATCTGGAGAAGGTCTGTGTGCCTTCCCTGGAGCTGCTGGCAAAGACTTGGAGAAGTCTGGGTACAAACTTACAAGAGAACTGTGAAATTGCAAATTCCTTCTCTTCATATGGACCAGCTCTACAAGGGCATGCAATCAAATAAATGGAAACAAAGAATGCAGTCATTAGGTTAACATGTAATGTTTTCAATATTTAGTATTTCAAGTTCTGCTATGTTTATGCAGTAAATGTTTAAATAAGAGTACCATGCCTCTCTTGAAATCAGCTTTTTGGACAAGAACTGTCCAAAACCCAAGTCTGGACAGTGTTCAAACATGTTTTCCTCAACAGTCTCCTGTTCTGTTTATTGATTCTGTTCCACCATCCTGGTGGACTCCAGGCAGGATTACCTGGAGAGGATTTCCATGGGCAGGATTATATAGATGACTATCTATGAAGCTGCTGGGAGAGATGGAGGATGGAGGTTGTTAATCCCCAAGACCTGAGGTGCTGCCCAGAGAGGCAATCTGGGGGCTTAACTTTGGAGATGCCACTCTTGGAACAAACAGAAACCTCCTGTTAATGTAAGCTTTAAGTAAAATCTTCATGACAGAATCATTTTAAGCTTTGGTGCACTGTTTAATTACTCTACTAATAAAATGAGAAGTGTCAAGTTCCATAAAAAGGAATTTGTTTGAGATGAAAGCCTCCACTCATGTAACCCTTGGGAGTGGGAGCAATGATCACACAGGTTGTGATTCTCTTTGGCTTCAGTGGAGTGAATTCTTTACTTCCCATGAAAATGTATGTTTAAACCTGAAGCAGAATTTTACCCTTTCAATCTACTTTCTCATGGTTTCAGTAAAGTTGTTAGCGTTCAGGAACACACATAACCACGAATGGTTATATGAAGGTGCTTTATTTAAAGAGCTGGGTGTCAGGGGTACGCAGACCCAAATCTGACCCGACTTGTGTTTCGAGTTGAACATATTTTATACTCTATCATTATATAACTTACATATAAATTATTAAACTTACATTGTTCTATTGTATGCATTGATTTTACCCAAGCATGGATTTCTCGTGATTCCCCCCCTCAGCCCCCTAACATGGTTCCCCATGTTCTCTAAACAATAATTATATCTAATCACATCTAACAATTGCATCATTTATCATCTACTGATTACACAGGTGTAGCTTGACCTGGTCTTTAGCAAGCACAAGGCCTAATGTTTCCAGGGCCTGCTTTTCCCAGGGCTTTCCAAACCTAACTTTCTTTCTAAGTCCCCGAATTTTCTAAGATTTTAAGGCCTTTTACTATCAAGTCTCTAGATAGAAAATACAGCCTAAAAAAAAAGGAGACAGGTAAACTTAGATAGCTCAAAAAGCTATCTCAAAAGATAGCTCCAATCTTCGTGAGCTTTAGCTTCATGCTAAATGAGTGGTGGAGGAAGAGACAAAGGAGAAATGAAGGCAAGAACATCTTAAGTGCTACAGGTCAGCCCCACTTTTCCAAGAGTATTTTCTGAGAAATGTGTGGCTAACCCTTGAGCAAAGGTCACACATTTGATTTCCTCTTCCAGCCAGGGAAATTTTAGCTTGTTTTCTCAATTGGAACAAATCTGTGCACGGTTTCTCAGGGCAGCTTCCCCTGAATGCACACACAACAGTGCTTTTGTAAAGTCCTAGAAGTGCTTCTACTTCCCATCCAAGAGGATTTAACAGCAAAAAACACCCTCAATCAGAGAAGAGAGCACAGGAAAGAGAAAAGGGAGAGGAAGAAAAATACTAGAATGTGTTTTTTTGTCTGGGGATTCTGGTTGACTGAGCCAAAAAGGAATAGGCAAATATATTCATACTTGCAATACACTTGAAACAGTTCATGTTCTTTCCCATTAGGCTGAATTTCATGGTAGGTGCACATTAAATGCAATACTTTTATTCAAGGGCTTTGCTTCCTAAGTGCTAAAATTAAGCTCTCATAGTAAGCTAGGAAGTAATGATTCTGTTTCTGAAAGCCAGGACAGCCATGGGGGGTAAAATTTACTAAATTCTGGGGACTTATCCTGCAATATGAAATTTTTATTTTTGATTTTGACATTATTTTTTCTTTCCAAATGACTTAGCATGATTATAAGAATTTATTTCCTAAGGTACCCCTGAATTGCATGCTGATGTTTTGGTTTTTTGTTTCCTTTCCTCCCTCCCTTTTCTTTTTCACCTAGAGAGGACTTTCTTTAGGCAGGATTATATACATGACTTTATAAATCTGCTGGGAGGGATGGAGGTTTTGATTCCCCAAGGCCTGAGGTGCTGCCCAGAGAGGCAGTCTGGGGGCTTGGCTGTGGAGATGCCACTCTTGGAACAAACAGAAACCTCCTGCTAATGTGAGCTTTAAGTAAAATCTTCACAACAGAATTATTGTAAGTTTTTCTATGCAGTGTTTAATTACTAATAAAATGGGAAGTGTCAAGTTATATTTGATTTTTCCTTTCTGCACGAAGCTCCTCCTGTGCAGAGCTGTGTGTGTTTGTGTGTGCACACATCAGCTGTGGGAAGCACACGCTGGGGCTGTGTTGGAATCCCCTCCAAGAATCACACACGTGGCTTCTCAGGCTGCTGTTGGTTACTGTGATGCCCTTTCAGGAATTTTGGAGCCGTGGCTCAGCACGCTGGGACTGATATTCTTACACAGCTATAATGTCCAGGAGCCATGGCTGGAAAACTGCATGTATGAGGTGCTACAAAAAGAACAAAGATTCCCTCCTCCCACATCCTCCTTGTTTGATCCACCACTTGTTCAGGCTCTTCCTGCCAGCCTGGTTTGTGGCAATTGCACGGATGTTTTCCATCTTGCAGCAATATGCTGAACATATGATGGAAATCTATCCTGGAATACAGGATTCCCTCCCTGGGAAGTCCACTCTTACTCAGTAGATACTGTAGATGTTGATTTTGAGTTTTTCCTCTGTTCCTTCCCTGAAAATTCACGTCACCATGGCTGGCTAAAAAGATTTTTTTGCACATGCCTAGGTATGAAAGGATGTGTAAAATACTGTGACTCTTCTTTGTTTTACAAGCACCATTCTGTGTGTAGGCCCTGGGGAATGTGTCTCCCTGTCTCAAACAGAGCACCTGGGATGTCCCTGCCATTTGCTCATGATTGTTCAAACAGCCCTGCCAGAGCTCCAGTGTGACCAGACTGCCCACAACACTGGTGCATCTCAAAACCCCATGGATCATTCCTGCCCACAACAGTTCTCAGAGCCCCATGGCTTCACTCTCACAGCTGTGGCCTCAGATCTCCATGTGATAGTAAAGTTGGTGTGCTATGGCTGAGAAAGAGCTGCCAGGTTTGGGTTTCCCCTTTCCTCAGTATTTATTTCTGAACTCCTTCCTTAGCATCTCATTTTGCTTTGCCCTTCTCATTTCTGAGATCCTGCATGGCTGATACAAAGCAATCTCTTATCTGATGAATGCTGAGGCCTCCTGGTCACTGCTGTAGACACCACTGAACCTGATTTTGTCAATGCCAGAACAAAGGGTCTGATTCCCTCAGAGGCCCAAGAACAGGAATCCAGGATATTGAATTAGGCACTAATGGCAGAATGGCCAGGAGGTTTTTGAAAGTAATTTCCTTTTCCCTCTGTCATTAATCTGCTTCTGGCTGATGAGCTGCCAGTGTTTTAAGAAGCAGATCTTATGAATATTCCTTAGTGACAGGCCAATCCAGAAGCCCCTGCAGTGAATGCAGTGGGTACCTGTAACAGACTGAGGAACTTGGCCATTTATTTCTCTGTTTAAAGAAAGAAGCTTTTCTCAGACCAAAATCAGAATTGGACTTATAACCTACTAATGGCTATGCAGTGGGAAAGCTTTTTGTTTTCAGACCTGCACAAAACACAACCTTCCATGCTTTGGGATTCTAGAATCTGAATTTAGGGTTTTGTTTAAGGGCCTGAACAATCACACCACAGCTGTAGTTTAAACCTAAATACCATCAGAGAGGATCTAGTCCAGTCCAAAGCAAAACCCTACCATGCTTCTGCAATTCTTTTTTTAAGAACTCCAGCACTGACAGGAATGATTGGCCAGTTTTCAGACTGATGGGGGAGTTTTCTTGGGGCAATAGGAAATACATCCCAATACTTTGGTGGCAATATTGTTGTATACAATATAACAATTCTCTGGGTGACTGGTCTGTTCTGTTATTTAACAGCTGAGACTGAATTGCTGGGTTTTTTTCCAAATAAAGTTGCACACAGTCAGCTTCCCTGGGAACCCCTGTACAGCTGCAGTCCACCAAAAATTCCATGATCTCAAAAGCTAATGACAGATTTGCTTGTGAGTAGAAACAAAAAGTATCTAAGTCCTGCTTGTAGGCATTTGCTGGGGGATGAACTGTTTTTCAGAAGCACCTGAAATGGTTCTCATTTTCCAGTTTCATGTATGTTTGAAAGTCAAATTAGTGTACAGAGTTCCCAACAGGGTTCCAGAAGATGAAGAAGTTCTTTAAGGTGCTGCATAACCACCAGTTTGCCATTACTGCTCATAACACAGTTTTATAAGTGCTGTTTCAGCCTTACTGAAAGATATTTGGGTTTCTGGAAAGCCAGAGGTGGGGGAAAGAATTGAAACAAAATTGAAATAGAGCAGACCAAAATTACACAGTAAAGCATGTTATCAGCATTGAAAGGCTTTGTGACTTTGATAAATATTCCAGATAATGAATTTTAGAGATAGAGCTCTGCACACTGCGTGGCTCTGTCACCATCTGCCTGGCACTGTAATTAATTGATTCTATCACAAAATTGCTTTGCTAATTAGATGGAACACAGTCTGGTAGTTGTACTTGGAGGGTTCATCTGCTGGCCTGGTGAGTGCTGTGCAAAATTTGTGTGTCCAGTCCTACCATGAGATGCAGGGACTATGATCTCAATGGCACTTGGGGACACATCCGTCTCTGGAGAGAACAAGGTGTGGGCTTCCTGTGCTCACACACTTTAGGCTGAGGAAATAATCTCAAACCTATTTAGTCAGGGCCAAGCTGTCAGCAAGAACAGATGCTGTTCTTCTACCTGATAGTTTTCCCCCTTTTGCTGGGGGTTACTCTCCCAGGAATTCTTGAAGTTCACAGAAAACTTCCTGATAAGCTGCAAGGAAAATCTGAGGAGCTGATTCAGCCTCCTGTTCAAATATAAAGCTGTCCTTCCTGGCTGGTAATAAAGAACTTTGACAAAGGCTGTTTTCACGGACAGCTCCAAAGGCTTTATTCTGCTAAATTTTTTCAATGTAGAAATTATTTATTTGTAACACACTGAAAATGGAAATGTTAACCTATTTATGCACTAGTTTTACAATGTGATTTATTATGAGAATTACAAACTTCTAGCCCAGCAGAAATTAATTTCAAAACATCTGCTTAGCATCCATTGAGGCACTTGCAGTCAAGGAACACCATACTGGTGTGGCAGATTTGGACAACACGTTTTGTTTGTGTTTAGAAAAAGCCTAAACTACAACTGTATTTTTCCTCCTCCTTTGCAGTTAATTCACCGAAACTACAGCGAGTAAGAGGTCCTGCTGCACCCTGCTAATGTGAGTCAGAAACACACAGAGCAGTGGGAGCACTGCTGGCTACCAGCTCTGGGATTCAGAAAATAGTGTGTCACTTTTTGTCCTTGAAGAAACAGCTCTTTAGCAGAAGGTTTCCAATTTCCACTGGGAATTTGTGTGTGTGAGTGTGGGGGATACAGGTGTGGCTTCTAAACAAATGTGGGGAGATGATGGATGTAGGGTTTTAGTTCTGACAGTCTGATAGCTGTAACTTTATAGATTGCTGCACTTGCCTGTTAAAAAACAAGTTTAAAGTCACTTAAAGACATTTATCCAAAGATTTTTAGGTTGTTGAAGTAATAATATGAAAGTACATTTCATCTATCTATCTATCTATCTATCTATCTATCTATCTATCTATCTATCTATCTATCTATCTATCTATCACCTATTCCTGCTTTTATATAAAATTATATATTAAAATTATATATTTTTATATAAAATCCTTTTCAATTAAAAAAGGATGACAATCCGCACGTCTCTGAAAACCTCAAAATAAATAAACAACAGTCTTAGGTGACAGATCTATTTGCAAGTTTAATCAGTGTCCTTAAGCAGTGTGAGAAATTATCCAAGGACACACAAATAATGGGTAAGTGATATGACTGACACAAGCTTTAAAGGTATCTATTCATTATCATTTAACACAAAAACATGCTATAAGGGAACTAGACTCCCTTCTTGCTACCTGGTTTTTATTATTTGTGGGTTTCATGAAGTTTTTGTTGGCCAAAATAAAAATAAAATTAAATTTCTGAATCGAGATACCAATAACTGTAAAGTAAATGTAACAAATCTAAGATGAGAAAGAATAATGATTAACGTGTAAAAGTCAGGTATTTTAATTCATGCTTTATGGCTTAAGGATGTAGTTCTTTAAATGACTTCAGAGGGCAACACAAGGTGCTTGGATCCTGCCAGGAAGTCCTAAATGTCCTAAAATGTATTAGGATGAAGCAGGTATATCAAATATACCAAATACCAAATCTATTTTGAAAGAACCCAGGTGTTTTCTACCCTATGGGCTAAATGTTTAGATGTCAGTATTACAAAACCAGAAAGTCAGAAATAAGAACGGTGAATGATTCAAGTGGAGTCCTCTACCCTGCACACAGATAGGGGGAAAAGTAATAAATATACAGATATATACAGATGATATATATTGATATATACTCATCCTTGATATATTAGTGATATAATTATATACTTTACATAATATTACCTATATATTAGTCACAAAGGTGGGGGTTTTATACACCAGTTTACTTTTTCATGTGCTGATTTAGCCACATGTTCATTGATGACTTCCTGACATGGTCACAACTCCTATGGAAATCCGCCTGGCAGCCTTTGGATTCTGTCTGGCTCTGTCCTGCATTCCTGGACAGCAGGGCTGCTCTGGCCAGGCTGGCACTGGGGGAATGCTGCACCAGGGGCCAGTCCATCCTCCTGGGGAGCTCTGCTGTGGCTGCTGCTGTGCTGCCAGCTGTTGCACAGCTGCTTTGGCAGCCTCCTTGGCTGGAGTGTTTGTGTGTCTGTGGGTGACACTGCTCCCAGGGTCCCTTGTGAACAGTCAGTGTGTGAAGACTGAAGATCATCAGTCCTTGCACTGACAAATAATGAATTTTCCTCCAGGCAGTTTCTGAGTTCTGTGCACTCCTGTAACTATTGCAAATGCTCTGTTGGTTTGGAGCTCTTAATGACTGTAATGTGTTCAGAGCAAACAGGAGAGTACTTGTCTCTTATTTTGGCAGCTGTCGTTCCTGTAGCTTTTTATTAGCACTGAAGTGACAGCTTTGCATTTAGAAAAAAATATATTTACATATATTAAGAAGATTGTTGCCAGTCACTACTTTATGCACACCTTTATAGAAGGGCAGAAAATAACACATTCTTATGTGTAATGTAAATTGATTAAAGGTTATCTTGGGACTGGCAAAATGCAAGATCACCCAAACTGGTGTGTTCCCATTAATCCTTACACAGCCACACCCAATGTTTTCTTAAAGGAAAAATCACAACCCCATATCTTGGCTGTAATCTTTGCTGATTAGGTTATGAATTCAGAGTGTAAGAACCTGAGACCTTGCCTAAATTCAGGCCTTATGTTCCTCCCATGCACATTAAGTGTAAACCTTAAGAATTCTCAAGATAAAGTCATAATCTTTTGTGCTCCATGGATCTGACCCAGATGCTGCTCTATTGTCAGTGTTGTGTGGGGCTGGAACTGCTCTGAGCAGCCTGGGAATGGGTGGTGCTGAGCAGGGATGGTGGTGAGGGCCTGCTGCCCACACTCTGCATGTCCAGAGGGTTTTACTTTGACTTTCCTCCACATATCTCATGACCATTTCAGGATGGGGGTGTACTAGGCTCACTGCTGAATCTCATTTTTTGGGTTACTTCCACCTGAAGTGTGTTTACAGACCACTCTATGCCATTGTAACATCTGGTCCTTCTGCACAATTGTGGCCATGTTCTTCTGTGTAAAATGTCATGGGAACTGAAATCCACAAGTCTCCAAGTTAGCATCTTCTAATTAGTGACAGCATGTGATCAGTGCTATTTGTATAGTGTAGAATAGAGGTCTAAAAGTAGTTTGTCTCTTAGATGTTGCTAGTCACCAAGTGGGTATGCCAAAAGGAAGGGTTCAGTGTTAAAACTGTAGCTTGACATTAACGTGTAAACATAATAAGGCAGGAACTGAAGAAGCTGAGGTGGTTACATCTCCAAGTTTGCTTGTAAACAGCAGCTGCTGAGACTGCAGCACCCTTGTGTTCATCAGAGATCTTCCAACACCTCCTTCAACTCCTTTGCAACAAATCTGGTTTTAAAACAAATGGCTAAAATTGTCTGCACTCTGTACAAAAAGTACCCCATGACTCCTTTAAATACACTGGGTATCTCTGACCTGGCAGGAATTCTTCCCTCTCCCCTGGCCAAGCATTACTTGAATGAGCTGTGAGGTGGTTTGGTTATTCCCATTCCACTTCCAGATGCAGAGGCCCAGCCAGCAGCCACTGCTCTGCAGAGCTGCCTGTGCCTAATTGTTTCTGGCAAAAGCAACTGCCTTTCTTAGGCTTTTTTTCTTCCTTCTCCCTCCTCAACTGGCATTTCAGAGCCGAAGCTTTCATAATACATTAGCTTAATGCACTCTGAGCTTGATCACATCTTCCATTTCCACTGCTGCCTGAACCACACATTGTCCTTGAACTCAGCATCCAGTACAAATGATTTAGACAGATGAATAAATAAGCCTCTAAATATCCATGTCCTTGCAACAGCAAAACCAGATGAAACCTATTGTTCAGAGCAGCCTATTGCTGCAGACACTGAGTTGGTGAACAGATGGATTCACATTTAGAGAATGTGGGGGCATGATTCAGGAAAGTGAAGGGTAGCTCACTTGAGCAGAGTTTCAAGGACATGTGGACTCTGCCACAGTCCCCTTCTAGTGACAGCACAGCCAGTGTGAGAGGTCTGTCACCACAGTGGTTCTTTTTCACTCAGCAGAAGGCTCAGTTCTTCTGAAAGCAGGAGAAACAATAAATGATTGTGTAACAAGCAATTCCTTCTGAAAGTCAATCTTGCTGCTTTTGAAAGGCTGAATGGATGAAAGCAGTCTCTGCTTTGTCAGACCTGAAAAGGGTCTCAGACTGAAATAAATACTTCCTATCCTGTTCCCGGAATTTAACTTGGGTTTGAGCCAGATAAGGTCCAGGTAAAGCACACCAGAGAAATCACAGGGCTGTGGTGTCTCTGAGCTTTCTGTCTGCATGACATGCTTGAACATCCAAACCAGAACAATGCATCTTTGCCCCAGCTGAACAACACAAAATGGTTAAATGGGGAAAAAAAGAGAGCTGTTATCTTGAATAAACATGAAGGACTGGGCTAGGACCCCCTTAGGTGAAAGTCTAACTCTGCCACGGTCCCTTTCCAGTTGGACAATTAAGACAATAGTCTGAGACAATTGAGGGTGGAACTGAGTCTGATAGAGTGGGAAGGATTTTTTCAATACTCTTAATAAAGTATGGAGACATAAACTCAGGGCTGGTTTGCAGAGACATGAAATCCTACCCAGTAGGGTCTGCCTGACACCAAATGTTTTACTGGCCCCTCAGGTAAATGACTGAAAATGTGTCCAAGGGCTACTATTGATTTTGGGGGCCTGAGTAGAAAACTGAATCACTCCTTTCTGCCTAGAGAGGGGGAAAAGTAATTTTCTCTTGTCCTTTGCTAGTGCACTGGAGTTCCTTTTATCTTTATGCACACAGACAGCAATAAACAGACATTTCCTCCTCTCAAAGGAGAGATGGTAACAGCCAGAAAAGCAGTTTCAGGTCATGCTAATATTCACCTGTACAAAATATATTTGCATGAGAAATGGGTGTGTGGGTGGGACTCATGTCACTTATCACATCTGAGCAAGGCCACCCCTTCCCAGCCAAAAGCTCTGAGGGTTTGCCTGCAGCAGCAGCAGTTTGGCTTCTCACATCCATCAACATTCAAACAGCAGCTGCATGACAAAAAGTTTAAAAAGGAATTGGGGCATCTCTGTGAAAGGAAGTATACGGGGTTTTCTTGTGTGTTTTGCACTTGACAATACAAAATATCCCACGGAATTTCAATGTCCCACTCAACCACCTAAACCACTGAGCAAATAATTGAAAAAAAAAAACAACTTGTCATGTAAATATATTCCAGTTTCTTTGGTTACAAATCTATTAACATACTATAAGGAACAAACAAAATTATGCGGATCAGGAAGTCAGAAAATTCTCCAGGAAAAAAGAGATAAAAACTTCCTACGTTATTCAAAGAATATATTATTTTGGATTTTTTTCCCATCTCACCAGAAGAGCTATTGAAAGTGATTTTGTTTGGATGGTACATGAAAGCAAATAATTGTATGACAAGGGCATCTGAGTGTGCACTCACACATGCAGAGTCCTCCAATAAAGAGAAAGAGAAGTAAAAGAAAATAGTTCATTAATGACCAAATTAAATATTTTTAAGTTTGGCAAGGAAGAACTTTGTACAGAAAGATTCTTTGGAAATCAGCTTTAATTTTCAGCAGAGTATTATGAATTCAGGTTGTATCCAGGCCACTTTATGTGAGCAATCTAAAACATTCCAGAGGCAAACCAAGGTTCAGGCCCAGCTTGAAGAGCACAAGCTCTGGAGCACACAGGCCCAGAGCTGCAGGTTGGCACTGCTGCTATGTGAGGTTTGTCAGCCCTCCAGTAGTTTGAATTTGGAACCTTTTGTCACCCTTTACAGCTGAAAAACCCTGCAGAGTTTGGGTAACTGCTGCTGATTTCCCCTTCTGCACAGCTGCTCCAGAGGAGGATGGCAGTGTCCCCAGTGCACAAACATCACCAGCACTGACATCACAGGGCCACAGCAAATCTCAGCCTGGGCCCTGTGCCTGGCAGCTCTGCCACCTCCAGGATCTTTGTGTTCCTTCAGAGCATCGTGGTGCACCTCCCAGACGGCCTCTGCATTTCTGGCAGGCATCTCAGACAATTTAGGTAAAATGGCATGGAATTCTCTGGGTTGTTTTGTTGGTTTATTTCTGGGATTTTTTGAGGGCATTGCTTTTTGTTTTGTTGGGTTTGGGGTTTTTTTAGAGTTAAAAAAATGACAGAAGCAGCAGCTAAGCAATAATATTTCATGGTGCTAAGAGTAATCTTTGTGTAAATGGGAACAACTTTTATTGCTGTTGGACTGTCTTTGCTGACTGACTTTGTTGCACAGTCCAAATGTCAAACAGGAAAATTATGCAAAGTGAAAAAATTATTAGGAAGTTTACTGGTAATATCTCATATCTTACATAAATCTATTTAATTCCTAATCTAGTTCAAAGTTGCCCTAATTATTTTAAACCTCTATGAACTTGCTCCAGTTTACACCCTTTTGTATCTTGTTCACTGTGCCTGTTTTTACCAGTTCAACACAATTCTCTACCTCTGGTGGTGATGTCACCACTTTTTGGACACATGAAAATTCTCTATTGAAAGTTCCTGCAATATAAAATTCCAATTTCACCTTTCACCACTTTACTGGCTCCACTTTGAGGTCACTCTAAGCCAATCACCTCATATCCCATGAGATAATGCTGTGCTCTGTGTTCTGCCAGCTGTTGTGGAACTGGGGAAGTCACTTTGGGATTTGGCCTTTATGAGAACACCAGAAACTCACAGTGATGTTTTGTTACCCTCAGGGAGAACCATTCAGGTTGTAAACTGTAAAACATTACACGGGCAGATCCAGCTTCCTTTGGACTGAGAAGCAGTGGGGTACAATGATGGGTAAAAAAATGGGTGTGCAAACCTATCCAGGGTGTAGCAAGCGCAAATTATGGATTTTGTGAATCCAGATGATACCAATCTCACATCTGTTCTCAAAAGGAGCTATAAAATAATCCCCAAAACAATGAAGACTAAAAATAAATCTCTGTTCTTTTGAGGAAGAGAGTGAGGCACAGCCAGCAGGCAGGGACAGAGGCATCACAAACTGACCGAGCAAATAATGAGCTTTCAGTTCTTTGCAATGAAAATTCTTTTGAGAATGACTGTTTCACTGGTGAAAAAATGCATTCCTTCCCAAGGTGATCCTTCTGCCCCAGAACAGGCTGCCACAAGATATTTTGTCTTCAAAGCACGGTTTAAAACTAAAATTCATTTGAAACCCATTTTTCCTATGGATGACAGGGAGCTAAGAAGCCACTCTCAGAGAAGCCCTTTCTGGTTCTTCACCTGTTCCCATCAGAGAAGGCCATGCAATGGGGTGCAGAGTTGGATTCTAAACTGTTAGCACGTCTGATTAGCAAGTGGAAACTGGTAGAACATCAAAATGGCCATGTCAAAATCAGCCAAAGAGGCAGTGTTATATAAATGTGATGCAAAAAACTGACCCACAAGTTGAAAACTAATCTGCATCAATATTAAAATATGGTAATAAAAGGTAATAGTTTGCAGCTAATTTTCCTGTGTCAGTAATACCATTATTTTAAGCCACATGACCCCTGAATTGTGTCTCTGTTGGAGTGGGGACCCAGCTGTCACCTCAGCCACTGAGTGATAATGAGTGAACCACTCATGGCCCACACTGGGTTGATGTTTAATGCTCTGGATCTGTCTAGAGGAGCATGACACAGAAACCTCTGCCAAACACAATATAAGGAAGACAATTCTTATATCTCTGGTGGCTTCTTATGCCCACCAGTTCCTCAGTATTTTTGCATTGATTTCAAATACAGAAATGTATAATAACTTTAAACCAGAGGACAGACACAGGATGTCATTTCTGTACTTCTACAGTAGCTTGATACCACCTTTATCCCTGCATTTTACCATGTTGTCCTTGGCTGAATCATCATTTGAAAATCTGGGAAAAAGTTGTTGTTTTTACCTCTATGGATGCAGCAGATCTCCTAAAGAGCTGGAGATCTTATGTCTCCAACTTTAGGAAAATTTCCAATTTACAGCTTGCTTCATTCAGTAGAAAAGTGATTTTTTTTTTTTTTTAATTTGTTTTGTTTTTAATCAGAAGCACAGAAATACAGCTCTGAATTTAAGGATGTTTTTCTATTTTTAGCTATCAGTTTTTTTGATATCTTTCAGAATGATTTATAGGATCAAGTGGCAAAAGTGCAGTTTCCACTCATGTTTCCATTTAGGACTGTACTGTTCTAAAAGGAAAGTATTGTATAAAATTGTCTAGTTAAAAAGTATCTGTGATATTCTGACTTTGTGCTCTCCCTAAACACCTGGGCATTTCTGGCTGGGATTGCTGCTCAGAGATGTGCTGTACAGCCAGAGCACCCAGCAGGATGCACTGGAACTTCCAGTCTACCACTGAATGTCCCACATTCTTTCTAAAGGAACATCTGATTCCACAAATGTGTTTACTGTGAGGAGAGTGATCATCAGTGCAGTTTGATTTACTCTTCAGATGATGCACAAAAATCACCCCAAATCCTTTTTGCTCCTCTTTGCAGAGTGTGTGTTCCTCCCTCAGCCCCAAGTTCCAGGCCAAACCAGAAATCACTTTGGATTCACATTCCTCTCTGGATGTGTCTCTAGGGCAGAGCTGGAGTTACAATATCCAGTGACTTGATATTATTGGGCTACTTGTCAAAATGGCTGCTGCAATAAAGCAGCAATTTGTCTTACAATACAATACAGTACAGTACAATACAATACAATAAAATAAAATAAAATAAAATAAAATAAAATAAAATAAAATAAAATAAAATAAAATAAAATAAAATAACCCCCAGTTAATTTACCTCTCAGAGCTTTTATTTCCTGGTCAAGGCAGCAGCACTTTACTCCTTCTCTGCTGCCCAGGGAGTGGGGATCCTGTGCTTCCCTGTGCAACCACTGCCCTTGGAGCAAGTTTCAGGGCAATAAATTGAGGTGACAACAAGGAAACCTTGTTTGCAAATATCTAGCAACTCTGGTTTTCTGTGCTGGGCTTTCTGTGACCAATTTCTTTAATAAGGCCTGGTACCTCCTGCCAATTGTTTGGGCCAAGGACTTGTGTCCTGGGTGTGTCTGGAGAGTGAAAACAGCCAGTCTGTACCTCAGTAGTTTAGCTTGGAAATAACCAAAATACTGATTTCTGCTACTAAGAAGAGATGTTAAAGTGTGGATTAGAAGCAAATCTCAATATGAAGGAGTCCTAGTAAGAACTGGTCTTCCAACTGGGACTAAAGAGCTCCCAATTACTCTCTCCCTGAGAGGATCTGGGATCTCTTTTGTAAAGCTCATTTCTTTAAATCCCGAGGCCTTGCTGTAGAAATCCCTTCCCCACTGGAATGGAATGAAGACCCACCTGCATTTGTCATCTAACCATAAAAATACATTACAGGTCCTCATAAGTGGAAATTCAATTCTGAGAATTCCTCTCTTGTTAGCAGGAGTCAGTGCCAGGTGATGGACAAACACCAGCGCAGCAGCCAGGAGAGCCAGACTTTCTCCTTAACTTCCTGTGTAATTTCAAACAATTACCTTTTCTGGCAGTCTTATTTTCCTCTGCCCACCTTTTGTGTTTTCTAGATACCTGTCATCTGAAAGGACAAGGCCACTTGTTTTGTGCAGAACCTGGAGTAATTAAGCATCAGTTTTAGCTGGGGCTTTTAAGTAGAAGTAATCTCGTAGCAATTTTGCAGCTAAATCAAAATGAAACTAGGATGCTGAAAACCTGTAAAGATCAGATACTTACAGAGTTGCTTTTCTTAAAACACAAAACTAATAAAGATTACTTGTCAATGAAAGAAAAAACAATTGCTGAAAGACAAATCCTCATTTTAAAGATGGAAACAGAGGGATTAACATGCTTGCAACTAAAAAGAGCAATTAAAAATGAAGAAACTTAGCATTAAAGAACCCACAGAAACAAAGTGTCATAAAAGAACTATTTGCATTAAGAGTAGACAGTGATCATGGGGCTTTGGCTGGAATGTCCTTTAGTGAATTATCTTCACACAGGTTCTTGAGGACTGTAGGCTTCCCTGTGTCAGGTAATGTCAAAAAATAAAAAAGTTGGAGGTATTTCAGGAAGTTACAGTGAGAAATGTATTAAGTCTTGGAGCTAAAATCCCCATTTGCAGAAATGCTGTCAAAGCCAGCTGAATTGCTTCTGCCAGTTCCCAGCTGGAGGCCAAGACTTCAAAGCATCTGAGGACAGAGAGTGTAAGGAAGCTTTAGGAGGAGTCCACCTCTCCTGGAGAGATGCTCTGCACTAAGGTACCTGGGCCTGAACACACAGCTCAAACAGGCTCTAAACCAAACTTCCCCCTACTCTCCTCTGAGAGATTTCTTGATAGTGCTGCTTGTAGCAGCTTGATGAGATCCCCTCCAAAAACTGAAGATACTTATATTTATTTGCTAAGGAGCAGGTTTGGACTAGACTTGTGTGTTTGCAATGCAGGTGCATGGCAACTATGCATTTATTATTTCCTAATCTATTATTCTGAGTGGACAAGTGTGAGTTGGGAGAAGCTGTTTGAAATGAAAGCATTAGGTCAGTTGGAACAATGGAAATGAATGACTTGGAGTTGTCAGCCCACATCCTCATACAGGAGGATGAGAAACTGTCAGGCTTGGAGAGAAATGGATCCCTTCCCAGTGCAGATTCCAGTCTAATAAATTAAAAGGTGAAGAAATTATTCTTCATGTAGCAGATGATTTCAAGCCATCATAAAGTAAACTGATGGCAGAAAGATGCTGGCAATTAGTAGGGGAAATGATCAAAGGATTCCAAGATGTGGTTCTGGAGGTATTTGAGTGCTCTTCCCTCCTGCACAGCTGGAGTCATTAAAACATGAAGTGCAATGTGGAAAACTGGAGGGAGATATGGGGTATGCCCTTAAGGAAAAGGAGATGGGAACTTCTTCAGCACCTTCATAAAAATATCCACATTTGGAGAAAAAATAGAGTGAAGGAAGAAAAGAGCAGATTATTCTGGGGATTAAATTTTGCTGTGCATTTAAGAGGAGGTGACTGCAGTGCATGTTCCTCACTGTTTGGCACCATAGACCTATGTGGTATCTGGCATTTTTCACAGAGACACTGATAATGAATGGTGGATGTTGGTGCTTTGATCACTGACACTTCTTAAAGCATCCCACAAGTGCAAGGGGATGTCCTGCTGTGCTGTGCACAAGTCTTGCTGCAGATCTGTCAGGCTCTCTCTTAAACTCCTGGCATCCTGTAGCTCTCCAGGCCAGCAGCTCCCACCAAAGCTGGAAGCAATCTCCTGTCTTTCCACATGTCTCAAATCTGTGACAGCCAGGAGAACTCCTGAAGCTGCTTGCACAGATCCCAAACCTCCCAGTCTGTTCCCTGGTTTGGACTGAGGCACTGTGCTCCACCCAGGCCAGGGGATGTGCAGTTATGCTCCTACTGATGTTGTGCTCCTCATCATTGGGAATTGTGTTTGTGCATCAGACAACTGCACCAAACTGGCTGAGTTTGGAGTGGGAAAAATACAGGATTTGCCATTAGGAGCTGCAGAGTCCCAAGTCTTCAGCAGTGCAGAGAGTATTATATTCTTGCTGGGTGCAGAGATTTCCTTGTTTATGAGTAGAAGTTTATTCATCCTTTCACTGTCATCCTGGGGTCTCAGGGTGCAGCTCTCAGTGCTGAAGTCAGTGGCAGCACAGCTGGAAGCCAGCTGTGCTCTTCTTCTGTCCCTGAGCCAGATGCTGAGGGACAACCTCCAAGGTGGCTCTACTGATTCCAGGATAAGGATTTTCTGCACTTTTCCCTTGTGAGAGGTGTCCCTGTGCCTGTCTTAGATGAGTTTTTGTGGGCAGAGAGCCACAGTAGGAATGCTTCTGTTCCTTCTTGATTTGGTGAGAGTTCTGTTTAGTTAGGATAAGTTTGTAGACTCTCTAAAGATTCTAAGACAGGAATTGTAGTGCTGTATTTGAAAATGCTGTCTGTATATTTTACAGCTTTGGTTTTTGTCATTCATGCATACAAATGAACATTTTACATATCTCTGGGCATTCCTTGTGCTCTTAGATTTAAAAGCAGGGATGTAGTTGAATGGGACCACCATAAATATGTAACATTTGAATACATAACTATAGAGTCACTAAATAGCTATATATATAATAACTAAGTATCTTTTTATAATACCACATATGTATTGGTGATCTGGATAATTGATTGATAATCAGTTTGCTTCTTTGCTTTTACTTGTGTCTACAACCAATCTCCTCAGAGATAAATCTCAGAAGTGCTGGGGAGGTGGAGGAGGCAGGCACATGCAGAAAGGGAAGGTAGTTTTCACAGAACCATTTTCCTTCCTTTTTATTTCTCTGACAGGTTTTTGATTCCTTCATTTAAGCATTTGAAACACTGACTGGCTGAGGTTTGTAACTGCTGATTAATAATTTATATTCATTATTTTCTAGAGATAAATCTTTTTATTCTGAAAACCAACCAACCATCCAAATACAACTGACTAAAACCTAGAAACACTTTGCAAAAAAAATCCAGTATTTCTCTCAGAAAGAAACATCTAAAGCAAGAAAGTGAAACTCTGTATCTGACTAGAAAGTTCAGTTAAACACTAACCTTGTCAGCCCGCCTTGGCTCTATGTGGTTGAAGTCACTGGGCTCCAGCCCTGAATATTCTCTTATGTGGACTTTGCTTGTGTGACTTTCCTCCTTTGTCCTGGACTAGAACAGGACTCTCCAGGCACAGCTGACTCTGTATGGGCAGAGCTGCAGTCCTGCTCCTGCAGCCCTTTGCCCTTGCTTAGGAAATTCAGTGTTCAGAGAGCAAACAGGTCTGGTACCTGGCCTGCGTGAGTTCTGTGAAGGCCACTCTGGAGTCTCCTTCCTGTGGTACCTCCAAACAACCTGGGATAACTCTCTCCACATTTGCTGTAAAACCGTCCTATGAGCCATGGTTTCATTTCTGGCTAATGCCCACCCGGTACTGTGTTAATATTACCTGTTCCTGTCAGTGGAACATTTCAGAGCCTAGGCATTACAGGAATTACAGCTGAGAGCCCTTGTGGAGAGGGCCAGAGAGTCAGGCCTGGCTGAGCTGGACTCAGTTAAGGCCAAAGGAAAACTATGGTCTAAACCACTTAATTTTGTAGGTGCCTGCGCAGAAATGAGAGCAACCCTCAGACTCCTCTGAACTGTTTGCTGCAATTGTTCTGTTACAGAACTCTGCTGATCTAAACCCAATGCAATACAAAGCTGTGCTGCAATGAAGTGCTGGGAAACATCACTTTGTGCATTATGTAAGCCCAGCATTTCTGGGGCAAAAATAATCTCAGCATTCTTTTTGCAATATTGACCTGTAACAACACCAGCACACCACAGGGATTTTCTTGCCAAGCCCACAGACAGCTCACTAACAAATGAGGAGCCTGCCAATACAGCTATACCAATGTCCACACTTTTGTACTGCTATTACGTATTTTCTGTGCCTTGGGTGATGCCAGTTGAGCATCTATTAGGCAGCAGCTATGGATTTTGGTCTTGCTCTTAAGCCCAGCTTAATGTGGTTTCTTGGAGTTTAAGGGACTACCAGGCAATCTGAAAGACAGCACTTGGCATTTACTTGGTTTTGCATTTTCTTCAACTTAACCAACCAAACTCTGCTCTCAAAGTTATCTTAGGGATAGATCCTAAAAATCCCTACTGTGGACAGAAGCTGGTTCTGACTATGAATAATTTCTCCAAGTTTGCTGTCCCAATAGGTTGTGACAGCAAACGTTATAATGGGTATGATTTCTAGTCTCTGAATGACTGTAGCTGTCTGACTTTGTGTTCCTCCATGTACATTCCAAAGTAAATTAAGGAAACTTCTTGTCTCCTTCCTTTAAACTGCGCCTTTAATTGTACAATTTCTCAGCCATGATGGGCATGAACAGTGTTACAAAGTCACACTCTAATTATAACATTCCAGCACAGCTTTTCTTGAGCTGCAGCCCTCGCTCCAAGGGGGCTCTTGGTGGGTTTAATTGTTGAGTGCATTTTTCTCATTATGCATTCTTCCATCCAAGACACTGGACATGCTGCCCTGCTTCTCTGCATGCACGTGGTTTTCTGCCAAAATAGGACCAGTGACACGAGCATAATTGGCTCCTATAATGCTGTATTTCCTTTCCAAAAAACCTTCATGTAATGATTACAAAGGCAGTCATAAAAAGGAGAGCAGAAGGAAGTCAAATGTCAGGAATTGTTTTATTTCAATGACTGGAAGTAATTTTTAGCCACATTTGTTTCACTAGTGAGTGCCAAAATGATATCAATTTTGACTGATGTCAGTGTGCTTCATTTACATGACTGCAAAGCGTGCCAATAATGCAGTTTAAAAAAAAAAAAAAAGAGAGATTACTTACGGAGATTGGAATAATTGCTGCCTATCCCAAAACTGATGGAGCTTCCAGAGATGAGAGGAAGATGGAAGAAAATAACTAAAAAAGGAAAAATGAAGAGAAAGGTCATTAATAGCAGTTTGGTTTAGTTTGGTACCAGATGTGAGTTGAAGACATGTTGAGTTAAGGATCACCTGCTCTCTCTGGGCAGGATTGCACATCTGAGACCCCGAGTACACCCACAGAAGTAGCTCGAATGGAGGGGAAATGCCAAACGAACCATTGCTTCATACTTCCAGGAATCCCTCCTGTTCAGGAAATGATATTAGTGTCTCTCAGAATCCAAACCCCACGTATAAACAATGTGTTATATAAATATGCTAATTATTGTTGTTAAGTCATTCACCAGTCTCTGAAACAGGCACCTACCACTGTAAAACCAAATAACTTCCCTGATTTGTGTGAGTGAAGCTTGAATGCATCGGGCGTGTGTGTGCCAAACTGGGTTGGAATAAATTTAGTCTAAAATTTCATACACACACTCCCCCTATGCACTTAGGCTTTAATATTTATAACTTGCTCTTCAAAGATTTATATTTACAGGCAACAAAATGCACACGAGTAAAACGTGTCCTAAATAACCAAATCTTCAGATTTCTTAAAAGATGAGCTCGTTTGCGACTGCAGCCGGATTTAAAGCCCGTTTCCCGAGGGTCGCTCGCTGTGTCACAGACTTCGGCTCGGGGTCTCGGCGCTGCCCTGCCCTGCCCTGCCCGCTGCGCTCCCACCGCGGGCACGGCCGGGGAGGGGCTGCTCCCTTTTCGGGAGGGGACCCGGCCCACACAAAGTTTCGGGCAGAGTCCCTTGGGCTGCGGGATCCCCGTACCCGCGGCAGGGCGGCAACCCACGGGCTCCCGCGGCTCCTCAGAGCCTGCCCCAGCTGAGATCGGCTCCCCAGAGCCTGCCCCAGGTGAGATCGGCCCCTCAGAGCCTGCCCCGGCTGAGATCGGTCCCTCAGAGCCTGCCCCGGCTGAAATCGGTCCCTCAGAGCCTGCCCCGGGTGAGATCGGCCCCTCAGAGATTGCCCCGGGTGAGATCGGCTCCTCAGAACCTGCCCCGGCCGGGTGAGATCGGCCCCTCAGAGCCTGCCCCGGGTGAGATCGGTCCCTCAGAGCCTGCCCCGGCTGAGATCGGTCCCTCAGAGCCTGCCCCGGCTGAAATCGGTCCCTCAGAGCCTGCCCCGGGTGAGATCGGTCCCTCAGAGCCTGCCCCGGGTGAGATCGGTCCCTCAGAGCCTGCCCCGGGTGAGATCGGTCCCTCAGAGCCTGCCCCGGCTGAGATCGGTCCCTCAGAGCCTGCCCCGGCTGAAATCGGTCCCTCAGAGCCTGCCCCGGCTGAAATCGGTCCCTCAGAGCCTGCCCCGGGTGAGATCGGCCCCTCAGAGCCTGCCCCGGCTGGAATCGGTCCCTCAGAGCTTGCCCCGGGTGAGATCGGCTCCTCAGAGCCTGCCCCGGGTGAGATCGGTCCCTCAGAGCTTGCCCCGGGTGAGATCGGCTCCTCAGAGCCTGCCCCGGCCGGGTGAGATCGGCCCCTCAGAGCCTGCCCCGGCTGAAATCGGTCCCTCAGAGCCTGCCCCGGGTGAGATCGGTCCCTCAGAGCTTGCCCCACCCGGCACGGCTCCTGACAGCCTCACCCGGCACGGATCGCCCCCTGCCTTTTACCCCGGCACGGCTCACGCCTTTCCCCAGCTTGGTTCCTTCCTTACCCCGGCTCGGCTCAGCTCTTGCCTTTCCCCAGCTCGGTTCAGGCTTTTCCTTTCCCCAGCCTCTGCCCTACCCCATCTCAGCCCCCGCCTCTCCCCAGCCGCTCCAGCCCCTGCCTCCCCTCAGCCCGGTTCAGCTCTCGCCTTGCCCCAGCCGCTGCCTGTCCCCAGCCCGGCTCAGCCCCTGCTTTCCCCCATGCCGCCCTGCCCTGCCTTACCCCAGCCCGCCGCCGTGCCCGCTGTCTCCATCCGCCCCCGCCGCGGCTCTCCGGGGGCTGGCGGGGCCCCGCCGCCTCCTGCCGTGCGCGGGGCCGGAGCGGGGCCGGGCCGGAGCCGGCGGCCCCGGGCTGGGGGCAGGGGGGCGGGTGACCCCCGCCCTGCGGGCAGGGCCGCACATGCCGGGGGCAGCGCGGGGGGGCCCGGGGCCGCACACGCCGGGGCTGACCCCGCCGCTCATCCCTCCTGCGGCAGCGCCCGGCGAGCCGCGTTACCGGGGCTGCTGCGGGGATGCGTGAGGAGCTGTAGGCGGATAGCGGCTCCGGAAAGCCGAGTCCAGCCCAGCACTTCGGCTGAAAGGGAGGGACTGCCTGGAGTAAACGCACGGGGATGGACAGGATTATCCGGCAGTGCGGAGGATAGAAGTCCGTGGGGCTGGATGGGGGCTAGGAGGAGGATGTAGTCACGTAGTCCAAGGGAGAGCTAAACCCACTTTACAGTGGTAGGAGCTACTTGTTACCAGGGATCCTGGGGATGTTTCTCACTGTGCTTGATCAGTGCTCTAATGCTGGATACAGAGGGAACAGGGCTGCAGCAGGCACTGAACAGTGTGAGCTTTCATAACTGCTTGTTTACCTCTCAGAAAAGCATCATTCGCTTTATAGGTAAAGAATGAATGAAATCAGGCCCCTTTTCTGAATGTCCTGTCAGCAGTTAGGGGTTTTCAGTGATCCAAGTTCCACTGGCAGTTTCTGTCACCCACACACTCCCAGCTCTGCAGCGTGGTCCCAACTGATGCTCTTTGTAGGGACGTGGAGCTGGAGCTGCAGGGGTGTGCGGGCTTCTTCACTTCCCTGCAAGTTCTCTCTATCAGAACAGCTTTGCCATCAGATTTTAGGCCGTTCAGCTTCTCCTTGGTTTAGCAAGTGAGTGCTAAACCAAGTGCTAAACTTAGTGATGGATGCAGGGCTGTAATGAAGTTTGGGGTCAATGTAAAGCATGCAAACTCCCTGGTAAAAGGTTTCCTGCTGTCACTGATCACCTTTATTTTTTAATTTTCTTTTCTTTTTAAATCCAGTGAGTATTAAGGGAGTCTGAGGCAATTGAAATGAAGGTTTATGGGAATTTTCAGGTGTGTTTCTTTATGGCTTAGAGAAACCTTTTGTTGCCAAAACTTTAGTACCTTGGTACTCTAAAATCCCTTAGAGTGCTATTACAGAAGTTACCTTGTAATAAATTTCTTCAACCCCTCAGAACGTATGACTCCTTGAAAGACTCCTTGTTTATAATTTCAATAATTTTTATTCCATTAAAGGCTTCCTTTTAGGGGTCTTCTTTGTTTGGTTATGGCGTGAAGGTGTGAACCTGTACATGCATCAGAAAATCTGATTTTCTGTGTGTTGGGTTTTGGATATGTGTCCCTTGGCCTCATTCTGCCTGTAAAGAATCATATACGTGTGTAACGCTGCACTTGAGGATATCAAAATAATTTCTCCACTTTAAAGTTCAGAAATTCCTAATGTTTAGTACTTCTGCAAATTTTGGTGATGTCATCTTTGTTCAATGGCACCTCACATTTACTCACAGTATCAGTGTAAAGTTTAGTCCTGACAGACTTGGGGTCTTAAATTTGACTGAAATATCCATGCTCAGACAATTAAATAAGCTCACAAATCATGGAAAGTGCCTTAGTAACTGACTTTGGAAGCAGGGGAATTGCTCAGTGTTTGCAGTTCTGAAGAAATCTCTCTCTCAGCTTGGTTCTAGAGCCCTTTCTGTGAGAGTCTTGTCCTTTTGCTGCAGTAGGAGTTGCAGCTGCTTCTGAGGCAGAGGACATTTGTTTCTGGGTCAGACAACAGAGTTCCCATCAGAGCCTGCAGAAGCATCCCCACAGGTCACAGGAACCCCGGGGTTCAGTACTCGCTGTGCCCAGCTGCAATGGGCTGGGATGGTGTGGGCTTTGCTCAGCCCACTGATTTCCAAAGCTGCACTGCATGCATGTGGAGATGGGCTAGTTTTTTACCCTTTTTCCTGCGTGTTTTTCAGCTTTTAGACTTTCCTGTTTCGCTCCTTCAGCTGTGAAGCTGAGTGGAACCTGGCTGTGGAGTGGGACTTGGGCCAGACCTGTATTTGCACACCCAGGGCAGCAGTGCTGTGTTGTGTCATGGTGATACTGTGAGTAGTTTACATCCTTAGTTGTTCTCGTAGCATCTGCTTTTCTGTCTTGTTAAAATGGATTTCTATTAAAGAAAATTCACCACAAATAAATGATTTAACACACAAGAGTTTGCTTATGGATGGTATTTGGGAGAGAGCTGGAACAAAGATAAAAAGCTATTCAGTATTCCTGCTGCTCTTATCTATTAACTTTGGGTTAGTTTGTCCTTGGGGCATCACAGAGCAGGGGAGACCAAGGCAGTGCCTGTGTGAACCTGAGTGGTTCCAGTCTGAATTCTGCTAGCTTCTCATTTTTTTCCAATCTACAGAAACGGGAAGTTTCTGTAGATTGACTGTGGGCTTCCAGTGACTGACTGGGAGCCCAAGCACATTTAGGTAAAGTTTGGAATGGTATTCCCTGTGGGTGGAGCTGCACAGAGTTGCTGTCCACAGTGGCTGTTGCCCAATTTACTGATAAGTAGAAAAACCAGTGAGGAACTCTTGGTGAAGACAAATAATTCTATTCTTGGATGATTTTATATTTTCTTCAGTCCAGGGACTTCATTATAAAGCTGCCATCAGTGCAGTGACAGACCTCAGCTCAGCTTCCAATCTCCTGGGGTTTGCTTTGGGATCCTTGGAGCTGAGTGGAAGCTGCAGTCTGGTAGCCAATTTTGTAAGGCAAAATACATTTTCTTGCTATAATGAGATCACTTTTGACTGAGAATTTTTATGTATTCATAGTGAGTCGTTTGGGGGATACTGTTCACCATGTATTGCTTCTTGGAAAAGGTGGTAATGAAATAAATGTCAGTTGGATTATACAATTAGTTGTAGATAAAATACCTCAGGATGAGCAGAATCGATTGTGGGAACAGGAAAGTCCTTTCTCATCGGGCTGGCTCATCCTGCCCCGTGCTGAGCTTTCCCAGTGCTCTGGCACTGCTGGGAAAGCTCAAAACACCAGGCCCTGGGCTCAGGGAATTCCTTGCTGGAGTCTCCACGGTGTGGTGGTGCCAGCTGAGTAAAACTGTGCCTGCTGCTGAGAGCAAAAGAGGTCAGGAAAAGAGGCTCTGGAGTTTAATAGGAAGCATCTCGTGCTTTCACAGCTCCCTGGGTTCTGAAATGTAATAAAAAGAGTGCTTTGAAGGAAAAGTTTTCAAATTTTCTGAAAAAACTCAAACAGATGTTTGTCAGGTTTAAAATATTTTGAGTTTGGACTTACTGTAGAATTGCTAACAAAGGAATTTTCTCCATGCTGAAAGCTATTTTAATGAAAAAGGTGGAATTTTAAATATATACATTTACCACAGAACATTTTTCAGCTGGAATTTATAGGACAGGTAAACTTATTTTGAATAATATTTTCTAGAGTCTTAAATCAAGTATTTTTGTTCTTTAGCCTAAAATCTGTCAAGAGGAAAAATAATTTTAAATTATTAATACAGATGAAGCATATCAGTAGCAAATATTTCACAGCAGCCTGAAGACCCAAAGGCAGAAGTCTGTCCTTTTACCTGTCATGTAAAGGAATGAGATATGGAATGAAGAGTCCCTCTTTCTATAACTGCCATAGCAGGAAAGGATTCTGTAGGAATTTTATGTCATGCCCAAATTCTCAGAGGCTATTTTTCTGATTTTTAGCTTGCCAACTGTCTTATTCTCTTGAACAAAAGGTGCTCTTGGGCTCTGGGGCCGGATTTAGTTTTTTATTTATTCACCTGCTTGCAAACCTTTGAGGAAGATGGTGAGTTATTCTGTCAATGCCTGCTGCATATATATATATATATATATATATATATATATATATTAATATCTGTATATATGCTAAGAAATAATTTGGTCCAAAATTGTTATTGAAAATCCAATATTTCCCCTAAATGCATTCAATCTTCCTGATGCCAATTTTTAAGGATGTAAAATGGAAAATTTCATCTCCATGTTCTTTCCCCTCTTATTCACTGACTCCTTAATTAAATTTATAGCTAATTATGCAATTTATTTTGTGTTGACCTTTCAAAGACCTTAGAGCAGATTCTGAATGTAAAGTCTCAGTGTTTATTTCCATGGGTCCTTGAGTGAATTTGTTACAAAGGCTAGTGGCACTTTTGGAATTAATGATGGTCAATGGATTACTAACAAATAGTAACATATGTGTCCCTGGAGATACAGAACTATAAATATACTGAAATATATAGAAGGAAATTCTGAATTATGTCATACACAGCATTTAAAATTAGGTAACGCCACTAGGAATAACAGTAAGTCTGCATGTCAGAATAGTTAAAAACAGCTTTTATGTTGCAGGTCCCATCTTATATGGGTGTTGTCTATGTATCTTTGATATGGGTGTTGCACTTGGTGCTGGAAATCCTGTGTTTGGATGATCAGATCCACCTGTATCCCATGAAACATGGATATGCCTGTTCCTAAGGTGAGGGGTATCCATGGCTCTGTGGGAACCAGGCTTAAAATCTGTTTTTTTTGTGCAGTCCATGTCCTGTATTGGCAGAGCTCGGTGTGTATATCAGATGTCACTGGAAGGAGCAAAGAAAAGGAAAATGAAGGGAAGCTCCACACTGCAGAGTAGTTTATTTAACAGATTGCCGGTCAGTTTAACCTTTGTAGAGGTTAGAAGTTTTATGATTTAGTTCTTACTTTTTACACTGAAGTAAAGTATTCATCATTTACTCTCAGGAAGGTTTTTAAAAGAGGCTTTTGATAGAGGGCAGAGAGGGCAGCTCTGCAGTCCTGTTAGTGCAGGCAAGAATGAGAATCCAGCCTTGCCTTTGTTCACCTAAACCAAAAGTACAAATGAGGAAAAGGCAGCATGGCAGCAGTCCAAAACGTAATTGTGACCCAACATTGATTTTATCTCTCTGACACCATTGTGTACTAACAAGAAATGCTTAGTTCACCTTGAAGTACAAACCCCATAATTCATTGTTTGTGTTTTACCAATGAATGCATGTCAGTATCTTTCCATTTTATTACTAGTTTATTTATGAGGTGTTTGTGAATCTGCAGAGCCTCTGAAGGTGGTAAAAAAATTTATAAATAAGCAGAGGTGCAAAGTTCTTCACTGGAACTGTGAACTTTTTCATTGTAGTAAGGAAGAGATTCAGACTGGAGATCAAAATGCTTGGGGAGAAACCTTAGGGCTCATGAAACCCTCGTGCAACCCCAGCTTGGTTTAAATGGCCTTGGACTGGCAATAGGGAGGGTGGAATGAGGCCCTGGGAAGGCTCCTGTCCTAGAGGAATTGCCATGAAATGCAGAAACCAGTGACAGAAAAGAACTTGCACAGGGAATGATTCAAATACAGCCAGATTTTATATGAAACATGAAAAAAAGAATTAAATCTTTATCCTCCAGTTTTCCTGACAGATTGGTATCACTTCTGATACGAGATGTATTTTTAGAAACTATTAATGGTTAAAGTAAAGTTGTCGCCTGTTCCCTTGTTTAACAGTTTTGCCCTGTGGGAATAAATGTGCAGTAGGATAAGCAATCAAGCAATTAAGTGTAAAACCTGAAGAGCATAAGAGTTCACTGCTAGGAGAGAGGAGCACTGTGATAAACGATGTGGAGAGGTGGGAAAGCAGGGCAGTCAGGTGCCTCGTGCAGCTCCTTTGCAGAGAAATGTGAGGCAGAAATTTGGGGACAAAAGGAACAGAGCAAAGCAAAGGAGAATGAGCAGACCCTGAGGGTTTGCAACACAAAATGGTTGGTTCTGGGGTTTTGGGTAAAACTTGGACAGTCTGGACAGGTGTTTAATGCAGTGGGAAGAGCAAACAGGGTGGCCCAAACTGATAAAGAGATATCAAAACCAACTCAGAGGGGCTGGGATGCTGCAGCTCTCAGACTGCAGCAATTTCTGGTCAGCCTTTGTTGTATGCTTGGGACAGAACATGATGTTCCCAAAATTGCTTGTAGAATTATAAAGGAGCGGTTGTGAATTGAGCACTCTTAAAGTGAGCCAGAGCCAGTACAGCTGTCTGCAGAGGGAAATGATGATGGAGTAGCTGGGAAAAGAGAATGGAATTGAAGGGGAAGAAAGCCATAGGCTGCCTGAGTTGGTGATTTGTAGTTAGAACAGCCACTTTTATTTCCTTAGTACTTAAAAGGACAATTGACTTTTATCAGAAGCCCAATAGAAACAATTGAATGGTACAAACACAAGCTCTGGAGATGTGTCTCTGCCACTCTTGCTTTCATTATTTTATACCACAAGGTGGACAGAGGAACATGCCCTTCTTACTAACCCAGATTTGGTGCAAGCTTAACTGAAAATGTGCTGAGTGTCAAACAGGGGATGGGGAAAGTAAAGGGCAACTAGATTTTGCTATTTTTTGTTTTAATTTGGTTGAATATGAGCTTAAAAAGTGACCAAATTTGATTTTTGAGGGCTTTTTATGTTGTTTTGTTTTGTTGGTTTTTTAAATTTAATTTTAATTCCAGTGTGTGCTTTGTATTTTATTATTTGGAATAGGTTAATATTTTACAGGCTCCTTTATTCTGGTTATTAAAAGTTCTTCTCATTAACCTTTCTGTCACTAAAGTATAGCATGAACACAATGTGCAGATTCTCATCCATGACATTGCTTCAGCTCTCTAAAAAATATACTTCTCCCAAGGTCTATAAAGTGTCCCCAAATGAACACCTGTTAAATACTAAACCCTAAGAAGCTTCAGAATTGAGCCTTTGTGTTATGACCTGTTAAAATATTACTTTGTTTCTGAATTTTTTTAGCTCAATTGTGTATATATATATATATATATATATATATACACATACACACATGTTTCTGTACCAGCAGGTAGCTTTTCAGGTCTGCCACACAACAATGTAAGCAAGTAGCTGAGGGGGAAAAAAGCTGTTGTCCCAATGACCTTATTGCTCCTTTTGGATCATCCAGCATCAGAAACAAGGATGTTATCCAGTGTTGATGTGCCCAGAAGACACCAGGAATACAACATTTACTCATATTTTTGTACTGTAACATGAATTCAATTCCAGTCCTTACCTGGATCACTTCCCAGCAGGTGAAGATCTGCTTAAAAATATGAGCATGCAGAGGGAAAAAAACGAAATAAAATATAATATGAGCAGCTGATTTCCATGTTCATCTAAAACTCTCTCACAGTAGTCCCTGTTTCTGCCAATAAAACACTCAGAGCTCATTTTACTATTTCTGAAAGTCACCTTTACTCAAGCCATCACTGCAAAGGAAAAGGACTCAACCTGTGCTGCCTTCTGCTTCCAGATACTGTGTGAGACACTGGCAATGAGCTTGAGAACCTTAAAAAAATAACAAATAAAAAATCCAACACAATTGTTCAGGTGCTAGAATATAAGAAGGTCAAGTTTTGCTTATTCTGGGGCACTTGGGTTGCTGATACCACCAGTAAGAGTTTGGATCTGTAGAAGTTATTTAAACAATGCTAGACTTTGGTATTTTGTATGTAATAAATTCATTGCAAGTCCATCTTCAAAGTAATATCTGTGGCCAAAAGGTCCATAACACATTTCTTTTAGTACTGAGTAAGGGTCATGATCAAAGCCATATAGCTATTAAATCTTAGAACTGAAAACATTTATTCACATATATAAATATAAAAATGGGTCTACATGATCTCAATTGCCAGATTTTGAAATATAATATACATATCTATTGAGATATTGTAGCATGTTTTACCACCAGAAATATTTGGCTTAAATGCCCAAGTTTTAAGAAGGAAAGAGAATATGTGGATTTGTAAATTCCAGATGTATTTGCTGTACTGGCAAGGAAAATATTTTTTTTCTCTTATAAATACAACAAATATTAATAACATGAATGCAGGGGACAGGGGATGCAATGTCAGTCTTTCCAGGCAGTTTCCAGTGTTCACACCTTGACATGGATATGTCTCCTCTCTGCTCTGAAGTGTGAGATTGAATTGAGGGATATTCCCATGAGAGCTGCCCAGGAATAGCTGATATCACCCCTCTAACTGCTGCCTGTGGTTCTTTTGGCAGCATGAAACCAATGCCAGCTGACACACGTGCACGTGGCTTGGCAAATACTGATAAAAAATTCAGTGTTGGGCCTTGGTATTCAAGTCACAATTAAAAACCTCTCTGTGCATATGGAGAGAGACTGTCCTTGAGGAAGAAGAGGTGCATGAATAGAGTTGGTGCATGCTTTAAAAAGGTGAGAAGACCTTGTTTATGTTGTACAGGAAGAGCTAACATTGCTTGCAGTGCCACAGCAGAGTGACCGTGGTTCCTGCTTTGGATCTCCTGGAAAATAAACACAAGGACTGGGAGCCCAGAGCCCAGCAGGGAAACCTCGAACTGTGCAGCTGCTGGGGCACCAAGGTCCTCATTCCCTGAGTGAGCCCTGAGTGGTCCTCTGGGCTGAGTTAAGCCCAGGGGATGCAGGGAGAGTGCAGCTGACAGTTTGCTGTGTGGGTGGCTGTTTCTCAGGGTATGAAATGCATGAAATGATCACATACTCAGTCCAAAGCCTCTGGGAAATGCATTATTTACCACCCTGCCTCCTGATGGTGTTTAGTCTGGAGCTAAGTGCAGCTTTGGCTGCAATGATCCATGTGCAGAATCCGTGGGGCTGCCAGGAATGGATTTGGGAGCCTCACTGAGGATGCTGTTACTACACTGCTTTTCTATTGCTTTCAAAATCACTTTGTATCTGACAATGTGAACTGACAGCAAAATGAAAACATGTCCCACCCACTTAGGGCTTTCTGTACATGTTCTTCCTTTCTTTTCCCTTTAGCTGCCCCACATGAGGGGCTGGGTGTAGATCTTAACCCTTGCTGGAGTCCAAATTTTGGCTGCATTTAAATGGTGCAGACACAGCCCTGTGGGGGTTGGGAGTAAAGAAGGGGAATTTATTGCTGGGAAGGGATTAGTGCTGCTATGAAGAAATCTATTTACAGAGTCCACCCACCCTCAAGAGGCTCTGTTCATAAACTTGGGTTTGGGAATTGCTTTGTGCTTCCCTGGGAGGGCTTGAAATGGGCACCAGAGAGAGGGAAACCAGGCAATGTGGTATTAGATTGTTCAATAATTACTCAATTATTGATTGATCCATGTAGGATTGCACCTAGTTTTAGAAGCTTACACAAGGCACAGGAAAAGTACACCTTTCTGTTTGACATTTAATTTTTCAAGTTTTATTACAGAAAGACAGCTAAGCCCCATTAATTCACTGAGAAATCCTCATTGAAATGATCAGTTTATGAAAATTATCTTTCTGCCATTTAATGGAATTGATTGCTAATAAAAAAATGTATCAAGGCACAAGGCAACATATGAATAATGTATTTTCACTGTATTTTGCTAAGCTAAGAAAAATTCAAGTGATATGACCTTACTTACTCCTTTGGTGTGTATATATTATATATTTAGCCCCACAATCATTACTTACGTTTTAGAATGTTTTATTAAAAAATAACCAATTAGTTAAGCAGATAATCTACCTTTTTGACAGAGCACTAGGTTGTTAAGTGAAAAACAGGATTACTTGTGAGAAAAATCAGAATCCTGGAGCAGCTGTAGCTAGAAATGGGATTAAACAAAATGCCTTAATGCTGAAACATGAAATCAGAAGCTGAGGATAAATGCAGACAGTTGATGAGAAGGTTTGTATACAAATTGGCTTAGATCATGTCTTGCCTTTGAAGATGAGTCAATTTGAACATGAAAGCTGATGGACACTGGAAAGATCTGCTCTCTGCAGATGAAATCTGTGCTGGGAGGCTCTGAGCAGGTGCTGCTGTCACTGACTTTGGGGATCTGATGTGGCCAAAGATGGCTGGATTTCCCTGTGGCTCAGCTGCCACGTTTCAGCTCTAGGGAATGTCTCTTTCTGTAGAATTCAGAAAAACAAAGCAGATTTAATGAATTCAGATAGGGATCTCATGATGTTCATTGGGATGGGTAGAGTGCAACAAGAAGAGGGGTTTGGGCTCTTGTTTGGACAAGGGGGGTGGGTGTAAGGCAGGAGAAGGGAGCTGGGGCCTGTGCTGGGATGGAGGGATAACAAACTTGAAGCTGAGCAAGCCGAAACTGTGTTCTCAGAAGAGAGGTCTCTCATTTGGTTTTGGTTTCCCACTGCCTGATACCACAGCTTGGAAATGTGTTTTTCTTGATGCCCCACACCCCTCATTCTGCCTTATTCCTACCTTTGGCTGTTCTGTGAAATTCCTGGTGAGAGTTTAGTTTTCTCAGACTTCTTGGTAGGGTGTTGCAGCTTTTTGTTACTTAGCAAGAGTTTCCTGGGTGCAGTGCAATAACATGCCCAGCATTCAGTAGGAAACCTTCCATTTCCTCAGATAAATGAAATATGTGAAAAAAATACACTTATTTGATATTGAATGAAGCTTCTTCAAGCTGAATCTGAAAATCACAACTAACTGAAAATGGCAGAAAAAAGGCAATCGTGCTCTCTAGAGATAAGGGGAAGTGATAGGTGGATCAGCAAAAAGAAAAAAAAAGTCTTTTAAAATGAGTTTGTTGGAAGGAAAAAGATCAGCTGCTGTAATGTTCTCTATGTTGCAAACCTGCTCCTGCAGCTCAGGCTGCTCCCATTGCAGCAAAGCAATCTTGGAAGGCTGGGATAGCTTGTCCAGCAGAGCTGCATACAGCAGGATCTCTGTAATTCAGCTTCCACCAGCATTTCTGGGCTTAACCCCTCTTCAGGGCCCTGTAACTCACCTTTCAAATCTTCATTCAGTGCTTGCAGTGTGCTGTGCTTTAAATATTTTTCCAAACATCAAGATGTGAAACTGTTCTCTCCTACTGGTGGAGCCTTGTTCAGATCAGAGCTCTGCAGAGATTATATTTCTATTTCTATTTCTATTTCTATTTCTATTTCTATTTCTATTTCTATTTCTATTTCTATTTCTATTTCTATTTCTATTTCTATTTCTATTTCTATTTCTATTTCTATTTCTATTTCTATTTATATTTATATTTATATTTATATTTATATTATTTATATTTATATTTATTCCAGAGGCCTATGGCCATGTGGACTCTTTGCAGACTGTCCTGTGTGGGAAAATGGGCAGCTGAACACCAGTATAGCCAGCTCATATTTTTGAGTTGACTAAGAGACTTATTAGTGCAGGATGAAGTAGTTGTGCAATGCTCAGAGGAGGGCAAGAAAATCACAGAAGGTCTCTGAACATGGTGGTTGAAAACATCAGAGGTGGGTAGAAATTTTAAAAAATATAATCTTAGTTATACAAGAGACAAAGTTTGAGTGTTGGTTATTTGTGGTGGTTTGGAAAAGGGCGATTTGAGCAGCTGCATTAAAGGTCTGATGTAAATGAATGTATCAATGACTAACATAAACATGATTCTTAGAGGCAGAAGCAAAGCAGTGAAAAGGCACTGAAACTTGAATCCCCTGACTAAAAGTGAATCTTTTTCTGTCCCATATGGGACAGACACGTGAGGTGTGTTGTTCATATGTTTTGCAGCTCATAAAAACAACACTTAAGCTTTATTTCTCACCAGTGTTTTCTGCATGCAGTAAATACTCTTTGTGGCTATGCCATGGATTATAAATGCCTAAGACAGTAATTTTAACTTCCAGCTGTGTGTGTGCCTTGTTTTAACACTCCCTGGTGTGAACCCCTCACCCTTGGTCACAGTGACCTGTGAGGTGCAGGTTCCCCTCCTGGGTTATGCTACAGGTTCTCTGTTAATTGAAGTGGAATAATGCTGTATCTGCCAAGCAGAGCTGTAAATATGGGCAGGGAAGGATGTCTTACTTACAAGGTTTCATAGATATTTTGCAAAATTCTCTTTTGCCTGGAAATTGCTTTAAAGTGATGAGTGGTACTAAACCTTTCATCTGTAAAATGATCAAACATAATGTAATACTCCTTATTCAGGATGTTTTGGTGCGTGCTAATAAACCCTTGTAGAGTGTTTGTGTGGCTCCTGTGGCACGGGAAGGGGAAAGACCTTTCAGAAGGGAATCTCACTCCAAACACTTGATGTGAAAAAGCAAAAACTGGCCTAGAAGGTGTACCTGAGATGGGAAAGATGTCTGTGTCACAGAAAGGGTGTGAGCCCTGAGTTCTGCTCTTGCAAACAGGCTTTATTAGTGCATGGTGTTTATAGGTCCTAATTTCCTCCTAAAATATCAAAGGCAGCCAGCTTGGCATAGCCAGTTTGGTCACCATTTAATGTTCTGACAGATCCCCTTCTCCTGAAAGGCTCTGTGGTGCTTCCACTTCCCTCAGGAATGACTGATGTGACAGCAGAGGGGTCACACACAGCCCTGCCCACAGGCAGCCCTGTCTGCTGGCCAGGTGCTTGTATTGATAGTAAAAGATTCTAAAATCATAGAAAATTCGGGGAGTTAGAAAGAAAGTTAGGCTTGGCAAGCCCTGGGAAAAGTGTTAAAAGTAGGCCCTGGGAAATGTTGGGCCTTGTGCTTGCTAAGATCAGGTGAAACTGCACCTGTGTAGTCAGTACATGATAAATGATAAAATTGTAGATGTGATTAGATATAATTATTGTTTAAAGAATCATGAGAATCTATGTTAGGGGTTTGGGGAATCATGAGAAATCCATGCTTGGGTAAAATCAATGCATACAATAGAACAATGTAAGTTTAATAATTAATATGTAAGTTATATAACGATAGAGTATAAAACATGTTCAGCTCAAAACCAAGTGGGGTCAGATTTGGGTCTGTGTACCCCTGACACCCAGAGCTCTTAATAAAACACCTGCATATAATCATTCTGTGATTATGTGTTCCTGAAGGCTAACAGTATCAGTGTGTAGAAAAATCCAGAAGTGGTGATGAAATCCAAGAAGCCAAATTCTGATTAGGGTTAAGGCTTAACCACTTATTTATAGGAAGGAATTAATTGTGGAGATTGTTTTACTGGGATTGAAAAGAATCACTAACTTCCAGCTCACTCAAAGCTGTTCTAGTAAAGGAAGAGGAGGGGTTAGCTGCTCTTTTATGGCCTTCAGGAAGGGTTTAATGCTTTGCACTTCCTCCAAGCAATTTCTCTGTCTGGCTTGTGCAGCAGTATTACCAGATCTAGGCAGGCCCTGAGAGGCAGATCTGAGGCTGCTCAAGGTGTGATTTCTCAGGCCAGTGACAAGTGGGCACTGCCAAGTAAACAGAGTGACAAAATCATTTTTTGCCAGCATGCTGCTTGGCATATCTGGCTGCCCAGTGTCTATCCCTTGGCTTTGAAGGTGAATTCCTTGACGCCAGCTCTTTCACACAGTTGAGTTTTGTGGTGGATCCCTGCTAGCCTGGCCTTCTGCTTGTGCTGGCAGTTGCTGTTGAGTTCTAGGAGGCAGCAGGACTGGCCATGGCCATCTGAGCCTCGTCCTGGCTGCACTGGTCACAAAGGCTGTGGGTTTTGCTGCTCTGGATCCTCACCTGGCTGCAATTGCAGAGCTCACATCATTCCCAGGCTCAGAAATTCATGGAGAGAGGGCCCTGCTTGTGTCTGCCCCATGTCTGCAATGGCAAAACACTGCAGGAGCAGGAGCTCATCCAACCCCAGGAGCTGGAGCAGCCAGCAGTGACTTGGGAAGTTCCAGTGTCCATGTGGATGGCTCTTCCCCAGCTGGAGGATACAGAGAAGAGCTTGTCCTCCCCAGCTGTGTTACACACTCACATCATCCTTGTTACCCATCCTGTTCCAGCAGGAATTCCTCAGCTGGGAAGGCTGTGCTCCAAGGCATGGCAAATCCCAGCTGCATGGAATGTGCACAGAGAACCTGCCCCCGGTGCCCTCGGAGCAGCCCAGGCTGCCTGCCAGGGACAGGACCTGCTGGCCAGCCTGGAGGTGTCACCTGTGCTGTCACTGTGCCAGGACAGCAGCTCTGGGGGGAAACCCTCACTGCCGCTAGCTGTTCCTCTGAAGAGGAGGCCTGGCAGGGTGGGACCTGCTCAGGGTGCTGGTCACCGGGCCCTGGACACTCTGTGGGGACAGGGAGGAGCAGGGGGGGCAGGATGGGACCTGTGGGGCAGCAGAGGTGTGGGCTGAGCAGGCTGAGGTGGCTCAGCTGCTGCTGAGCAATGGGGGAGCTGTGTCCCTCCAGGCTGGCTCTGCTCTCAGGGAATTTGCTACTTGTGTAGAGCAGAACCTTTTGGATCAAAGGGAGAAATAATGTTTTTCCCCCCTCTCCTGTTTTTGACCTACAAATCCACCTGCTGTTATTTTTCTTCTTCCCTTCTTGTGCTGCTTGCTGTCCAGGGCTGTTTGGGACAGATTGTGCACAATCACTTAATTTGCAACCTTAGCACAGTGAAATGTCATAAACAGATCTTAAGCTGACCTGGGTGTTTGCTGCTACTCTTTGCAGCTGACCAGCTGGAGTTTATCCTGGTGATCTGGATCTGGACCCCAAAGGCAGAGCCTGCCTCTCCCACTGTGCCCTCTCCACAGAGCTTGGCAGAGCTGTGGATCAGCAGGGTTGCAGTAATCTGTCCAGAGGAGGGGCAGGAGAGAGGATGGAGGCTGATTAAATTGCAAGGAGTCTTTGACTTACAGGTAGTTATTAATCTGTAATTGTGTGACAGGATTTCTGTGAATACTTCCAATTTTTAGGTGATCACTGAAAGGTTCCTGGTGAATTTTTGTTACTGGTTTATTTCTGTGGCTACTTGGGAAGTTTTGCTGCATGGTTATAACACAGAAATAATTAACAAATTCTAATTAGGGGATAAGGTGTGTGCTTGTAAACAAACATCTCATTCAAGGCAAAACAGAACCAAGAGTCACTGAAGATAAAACTTGGTTTCTTCAGAAAATCCTATTTAGTAGCTGTAGTTTGGTTTGGAAAGAGAATATTCTAGAGAAGTAGGGTTGGACATCTTCATCATCAAAACCAGTCTGCAGTGTGACAGAGCAGCAGGATTTGGTACTGACTCCTCCTGGCAAACAGGAAAACGTGCCCCAGGGAGGATGGGCTGCAGCGAGGTTTGATTAACGGAGACACCTGGAGCTCACATCCTCTCCCCAGAGCCCTTCCCTTGTCCTTTGTGCCCTTCACAACTGCTGCCTGAAAGAATCACTGCCTTTTCCTTCAGAGATACAAGCCTTGCAGCCTCCCTGCCTTCCACAAATGTCTGAGAATTTTGTGAAGTCAGCGTTAAAGCATGAGATGGATGGAATGACCTTTGCACTGTTCTAAATCTCACTGCCCGTGGTCGGTGTGAGGTGACACACGGGAGCGGAGTGGGCATCCAGCGGGCAGCAGTGGCAGTGCCGGGGCATCCAGTGGGGATCCAGTGGGCATTTATCAGGCATCCACGAGGGATCCATTGGGGATTCTTTGGGCATCCATCAGGAATTCATCAAGGATCCATCGGGAATTCATCAAAGATCCATTGGGAGTTCATCAAGGATCCATCCAGCATCCATCAAGGATCCACTGGGAATTTATCAAGGATCCACTGGGCATCCATTGGGGATTCATCAGGAATTCATGAAGGATCCATCAGGAACTCATGAAGGATCCATTGGGAATTTATCAAGGATCTATTGGGAATTCATGAAGGATCCATCAGGAATTTATCAAGGATATATTGGGAATTCTTGAAGGATCCATCGGGAATTTATCAAGGATCTATTGGGAATTCATGAAGGATCCATTGGGAATTTATCAAGGATCTATTGGGAATTCATGAAGGATCCATCGGGAATTTATCAAGGATCTATTGGGAATTCTTGAAGGATCCATCGGGAATTTATCAAGGATCTATTGGGAATTCTTGAAGGATCCATCGGGAATTTATCAAGGATCTATTGGGAATTCATGAAGGATCCATCGGGAAGCGCCAGGCACAGCCGAGCCCAGCTCTGCCCTCGGGCACCACCTGGCGGCCACCAGCGGTCATTGCAGCCACTGCAGCCCGCGCTGCTGCGGGGGGACCGCGGCTCCTGTCGGGGTGAAGGGAGAAAAGGCAGTGTCCCGGGAGCAGGGACAGTGTCCCGGGAACAGGGACAGTGTCCCGGGAGCAGGGACAGTGTCCCGGGAGCAAGGACAGTGTCCCGGGAACAGGGACAGTGTCCCGGGAGCAGGGACAGTGTCCCGGGAGCAGGGACAGTGTCCCGGGAACAAGGACAGTGTCCCGGGAGCAGGGACAGTGTCCCGGGAACAAGGACAGTGTCCTGGAAGCAGGGACAGTGTCCCGGGAGCAGGGACAGTGTCCCGGGAACAAGGACAGTGTCCCGGGAGCAGGGACAGTGTCCCGGGAGCAGGGGCAGTGTCCTGGAAGCAGGGATGCGGGATAAAGAGCAGTGTCCCGGGTCCAGGGGCAGGGACACGGGACAGATGGCAGCGTCCTGGGGCCGAGATCAGGATCCCAGGATAAAGGGCAGGATCCCTGCATTCCGGGAGCAGGGATAGAGGGCAGTGTCCCGGTGCTGGCAGCTGGGACAAGGCTCAGGTTCCCTGCCAGGACACCAGCCCGCAGTTCACACATCAGTGCTGTGGGACACAGCGAGGGCAGCTCAGGCCTTTGGCATTTTTCGGTTCCTCAGGTTTGCTCTTCCAGGGGGAAGAGGGAAGCCCGGACAGCTGTTTAGAAAAGCCATTTTTAAGAGCTGGAGCTGGGAATCGTTTCAGGCTCTTTGCACACCCCAGTTCAGGACAGTCTGTGGTGCCACACGCTCTCCCCAAGCTCCATCTGCCGTGGGGTTTGCTGGGGACAGAGCAGGGGGGGTTCCTGGGCTGCCTCTGACCCTCCCCATTTGGGAACGCTCTGGTTTGCAGGAGCATTGCAGGCCAGGCTTTGGGCTCTGAGGCTGCCACAAGAACTCCTGGGAACATTTGATTCGGACTGTTTGGCAAACCTTGCTGGGGTTGTGTTTGCTGGATGTGTTGGCCTGGTTCTGCCTTGCTCTGGTGACTTCACCCAGAGAACTGACTTTCAAGTGGAGGCTCTTTATAAATGAGGAATTAAAGAGTTTCAGATATTCCTGAATGATTGATGAAGGGGTTAACTAGATGAATTAAGAGAGTCTTGAGGGGAAGCAGGTGGGACAGCTCCTCACTGAGGATAGGTGGAAGGAAATGCTGTTTTTCTTTTTCTTTTAGATCAGTCAGGAAGGTGAAAGAAGCCAGCAAAGGTCTGTGCATGTTTATTGCACATAAAAGCATTTTTCTGGTATTGTATTGTTTTCTTTTCCTTTTTTCTGATGCAGCATGAAAGAGTGTCTTTGCTGTTTTGTTTTCTGCCATGTTCTTGGCAGACAAGATTCAGCCTAAATTTTCTACTGTGATCTAATCACACTCTTATTCATTTCCTGGTTGGACTTGATGACTTGTAGTACACTAAGATTGTGAAATGGGAAGATTTCAGTGGGAAATATATCACCTTTGGTGATGTGTTTCATTCCAGACAGTTTGTGAGGTAAAGCCAACAGAGTTCTATTTCTTACTCTCTCAAACTTGAAACATTTATTAAAAAAACAGAAAAAAGAAAGAAGAAAAAGAAAGGGGAGAATAGGTGAAAAAAGAAGGTGATTATTTATTTTTGTCCTAACACCACCTGAAATATAATGAAAATAAGTGTTACAATTATTTCTGGCCAAATAAGAGAATCTATCATATATCATATTTACTGCCACCAGAGCATTTCCCCTGCATGTGACATATACTTGGAGTGAAAAGATGTAAAATAAATGTATGGAGGTGGATCTGTACCCTGAGCTCTGAGCTCCAAAAGCAGTGAGGCTTTGCAGTCAGTCCTGGCAGGGTGACAATTCCTGTGCAGGGCAGGTGGCACTGCCAGCCTGGCTGGGCTCTCCTGGGGCTGTTCCAAGCCCTTGCTGCTGAAAGAGGAAAGGGAAGAATGCAGTTCTTGTAGAACAAGAACTCAGAAATAATAATTTGATTTTCCTTTGATAACTAATCCTTCTATTTTCACTGGGTGTACTGTGACAGTAGCACTGGACTGGAACAGGATAATAAATCATAGAATTGTTCTTTCTTTCATTGTCTGGTGTAAATTTGCCTTGATAAGGGGACCTTAGCTCACCTGCCCTCCCTGGGATGTGCCACTGTGTGCCAGGTGCTCATGTTCAAACAGCTTTTTATTGGTGCTTTGGTACATATCAAGGATTCTCATCACAAGCCATTACTTCATAAAAAATTCTAATGGGGTGGGAGTAAAAAAACCTTTATTAAATGGCATGAACTTCTGGATCTGAATGTAATAAAATAATAATTTATGATATATTTTTAGGGATAAGAGATTAAAGTGCATATTAATTAAAAGAATAATGAAAACCTTTGTGAGATTCTCTCCCACAAGTTGCAAGTAGCTGTTTAATCAAATTCTTTCTATGGAAAAATGCATTTCATTATAACATAATTAGCACATCTATTGTGTTTCTAATACAACTTCTGCTAAAGTGTATTTGATCTGGTGTTTGCTCATGGCAATTAGCAGTGAAGGAAGTGAACTTTTTTGCTTTATTCCAGGCTTTGTAAATTCTAAGTGCCATATCTAGGAAAAATGGATGTAATTTTTTTTTTAAAGTGCTAGAATAATCTTGGGAATATATTATGATAGTCACTAGCAGTAGCAAAAAGAGGAGGTGAGGAGCTGTGCTGCCTGAAGTGTCCAGTTTAGGGGTGATTTTATTTTCTGGCACAGATGTGTTTTGTTGTGTGTGTCCTGTGCCAGGCCTGAGGAGGTTGGGGGGGTTCTGCAGCCCAGAGTGGTCCTGCCGTGAGTCTGGGGGAGCAGGACAGGGAGTGAGGGTGGCAGTGCTGGGCTGGGCTCAGCCCCACATCCCTCCTGGACCCCCCTCCTGGACCCCCCTCCTGGATCCCCCTCCTGGGGCTGTGCTGAGCCACGGCAGGGCCTCTCTTCCCCACCACAGAGGCAGGAGAACAGGGCAGAGGCTCAGGGGTGGTTCAAAGCCACCCTGATGCCTGGCTGCTGAAATCCCAAACATCTGCTGGGCTGTGGGATGGCTCCTGCAGCACTGGCAGAGTGTTGGAATCCAAAATAAAAGCCTCTTTGAGCTCCTCAGAGAGAGAAAGGAATTAAAACATATTAAACCATAGATACAGAGCAAAAGTGTAGGTTTTAGTTTTAAGTAGGTAAAAATATAGCTTAAGTGCCCTAAGAATCTGTGTTAGCTAGCGGAAAGCCTTACTACCCAGTTTAAAATTAAGTGATAATATCCTTCACAGACTCAATTTAGCTCTAGACATCATGAAAATACAGTTTGCATTCTTGGATAGGACCAGATAGGATTATTCATGTAAACAGATAATACCCTATACTATGTGTAAGATTAAAGCAAAAAGAACATTGCTTTCATATGTTGCAATTAAGTTCAGATTGGTGTAGAAAGTATTGTTTTAGAAGCATGTTTTTAGCTGATTGGATGATTTATGAATTTAATCCCCTGTATTGGGGGATCAAAAAAAACCCCCAAAGTATCCAGAGAAGGAGAACAGCAGCATCATCACCAACTGCTTTTGTGGCCCAGCACAGCAGAATGCCACACTGAGAAGCTGCTGCTCAGAATTTGGGACTTTATGCCAAAAGCTTTCACCAAAGACTTTAACTCTCTAAACTTCTTGCCTTTGAGACTGATGCTTTTACACAATAAAAACCTTTCTAGCAACCATTAAGTGCTCATGTCTCTTTGAGACCTGGAAATATCCCTAGAATCCCCATTGACAGCAGAGGCTCCCACAGGGTCCAACCTTCCCAGCTGCACTGCTGGGGCTGCTCTCCACCAACAGCTGTGCAAGGAGAGGGGGAAAATTGCTTTTACAGAAAGTTCTTTGGTGAGCTGGTGCCTAGGCTGGGTTCACTTTGAGTGTTTTATGGTTGAGATCACTGTGGCACAAAGCCTGATGTTGTCTGCTGAGTGGAACTCATTAATGCACAGAAAATCCAAACTTGAGATTGGCTTTTATGTAATAAAAAACAACATAATACAGTACAGGAATATAAAAAGAAACTGTTCAGTGCAAACATCATATACAATGGAAATGGATACAGTATTCCTTAAAATAACTTTAAAAAACAGGCTTAAAATCAGCAATTCCAGGTAATATAATCTGGCTGATACATACAAAGTACTTGACTTACTGCACTAAATAATTTCATAACTAACTTTACCTGCTGATAGCCAATACCACAGGTACTGACAAACTGTAAGTATTATTAGTTAGCATTCTTTATAATACACAAACATATGGAACCCCTATAGCACATACTGCTGGCTGGATTAAGCAAAAGAGAATGAATCCATTCAAAATGAAACCAAGATTGTCACCCCAAAATGTACTTTTTAAAAACAAAGGATGGGATCCAAAGCTGATTTGACCAATGGACAGAATTCTCCTCAGTTTTCCATTAGTTCATATTTGAATATTTGAGTGATTACATTGTTGATGTTGCATTAGTGTCCATCCAAGTATTGCATTGGACAACTTTTTACAGCAGTGAGGAGCAGTGTGAAACCATTATTGTGCATTGCTCTTTCCTGTCAAGAAAGCATTTTGGGGGAAGGGAGTATGAATTAGAGATGATGTGAAAAAGTAAAAAGCAAATTTGCAAGGTTCCACCATATTGGTTTAAGAAAAAAAAAAAAAAAAAAGATTTAGTATTATTTGGTTAGCTACCAGATTTAAATAATCAAATCAACTAAACTAATACATACAACTCCAGCACAGATCCTGCACAGTGGAGGATCTGTGTAGTAGGGCTTTGTTCCTGTTGGAGGCACAGGACTATGCAGTGCTGGAAGCCAGAGACAGGCCATGGTCCTAAGGGACCTGCTTTTCCCAAAACGTATTTGGCTGGGTCACTTCCAGTGAGGGAAGTTTCATTCTGGTCATTCTGTGGCTCTTCACCAGGTGGGAAATTGCACACAGTCTCTTTCCAAGCTCCAAACCTACCTTACATTTGTGGTGCTTTTATGTAGCTGAGTGTGTGGGTGTGTAGCATTCTGGTTTGGGAATCTACAAAATTTTCCTAGGTGGAAAACACTTTCACAGTACCTGCTTAGTAAAAAAGCACAACAGTTTCACAGTAATGAGGCCCTTCGTTTTTTTGTCCCTGAAAAAAATGCTATTGCTTTAATAATGCTGAATAACTCCCCCATCCAACCTCTTTAGAAATCTACAGACCTGTGTTTCCATCTAGAGGGATTTACAGTGTTGGAGTGTTAACATTCCCCTGATCTCCACATTTCCTGCCCTGCAGGATATGTTCCATTGAGTAACACTGAGATCCTATTTACAGAGAGAAAAAACAATTTTGCTGCTAGCTAGAGCAAATTCTAGCATGCCAGAAATGTGCCTGAAATTGTCATCAGGCTGTTAAAAATGACAGATGAAACCAGATTGTGTATCTAAAAATCCTGTCTAATTTTATCTTGAGTAACTCAGAGATGTAGTAGAAGGCTATAAAGCAAAAATAATTAATAGAATGGAAAGAAGGAAAAAATAATGCTTCTTTTTGAAAGTGATGGAATAATTTCTAATACTAAGTGATAGACCATATGTCCCTCCTCTCCTCTACTGGCTGAGCATAAGTGTGGAATATCAATAATGATGTTGCAAGAGGGGCTGGCAAAGCAGCTGGCTGGAGATCCAGGGGGGTTAAAACACCCTGGTGCCACTGAACTTATCCCAGTGGAGGGTGACCTTGGATGAATGTGGATGGAAAAGGCACAGGAGGAGAGAAATGAGGGAAAAACTGGGGACAAAACCAGAAGAAGTGGGGAAGATGGGGAGAGGAGGAGTGTCCTGGAAGACTTAAGCAGATCAGTGAGCAGGAATTTTGGGGCAAAACCTGAATGTTAGCAAGGACAGTAGCACCTAGTTAATATAGGTGATCTCTGTGTGTCTTTTTAACCCTACTGCAGGTTTTTTCCATGCCTGTTTGAAATCCTACTACGGCTTGAGGGAAGAGCTGTGAGTTCCTCTTTGGCCACTGGCAGTCTCTTGGTGTTTATCTGTAGCGGGAGGGAGAAAATTCATGGCTAGTTTGAGCTTAATACACAAAATCTTCACTTGGTTCTGATCCATACAGCTCAGCTAACATCTTGAACCTGGGTCCCCAGTCATTGAGAAAGTCATAATCAATGTCTGAGTCTGAGGAGCCCGAGCCCAGAGAGCTGAGGGATTCCGCGATGGACTCGGCGCCTTCGTAGCCATAGATGTGCAGGGTGTCGTAGGGCAGCAAATCCCTGTCGTTGTCAGCCTCATCCTTCTTCACCTCAATCATCATCTCCATGCCCCCAGCTCCAGGGGGGATGTTCCCAGGAGGTTTCTGGACCTGTGCGTACGGAGAGGGAGCAGCTTCCGACTTGAGGCCGTTCTTGCGGACGGAGTTGAGCACGGACACGTCGTAGCTGGTGGTGTCCATCTCACCCCCTCCCTCCTCATCATAGGTGACCAGCTGCTCGTGGATCTCTGCCACGTTCCTCCCGAGCCCGCTCAGATCCTTCTTGTGCCTCTTTCTCAGCAGAATCAGCAACGCAATTACTGCAAAGGAAACTTAGATGAGCGTGTGTGAATAGAGAAGTAAGGCACTAAATAAAACAAATTGCATTTAAGATACGTAACATAGTCTGAAGTGTGTTTTTGGTTTTTTTTCTGGAGTGTTTTTTTAACATATATTTATTAAAATACAGTTAAAATTTCTATTTAACTGTAGGATTAGTTGGAGGAGTTCAGTCTGGACAGGGATTGTCCACCTGACTCTTGAGCTGGAATCACAAGTACCAATGCATGGTGTCACAAGGTGATTGAATCAACTACTGCCTTGAACTGGTAAATTTCTTAATGCCAAGAATCAGATGCAACTTATGTGGTACTTGCAAAGCAGGGCAGTTCTCAGGCAAGAAAAATGTACTCAGCCTTCTCTGATTTCAGATGCAGCGAACAGGTACTGCTCTGCTGATTTGTTACAAATGTATTCATGTTTATGGTACTGCTTAAAGGGTTTCCAGACTAGCTCTGTTATAGGAACCAGCAACCCTGTTGTTATTGCCCCAGCCCAAATTTCCTGTTTTATAGCTGTGAATAGGGCTGCTACCAGTAAATCAAGTATATTTTACATGTGTGCAGTAGCCTCTCCAGTGATTCAGACTGCCTGGAGGAGTGAGCAGCTTTGCAGCTGAAGCTGTTCTAACAGGCCAGAGAGAAAGAGCACGTGAGATGAATCAAATAGGTACAGCATTTCTGGATTTGTGACCATAGCCACAAAGCTTTTGTAGATCTCAGCTAAAGAATGAACAAAACAATCCTCACGCTGTCGTGCAGAGAACATTCCGAATATCAGATACTCACTAATGATTGTGAAGATGCAGATAAAAATTGCCACCAGTGCTTGTATGCTGACTCCAACCTGCTTTGCCCTCTCCTCACAGAAGGTGAAGTTGCCTTTTTCGTTGCACTTGCAGACGCTGATGACCAGAGTGTTTGTGCTGGTGAGGTCAGGGTCGCCGTTGTCTGAGATGAGGACAGGCAGGTAGTGGAATTTGGCAAGTTCCCGATTGAACTGGCCGTATTTGACAGTGATGTTAGCGGTGTTGTCTGCAAGAAGTAAGGACATGCCATTAGGTGATTATGTCTCACACATGACCAGTCACTCGGTGCCTCTTCCCCTTAGACAGTGCCAGCCTTTCATGAGCCCATTGAAACTTCGGTTTCATTAAACATATTTTTTTTTCAGTATGTTAAGCCATTAAAAATAAAGAGTTACATAGCTCAGCTAGACCAACCACAGCTCAGTGCTACAGCTTTCCTTCCCTGAGTCCCACTCTGGGGAGCTGAGGAAGGACATTGCAGGGATACGCTACCGTAGTTCTCAATCAGGGAGAAGTTGCTGTCTTCTGTGGCCAGTGAGTATCTGAAGAAACCTCTGGGTGATGTTTCATCCTTGTCAACAGCTGAAATCCTGACGATCACCTGCAAGGATGGAAGAGGTCACAGTTTTCAGTGTACGTCGCCTCCAGTGATAAAACATGTGGAGTATTTCAGCTGGGCTGTGTGTCCTGTGTATCCCTTCAGTAAAGGGCAGGACAGACATCTCAAGATACTACAAATTTTTTCAGGCAAGCAATTTCTTTGTGGGTCTTCAAAAAGACCAGTGTTGCCTCTTAAAATTCTGTGTTATGAAAGCATGAAAAAAGTCTCATTTTTAAAGACATATGGCTTGTTGAAATGTCTAAGATGGTGTCTTCTAAAGTCCTCAGCCTACTCTGAGGTGTGACTGTTATTCTTGGAATGCCATTGAGACTGCCATGCCTGAAGGACATGCTTGGGTTTTGAAATCTTCAACCTGATGATACGTTAGATATATAAAATATAAAAAAATGTGTCTGATTATGTCCCAAAGGTATTTTAAAAATTAAACTAAAGGTGAAATGAATACCTTGCATGTTCTATCAGAGAGTCCAGGCAGTGACAAAGAGTCCTGGCTCCATCTGGGAAAGAGTTAATTTTTTTACAGTAGCTGGGAGGGAGCACCATGGTTATTCTTGATCACCTCATGTCATTTCTGGGAGAGGAAAAGAGATTCTCTTGCTGGAGAAGGGGTTCCTTTTGTTTGAGCAGGTGTGGTGGAGGGAGTGGTGGGATAATGCTGAGTCAGAGGGAGCACCTTGGATGGCGTGGCTGCTCCACACTCTCTCTAATTATTCGTATATATATATATATATATATATATATATATTATTCATTTTTTTGTATTTTATGTTGTTGCTATTAGTGTTCATTTTCTTAGCACATTGCTGTTTCCAGCAAATTGTTCTTATCTCAGCCCATGATCCTTCCCTTTTGTGCCTCCAGTTCTCCTCTCCATTCTGCTGCAGGGGAAAAGCGTGAGGTTTCGAGTTTCAGTAGGAACACTAAACTGGGGAGTATCACCCCTAAACCACTACACAAAGTGTCTTAATTAAACAAATATTACAGTATGGGCTGAGCACTTGTGTCTGTGGCCAAACAGGTAAAACCAAAACACCAACACTGTGCCAAGTACACAATTTGTGTGTGCAGATCTCTGTACTGTATGGCTACAGAATATTGTTCCATGCAGCAATGTTTCCCTTACTAGTCTGCAATGGTTTCCTTCTCAGTATCACATTCAAGCATTTTTGTGATAGAACTGAATTGCTGATTCTTGCTGTGTAGAGCTTGACTGTCCTTCATGGCTCAACTGTTAATACACAGATGTGAGAGACTGGGGGGAGAGGAGCAGTGCAGCCCATGTGTGCAAGCAGATAAAAGTCAATATTTCAACAGCACAATATCCTTAAGAGATATTCCTGACCACTGATGTTTTGGAAATCAGTGAAATGATCAGGTGCTTTGGCATGAAAACTGAGACTCACTTTTATTAAAAGACATCTTTCACTTGAGCTGACAAGCAGTAATTCAGGTTTCAGGGAAAAGCTGTCCCTGTCTCACCTTCCCAGGTGCAGCATTTTCACACACTCGGGGTTCCTCAGGAGAAACAAGTTCTGGAGCATTATCATTTTCATCATCAACTATGACATGAACGTGGGCATGTGACTCTCTGTCGGAAAGACGGCCTGGAATGACAGCAAGGAACAGGTCACAGGTCTGGAGTCCCAGTGCTGCCTAAACTCTCCTTCCAACACTTTGTGCCCATTTCTGTGCCTCCCACATCATGAAGAATTTCCAGCCCTGTCATAACATAAACTTTCCCTCTGAGATTTAGATACTTTCCGTGGTTAAATCATCAAGGATCTTTCAGGAATAAAATGACAGTATCTGATGACTTCCTGATTCTTCCCACTGTGTGGCAATGGATTGAGCATCATTCTCTGGCACTAAAGCCACTTGGACAGATCAGCCCATGTCTATATTGTGAAATACCAAACCAAGCTGGGACTGGCCTTCCCCACTCACTGGAGCTGAGAAAAGCCAGGGGCCAAATCTTAAAATGATCTATTTGTAGGGACTTGTTTGATTGGGAAGATGATGATGCAAACCTTGAAGCACTGCTTTTATTCCTAGCTCAGGAGGAACAGGCTGTCAGGTTTGCCTTTCCTTTTTGGTAGCCCTGTTGGAAAAATGCACCCGGATTTCTTTCAAACTGGGAAATGGGTGGCACTTACCATCTTCAAGGATCTCCACAGCTGCCACAGTGATGTTGTATGAGGAGCTGAATTCTCTGTCCAGAGGCTTGGGAAGTTGAATAACTCCATTATTGGATACCCTGACGTAGTCACCATTGGGACTTGCTCTACGCTGAATATATCTGTTTTTTGTTTAAAACAAGATATGTCAATGCAAGGCTGATAACGCTGTTTCACTTAATTTCTTCACAGAGGAAGGTCAGAGAGTTCTTATGTGACAAATTACATTAATCTCTTGACTAGGAGGGCTGAGAATATTGCCCTAGAACTATGCAAGCTGTGAGAATGAAATACATCTGTCAGAAGAGTTTCCAGAGTACTGTAGTTTGCTCTTTCAGAAGCCCATTTTTTTTTTCTCTAAGCACAGGATTGAGAGACCTCTTACAAGAAAAAAAATAACACTAAATTATAAGCATGTAAAAATATCCAGGTTTATATTTTTTTCCCTAAATGTGCAAATGTTTTATCAGTAAGTCCATGTGGTAATTACATAGGTAAATGAAATTTACGTTCAGCTTTTGGTGACCATATATATCCATATATATCCATATATATCCAGCATATATATGGCTGCAGTGCTGGAAAAATTAAATTGGATTTTCTTTTGTTTTGTTTGGCATGCAGATTCTAAAGAAATAGGGCCAAAGTCAGGGTTGTTTGTCAAATTCTTGGCACCATTAATGGATTCTGCACTTTTAAATAGGATTGTAGAGCTGGTGTTGTGTTACCTGATTTTCCGTTTAGCTGCATCGGGGTCCTCTGCATGAACTGAACCAAGTGTTTTTACTTCTGCATGATTTTCCCTCACTTTAAATTCGTATGGGAGTTTGGAGAAGACAGGAGGCTCATCCACGTCGGTGACTTCGATGGTGACCGTTGAGATGCTCCGGGGGTTGCCAGGTTTGAAATGCCGAAGGTTAACGGTGGGGTCTGTGGCCTCGATGCTGAACTTGTATTCTGATACTGTTTCAAAATCCAGGGGCTAAAAAAACCAGACAGTTACAGATATTCCATTGGTGATGTCTAAGCAAGCTTTTCTCTCTGTGCAGATTTAAATCTGGGCTGTAATTCATGTTTGGCAATGTTACCCAATTTCGTCTTGGCTGGACCCATGGGAGAGCATTTCCCAGCTGAACTTCTCTGTCATAGTGTGGCTCACACTGCCTCTGGTGTGGAACAGATTCATCCACTAGTTTAAGTTCAGAAAAATAATTTTCTTTTGGATTAAATAATTTTCTTTCTATAATGCTACTATTATTATAATTCTATAACTACTAAAACTTGGTTAGCTCCTGTCTCCCAAAGGCTGGAGAAGAGATCCTCCTCTTGGTGAAGCTTTGTGTTCTGAAGGCACTCAAGGCAGATTGCAAATCTGCACTGGCTGTCAGCTGGGGCATTTAGTGATAAATGACATCCTCTTCCCTGTTTTCCCCTTGCCTGAGACTATAAAAGGGGTCACACAATGGGAGGAAGGCCAGGAGCTCGGGCAGTAAGAAATGCTCCTTTCAAGGCTTCCTTTGTTCTGCCACCTGAGATTGTAAAAACACTGAGATTCACAGAAGCTTTGATGACTCTTGTTTTTCTCTTGGAGTAGACATTGCAAAGGGAAGTGATGGGACTTGCCCAGCAGCTGACATTTTATCTCACATTGCCCTGTATTTAAAATTTTGGCATGTGTATGGCCAAAATCACATTGCGAAACGGGGAGGTGAGCTTTGCCCACTGTGTGTTGGAGGAAGAGCTGGTTCCAAATCTCTCAGGGAGTGTGTGAGGGGTCTGTGACTGCTCCTCCTCTGGGCAGGCACTGCAGTCCCCAGCTCCTGGGGGAAGAGCTGCACCAGGTGAAGGAGAGCTGCTCATACCCACTGGTGACCACAGCCAAGGATTTTACTGCCAGTCTTGAAATCCTTGGCACCGCTTTTCCTGAAAGTTTTCTCTTCCTAATGATATTTCTAGTCCTAGCAGCTGTGGAGAGACATTTGGAAGGGGAAAACACATTTGTGTCTATCTGAGGATTACAGGAGCTGATTTATAGTCCTCTCTCCTCTTTTTTGTTTTAACAGCAAGTCAATGAAATCAATGAAATCTTGGCCTGGCAATGCTCTGCAGCAGTCCCTTGGTACAAATCAAGTGGGTTTGAGAACTCAAAAAAAGCAAAGAACAGACCCTAATAAAGGCTTTGGAGAGTCTCAAAGACTTATAAGACATTAGTGGGGAAGCTCTGAAAATACCCTGAGGAAAGTAAGGGAGCTGGGGCTCGGATTGGAGAAAATTCCAAACTGCAAAGAGACTTTTAGAAAAGAGGTCAGGTGGACTTGTTCACATTTTCTGCTTTGGTTTCACGTGGGCTGCAGAAGGGAAGGATTCTTTGACTTGGCCAATTGGTTCAACTCTTAAATCACTGTGTCTTTGAGGCATCCAACCAATTGAAGTTTGAGAGGAACCCAAAGTGTGTAACCTGAATATCTGACACAACCCCCACTGCACTCTGCAGTGATTCTGGAGTTTTTCAGGTCTGGATGTTGAAAAGGACTAGAAACCACCAGCTCTTCTTCCAGAGCTTGGAGACCTGGTGTTCAGGATCAGTATATTTCATGCTGACTTTCATGCATTTCTATTTCTTCCTGATGCTAGTCCTAAACCAAAAAATCACTTGTTACACATGGAAAACCACAATAATAATCTTTGTTATGGGGAAAAGTACCTTCTTTGGCCTAATGATTCCTTCATTTGTGTATGGATTTGCTACAATGTCAAATGTGTCCCTGAATTCTCCTTGGATAAAGCTGTATCTTGTATTTCTGTGCTGTGGTTCATCAATATCTTCTACTTTGACTCTGCCAACTTCTCCTCCTACTGAAATGTTTTCAGGAACTTTGAAGTGAAATGATGCTGTTAAAAAAAAAAAAAGAAAAATATGTAAGGAGTGTGTACATGGAAGTTAGAACTTAGTTAAAACTGTTCTTACTTGACAGATGCACATAAAAATATTTCATTGAGAATTTAGCATTGTGTATCTCTAAGACATGTAAAAGTATAAGTAATACCCCAAATTGTCAAGATCTTTAGCAAAGGGAAGAAATGAATACTGATTTTTGTTTTCTGCTCTAGGTGTGCATTGCCCAGGAAAAGTGGCTCTGGCTGAAACACAGAAGAGCTTCTGAACATGTAAAGTTCTTTTGGCCATTTTTAAGGAAAGCTGAATTGTGCTGGTCTGTGAGCTAAACTCGCTGTGTTTGTGGCAGCCCCTGGTTTGAGGCTGGTTTGGAGGATGGGTGGCACTCACGGTGTTTGAACACTGGGAAGTTGTCGTTGATGTCAGACAAAGTGATGATCACCGTGGCTGTGCTGGAATCCCCAGAAAATCCCGGAGCATCTTTGGCTTGAACAACAATCTCATACATTGACTTGGTCTCTCTGTCTAAATTAGGCTCTTTTGTATAAATCACACCTGTGAAAGAATAATGTTGAATGCAGTTAGATTTTGCAGCACGTCCAACATCTCTTCAATTTTGACAACAAATGTTTATTTTTTATTATTTCCACAAGTTCAGCTTTAAGTACCAATTTTACAGTGGTATTTTTCAAGAAATGTTAGAAATTTTTCTGCATGATGGAAGAGATGCAGAAAAGAGAGCTTTTAGGAGAGTTCATGCAGAATATTCCTTGTAATGGATTGTTAACCTCTTTACCTGTGTCCTTTGCTCTAGGACACTAGTGTGGTTACAAGAGATATTGACATTGGTATTAAAACTGGGCAAAATTTAAGCTAGAAAGTTTAGGAAAGCAAATGATTATTGATTACTGAATGATGCTTCAGAATTTGTGTATTCCCTTTTCCTGTTTGGTCACTGGAACTGTACCTATGCCAAACTGAAAACATAAACTGCTCTTAGCTCCTGGTCAGTCTTTCCATAAGTGGGAAAAAAAATGACCTTTTATCTTCTCATTTTGTTCATGGCAGCTGATATCCTGATTTTATTTGTTCATTTCCACATGCAGACAGTGGCATTGTGGAGTGTGAATGAGAAACCTTTCTAAATCATGTTTAAAATGATATTTTGAATGATTTCTGCTCTTTTCCAGATCGAAAAAGGCTTAAAACTGTTTATTTCAAAGGGTAGGGTATGGCCAAAGTGTAAGGACATTTGTGTGTCTGACTTACCAGAGTCATCAATGGTGAAATATTCACCTCCTGTGGTGACTTCGTAGGTCACCGTGGCATGACCTGACACTGTGGGGTCATCAGCATCCACGGCTGTCACTTTGGTGACCGAGGTTCCTAGAAAAGGATTTTCAAGGTGAGTATTGATATAAATTGTGCTTTTTAACACCAGCCATGAAGGGAGATGAGTGACAGAGGACATACCTACTGGTGACATTTCTGGGACAGACCCATTGAACACCTTCTGTACAAACACGGGGGCATTGTCGTTGATATCGTAGACCTTGATGATGAATTTGGAGGGGCGTTCCAGGGACCTGTTGTTTGTTCTGTCAATGATGAGGGCTGTCAGCTCATACTCTGCCTTTTTCTCCCTGTCCAGCCTCTCGAAGGCGTACACGTCCCCACTGGTCTCCTCCACCTTGAAGATGGTGTTGGCATATTCACCCTCGATGATGTACTTGGCGTTGCTGTTCCTTACACTGGATGTGATCTGGAAGGAGAATTCAGAGAGATAAAGGTGGGGTCTGGCAGCTGGCTGCAGCAGCTGCTCCCAGAGGATTCACACAGTCAGGAATTCCTCATCCCACTGGGAACCAGAGCAGCCCTGGGAACTTTGGCTGTCAGTGGGGCAGCGCTAAGCAGCACCACAGCAGCAGCTGGGGTTACAGGATGATGCTTGCACCCACACTGAAACTTGATTGCTTATACAGAACAAAGCTTTTTTCAAATCATACCTCATATTTCCTAAAGGTATAAGTTGTTCCCACAGTCAACACTTACAAAAAATTAACTTCATTATGTCTGAAATAACACAAGACACCATTCAGTTTGAGTTTCTCTTGTTTGCAACTTTCTGGACCTACCAGGGTTTTTTGCTCAGTTTCACAGGATTACAGGAGGAAATCTGTGTTCACAGCTCCTGACATTATTCAGAATTAGCCTCTATTCCTTAGTATTTAGTGAATTCCTGCCACAGCTCACAGCTTTCTGGTACGCAGTCACGTGCAATCCTTTCACAGGCAGTCTTCAGGCTCATGCTCTGACAGGAAGGTTACATTTCCACCTCATAGATTTTAAAATTTAAGGTTATATGCAGTGCAAAAGGGATGCAATAAGAGGAATGAACATTAATCAGTTTTAAGATACAGTTTGATCCAATTCCAAATGCTTTTGCACACTGCTTGATGATGCTTTCCTTTCTGTACCCTCACACATACAGGGTCACTGCTAGAAGGTTTAAACTACGATTTTCCATGTGCTATATCAGCATTCTTATTTCAGTCAGCTAATTATCAAGGATTGATGGATTTGACCAAGTATTTCCAGCCTTTTGTTACTGATGTTATCATAAATGTCACCTGTTGGGTGTTCAGGATTTGATTTTTCCTGTAGTTGTCATTTACTTAATGTTTAAGTTTAGGTTTTCTCTTTTGAAATGGGTCATTAATATTTCCAGCCCTCATCCCTTAACCACGCTTCTGGCTGCTGGGATGGCTGGAGAGCAGTTCACAACTCTGGAGAAATAACCCCACCCTTGTCTCAAAGATGGGATGGTCTGTGCCTTCTTTCTCAATTTTTATGTGCCTATTCAGTGTAAAAAGCATCAACTTCTCAGAGTGCCCTTTCTGGGGCTGAGGATGAGCACACCAAGGGAAGCACCGAGGTGGTGCAAGATAAAATCCAGGTGTGGTCAGCACATTCCTGCAGCCATCACTCAGCCCTGCTCCACTGCTCCTGGGGCTTTTCTTTACAGGGTTTATCAAGGGCTGCAGATGCACCGAGCAGCCACTGCAGGAACCATCAGGAGACTGTGCTGGTGAAACAGCCCAGAGCTGGACAAGGGGAATTACTCTTATTTAGGACAGCTCCAGGAATAGAAACTGCTCCTCAGTCTGGGGCTGAATTGGTCTGAAATGAAGCAGAGATGCCCTGTGGTAGCTGAGAGGACCCTGTGGCCTCTGTGATTTCTTTGTGGTGCTTTCTGGCAGCAAGGCCTGTGTGACTTTGCTGAGACAGCCCTGACAGACGTGAGTGCTGAACAGGGCAGGGAAGTGCTCAGCTGCATTTATCTGCAAAGTGTCACAGTGCATCCCTTTGAAACACTGGATTGGGAGAGCTTTCCTGGGTGATCTGCAGTTGATAATAAGCTTTTATGAGCACTGCCCTGAGGAAAATGAGTTTGCAAGCAGGTCAATACTTGTTAGTATTTTTAAATTTGCTTTTGCTTTGTGCAACAGTATTTTTGGTTGTGTAACGATATTTTGAAAAATAGTATTCGTGTTTTGTGTACAAGCTGAGAGATGTAAACTGTGTGTTTTTAAATACATATGTTTTTATTTGCTGGTCTCTGAGGTTTCTGAAAGAAATTTGTGCTGCCAGAAAAATCCTGACATGCATCAGGCACCAGACCTCCTTCCTAACCATGCACCTGCAGATAATGTGGCTGCTCCTGCATTTGGAATCTCCAGACCCACTCTTCCCTTAAATTTACTTGTATTATTCAAAGGAATTAAAATTCCTTTGGCACCGTTCTTCATTTACTCTTTGCCCACATTTTGAAGATTTTAACATGTTAATATGTAGGTTTTAAGACCCATTTCTATTTCTTTTTCTTTTCTCCTGCCTAGACTGCAAACAACTACTGCTTTTCAAGACCCTTACTTGCTATTTTAGCCACTGCTCACAGGTTACTGCTTACCTTGCCAACATGGTGTGGCAAAGGTGTATCAATCTCTTCTTTGATGTGCATTTGGTTCCATATCCAGTCTCTCTTCTGGCGTTTGTGGCTGACATCATTTGAACAAAGGTTTGGGGTTGATTTCTGACTTCCTCCATCACCAAATGCTGGAGCCAAGAACAACGAGAAAAGCAGAATAAGGTGGCTCATCCTCTTCTGTAGCCTAGAAAGTAATATAGAAATGCAAAAATGTAAAGAACATCAGAATTAGATTCAGCACAGGGAGCACATGCAGAAGTGCAAATGGACATTCCATTTATATAGGGAAGTTTGATCACTCTGTTTCTTTCCATTTGCAGTTTCATCAAAATTTGAAGGCTTCTTGCTTCTATGAAATCGTTTTAGCTGGATGAAAACGGTAAAAACCAACACAAAGTATTTAGACTTTTCAAGTTTTGAATGCTGGTTTAAGAGCCAGCATCCCCCTGAGTGGCTGTCATTGCTCTGAGGAGCAGATTCAGAGCCCAGGTTCCCATTGTGCACAGGGCCAGGGCAGCCTGGCCATGGCTGAACTCCTCTTGAAATGAAATGTTCAGGCTTGACAAACCCAAATGCAGTGGTTTGACATCCCAAATACAAAATGTGCTGTAGTCAATATCTTCCTATGGAAAATATTGATTTAGAATAAAATTTGAGAGTTTTTTTTTTTTTTTGGTGGGAAAAGTTATTGGTGTGAAATTTTCAATCAATTCCAAGCACAATACAGCAAATTGTCTTTCTTTAAGAGTTCATCTATTGATTCAACTCCTTGTCTTCTGAAGCTTTTGGAGACTCACATAAAGTTTCTTTATCCCTTGTTCCCAGACTTTAACGTCTGCAAAATGATAATAACCTGAAATGATTTTCAGGTGAAACCATATTTTTGCATCCTGTGTTAATATTACCAAACTTTAGGCCTGACTTTCATATCAGAGCAGTGATTTTAATGTATCAAAGCTGATTCATTTTCTTACTAAATTTCCCGTTCCTGATATAAAGGACTGTCAGGGAACTTTAACACTCAAGTAATCAGATTTTAAATTGCACATAAATGACTTTCCATTAGCTTTTAGGAGCTGTCAGCATGCACATCAAAAATAAACCCGCTAATTGTGATGAGAAGTTGACATCACACTGCTGCTAGAGCGAGATTAAATTAATATTTTTGTCAGGAAGGTACTGAGACGTTTCCAGAATTACTCTTTGGTAACCAGGCAATCAGTGTTATCCCATGGTGCAGCATCAATGTCAGTAAAAAAGATTTTATTTACCATGAAATGTTGCTTTGCTGTACTTTTCTCTCTCCCACACTGTTGTACATAAACTGAGGAATGTTCATCCTTTGTGGCTGTGTAGAAAGTGGCTGAATAAGGTGCCTCTGAAGCTGCTTTTTGGTAGCTGAGCTGGGTTTGATAGAATTTTCTGGATTCAAACAAAGCTTTTTGATTTGGCTAGATTTTTCTTTTCTATGCCCTTAGCTTGACTGTGAACATTTTTAGAAAAATGAGTATGATTTAATTGTTTTTCTATACTTTATTTGTGTAGATGAACATTTTACAACTGGAAACTGGAAGGCAGTGATATGACTCTGTTGTGATTGCACAAGTCTGACTTTTAACCATAAAACCACAAAACACTATAACCAGAGGAAGCCACTGGACAATTCCAACCAGCACAGGCTGTGGTTTTGGTAAAGAACAGACTGAGGTGCTTAAAGAGCCTCTTCCTCTTGCTCCTGTGCTGAGTGGAGCTCTCCTGTAGTGACAGTCTTAGAAAGTGCTGATCAAATTTCTTTATGTACTTGTGCATTCCAGCTGAAACTTTACTGCCCCTTTCACTCAGCATGTCCAGCTTTGTGTTTGTAGGTTTTAAGGAGGTTTAAATTCCTTTAACTCCTGATTAATGGATTCCTTGTTAAAATTTTTCCAACCTCCCTGGGAAGTGAAGGGTTCCTTTGGCAGTAGTTTGGAGCTCCTTGGCTGCTCTGGCACCGCAGCTCAAACACAGACTGAGGTGGGAGAGCCTCTTGCAAAAACTGATTTTTGCTTCATCTTTGGCATCTTTCAAGCTGCTCATTTTGGGCAAATGACAGTGCACACTGGAGCTCTTTGCTCACTCCTCTCCAGGACCATGGGAGGTGCCTTGCCCTGTAGGACAAGCTGACCCTGAGGACACTTTCCCTGTGGCGCCACGCACATTTTCCATGTAGCAGCCTTTGCTGTTGAGTGTCACTGAATTCCTCCTGATGCTCAGGAATGCCCTTCCCTGGCTGCACACACACAGCAGGGCTCTGTCCTGGTGGGAAGGCCACTTTCTCTTTCCTGGCCATGACAGATCTCCTCCCCAGCAGCACAAAGGGACATTCCCATGGCTGAGCAGGAGAATGCATTCCCATGGAGTCAGAAGCAGGAACATTTCTGAGGGATAACAGGGGATTATTAACAGGTAGGGATCAGATTTTCCTTTTTTCCTCTAGGATCAGCTCTTCCTTCCTTCCTGTCTGCTGGGACTGAGGGAATCAGGTACATCTGTTCAAGCAAGGAGCCTCCAGCTTCCAGCACAGCTTGGGAGTGCAGGTGGATCTCCTGGGTGCTGCCATGAGTCCCTGCCCTGCTCTGCCCTCACACAGCCCCAGTTATCCCTCTGTCCCTGCCTGATTAGCCCAATTATCCCAGCTTCTTTTAGTCTAATCAGGGACCATGAATGTTCCTGAAAGTTAGCAGGGAGTTGTTTATTCAAGCAGCTAAGTTTCTTTGCTCTTAAATTTTCTTCCAGCAAATGATGGGTTCTCCCACCCATATTATTCATTTTATGTGCTGAATTATTTTAGCAAATAAGTCTTGGTCTGCAGGGTACTATAGACAGTTAACTGAGAAATTCTGGTATTCAAAGAGATTTATGTGATACATGACTCATATAGTGCAGTTTCATCTTCCAGACTGGGAGTAATTATTAAAAAATGTTGGGTGGAGATACAGACAATACTGTACTAATTAAAAGTTTACATTTTACAGGTTGCTTTGGCAAGTAATCAACTGTAAAGGTGATGAACAGCTGATATAAATACAGTCTCCATGTAATGAAGCCACATTGGATGAAATATTCTTATGAACATTTGTGGGTTTTTTTTTTTCCTTTCTGGTCTTTGTCTTTTGCTTAGTTTACTTCTAGCTCTAAAAATGTGTATTAATGCTTATGCAAGGGTTAGTTTAGTTGGCAAAGAAATCTGTTCTATGCTTGTATGTGAAACAAAAGTTAAACCAGGCTTCTGTACAGAGATTTTAGGAAATGAAGGACAGTTGCCTCTGAAATGATGTATTTTCCTGGTCTATCATACTAAAACCTTATGCTTATATTTGTGAATTTTTCAGCATCCAAAAAACCCAAATAGTGGTAGAGTGGTGATAATGAACATCCTGAGAGAGAAATTTGCTGAAAGTGGCTGTAATACACAAGAAAACCAACACATTTTAAAAGGGTCGTGTCTGTGTTGATGAGATAATTTGCATAACTCACTTGATTGTGAGAAAGGCTGGAAATGAAAGATTATTTTCTCTTTCTGGAATCTGAATGATGTAAATGAAAATGAAAAAAAAACATACAAAAAAATAGTCTTTCTTGCATTAGACAGCATTGAAAAATTATTTTTCACATGGAAAAAATAGACTTTGATACACTATCTCAACACCTCCAAAATCGCTGTGCTCAATGAAACCATGGCAGATACAGAGAGCAGAACCTGACCTGGTCACTGGGGCAGAATGATTCTGAACAGCCTGGCCACACATTTTAACATTAATTTCTCATCTATAGGATGGCTAAGACCAAAAGTATATGTGGGAATGCAGCAAACCCTAAGGAACAGAAAGTTAACACACCAAACACAGAAGGGGATAAATGATCTTTTTCCTTTGCAGGGCTGTGGTTTTGGTGAGCAGGCAGAACATTATTAAAAGAAAATAGCCTTAGCAATACTTAATGCTGCCTTTCAGGGGCCATAGAAGGCTGATAAAGCTCCTCTTGTCCCCAGCAAGCCCTGCTGGCAGATAAATAGCATTGTCCCTTCCAGAAGGGGCACTGGGAACACAGAGGTGTGTTTGTGGTCCTGACAGGGACCGGGGGCATGAGTGACAACGCTGTCAGGTTCTGCTGTCCCAGTTGCCTCAGCTTGGAACTGGTGCCCGTGGCTGTGCCCAGCTCCTGGGGGAGCAGCAGCAGGTGTCCCCAGGTGTGTCCCCAGGTGTGTCCCCAGGTGTGTCCCCAGCTGTGTCCCCAGGTGTGTCCCCAGCCGTGTCCCCAGCCGTGTCTCCAGCTGTGTCCCCAGGTGTGTCCCCAGGTGTGTCCCCAGCTGTGTCCCAGCTGTTTTACCTCTGTCCCCAGCTGTTCCCAGCCATGTCCCCAGCTGTCCCCAGCTATTTTACCTCTGTCCTGTTCCCCTGTGTGTCCTGTGGCGCTGCTGTGGGGCCGGAGCTGAGGGTGCCCGACAGGAACCTCAACCCCCAGTGACACCGGGAGCGGCCGCCCGAGGAAATCGCGCAACGTTTCCCTCAGAGGAATCATTTTCTCTTGCATTTTCACATGTAGTGTGTGGCAGGGCAGAACTCCGTGTTTCTCTGGGTCTGTCACATGTCCCAGCAAGGCACAACGATCAAAATAGGCCTTTCCTGGGAACACTCTGCTGCTTGTTCCTTTCCGGATTATCGAGCTGATTTCAACAGGCCTCGTGCCTCGCTACCTGGGGTTGGGTTTGTGATTGTCCTTGTGTCGATTTTATACATGTGACAAGTGATTTCCACTGATGACTGAACAGTCTGGAGTGCAAATGCCTGCCTGGAGCTGGTTCTAAAATGCCATTTTGTATGCAATGATGGTACATTTAATTAAATAACCACTGTGAGCACTAACCAATCTGGGGTGCAAATTCTGCCTGAAAACCAATTGGAAAATGACATTTTCTACGTGGGATGGTACCTTTGAATGAACAGATACTTCAGCAATATTTTAAGCAAACTTGCTTCTTTAAAAATATCAGTGTTGTGAGAGCACTCGTGCTGCATTTGATGCTGCTCAGTTCTTGGTGTTGGTGCTGCAGCACTGTATAAACACAGGTGAGAAAATAACTCAGCACTTCTGATTTTGGCTCCTCATATTTTTTTTTCCCAGGAAAAAGGAGAATTAATTCTAATCTGAAATTGCTTTTTGATTTGAGCTTTGAGTTTCTGGTAGGTCTGTGGGGAATTTATTTGTTTGGGATTGTTTTTCCCTGTCTGTTCAGCTCACCAGAAAGTTTCTTCTGGATGATGCAAAATACAACTTCAGTCTCATGGGTGGATGGAGTCCTCAGCCAGGACAGATCTCTCTTTTGGAAATCTAGAAATTTGGCTATAAAGGACTATTTGGCTATAAAAGACCTGTAAATACTTGCTTTGTATACATTAAATGCTTATTGCCCTGGTGGAAAGCAGTCAGGCAAATTGTGCTCTAAACTTTCTTAGATTCTAAGTTATCTCAGATACAGAATTGGGAAGAAAATGGGGGAGGAAAGACCTGGTTTGGTGGATTTTTCCCTTTTATTTTTTTTTCCTTATTTTTACCTTCTTTTTTTTAATTTTTCTTTTTTTTTTTTCATTTTCAAAGAAGCAAAACCACTCTCCAAGCTAATGAGTGACAACTTGTGCCCTAAAGATGGGTGAGCAGCAAAAATAAATCTACCCAAGAGTCCTCCCAGAGATCCTGACACCCCTACTTGCATTTCAGTGAGTGACCTGCTGGTTTGAAGTGCTGCAGTGAACCCTGAGAGAAGGCAGGGTGTGAGCTGAAAATCAGAAATGTGTGATCCAAGAAGATTCTGGTTGTAAACAGAATGAGTGAGGAAGGAAGATCCCTTTTGTTCCTTGCTGATAAATCTGATTGAGAGAGTCCTACCAGTGAGGCACCAAGGCCCAAAATCTCCAAGGTGGAAGGATTTTTAACCTCTGCTGGTTTCTCCCAATTTCTAGTTAGCCTTCAGTTAATATGCATTTTCTAAAAACTTTCAGAAGCATATTTGCAGTTTGGAGGGTGCTGTCTATGCTCATACATGACTTGTATCTGATAAAGAATGGATAAAATTATTTATTGAATGTGTGTTTCTGGTGTAGGTTCAGATTTAATCTCCTCTTCAGAAATACAGAGTTGTTTAGCTGAGTTCTTGATTTCCCTGTACATAAAACCTGCCCAGCTCAGAATCACCTCTGAATTTGGCTGTTAGAATTCAAGAAAACCTCAAAGAATCTCTTTTCCTGGGAAGATTTGGGAAGGATGGGCTGATAGATTGTGACTGGTTGTCCTGTGTTATTTTGGTACATGTAGCCTTTTGTGGATAGTGTTAATTTAAATATGTCTGGGGATCTGAAACCCTTCAGTTTGTGGAAATGAATCCCTTATATGATCTAATAAAAGAAGACCTGGAGAGTCTGTACTAAAGTGTGCAACTTCCACATAGGTCAAGAAAATCTAGGACATATTTCTGTGTCATGTCAACAATCTTACCCAGGAGAATGAGCCACCCCAGAGAGGCTGCTCCTCTGGGCCACAGGCACAAGCTTTGATTCCTATTCTCATTTTTAATCAAATAATTTTCCTGTCAATCTGTAGTAATCTGTTTTTTATCTGAGTCTCTTCCTTGTAAATCTGGTAATGAGAAGCAAATTAAATATATGTTGATGTTTCAGTTACTGGTCTGTTCATGGACCTTAAGAGAGAACTATTTTTGGTCTAGCTAAATTAATAATTCTTGAATGATATTTGTTGTTGAAATGACAGTGCACTCTTGAACTGAGGGTTGTTTGCTGTGGATGACAAATGTGATGGAGGTAAAACAATGCTTTGAAGTCATTAAAATGAGCAGTGACAGTACAGACTTTCTACTCATCAGATTAGTGATACAGCTAATTGTTGTTTCAAGGGATGACTGCTTTTCTGTGACCATCCTGGTATGTCCAGCAAGAAATCCCCAGTGTTGGTAAATCTGCTGACCTGCCCAGAAGAGAAACAGGTGAAGGTCTGTCAGAGCCACATCTGAGGTGAGCTTTAACAATCTTCCTCATTTTGCACTCTCAGCATGCAGATGGTGTCTCTGCAGAATCCCTTTGTTCATTTTTCATGATCATGTTACTTGTCCCCATAGAAGCTGTAGAGACACCTGAGAGCTGATGAGAACCAGTTTGAAATGGGACAGATACAAAACATGAAGCACTGAAATGTTCTGGTGGTACTTGAGGGTTCTGACTCTGCACTTGCTCCTGCACTCACATAATGCTTTCCTTTCCCTGAAGTATTCCCAAAATGGATCAGACTCCTTTAAATAAGTGCTATTGTCCAGTCTTTCCATGCATAAAGCCTTTTCCTTAATGTACAAATATGTCAGTCCAAAATATAACAAGAGATAAAATGTGCTTAAGCACAGTGCCCAGTATAAACACAGCTGCTGAAATATTTTGAAGCTCATTTGTGATTAAATTATTAAACCAATTTTTGATTTTGTTTCATAGCAAATAAAAATATTATCATAAACAGGAAATTTTGGCTTTCCCTCAGTTGTTGACAGCATGGATCCCATGGAGTTTAAGGTCACAAAGTACTCTGCTGCAGCTCTTTACAGCCTCTGGTCGCTGGGAGCAGGTTTATGAGGGCTGAGTGAGGAGCAGGGGTGTTCTGGTGTCCAGGGAATGTGCTCAAACCCTCAGGCAGAGCTGGGGTTGGTACAGAATATTCTCACCTCATCATCACTGTCACACATTTTTTGCTCTCTGGTTTAGAGCATTTCATATATTAAGATCAGAAATCCCACAATACCTATGACTGATATGATTTATTTACTTTGCAGATGTTGCAGGGGTGAAACAAACAATCAAATGACAGAAAGTTTGCTCTTGGCCACATGTCTTGTTGTGACAGTTGCCAAATGTTGTTGAAGCCAGAGCCATTCTGGGGATTAACTCCGGCCATTCTGCTCTGAAGTGAGCTGATAAGATGGGTGGGATAACCCTGCATGCATAGTTTGGAGCTGCAGACATTTCCCCCTCTGAATTCCTTGTCCAAGATAAAGAGGAAGAGACCTCCCATCTGGATTAATTATTGATAAAGGCAGATGCTGAAAATAGTGATAAAGTGCCAGTGATGCAGACAGGCAAGGAACTTATTCCCTTCCTTGTATCCAAAAGCAAATTTCAGGGATGATCAGGTGTACTCCCCTGGGAAGGGGCTCTCTCTCAGTCTCTGTGACATATTTACCTGGATGTAGATCCAGCTTTTTTTCTTGTTTCCTCTCAGCCGATTTCCTTTTGCTTATCCCAAACTGAGGATCAGTGGGACAGAGAGGTGCAGGAGTCTCACTGAGCCTCCCTCATCCCCAGCACCCCCACACTTCAATGCTGTTTGATTTTTGGGGAGCAGGAGGACAAGAGAATCCTCCAAAAATCATTTGCTCATTCCAGTGCAGAAGTGGAATAGTCTGGGCATCTTGGAGCTGTTTGTGATCTCTGAAAAGACTTCCCCAGCCTCTCTTTGCTCCCTACAATAAATTGTGTGCACCTTTTGGACTGGGTCTGTCTTGATGCTCCCCCTGGTCAGCTCATCTCTACAAAACTTGGTTGAAGCTGTCACTGGGTGTTTCAGGCTTTGGCCAAGCTGAAAGAATATAAGGTACATAGAAGAATAATGTATTGAAGAGCTTTCTCCACTTTCCCTTTGCTTCCACATAAATCCTTAATATCAGAGAGGCCTCCTAGTACAGAGCTCCAGCTGAGCCCATCCTCATTAAGGAAAAGTCCCTCTCCTTTGAGGAACCATTGCATTAAATATGATTTTTTAAAAAGTACAATGTAGCTGTGTTTACAGCAGATAAGATTTTTTTCTCCATGTTTTTGTTTAACAAAAGCTCAGGAGCAAAAGTATCTGTGTGGAACACGAGCATCATGCCCAGGTCACTGTAATTGATATTTACTGCACTAACAGTAATCTGCAGCAAAAAAATCCCTGCTTAGCTGGCTGTGTGTGCTCATTCCTTTGTCCAGGGTATTCTCTGGGGTAACTGAATGCATTAGTATTTCCTCTGAAAATTAATGTTGTGGCAGATAAAGAAAGCATGCACATATACATAAATCTCTTGTTTTCTGTCTGGGCAAAAGGCTAAAGAAACAGGGTGTGTCTGGATAGATTTTGTTCAGTGTTCTGTAGTTTTCTCCCTTTTTAGAATGTCTCATTCAAATGTCAGTTCATTCTTCTCTATTTCCTGCCCTTACCCAACAAGACTTGTAGACCAGGCTTAATTAACTTTAAGACCTTTTATGTCCACCCCTAAGGAGTTACAGTCCTTTCCTGGAACACTTCCATTGTATTATCTCCATGTGTTGTGAGATGATGCAAATGATATTATTACTGCTCTTGTGAATTTACAATGAGTCTTTCAATAGTTTTAGTTACAACTTAGCTCTTGTCAGGAAAATTCCATCTTTAAGTCAAAATAAAACTAGGGGAGCAAATTTCCAGTTTAATGTGCTGATAAAGGAAAGCTGGAGAGCCTGGAAATACAAACTTCAGACACAGAGAAGCTTAAAAAGATGAGGAAAGCTGTTGTAAGTTGTATGACTCTTCAGTGTGGATTTGTTTCTATGTGGGAGTGGTTGTGATTTAACAAAGATATTTCTTAAACTGAGGTGGAACTTTTTCTTCTCTTCAGAGGCTGTGTGAGTGGAACATTTATTTTTGCCACAGCTCACGTTTTAATCCCAGCCACTGAAAACCCCTTCTGGTGTGAATAAACCCTTTCTCTTCATCTGCAGAAGCTGCAGGTCAGTCTGTATTTGGCAGGTGATGCAGCTCATCATTCCACAGAAGGGAAATGAGAAATACATTCCACAGAGAAATGTGTCCCTTTCTTCCTGTTTGGGACTGAAGTCACATCCAAGCACAACTCATTCAGTTCTATTCTAAATTCAGTATTCTAATCTGGCAGTGCTCTAGTCCTAAACTTTTACCAAAGCTGCTGCTGCAAATCCAGGGTACAGAGTGAAGATGTTTGTTAAATGGTGCTGCAGAGGCTGGAGCTCTGTGATTGTTCTGTCCTTGTCGAGTTCACATCTCTGTCTTTGTAAAATGAACCCACTGCAAAAAGCATTCCAGCTCTCCTGCTCTCTGCCCTCACCTCTTAATCTGTGTCTGGAGTGGAGTGCACTGACTATCTGAATGATCTAAAATGTGCAATCATTGTTTATGCTTTAATGACAGCCTAAACCCCTAAATGAACAGCACTGAACAAACAGCCAATACACACTAATTCATTGCAGCTTTGGGTTCCCAGAGGAGGTTTTGAGAACTCTGATACATTATTATTAATCTTGATTGCTTGGCCTAATCTTAATACAGAATCACAGAATTGTTAAAGCTGGAAAAGGCCTTTAAGACCATCAAGTCATGAGTAAACCGATTGTCTTGCAGACAGACCATTTATATCTGAAAGATAAAGGCAGCAAAAGCCATAAAGACAATTCAAATCTCTTCTGAATTCAGGTCTAGGGCTGGAGGTAGAGGGAGGGACAATCCTACAAATAGAATAGAGAAGCCAACCTAAAGCTCTGTGCCAGTGGGGATTCTGCTGATGGAGCTGAGCCCATCACAGGAACCATTCCCATCAATGGCAGGATTTCCTATCATTTGCAGGACAGCAGCTCCAGGCGCTTGGTCTCCTCAAGCCAAATGCTGTAAGGCAGGCTCTGTGCTCCTCAAGGATTCCCAGAGCACAGATTCACAGCAGATAGCATCATTAAAGGAAGGGGAAAAGGAAGACTGGTGCTACCAGAGCATTGCTTAGAAATGTGGACAAAGGCAGGAGAAGGAATTCGAGTGTATCCTCCAGACAGGAGGTGGAAGTGGAATTTCCCTTCCCACTGTCATGCACAATGAGGCCAAGTGTGTTCTGTGTACCCATCTTGAGTCTGCTGAGCTCTGCCAGGTGCCAGGGACACCACTCCAGGTGTTTCTGCTGGGTCTGGAGAGATGAGGATGCAGAGAAATGGTGACTTCAGTGGGGACAAAGCCAGATGTGTCACTGCTGCTTTGTGGCTTTTAAACAGGATTGTAACAGAAACAGAGGCCTCTGTAGCCCCAGATTGGGGCAGGGGATCCTGGGGAAATTGGACAGGAACAGAAGGGTTTGATGACAGCTGGGATAATAAAAGTGACCTCTTTGAGTTTCAAAAATGAATTTATTTTAAAACATTTTTGCCCTTTTGTCTACCTCTAACTATTATGGTGCTCTGTAAGTCCCTGCATTTCAGGTAGCAATGCCAGGGCAAGAAGAACACTCTTTTCTCTCTGCTGCTCTTTGGGAAGGTATCTGTGAAATTTCCCTAGTTTGTCCAGGTAACCATGCTTACCTTTCCCTAAAATATCCGTCGTTTTTCACTATAAAAAAATATTATTATAAAAAAAATATATTTCCTGTACTTCTGTGGATAATGCTTAATAAAGCTTTCACATGCAGCTGCTAATCTATTGTAAGAGTTTTACTCTCTGTCTCACACAAAAATATTTGTTTGGAGAAAAGTCTACCAGAGACTCTGTTCACCTCTTGATTCTTTCTGGTTTACACATTATAAACCTTTCCTGGAGTATTCTCAGAGCACCAAAACTGAAGTGTAGGCAGTGCAATGGAGGGATAAGTTGCCCTTGTGCCCTTCTCCTGTCTTTGCCAGCCCTGCAAATCTCAGGTCTTGAGCTGCTCCAGGTCCTGTAAATGTGTCCTATTTAGCACCTGGGAGGGCTGGGCCCCAAATCTCCCTGCCTGCCCAAGAGATGTGTACAGCAGCAAAAGCACAGATCAGACCCATGGCACAAACATCTCCCATTTCATGAGATGAGAGAACTTAACATATTCAGCAAAAGCTTGCATTTAAAATATAGCCAGCTCCATTCTTATTGCCAGATCTGAAATTCAGATGCAAATGAGTGAAAATCAAATGAAAGGGACTAATTTGTATTCCTGTACTGAAGAAGTGCAAACAGGTTCTTCACAATTTTTTATTAATTTTTCATATTCCAAGGCCAGCCTCACTGCAGAATTCAGGAGGTGCAGTGGTGAGGGGTGTGATGAGGAATTCATTCTGTGCAGTCTCTGGGGGCAGCTCAGGCTGAAGCCTGGGAATGGTTGGAGCCCCAGGAAAGGAGATTTGTGCACGGCAAAGGGCACAGGGAGCTGTGGCACAGCCAGAGACATGGCAGGAACCGAGGGCTCAGGAGGGAGAGAGACTTTGGCACTCTTGGACTGTGAGGGGTAAAAGCCCAGGGGTTCCTTGGGTGGGATCCCTGCTGGGGAGCACCAGCTCGGGCTGTTCTGTGCTCCTGCACCAGGAATAAATGGCTTTATGGAATGAGATGTCTGAGACTGTGCCATGGGAAACCTGGGCTGGAGCTGGGAAGGAATCCTGGTCTGACAGAGGGTGTGTGTAGGGTCCTGGAGCTGGGAAGGAATCCTGGTCTGGCAGAGGGTGTGTGTAGGGTCCTGGAGCTGGGAAGGGGCTCCAGCCCCAGCAGGGACAGTCTGGGGTGGGAGTCCCTCCTGCATGGCTGCCCAGGGCAGTGTCCTGAGCTGCTGTGCCTTCACTTTGCAGAGGTTTATCCCCAGCACTGCCTGCTGTGATCCCTGAAGCTCCTCAGCAGCACAGCTGGTGGCTCCTGGCCATGACAGTGACAGCAGCTTGTCTTCTGTGTTTGCTACACCTGCACATCCCTTGGTGGGGCAGAGCTCTGAAGGGAAGCCCACAGTGGATTAAAAAATCTCTTCCCATGGATCAAGAGGCAGCTCTGGGCTCACCAGGGTCTGCTCTCCTCCTGCTGCTCAAGGCCTGTGTGGAGCTGTTCTGGTGATTGTGAGCTGGGCACATCTGTCCTAGCAAATCACAGATAATCCCTGGGGAGGAAGGGAAACCTCTCACCCCAGTGCTAAACTGTGACGGGTTTTTGGTTTGCAAACTCACAGTGATAACAAGGGAAACCCACTTGTTTAAAAAAAAAAAAAAGACACCAAAGTAATTTCATGCCCAACAAATTTCTCACAAAGGGAACCTCTTATTTTCTTCTTGGCACTAACATTGGAACCTCTGAATTAAACTTGTGGAACCTGAGCAAAACCTGGGATTATAATGAAAATGCAATGAAGATTCCTTACAGAAAGCTCAGCTGCCAGAAATAATCATTATCTTGATTCAGTGAACCTCTGGTCTTTTAGAAAGCATAAGGTATTTTCTGGCCTAATTTACTTCTGCAGACACATACCCAGACAAGAAAAGAGAATTTTACAGAAGTTTTTCTATTCTGAATTTGAAATATTAATTGAAGTAATTGATTTATAGATGGACAGTGAAGTCCTTTGTTCCACAAGTGCTGTGAACCAGAGCAGTTTCTGAACCATGGCCCGTGATTTTTACCTCTATCCTGTTTTCAGAGCAGTTTCCCCCAGCAGAGGCAGGATGTGAAGCAAAGCTGGCAGCAGAGCTGTTAACTCTGCCCTGCCCCAGCTGCCTCTGTGCCCCACGTCCAGCCCTCTGTGAGCTGCACTCAGGGACATGCTCTTCTTCCAGGACACAATTTCAGTGTGAGCATTTGTTTTAAAAATGTTTAAAGAACAGTTTTATGGTCTTCTGTTAAAGAGCAGAGCTTTGGGAAAGGCTTCCTGTTGTACTGCAGTGCAGCTGTAGAAATCTGAAAAATAACCCAGGTTTGTGGCTTTGTGGGCAAAGCAGGAATGATTTTTTTAATCAAGTTTATCCTTTGCTTTCAAATTAATTTGTTTTATTGCTTGTAAATTCACATTCTTCTCTCTAGTATACTGTACATTTCTAAGGCTTTCCTATGCTAAATGCATCCTGTGTCCTTTTCTCCTGTGGCTCACCCTTTATTTAAGGATAAAAAGTACCTCCTGGAGATACCAGAGATAAATTTCAAGTCAGCATTTCTGTGATTTGTTTCTGGTATAGGGGTTGTTGTTACCAGGCACAAATTAACCAATGATGAGAAGCTTTTGTAAATCATTGGAGCATCTTTGCTTTTGTCTAATATATTTTCCTGCATGAACATCTATAATTCTGTGTGCTTTTACAAATGCTGATCTAGTGATTTATATTCACAGGAGGCAGGGGCACATTGATTAACTATACCTTTGTTAACTGCAGAAACAGCCAACTTAGAATGGTTTTGGGAATGGCTAAGAATGGAAGAGATTTTCTCACAGAAATTCATCTTCTTCCACATCTTTTTTTTCCTTGCATTTCTTTCCTTCCTTTATCTTTATTACAGCCTGACAGCCAGCACAGTGAGGTGCTGTGCACACTGACAGTCCCACTATTGCAGAATAGATTTCTTACAGAAAAACCACCATCAGTTCATCTCTTATGCATAAATGCTTTGTCTCTGCAAGCTGTACAGTGAGCTTGTTAGTTCAGGGACCTGCTACACTGGCTCTAGGACAAGATAAAAGCCTTTTCAACCAACTTTTTGTGTCATAAAATAACTCACCAGAAAAAAAAAGGGTCTTATTGAACCACCAAGATCAAGAAACCTCTGGAGTAAGAATTGCTGGTCCTTTAGAGCAGGGTCTGTAAAGCCTGGCACTCCAGAGTCAGGGTGTTAAAGTACCTGGGACGCTTTAAACGTGGGAATTAGGAGATCAAATCACTGCCCTGAGTTTGTATAAACTCCCCTCTCAGTTTTAAACAGATATGCTAGAGCTGGCCAGTGCACACCGTGGCTGTCACCTCCTGGCCCTGGGCACAGGAAAGCCACCCACCTTAAAGACAGAGCCCAAATCCACCAAATCCACCCTCACTTCAATAAAACATTTGCACCAAATCCCAGCCCAGTGCACCCCTGCTCACTGCAAACAGTTCTGGAGCTGCACCTGTCCACACCAGGAGTGAAATCCCTTCCTCAAGGCTTTACAGGTGCAATTGGCAGCATAATCTCCACCTCTTTTCCATTATGAGTGAACATCAGCAACACAATCTGAATATTACAAAGCAATACTTAAAAACACCATGGAATGTCTCTTCTTTTTTAAACAATCTGGGAATATTCTGGTATAGCCCAACAAAGCCAGAGATTTTCCTCTGCCAGTGTCACTTGTAAACAGCTGTGCTGTTTGTACTTGGTGTGGTGCCATCACCGCCCCATGTAAGGCCTGAAGGATTTGGTGGATATGTATAAAATTAATTTGCTGGTATTTCTTAAATTATTTAAGACATTAGAAAATTGGGTGGAGGTAAAAAACCCTTTGGAATGAACTTCATGGCTAAAGGACAGAAAATAACATTTATCTCTTACCCAAGTCGGAGGTGGCGGAGCTTCGGTCTGGTACCAAATCAGGCAAACTAAACCCAACAGTATCCCAAAATGTTCAACAGAATACAAAAAGCGAAGATCAAATAGAAAAATCCACTTCTCTTTTTGTTAAGCAATGCTGGGAGTGTTCAGCTCTCCAGTCTCCAAGGTTTTCCAGCTGGGAGTCAGCCTTTTCCCATCCTGCATCCCGGCATCCTGTTATTGTTCCAAGTCTTAGTAATACAGTGAGAAAAGGGAGTGGAGGAAACAAGATAAACTTAGCCTTATTATTGCTCTATCTACTTTTTTGTTGCTGACTCTGATGAGGGAACTGAATAAAAGGAAACTGGCTCTGAGAGAAACACCAGAGTTGGTCTGTTATTTAGTATTGTTTTAGAGAGAGTTTTCGGAGCTAGCAAATATTTGAGAGGAACTTTTGGTGTCTGACACTTGGTCAGCACAGACTATGCCTGCTTCACACAAACAGGATTTTCAAAGCAGTTTGGAAGTGTCCTATCTACAAGAATTTTCATACCAAAAAGGTAGAGCTCTCCTGTTAATCAGACTGGGTTCCTGCTATGTCCTGCTATCAGTGCTGGGTGAAAAGATGAAATTTCATGGTATTTTTCACAGGTCAAGTGAAGACCCAAGAAGCAAGGCAGTGTAGGTAGGACTTTCAGAAGGAGAAAACCTTCATAGCATCTTGATTATGGTGAGTTCCAAGTCTGGAGACCACTCAGGGCACACAGAAGGGGAAGCTTCAGTGTTAAACTGAACACAAGGGTGTAGCTCTGGCATTCTGCACTACAAATAAAAGAGGATTTTTTTCACTAAATAATGCAGAAGAAAACTGAGAAGTGCAGGGCTTACTCAAAATGCACTCTTTGGAACTACTTATAAAAAATGTAGACAAATGCTTAATGTATCTTAAGTATGACTTCAGTAATTTTAATTATTGAATTAAATTTCTAATATTATTCTACAGTTAAGTACTCTCTTGCCCCTATTTGTCATTGCAGTCCAGCACAGGTGGTGGCACTGATTTCCTGCCTTGCCAGAAGGCTCAGTTTGGTCAGATTGTCTCACATTTTCATAGGGTACAGCAGGGAAGATGAATGGCTTCTGAAGGAATTTGTTACATTAATTATTAAAAAAAAAAGAAAAAGATAGGAGCCATTTTTCAAAGTCTTGTGTAAGGAGTTCAGAGAGCAGCTCCCTTGCAGGTAAATAAGCTGTTAAATAATCTGTGTCACTGCTGGGAGATGCTGATAGGGGTTCCCCAGGGCAGTGCAGCTCTCTGATCAGGATGCAGCTCCCTGATAATCTGGTGCCCACAGCAGCCAAGGGACCCAGATAGGATCGACCCTTGCAAGTGGCTCCAGCTGCATCTCCAGCCTCTGATGTCCCTGTGTGGGGAGGGCAGTGAGGGTGACATTCAGCTGCTCCAAGGAAAGGAGGGGGGAAAGGGATCATCCCTCTGCTCAGAGGGGAAAGGGGAGACCCCAAGGCTCTCTCTGTGTGCCCTGGGGCCACAGGCTGAGGTTGTCCAGGTCTGTTTCAATGCCTGCTAAATTACCTTCCTATTATCTGATTTGCTTCACCTCCCCCTAAAAGTTCAAGGCAAGAAGTGAGAAAGTTTCTAAAGGCCTTTTCACACGCTCTGCTTCAGAGTTCGACAGAAAACTGAAAACCATTTGGAAGTTTAAGGGGCAGATACTTCCACTGAAATTTTGGAGAACTGATTTACCATCTAAAACCTTCCCACAATGCTTTATAGATTTCATCTCTGCTGAACTGATCCTTTAGGTTTACTCTCTGGCTATGAGGAAAGGTCCATTGAGATTTTATGGAAAGAAGAACCAATTTTTGCAGCCCTTTCCCACCAGCAGCAGAACTCCTGATGGTTCAGGGTGCCCTGTGCCCGCTGCTTGATCCCAGACTGGCCCTGCTGTCCCTCCCAGGCAGTGGATGTCCCCATGTTTTAAAGCTGCTGACACAAAATGCTGGCAAACAGGATTTCTTGGAGATCTTGGGCTTTCAGACTTTATCACTGCGGCCAAATCATAAGACTTTGGAAAAATTTCTTGGTGGCTCATGCCTTTTGCAAGCCAGAGGGGAATGTTTCAAAGATATTATTAATTCACACTAAGTTCTGATAATGAGAAAAATCCTTTGCATGATCAGACAACATTGGCAAACATAATTACCTTTTAGTTGTGTGATTTTGTGTATGAAATATTATTTAACAGTCCAGCTTGTGGAATTGAAGGGAACAGGTGAAAAATGGATAGAAACCTTAGCACACACAGTGTGTGACTCATGGATGGAGATGGTGACATAAGCAAAAGGAGTGATAGTTATTTACTTGGAATTTCACAGTGTTTTCCTGCCATTCCTTTCTCCAAATGACATCAGACCCTTTTCAGCTCAGCTCTGCTGTATGAGTTTTCTTCCATCTTATATCCAGCTGCCTTTTCTGGATCATTTGCTTCCTTCCAGTGCTTTTCCCACAGATGTTCATTAGCTGCTGCTTTGGGACTCTGTGGCACCTGGGTCTGATAGATCTGGTTCAGATCAGCATCTCTTTCTGTGAAACTTAGAGTTTTGCCTGTGTTATTGAAATGCTGAAGTCTGAGCAATTTGCCAGACTAGTAAAGTTTAAAATAGTCTTCTCTCTCCTGAGTGATGGGGTAGAACTCAACTTTGCTTTACAGGTGCTTGTGCATAGTTTGGATTTGACATTTCTGGGAATCTGAAGTAATAACTGTCAATTGCTACTGCTGAGAGGAACAATGTGCTATAATGGGCAGGAACACAGCCCTCACCACATTAAATCTGTTAAATCAGACTGGGCTCACTGTGCACAGACACCCATGGGGGTTTGTGTAAGTCACTGGGCTGAAAAGTGCACAGAATAAATGTGAGATTAAGCACCTTTCTTGAGAATTAGATTTTATCTTTTGCTGAGGAGATTGGTTTGGTGATCTGGAGCTCCAGTTCCTCTGCTTGCTGTGCCCAGCAGAGTGGGCTGACTTGTGCTTACAGCTGGTTTCAGGTTTGCACTGTAGTGCTTGTTCACGGTCTCGTCTGATCAGCGCTCTGGGAAGTTCTCCTCAAAGAATTCATGGAAAACATAGCTGTAAGAACAAGTTCATTGCTTTCCTAACTAGCACAGATCCCAGCAAAGTGGATAAATCATCCCTGTGCCTTTTACTGAGTGAGAGTTTTCCTTTTCTTCACAAGTATTTGGAGTTATGGTGAAATTCCATATGATAAATCAGCCTTTCTTGATAAGCACAGCCATCAAAACCAAAGACAGCTATTGACACAGCTGCAACTAATAATCTTTTAATTCTCATCCTACTGTCAGACTCTCGCTAGGGAAGGGTTTTACCCTTGGCACTACAGCCCAGGAATGCTTTTGTAACAGTTTATAAAAGTTTAATTTAGGAGTCTGTCCTGCTAAACCCAGCACGCTGCAGGAGCTTTGCAGGTGAAGGCTGCCAGGGCTGGGAATTCAGTCACAGCAGTGATACTGTGTCAGGATTTCTCTGACCAGTTAGGAAATATGGTAGGGGAGAGCAGAGGCTTTCCTTCAGTTATAAAAATAAACCCAAATGCTAATTTCCAGCAGCTCAGCCAATCAGTGTAAAATCCCTCCCATCTGGAGTGTGCAATTGTGCCTGATGTCTGCAGCCTCTCTGGAAGGAGCATTAGAACAATTCCTGCTCCGTGTGGAAGGCATAATCTCTTGTGTTGTTATTTCTGGTCCTTTAATCAGGGCAGAGCAGTGCTCTTAGTAATTTCCACTTGGTCACTGGTTTCCTTTCTGTCACAGCTTGAGGTGTGCATCCTGGAGCGACTCTGACTCAGCTTCCTCTTGTCAGGTCTCTTCAACAATGGAATGCAGCTCTGATTTGTTTTTAATTTAAGGTGTGTTTAAAAAAAACTGCCAAGGAGTTTCAGTTAAAGCTGGTGGAATTGGGTGTTTGCTGGGGAGGTGTGATAGCATCTGCTGAGATGTTTTCCAGAGTTCTGTTCTGGCTGTACCGCACTTATTTCACTACTCCAGATCTCTCGTGGAAGGGTCAGTCCCATGATCCCTAACGAGACCTCTGGCTTCATAAAGACTAATGACTACAGGCTTTTTATCCTAAAATGTTCAGCAGGGAACGATCCCAAATGATCTTGTTGTGTTGTTTGGAAATGCCAGGAAAGAATAGATGGTACAAAAATATTGTACTAAAACTCTGTATCACCCTGAGCAGAAGCCATAAAATGGAACTGCGTCACCACTGAGCTGAAGGAAGGAATCATGAATCCCCTTGATGTGTTCACTGAAGACACAATCCACAGGGATTTGGAACAACAAGCCTGCAGGGTAACTCTGGCACACTAACTTTTGAAAGTGAGTTAAGTTGGAAGAGCAGGTGTAGTGTAGAGGTGTGAAGCTGATAAAAAGTTTTCCACAAATGTTCTTAATAAACAATCTTCAATTCAGTGAATTTTTTTTCACCCAAA